>NC_133933.1:9685481-10315288 GCF_031877795.1 Strix aluco
CACCTTGGCTGGGACCTCCCGGTGATGCAGCAACCCCTGTATGTACAACCCTCTCACCTGCTGCTCTTCTGAGGAGAGGAACCGGTGGCTGACGTGACGAGGCACATCACCGCCGTCAGCGGCTCTATAAATTAATGTCTCTGTCTCCGAGAGGCTTGTTCTTGCTCTGGGAAATCTGGATGCAGATGCTGAAGACGCTTCTTGGTGGTACCTCGAGCCTCCCTGGGTAACACCAGTGACCAGGTGACCATGTCTGCTCGTTGCCACGCTCTCCATCCCTTGCGGGCAGGGCTTGGCTTCCTCTGCCCCTAAAAGCCGGCGCAGGCTGTCAGCCAGCTCTGGGTAGTCCGTCTCCACGTCTGCGCAGTCCCACCTACCATCGCCCTCAGCCCTCCTGCTCAGCGAGGCTTCAGCAGGTGATTTCCCCACATCCACGGCCATCGGGACAGAACTTCTGCAAGACGATGACAAGCCTCAGGCTCTCTGAAATACACAACACGTGGTAGCGGCAACTCACCATCCCCCCTTTGTCTCCAGGCCAAGTAAAGAAACTGGGTGTCTCTAATAACAAAGAGCTTAAGTGTGTTCTGGGTCAGACCCCAAAAATCATAAAGTTGCATCTCGGTGTCTCAAGTGGGACAGAGGAAAGAGCAAATCTTTGCCTCTCAGCAGCGTTTTCTGGTTTTGAGGACATGACACCCAGGGAAAATCTAATTAAAGCTCTGGCTGCACTGAGAACAAACCTGTACTTTACACCTTTCCAGCACAGTGCAACTGTCGCCTGAATTAATGGCCAATCTCACAAACAGTTTTTGCACCATGAGGTTACTGGGACCAAATGAGGCATCGTTAACTAGGACGTAAAGCACCTATTAGTATGGCTGAGCCCTGACGGCTGTCGGGGTAGAAAGCTGAGGGTTTCAAAACCTTGAAATGGAAGCCACCCAGAAGTGAGAAGTATATATAAAAAATGAGAGGGGGAAGTAGGAGGCTGTAAAACCCAAACTTGGCACTTAGCTCTGCAGCTTCTATCTCAACTCATGAAATTAACTCTTAGTGAAATCAATTAATGGAAATACTTGCACAACCAATGACACAGTTTCAAGCGTGCTGTACAGCCAAGCCCATTGCACCTTGCTGCAAATCCTTCTAACATGAAATATTATTCTCAAAGCCTGAACCCTGGGTGCTCCACCACGGAGATGCTCCACCATCACCCTCTTGCTGCCCACGCTGGACGCGAGTGAAGAGCTGCAGCAGGACAACCAACGGGCCAAATCAAGGAGACCCAACAGAGCAGCACACAGGAGATCTTGTTTTACAAACACCAGCCAGAGCTGAGCGCCTCTGCCTGTGTTCGCCGAGCTAGCAGGACTCAAAAATAGTCTCAAAGCAAATGACACCTTGCGGGACCCCCGCAGAGCATCGAAACTGGCACTGCCCAAATCTCCACGCACAGGCTCTGCTCTGCTGGGTCACAGGCGGGCATCCTCGGGGCACCGGCAATACCGAAGCCTCTTCCAGCAACTCCAGCCCATACCAGCATTAAGAAAACACCGGCAGTGGTTACTCATCCAGCTAGCACCGGGCTGGCGATGGAGAGGACAGCCAAGGGAGCATCAACAGCAAACTCAACTTGAAAAGAAATTAAAAAAAAAAAAAAAAAGGAGGAAAGAAAGTATTCCCAAACAATACTTGGAAGTGGGAAACAAGTTGATACTCACACCCTCCGTCAGCTCTTTTGTGGCGATCTCCTATCATGACCCACCCCTCCGGCGACAGGGGTTTTTCCCACGAGCAGAGCCCATGCACGGAACAAAGAGCAGCGGGGCGACGCGCTGGGTCTCCAGGGGAGACCGAACCCCCAGCACAACCCGTGGCAGGCACCGCAGCTGCCTTCCCCCTCCCCAAGCGCCGGCAGCCCGTGCGACTGCCCGGCAGCTATATTCAGCATGGCAGCAGCTGCGGAGAGGGCGAGTAAAGCCTGGGCCCTCCCAGCCCTCCACGCAAGCCGTGTGCCTGCTGACACCTCGACTCACCCACTTGATTGCTTAAGTCGCTGCCAGAGACAACCCTACGCACATCGTGTTATCCTAAAATCAATGGTATTGCTCTCCTTTTCGCCCCAAAAAAGGCTGTATATCCAAACAAAAACACATGGTAATTGCAATAAACGTGATTGATAAACCTACACCCACTAAATTCCCTACATATTATACAACAATATATCATTCAAATATATGTAAGCATATATATCTTGTTTAACAAAAGGTAGATTTCTGATGTGAACAGAAAGAGTAACCCAAACCACTCCTGAACCCAGGTGTGTTTCCTGCAGAGCATGTGCATGATTTCTTCACAGACACATCACATAGATTTTTAAGGCCAGAGGTCTCCCGAGCCCCAGGAGGCAGCCCCCTGTTACCCGCCAGCATTCTCCGACTCCCGTTCGGTGCCTCTGAATCAGTTTTGTTTAGAGAGTCAGACAAGCAAGTATCAGTGAATCAAATGCCAAATCCAGGTGATTTAAATGCTCAGAAAAGCCCCTGAGATGTATTTGTTTACCAGCTTTAAAAGCCAGGGCCTTGGCCACAAGGAGAAACGATGCTCACTGATTGGATTCCTCCTCCTCCAACCAAAACCTAATGAGCAAAATGCCACCGGGGTGACAAATTGTAAGCTACCACATATTAAATTCCAGGATCTGTTTCAGAGCCTAAGAGCCTCCTTCAAATTCACCATTTTGGGTGCTTTCCTCTGTGACAAGAAGCAGGTGATTCAGCAGAGATCATCACTAATTATCACGACATGAACCGGCATCTCACCAGCTCTAATCCGTCCTTACACGTTCTGGCAGCACTGTACATCCAAAAATTATCCAGTAAATATAAATCTTAATAGAGAGGAGGGTGCTGGACACCTGTAGCTTAGGACATAAATGCTTCAACAATCAGTTCTGTTGCTCGGTAGTGATTAAAAAAAATATATAAAAGAGAGAAAAGCTTAACAAGGCATCAAAGCAAACTTTAAAGTTTTAAACTGAATGTGCAGTAATTAATGATTGACCTCGGTACCTCTTCATTTTTAAGAAAATGGCACATTAAGTTCAAAGTGATGTTGAACATCATTATCTGCATCAGATTTAGTGGCTTGAGTCATGTGTCAGTCAGCCCAGTAAACACAATTATAAAAAAACATATATAAGCTTGACCTTAAATCTGAAAAACTTGTGTTAAGCAAGATTAAAAAAAATTATAGGTCACAACCCATCTTGTTGTTTTTAACAACCCATGTTATTTTTGTAACCATATGCAGGAACACAAAGGTTGAACTATTCTCAACTTTCAAGACTATCTGTTGATCTTACGGATGCAGCATGCAGTGATATACATTTCTGTGATGCCATCAGTCTAAAAAAAGAGAAAATGCTGGTTCACAGGTTCATTAAGCCTCCAGAGGCTAACTGGAAGCTAAAGAGAAATGAGGAAACCTGCCAATACGCACAAGTGAGAGTAAATCTGCTTATTTCAGAGACCAGAGATTTCACCGCATTTTCAAAAGTCTCTAGTTCAGGCACCTAATTTCAATTAATTTCAGGCGGAGCTGGACATCCAACCACATTTGGATGCAAAGTAGATGGGGAGGTCACACGCATTCCATACGCGGAACGATTAGGCAAAAAGTCATATTTAAAAACAGTGAAAACGCTAAATGCCACTAAGTGCAACTCCCAACTACAAGAGCATCTAGAAAACAAGGCTTCTCACCATTTTCCATCAAAAACGCAAAAATTCAGAGGTCAGGTTGCCAGTGGTGACGCATCAAGATTAACCCTCATGACGGGAAGAAGCAGCCCAAATCCGTGGGGAAGACTGACACAGCTCCAAAGAGGGATGGACGGCGACCGATTTAGGCACAGCGGAAACTTTCCAGCTGAAACTTTCCACTGGCCTTAAAACCACAGGAAAAGGCCCAGAAACCCCTGCTACACCCGAGCCCTCAATTGTCTCACCAGCGGTGGGGCGGCACAGAAATGGTACCCGCGGCTGTTTTTTTAGCTCGCAGAGAAGACAGTGGCTGTTTTCATTCATTTCAATAGGGGAAGGTCCACGGGGATCTCTCAAGAAAAGCGATCCCTGGACATTTTCACGTCATCAAAAGAAATCTGCCTGCCAAAGAGTCGCACAAAACCCAGCAGACAAGGAGAGCTCTGTCCCAAGCAGAACCATCCCACCGCCCCGGGCACCCCTCGGCTGGCGGAGTTCAACCCGGGCCGCAGGCGCTGATCGAGTTTCCGTCTCCCACCAGCTCTGGTTTTGCCGGGAAGGTTTTTGTTGTTGTTGTTTTAGGGAAAAAAACACCGCTCTCGCCTGTCAGGCCTGCGGGATCCGAGTTTTGGTACTTTTTTGCCCCTTTTCTTGCATGCTTTCCGCCCCAAAAGCCTTTCCCGCAGCTGAAAAAACGGCAGATGAACCAAAACATCCCCAAATAAAGTCAATACAGCCGAGGAGGCACCGCACCCCGGGGACGCCCTGAACTGCTGGAGACACGGAGGCAACGCGCCACGGGCTTCCACAGGGAAAGCCGCCCGCTTCCCCCCACACTCCGCCCCCGGGCGGCCACGGCAACACCCAGGGTTGCTCCTCTGTTCCCCCCCCCCGCCCCCGGGAGCCCCCGGCCCGGCCCGGCCCGCACCTACCGAGCGGCGGCCGCCGCCGCCCGCGCCGCCACGCCCCCTCCTGCGTCCCAGCCAATGGGAGCGGGGGTCGCCACGTCCACAAGGGCGCCCTTACGGCCAGGCAGCCAATGGGAGCGGAGCGTGGAGCTGGGCCCCGCCCCCCGGCACTGCCCCCGGCGCTGGGCGGGGAGCGGCCTCGCCGCGCCGGGCTCCGCTCCGGGACCGCTCCGGCCCTGGGCCGAGCAAATCAGCCGCTGCCACGGCTGGAGCAGCGTCACCTCCAGTGCCCTTGAGGGGCTTGTTGCAACTTTAGGGTGTTTCCTTTTCTCCTACATACTGTCCTTTTCTCCTGTGTATTACAGAATCACAGAATCATCAAGGTTGGAAAAGACCTTGAAGATCATCCAGTCCAACCATTAACCTCACACTGACAGTTCCCAACTCCACCAGATCCCTCAGCGCTGGGTCAGCCCGACTCTTAAACACCTCCAGGGATGGGGACTCCACCACTGCCCTGGGCAGCCCATTCCAACGCCCAACAACCCCTTCTGGAAAGAAATACTTCCTGATATCCAGTCTAAACCTTCCCTGGCACAGCTTGAGGCCATTCCCTCTTGTCCTATCACTTGTTAATTGGTTCAAGAGACTCATCCCCAGCTCTCTGCAACCTCCTTTCAGGTAGCTGTAGAGGGCGATGAGGTCTCCCCTCAGCCTCCTCTTCTCCAGACTAAACCCCCCCAGTTCCCTCAGCCTCTCCCCATCAGACCTGTGCTCCAGACCCTGCACCAGCTTCGTTGCCCTTCTCTGGACACGCTCGAGTCATTCCATGTCCTTTTTGTAGTGAGGGGCCCAAAACTGAACCCAGTCATCGAGGTGCGGCCTCACCAGTGCCGAGTACAGGGGTAGGATCCCTTCCCTGTCCCTGCTGGCCGTGCTATTGACCTTCCCGGGGCCAAACTGTGCACTGGCAGCCTCTGTTCCTCTCTGCGTGTTCCTGCGCTGTTTCTGGGGCGGAAAACCATCTAAAAATGGTATTGCAGGAGCAATGTCTGGAGGTGTAATGGCAAATGGATTTCAGCATCCTAAAGCACAAGGCAAAGCCCCTTTTATAGGAAGTCCTGGTGCAGGGCGTCCCTCCGATGTAGCAGAGTGTGTCCGAGGGCCGGCTGCCGGCTGTGCTCTGCCCTTTGGGCAGCTTTTTGGGTAGATCCTCAGGCCATGCTTTGCAGCAGGCTGCTCGGGGGTTTGTACCCAGCCAGAACCTTCTTTGGTGGATGGAGCAGCCATATCCCGACATGTGTCCCACAGAAAATACAGACCTTTCCTCTTATTTCTATCCATAGGCTGATTGTTTTCTGTCTCCATCATCTGCTCCTGGAGCTTATTTCTTAGATAACGCTGAGATTTCTTAGAGGTAGTTATCTGATAAAGCACTTTATGAATGACATTGCTGCCAGCTTTAGGCCACGAAGGACCAAAGAGACATCTCGGCTTTGCTCAGCAGGCTGGCAGCAGGGTGAGGGGAACAGCACAGGTAGCCCAAGTCCTTGGGCTAGTGCTTCAGTCCGCTGGCCACACTCCTCGGCCCCACAGCGTGCTTCAGCTCTGCCACCCTGTCTATTATGGGACAGGTTCCCAGCTGTTATGACCCGGGTTTATTCTACTGACCTCAAGGGAACCAGCCCCAGTTACCATCCAGGAGAATCTTGCTTTTTCTCTCTAGAGAAACAGAGTGGGAGTATCTTTTTTGGGACTGCTTCAAAAAGCAGAGCTGTAACACCATGGTATAACATGGTACAGTGCTCTCAGAAGAACTCACAGCCAAGAAAAAGCCCACATCATCTCTGTTCCTGCATAATATTTCAGTATTTGAAGTTTATTTGATGAATGTTACAGCAGGTCTTCTGGAGGGCTGCACATCCCTCTGTCTCAGATGCACGCTTTTGACAGTCAGCTTTTTGTTGGAATTCATGCAGGCAAAGCCCTTTTTCTTTAAAGAAAAATTCTTTTAAAATGTTGTTTATTGCTTATTCTCCAGGGAGCCAGTTGCCTGCCAATAGAGGCCGTGCTGATTTCAGGCGAGTCGGAAGGCTGAAGCAAACATGGATGGGTCATGATTCATACCCAGGCTCGCCTGTTTTTAGCTGGTTTAAATTACTTGCAAGCTGCCAGACATTGTTCTCAGAGCTGAATAGCACTCGGCTGCGGTCTCAGCCCCAGCAGGAAAGGTTTGCGTCCTGTTCCGCCTCCGATCAAACAAGTGCCAGGATGTCTACAAGAACAGCCAGAGCACCGCAAAATCTTTCCCCTCTCCTTGGGCTCATGCTGAGAGGGTGTCAGTAAACAAGGGAGGAATAAACTGGTGATCTAAAGGAGAGATTATTTTAAAAATTCAGGGAAACGATACCGATTTTCTTCCACTGGCATCTGGCCCTCTTTGATAGGAACTTTGATGAAGAGAAACTAGCTTATTTGATCTATAATACAGGGCCAAACCCAGCCAAACTCCCACCCAAAGTCACTCAAGGCTGGCAAAGACTAACATGGATATTTTCTTGCTGATTTGAGACTTCAGGATTCTTTCAACCTTGTGTTTTTCAGCAAGAAGGTTCTCCAGCAAAGACAAATTATTTCACCGCATCTCTGGATGCAGTCATTCAGCAGTAATCCCCATAGTGATGATGTGAAGTAGAGCTTGCTTATGATGATCAGATTTGGAAGTGGTACATTTCTAGTATTTGAGAAGCTGGGATAGGAAGACTCAATTTTCTTCAAAAACTTCTACCTTCTTGGTGGGAATATCCATGGTTTTGTACAGAACCAGATCCGTCAGGAGCACCAGTTGTATGTACCCAGCATTTTAATATGCCTATAACTGATCGTGTGCTGTTATCCAAAGTTTTTGACACATCACTTCGTAGTTTCTTTCTACCTTGAATGGTCTCACACTACAAACCAGACAGTTAACACTCTGCGATGAAACCTGATGCCTGGATGTGCACCATATGCTCTTGCAATAGCATCTGCACTATCTTTGGCATCAAATTTCAGTCTCACAATGCAAATGTTTGGGATGGATGAGATGTCAGCAAATGCAGGGCTTAGACCTGACCTATTTGTTCCCAGGGCATTGCTAGCAATATTAATAGAGTACTGCAGTGAAAAGAAAAACTGGTTGTGATCACCTTGCCATCTTTTGGCCAGCAGTATGGCATGATCTTTGGGGAGGATTTTCCTGCATTTGGAAAACTATTCCATTTCTGATGCTGTGCCTCAGACAGCCAGAGAGTTAATATTACATGTAACCTGTTAGTATACCTGCCTATCTTCCAGTGTTATCATCAAGGTGGGAAGGAGCTGCCACAGCCTTCTTTGCTTCTGTTGGCTACATCAAAGTGATTGACATTATTCCTCTCCTGTGTTAAAATTGCTCAGGCACTGATTTATAAAAATACTTATGTTGCAACCCGACAGCACCACATTCCTTGCTCAAGGACAGGCTGGCTGGCAACTCTCTCACCCATGGTTCTGGGCAGGAGCCATCTTTGTACAAACTGCTCAGGACTCTGCTCACTGTGCACTTGCTCTGCCTAACCCCTCTCTGAAAGGTGTTTGTACAGAAGGGTCCTTCTCCTCTTGAGGCTAACAACCCTTTCCTTTTCCCCCAGAGGTCAGGATTGCCACATCTTGGACCGTTCCCCTTGTTCTCCTCCTGATTCTCACTCTTTGGGCCATGTTTCTTTGAAGCTCAACACCTAAAACTGGTCCAAAACTTCAGCACGGGCTTGGCTACGATTAGGCAAAACTGGTATGTAGTCCAGGCTGTGTTCCTGTTTACATACCCTGGTACAGTATCTGCCTTATTCACAGCGCAGGACATTTGACTCATGCTTCTGACTGCCCGTAACTTCCTGATCCTGCTCCTTAATCTACCATTTCCCACCAGAATTAGTGCAGTTAATTACGCTCATCTAGATTAATTTTTTGCAGCCTCTGTTGCCCAGACCTTCTCTCAATTTTTCCGATGTTGCTATGAATTTCAGCCCTGCTCTTTTTCATCTTCCCAGACCTTCTCCTCCAGGTAGGACCTGCAGATTTTTCTCTGTTCCAACATTTGCTTCACTAATCAACTAGTTATAGTCCTGGACCTACGGTAGGCCCCTGAGGAATCCAGTCATTCAGCTGGACAGTCGCTCTAGTAATGTCTAAATAAGCAGGTTCAAACTCAGCCATGTTGCTTTAACTTCTTTACAAAGTCTTGAGAGTCACAGCATCACAGAACGGTTTGGGTTGGGACCTTAAAGATCACCTAGTTCCAACCCCCCTGCCACGGGCAGGGACACCTTCCACTAGCCCAGGTTGCTCAAAGCCCCGTCCAACCTGGCCTTGAACACTGCCAGGGAGGGGGCAGCCACAGCTTCTGTGGGCAACCCGCTCCAGTGCCTCACCACCCTCACAGGGAAGAATTTCTTCCTTAGATCTAATCTAAACCTACTCTCTTTCAGTTTAAAACCAGCTCCCCTTGTCCTATCCCTGCACTCCCTGATAAAGAGTCCCTTCCCACCTTTCCTGTAGCCCCCTTTAAGTACTGGAAGGCCGCTAGAAGGTCTCCCTGGAGCCTTCTCTTCTCCAGGCTGAACAACCCCAACTCTCTCAGCCTGTCCTCACAGGGGAGGTGCTCCAGCCCCCTGATCATCTTTAAGGCCTCCTCTGGACCTGCTCGAGCAGGTCCATGTCCTTCCTATACTAGGGGCCCCAGAGCTGGACACAGCACTGCAGGGGGGGTGTCTCACCAGAGTGGCGTAGAGGGGAGAATCCCCTCCCTTGACCTGCTGGCCACACTGCTCTTGATGCAGCCCAGGACATGGCTGGGCTTTCTGGGCTGTGAGTGCACATTGCTGGCTCACGGTCAGTTTTCCATCCACTAATACCCCCAAGTCCTTTTCCGCAGGGCTGCCCCCAATCCACTCATCGCCCAGCCTGTCCCTGTGCTTGGGATTGCCCCGACCCATGTGCAGGACCTTGCCCTTGGCCTTGTTGAACTTGGTGAGGTTTGCACGGGCCCACCTCTCAAGCCTGTCCAGGTCCCTCTGGATGGCCCATCCCTTCCCTCCAGTGTGTCGACCACACCACGCAGCTTGGCATCATCAGCAAACTTGCTGAGGGTGCACTCGATCCCACTGTCTGTGTTGCTGACAAAGATGTTAAACCGCATCTTTGAAGACTCATCAAAAGCCTGCAAAATTTCCCTCACTCTTGTAGATCTTCATTGCTAGTACCGCACTATTATTAATTAGTTCCTAAAAGTGGTAGAAATATTTCCTAAAGGTGGTAGCTGCTTCTTTTTCTTCCTGATTTCAGAGAAGCACATATGAAAATATGACTTAAGCACACCCAAGACAGCTGACAAATGAAACGTGTAAGGCAGGATTAATGAAGAACAGAGGAAAAACTAGTGTCACAGCTATTTTAGTGTCAACATTGAAGCGCAGAGTAATGAATGCTAGCAGCTGGGCAATTGCAGCTCTTTACCACTCGGTTGCTCAGCGGGACAGAGCGGCAGGATTAAGCTCAAGAAAACGATCAACTAGAAATTGCACTTCTCCTTTCTGGCCACACGATGTACCCATCACACCACGAACAGCCTGGCTGGACCGACCGCAACAGGAGACCCAGCCACAAAGGCAGGTGTTTCAAGTTTGCGTGTTCCCCCAAAGCATCTCCTTACCTCTGTCCAGGCTCTAAAACACCCACACAGCTGCAGATCAGGGCTAAGTGCCGTGGTGCAGAGAGGGATGAATGGGATGGAGTTGGTGTGGTCCAGACGCTTCACCTCTCCTCTTGTTGGATCAAGGTCACACGTTGCTGTGAAATAAATAGGAGCCAGATGGTCAAGAGGTGGTAGCAGCTTTTGATTAATGTGAATTATAATAGACAATGAATAATTGGGATTAATTTCACTTTTTAAAGGTGAGATTTTACTGCTGCTTTCAGTGGGGAATGTGAGGGATTTCGTTTTCATTCTAACTGCTGGCATGTCTTGGCCCTTTGTCATTTGTATGTTGCCCTGAGCAGAACCAAGAAGCTCTTCAAAACCAGAGCTGGGATCTACAGGAACCAGTTGCCAGTGCAGACATTTGTAAAAGAAATATTGGGGTTGGTATGAATGAAAATCTGTTTAGGTAAGCATCAGAAGAAATAGCAGAGCAGCGGGGGGGTTAAGAATGCCTTGTATTTGTAACAAATGACACCACTTTCAGCAAAAAATTTGAGACTATGTTGTTTTTGTCAAGCCCAGAAGGTGTGCACACCAAAAAGACCATAGCACACACAACTCATTCGTGAAAGAGCCTCCTCTCTGATAAGAGAATGATGGCAGCATATCACATCTCCCATTCATTCTCCTGGCAACCTAGCAGGAAGAGAGACTGCAGCAAAGGATCACCACAAAACAACTATCTATTCTTAAAGGTTATTAAAGAACTGTCCCAAAACCGGGAGGTTTAGTGAAGATTTGACAGCCACCATCCCTCGTTGTGTATGTTGCATGTAAGTTATTAGGACCAGACCACTTGAACAACCATGTCTCTCGTTGCTTGTGAGCACGAGTGAATGAAATCTATAAGAGAACGTGTGCAGGTGGGTAAAACCAGCTTAAAATGTAAATAAATACCACGTTCCCCTTCTGTAAGATCTCATACTGAGTTTGGCCACATGGGTTTCGTACCTCGGTGAGAATAGTACTGCTAAAAGGACAAAGCCTGGTGCCTTCAGGATGCTCAGAGAGTCAAATTACTTGAGCTGATTAACGATGCAGTACCAGAGAAGCTCAATCTGAACGATTTGGTTGCTGTTGGTTGGAACCTACTCGGTTTGCGAGATTTGAGTCACGAATGTTTGTTGGCCTCCCTCAAACTCTAGTAGCTGTAGGCATCGACATCTAATTATACTCTAGCACAACACGATGAAGGGAATCCAGATCTGCCTGACTGTGTACATGTTTTGGTGACACAGTAATTACAGTAATTTACATCGCATTGCTGATCACTGTCCTGTGGAGATGGTGAAGTCTTGTTACCCAAACCTGTGGAGTGGCTTTGCATTGCATCTCTGGTCCTAGGTTTCAGAGCCAGTTTGTAATTTGTCTGATCCCTGGCATATATTTTGATAAACCCAACCCTTACGATCATGAGGATAACTTTAAAAATGTGGAAATAAATTCCAGCTGCTGCCCCGCCTGCCCAGTTTAAAACCACAGGTATCTTCCACAGCATGACAGCTCGACCCTAACATCCAAGATGCAGGAACTTGCAAGAACAGCAAGTTAGCTGTCAGCTCGCCAAGCTATTTCCATGCACATCACAGCTCACGAGACTCTTGAGAGGTACAACGTACTCATATGTTCGCTTGAATGCTCATAATGGGAAGTGAGCAGAGATCTGATTTTCAACAAGTTAACCTCAATCTACGTATTTTAAAGATGACCTGTTAGCACAGCTGTACCACACAACCTGTTCAACTCAAACCATTCATTTCACAGCAGAACAAAATGGCGTTGTCTTCTGTTTAACTAATTCCCAAAGCACTTCCCTATAACTATATCTATCTTAATCAGACAAACTGGGGATTAAAAAAAAAGGAAAGGACTAATCTGATCTTTGGCCATAATTGGATTTCCTTTGCAAATATTAAGTTACAACAATAGCAGCAGTTCTTGTTATAAATTTATTTTTAACTGCTTTTCTTCATGTGAACTAGACAAATGTGTGTCGCCTGCCTAGAGCTTTTTGGAAGGAAGAAGCAAGAAACATTGTCCCCAAAACTCTCTTCCTCTTAAAAAAAAGATGAAATTATTAAGAAATTGGGAAGCATGTGGCCAGATTGGTCGATGGTGGTAGAAAAACAGAAGTTACTGAACTTTAATTAGAACTTCTTCCAACTTTTATCTCTTTGTTGAAATACTGGAAGAAACTTTATCTGTAATAATGCCTCACAAGCTGTAATAATGTCTGGCTTGAGTCAGCTGGGACTCAGTCTAAGACTCAGCTCAGTTCTCATTAAAGACAAGCAATCATTCCACATTTTTCCATGGTCTCAAAGCTTCATGTGTTTCAGATGGCGAGGCACCACAGCTCTGACAACCACCACTTACCTCAGATGATTTCAGAAAACCTGTTTTAGGCAGCAGCCATCTCTGTATTTAAAGCTGACGTTTGAATGGCTACAGGCTAAGGTTCAAGAGGACATCTCTGTTAGCTTGCTGGTCTAGCATTCCTCCAGGTATCTTCTCGGCTTCAGATAGGAAGCAAGAAGGCAAAGACACAACCATGGGGTCAGACAGGCTTTTTGGAAACCTCTACATTGATGGTTTCATAAAATTCACATACCAAACCACAATACCAGTCACAATTTGTAAGTCATACATGGGCAGGTACTTCAAATTATACTTCTTCTGGTGCTTGCAATCCTTGCAAATTTTCCATCCTTGTTTATTAGTTCTGGGACCAGAATTTAATGCTTGAAACTAACCAAACTACACTTACACGGTAGATTTGTTTCAGGATATGTGATGTTCTGCATTGTGCATCTCAGGATAAAATCTACCCCGCGGGGATGTATGAGTGGAAAAGCTGTGTCAAACCCACTTTGATAGCAAACCCAGGTCCTTGATTCTGGAACCAGCATGCTGCTCAGGCTGACTGCGTGTGCCAAATGCAAAATTACCCTGAATTTACCAGCCCGGTTGCCTACTGCAAAGGATTTGCTAGATGATTTCTCCCACTCCTCAATCCTCCTCCAGGGAACAAAGTCCGTTTGCTTGGCAGCAGGTCTCTCTGTCAGCCCTTCTACTCCAGTATGGCACACATCAATAAAAAATACCTACTGATCTGGATTCTCCCAAAGCCCCTTTAGAGCCGAGTACCTGTGCAGAGGGCTTGGAGAAATGCAACTCTGCGTAGGCTTGCCCTGGGCTCCAGGGGAAGGGGTTAAATGGAGTGATACGCCAATAATCAGTGACGCAAAGGGCACGGTCTGGGAAAGTGGACCCTAACACCAAGTTACACAATTCTCATTCAGGGGTATTTCCAAAGGAGATGCACAGTTTGCTTGGGTGACAGAGCCCGAGAGCCTGGTCCAGCAAGACACCCAGCTGACTATGCAAAGCTGATCAGATAAAAGGCTAGGTCTTCTCCAAACAAAGATGGAAACGTGAATTCTATTCCGGGTGATTTTTATTTCAGATTGAGAAGCTACACAAAGAGAGAACAAATATACATTTCCATGATAGAAGGGAAAAAGAGAGCATCCTATTGTGTCACCCTCCTAATACAACAAACCATCTCAACCTGAGCCACAGGACTGTTTTCTCCCCAGGCAGGCAGGGAGAGTTTTTACGCCGAAGGGTGCACTACACAATAAACATCTGTAATATCTACCACAGGGTCACACACCCCCAGACACAGCAATATGGTCTTTTTTTGCATATGTGCACGTACATCTGTTCTTGGTAGATAATAAAAAGGCTGATACAGAGTCACATGGATCAGACCCATAGCTTTAAAAGAGGAACCGTTACAGATGTTCACAAGGATCGACACACCCACATGGCACAAGTACTTACTCAATGGAGTGGTTACTCTAAGCACTAGGTTTTATCTGAAGGCAGATATCTTTGTATCAGTGATACTGGATTGTACTGGAGCAGATGGCAGTGAATTTCAGAGTTTATCTGTCTGTCATTTTATTAAAGTAATTAATTGAATGGCTTAACATATAAAAATACAAGAATCCTCCCTCCTAATTAGAGCAATTTGTGTTCATGTAGAAATAAAAGCACACACACGCATACACACATCAGAGGCAGGACTGCTGACAGAGAGCTTACAGGATAAAGAAAAGAAACTCACTTTCCCTGTTCCACACCAGGACACCACGTTTTCCCTCCTGTCTCCAGGGATAATGGAGTCTCTCACCTTTGGTGCATAGTTATATTTGAAAGCCAAACAGCAACTTGGAATTTGTCCTGAAGGGAACCAGGACAAGGCACCTTTAAGGATAATAAGGCAGATTACATACCTCTGCTGGAGAAGGAGACTCCTCATGTCTTCAGTGTGGTCCTGCTGTCCCTGAATCTAGAGGCATTAATTAAAATCTAATCAAAATCTTCACCCTCACAAAGCGTGAGTGAGTCAAGTCTCAGTTTGCTATAACCAAGAAGCAATTTGGAAGAAGAGGTTCACCTCCCATTAGCAGAGGTACGCTCAGCTAGCTGTAGTGCTACACATGGTCTCCATCTCATACAGCACGTGCTTTGTGGATGACCTTACATAAGTGTAGCCAGGATAGTAACAAAGAAAGTCTAAATAACACTATATTCTTAAAAGATTGGAATATTCAGGGATGGCAAACACATTACCTCCACACTGGTCTTCAGGGAAGTAATGTCACAGAGCATCTACTGTGGGGCAGAGCAGGGAGGCAGCCAGGGCTGCGCTAGCTTGGTCAAAATTACTTGACTTAACTTATTAAGTGTAAAATGTCATTATTAAGGTATTGCCTTAATGAAGTAGGGTGTTCTTCAGCCCAGCCCCTCCTCCAAAGTTGAAGCTACATCTTCATCCCCTCGTAACAGGATGTGAGACAGTATGTCTTCACGTGGGACTAGAAAAATCTTTAAATTTCATCTATATACTATAGGAGCCTGGTCCTGCTGGGGTCTGGGCAGACTCCAAGGACCACAGAAGACACTGCAAGAAGGATACAGAGAAGGAAGACCGATCAAAAAATTAGGAAGCTTTGCTTCTGCATCAACATCTAGAAAACACATTTTTCTTGTGGGAGGCACCATCTTATAAGAATACTGTGAGCACGTAAAATGCCTCTAGTTACAGCCAACAAGTTTTAGAAATGTTTCTTTACTACTGCTTTACTGAACATGATCATCTTAAGAGGACCAGACCAAATCCCTATGCTGCTCAGGAGGTATCACCTCCATCAGAAGTCTGCAGGCAACTGAAAGCTCAGGAACTTACACTAATTCACACCAGTGAAGGCCCCGGCCCATCCATTTTGTGGCATTCCTTCTGGTTCTTAAAAAAGCTACAATCCAAACCAGTTAATATTTTAAGTATTTTTTTATGGTTAAGCACAATTCTTTCTGTGGGAATGTAATCCAGGGGGATTCAGGCATGTGTAAACAGTTTCCTTCAGAGAAGATTTCCCTTGGTAATTTCTTTCTGCAACATGTAACTGCAATTAACTTAAGTTGCACCGACATGCCATGTGCAGTTTAGCTTCAGTTACTAAATACATGCTTGCAAAAGAAGGGTATTTACTTTCTCAGTGTTGTTATCAGAAGGAGCAAGCCAAAGCTATCCTAAGGAACATCTAATACCAAATTTCTTGGTCTCTGTGGCTTAAAACCACACCATTAACTTTGCATTACAATAGGGTTGGCTCAAAATTCATTTCCTCACGTTGGTTCCTGTCAGTAGGCCTGCTTGTCTTGCAAACAGCATCTGTGGCCTTGGGAAAGACAAATATAAATGTTTCTTGAGCAGGACTTCAAGTAAGAGCAGCTGACATGCTGGAAAGTCCACAGTCCTCACCTCCTGCTGGCACCAAGATCAGTGGTTAAATCCAAAGGAGATTTCACAGCTGTTGAGGATATCTGCTGACACCGAGATAGAATTTGATAAGTAACTGTACCATGAACTCTTGAATGAAAGAGATTTTTCTTTTTCCTTTTCTATTAAAAAGTCCATCCTAGAGGGAGGATAACTCTCCTAGGTCTACACTTCTCCCCTTCCATTCCTCCAAAAAGAGAAGTGATCATCCTGCACTAATAGGCTATTTCTACTATCAATACTCAAATATATTTATAAACCCCCAGATGTTCTTTAGGGAGGTGATAGTTGTTAGCTAGCAATGAACTTTGCTTCAGGATTCGAGATCTGCTTGTAGTCTGCTTGAGAACTCTTCACATGACTCAAGAAAGCGCTCTTTCACCTTTTTCTACATGCATTCACTTCTGCAGCTGTGAAATGGTGCCTGCTGGTCACAAATGTCTGTAAAGACCCCATGCGGAGAATGAATACCGTGTTAACATTAACTTCCCAAGCCAGTGCTCGGATGTGAAGACAGAGAGCTACGGGAGCCAAATAAAGCTCTTGATCACTTCTCATCACACTTAAACTATTCAGTGGCAACTGTCTCAACATGTTGCCCAATGTCTGGAAAAAGTTTCAAATCATTTGTCATACCCTTTTCCCTCCTCCCTGAAACTGAAGCAGCAAGTGAACATGGCTTTCATCAAAATGCTCGCACAGATAACAAGGTCTTCTTTGTCCTTGGAGAATAATGGCTATCATGCATTTATCTGAGGAGTATTTATCCTAGTTATCCTGCAAGGAGGAATGTGGGTCAATCCCTGATCCAGAACTGTACCGTTATTTCTCTGTGGTCATGGCTAGCAGCCAGAAGCAGCTTATCAGAGCTCCGTGCTGGCACGCTGCACGCTGCGCTGTTGCTCAGTGATGATGTGCTTCAGAAACATCAGCACTCGCAGCACCTCTCCCTGCAAATCCTGGCCAGTCAGCAGGCAGAGATTTGCATCATCTCTACTACAGGCCGGACAAATGCCTGCAGTCTTTTTGATGCTATCTGTATCAAAACACCAAGGAAAAGATGCTTCCTTCAGGTCTTAGCTTCTTTATATCCACTTGCTTACCCTGTCTTCTGTGACGCTCCCCCTGCAACCCTCCCGCTCTTCCTTTTTCTCCACTTTTCTCACCCATACTGTCAACAAGACAACTTGTTCTCTTAGTTGAAAAGCTCTTTCTTCCATTGAAACTAGACAGAAACCAAGCTGTCAAGACTCCTAATTTAGATGTTGAATCCACAGTGAGATCTGTTCATTCACCTGAACCTAAGCTTTCATGGCATGCCAGGTGGATGGAGATGGAAGGAGACAGATGTGACAGGGCACTGTGCTCCCCTTGATTACATCACATCCACTTTTTGAAGTGCAACTCACACCGACACCAGCTCCCCCACTTCCCCTGAATTAGCCCAGCAAATGCAGACACTGGATCACTGGATTTCCATCACACAGCCGTTCATACTCTAGCACAATGCAACTCTGACTTCATGATGCATACTTCATTTGATTCCTTTCAGATTTTTGAAAAGTTCATTCTTATTTAAGATTTAGTGCTCTGTGTCCTCAGACTGCTTTCCACACACTGCAACTCACTATCCTCCACACTACTGCCTGTGAGAGACAGGTAAGTATCTGTAAACTTAATTTACAGAAAAGGAAGCACAGGCAGAGGATTTATGTGACCTGCCTAATTCTGTGCTGTTCATCAGTCACAGGATCAGTCACTACAGGCAGGTCTGTGAGTGATTATGAACTGCCATGGCCCAGTTAAAATCAATGAAGATGTGACATTTTTCCTTCAGTGAGAGTTTGTCTTTTGGACTTTTGACTTCCTACCTGAGGCCCATTGCTCACTGCCTGTGGGAGGGTCAGGATTAAAAATGGTGATTTCCATCAGGGCGATGCTTTCCAGTGGCTGCAGAAATGTGCTTGGCTAGCACAGGACCAGAGTGAAGATTCAGCCCTGACTGTTGACCTGCAAATTTTTGCAAAAAGAGGTGCTGGTTTTGTACCTTTTGCAACCTCTCAAGGACACAACTGACAACATATGGCAGGGTGGTCAGTCAAAAAGATACCAAGGCCTTTGATTTGACTGAAAGAGGAACAGCCTAAATGCCTCAGTTTTCATTATTCCTGCTGTAAAATATGGAGGAACCCCAGGAGAATGAGTCTAAGAATGGTGACACTGGCTCATGTCCACCTCTGGCACTGGCCACAGCAAATGTCCAGGGAAGTGTATAGGAACAGAGCAAGCACAGATGAAACCTTCCTGCGCCCTTCACACTGTCCCCCCAACCTCTCGCCACTTCCAGCTCAGGGCATTGCCTCTTCAGGCAGTAACAGGGCTGCCCAGAAAAGACAAAACAGAGGTTGTTTCACCAAACGATTTGGTACTTTGGCTGGCTCCACATTTCTGTTATGTCCAAAGGACACAGTCCTGTTTGTGACATCCCTGCAGGGGAAGCCCCAGATTTGGTCCTAGTCTGTTCTCAACACAAAAGCCATCCTGATTGCAAAAGACATCCCCAGAAGGGTTTAAAGATTACCGAGTCTTGTCGTGCAATTACCAACACACCAGCTATCACTCAGCGAAAGCTCAGTTCCTGGGAATAATGGGTCTTTACTGGAAATATCCTAATAGCAGCCAAGTGCGGGCACCCCCCATCACTCACGACAGCTTTTCAGGCATCCACAGCCACATCTCACAGCACAGAACAAGCACCTTTCTCAGGATGAGAGACAGATACTGCTCCGCACTCTCAGAGCAATTCTATAACTTCTTAAGTCTCACAAACCTCTGGTGAGTTAAGGACAGGAGCAAAGCAGAATGCAAACTACTCTCCCAAGGACCAGCTGGAACCCTCAAAACTTTGTTCATTCTCCCATTTATACCTGAGTCACTGATATATAAAACCAGCATGGGGCATTCCAGAAAATGGGATGAGATCAGGCAGTGATGGATAAAGCATGGGGTGGAAAGTCAATTCTGGAAAAGAAGAAATAAAAGATGATCCAAAACAGGCAAAGAAACTTCACTGAAAAGAGAAGGTAAAAGTGGAAGAATAAATAGCATCAGAGACAAAATGGGATTGCATATGCCAAAGGCTTGCAGACTCTTCTCTTCCATATTTCCGTATCTTTCTCCCAAAAAGCAATCGCTGTACCAGAGGGTAGGACACGAGCTGTTTGTAGCCTGCGTTCCTAAGGAGAGAATTTGTACCTTCCAAAAAAAAAAAAAAAAAAAAAAAAAAGACTAAAACCGAAAAGAAAAATTATGTTTTCTAGATGGAATTTATTTCCTCTTGAAAGAAAAAGCAACTGACTAAAGGTTTCCAATTTACAGTCATGTTGGGAGAACATAAACATAGGTCCAGTCAAGAGATATTGGAGTTAAGTACCACACCAACACCAGATTTGTGGAGAGCCTGGGTGAGAGCAGAGCAGGTACTACTGGCTGCACCTGCACTGCTGCTGAGCACCTTCTCAGCTCGTAGCCTCTTGGAGTGAGGCTGCACGGGGACCTGAAATAGGCAGCTCCCAGTGTAACACATTGCACTGCAGATCAAGGACAGCATCTAAACTGCACATTCTTCAACAGTCCTTTCATTTTTCTCCCAGTGGCCTTACCTGAAGACCTTGACCACTTCAAAGAAATGGCAAGTCTTCTATCTCATCAGGCTTTCAATCAGGATTCATGTTGTTACAAGGGCAGTTGTTGGAACGTGTCAAATTTTTTACAGTCCCAGTGTAATATTGGATCTTTTACATTTGTACCTTAAGAAAAAAAATCTGAAGCCAGGTGGAGAGCCCTAGAAGATGCGGCATGGCCATCACAAGGAACGGGAACATCACAGGAAAACAAGAAATGTAATTTCTGACACAGATGATACAGAAAAGACCGAGAAGATGTTCTGACAAGCAGTAGTTACCCAGTGTTCCTGCTTCCATGGAAAACTCTGGGATTCCTCTTGCTGTGCACAAACAACAAAAGAACTGGCACCTTTGTAAGTCTAAAGTAGGGCTTCTGTAAGATTACAGATTACTGGCAGGTTAAGACCCAAATACTCATAGTTCATATAAACCCTATGGCACCTGTTTCCAGGAGAAGGAGTGTTAGATTTCCTTGGTTCAATTCCTGCCATGAGAATGATTTGACCTCCTTAAATCTGGCTGCTCTAACAAGCTTTACATGGAACTAGACATTCACGTGGATACAAAACGTGGCAATCCACTAGTGGGCACTAGGAGAGGCATTCTTCAGCAAAGACTCTGAGCTTCTGCATTGCTACTGGAAAATACTAAGATGACTCTGAGGTATTGGCTTTAATTTACCATTTCCTGGGACCTACTGTCAGAAGGAATATGCCACAGACACACACTGGTACAAGGATGAGGCACAATCAAGCTGCAGCAACAGAGGGAAGAAAGATCAATACAGCAATGGCAAGGTGCTGCCTGCGAGGAAGCCCAGCCTTTGGACTTGCCCAGGTGAGTACTTTTACTTGTGGGCAACAGCTTTGGGTGAAAAAAATAAAAATTGAGAAATGTTCTAGTCTGAAATGTGTCATGGAGAGGGAGAGAGGGAGAGTATCAGAGGAGCTAAATGTCTGATGGGGGATAAAATGCAGCTACAGAAACAAGCCCACAGGGAACAGTCATGGTTTTCAGCTTCCTTGAAACAATCATATACTGCTTTAAAATCAAAGTATTTGGGGTTCTGGTGCATTCAGATTTTTTCAAAGAAATACTTAAGACTTGTTAAAGAAAAAAAAGTTTTGTTGAGAACCATTTTTTCAAACCTCCAACATTTTTCAAAACACCTCGTATTTGTTGACTTTCATTGTCAGCTACAAAGTGCGCTTTTGGTTTCCTGAGTTGAAAGGAGTTGGGATGATTCTAATGGGAGGAAACGCAAAGTTTCTGTGGGTCTTGATCTGCTAAAAATAGAATAATAAATACTGGGCAAAGGATGTCCCCAGAGAATTGTGTTTGTCTCCTTCCATTTTGAAGATGAGCCAAGGAATGACCAAATTTTGTGGACATGGTTATAAATAAACTGGTTAAAAAGAAACTTCACCTGCAATTTCTCAGGGGGCTGACTAATCCTTTCCTACTTTGATTGTTTGCATAGCCCTGCTGCACACGATTAAACAGCCAGTGATGACGCACTCACTGTGTTTTCCCTCAGAGGTAGCCACATCTCATTCTGAGAGTCTTTTTGCAAAAGTCACGTGTCCCTTTACCAGGATGGATGCTTTGCAAATGAAGGTTGCTGCTGCTGCTATGAAACTGGAGCTGCCTCTTCCTAGTGCCGTGAACATAAACATCAGCAACTGGGTATCTTTCCAAGATAGCTTCCTCTGAAGCAAGAGAGGAGAAAGAAAAAGGGAGACTTAGCATTACTTTATATCAAAGCTAAGTGTAAATATATATTGCTGAATTAACAGTGTGGAGACTGACCATATGCAATCATCTTGCTAAAGTAGCCAAGGGAAAGCGTCACAAGTCCAGGCAAATCTTGGCATATGCGCAGCCATAATTTTGTAATTATTTGCTGTCCAAAAAGCCAAGCTAAATCAACAGGATCTTTGCAATGAGTTTGCCGGACTTTGTTCAGGTTTGGGGTGCAAATCCAGGAAGTATGTTGTAAAGGGAAAAAAGGTGGAGTCAGAATCCAGAAGCATTTGGCTCAGCCTCAAGCAAAGGTTACCATCTGCCACTAAGCAGTACCCTGGCCCAGCACCACCCAGAGTTACTAAATGTAAGCTGCTGCCTGAAGGACATTTACATCAGGACCAAACTCCTCACAGGAACAGGTACGCAGCTGTCCCAACATACAGAAACCACTGAACTACACAGGGTTATAAACTCACCTCTTCTCTTTCCCTTTCAAGCCAACACTCAGACTTGCCTGTTGTCAGTTCCCACACGATGTGTGTTCTGATTTTCTCCTCCCCTGTTCAATTTTGCTGGAAGAGGGATATGACTTAACTTGTTTGGACTGACCCATTAAATAAACATGAGCAGGACATGGCGTGCTAGCAAAGGAGCACACGTGTTTTCATGAAGCAAACTGACTTCTTGATTTCTTGATATTGTCACAGGCAAGCCTCCTTCAGATATATTTATGCTGGAACAGACTACATTTTTTTCAGCCCCAGAGGGATTACTTTAACAAAATTTGTGTTTCCTCTGGATTTTTTCCTTAACAGATTGGTTAGAGGAAAGGAGAAAACTGGTCCTTGATCTGCACAAAGATCTCCTATGTTTGGTCCCAAAGTTTGGGAGTTACTCACCAAAAGGCAGGAAAGCTGCTACGAGCTGCATTGCAGTGGGGGAATGGAACAAGGGTGGGATCCCTATAAGCTATTAATTCAGATATGAAACAAAAAAGTTTTTTTTTTAAAAAAAGCTAGTTTTCAGGGTATATTTGACCTTTTTAAGGGATCAGAGAACAGGACAGAAAGGGGAGTGGGAGAAAAATGTTGCTTCGTATCGTGTCTGTAATGGTCAGTAAGTGTTTCCAGGACAGAAACTAAATTTAAGCAACATTTTCACCCACTCTGGAGTTTCTAGACTGCATCTCCATTCGAACAGCAGCACAATAAGCTTACTAATTTTTCCCTACAATAAGCACATACTGGGTTTGTCTGTTTCCCCACCTCCAACCCATACGAGCCTTTACTAACAGAAGTCTTGTTAAACCAGAAGTCTCAATGGCATTGTTTTCACATACATGTATATGTGTGTGCCCGTGCAACAAAT
The DNA here is from genome assembly GCF_031877795.1 of Strix aluco. Classification (NCBI taxonomy): domain Eukaryota; kingdom Metazoa; phylum Chordata; class Aves; order Strigiformes; family Strigidae; genus Strix; species Strix aluco. The sequence continues at coordinate 9,708,587 of NC_133933.1, forward strand.
ATACATGTATACATATGAGTTATCAAAATACTATTATAAAGCAAGTGTTCTTTCTCAACACCCCTTCTCTGCCCACCCCACCTCCCTCCCCTTCCCCAGGCCAGCGTATTTCAAAACAGACCAGAACTGAAAACTTTCAAGAGCCATCCAGCCCTTGCTAGCACTGCAAATGTCTACGTGCGTTAACAAGTCCCTGGTCCACCTCTAGGACGCGTGTTGACGAACGGCCTCTAGTTCACAATACTGATTCCTTGGATTCAGGGTCTGCTGTACTGGTTGTGTTGGAGACTTGGTTTTTGTGGGTTACCAAAGGCGATGTTTCCTCTTCAGACTTGCTGTTAGCAACTGCTTCTACGTTGACTTCCTTTAGCTCCTGCTCTTTGTCTTTCTTTTCTTTTTCATTCAGATAATTAAGGATGCCCGCTCCTAGGGCATCCCCTTCCACATTCACAACTGTGGTGGTTCGATCCCTAAGATCAGAAACAAAAAACAAAGCAGCAGGCTTTTAGCTTAAAAGAGTTACAACACAATAAGGGGAGCTGATTCGCCCCTGTTGATCCACTAACATCAGTGGAGCTAGACAAGGAAGATGTTGTTACCATAGGTATTTTTCACAGAAGTATCATCACCATTTCAGAGGTAAAAATGTGCACTGGAGCTGGTTTAAGGTCGGCACAACTGTTACTATCAACTGGTTCTGGTGGGTTGCAGCAATTGTACTACTCTTTCTCAGGCCTCTTTCTTTTCCCAGCCCACCTCCTTCCTCTTCCCCTTCCCCAGGCCAACATTTTTCAAATGCGAGTTCAGAGCAGCATCTTAATTTGGGCTTATCCAGAAGGTGACTCAGAGCTCTCAGCTCTTTTTTAACTACAGAGACTCATACCTTGACTTAACACCTACTTAAGGGACCCTTCCAAAAGCAGGAAGAATGACTGTGTTCTCTGGTTCTCTCGCTAGCAGCACCTATCCTAATCTTTGGTCCTACAACACAAAACTGTCACAGGGTCTAATGGAGGAGGTTTATGGGTCATAAAAAACAACCTCTTCACGTGCCTTTTGAGACTTCTGTTAGTCATTCTGCAGCCTAACTTCAACATGTTCTCAACTTGTAACTGTGGTCCTCTCTGGTAATTAAATGGCATTAAAATTAAACTTTTAAATTAAAATTTTAAATTAAAATTTAAACTGCAACAGGGGAGGTTTAGACTGGACATTAGGAAAAAGTTTTTCACAGAAAGAGTGGTCAGACAGTGGAATAGGCTGTCCAGGGAGGGGATGGAGTCACCATCCCTGGGTGTGTTTAAGGGTCATTTAGATGAGATGTTGGGGGATATCATGTAGGGGAGAACTTGTAGAGTAGGGCTGATGGTTGGACTCGATGATCCAAAGGGTCTTTTCCAACCTGAATGATTCTGTGATTCTGCGAAAACAGGACACAGGACTCCTCCCTCCCTCCTTCCCCCTTTTGTTACCACAAGGCTGAGTTCCTTGACTACAACAACAGTGTTGACCACAGAGGGATGCTACATATTTTGAAACGAAGGCAGCCAGCACGACACAGGCTGAAGACAGCCCAGAGTGAAAGGAAGGGCAAGCTTTTCCCTCTTGCCTCCAAGCACTTGCAAGTACAGCTTGTGGAACACACAGCCACTACTTTAATCCCTTAGGAAGATTGGATACAAAGGGCTAACTACTGCTTTGCCTGTCTCTCCTGTCCTTTGGAGGTGGTTGATCCCCAAGAGGTGACAGCAAGAAAGAGTTCGATGGCCCTAATGAAGCTGTAGGAATATGATTATGCTCCACAGACACGTGTGGTGTGGGAAGGGAAGGAGGTAATACAGCTGCCGCCTTCCCCAGCCTCTGGAATTCAAGAGTGTCCTCAGGCATCCTAATTTCCACATCTGCTGTGGAAGTACGCCATCTATACAGAGAGGCTGGTGTTTCCAAAAAGCAATGCAGAGGGATTATCTACAGTCTACATCAGGAACTGCCCAGAAACCCACCAACCAGAAAAAAACCCCAATAGGCTCAGATCGATTGACCCATACTGACCACTTATTTCAACCCGCTACACAACTTCAACCAGATGGCTTGAAAGCAGATTACACTTTTAAATTATCAGATCATGCTTACTTCACTAGCATTTAAACTCTAAGCATGCTGTAATTCATGAGTGCTCAGAGAAGTCCTTCCAGTTTGATTTTTTAGTATTTGAAGAACAGCAGCCAGCCAGGCTTGTTCGACGAAAAGTGGAGAAACCCTTTTCCACAGGGCTCATCTAAGCTGTAAGAAATCACCTCCACATGGCATTTCCAGTTATGCACTTGTAGCTGGGTCCCCAATACTTAAAGCAAACCAAATTTTTTAGGCTTTCCTTAATCTAGGTGGTACAGAAGGTAAATTTAGGCCTTAGCAAGGACATTACTATGTTAAGTGGTGAGACAAGCTCTTCCAAACAGAGCTGGGCAAGGAGATAATCTCTTCAAAAGAAGAGAAGCTGAGCAAAGGTCTGACTTCTTATCTCTTTCCCAGAAAATGGAAATGAAAGGTGGTAATACTGTGTACTAAACTTGTGATTCCCAGCAGCATGTTCCTCCAGCTGTGACACTGCCCAGAGCCGTGATGAGTGCCACAAATCCTCTCTGTCCCTGCCCTGCCAATGGACAGCACCTCTCCATGACGTTTGTGTTGGTGCTTTGACCAGTCCTGAACTATAAAAATAGTTCAAACAATAGCTGACAACAGCTTCTGATGGAGACTGCTTCCCACATGTGACCAAGAAAGCTTTCCACCACTACTGAGACTCAATTTCCTTTCTCCCCCTTCCCTCCTAGTGTCCAACTAATTTCCAGCAATATCAACATCTTCTGAACAAACTTTTAACATAAATCTTTCTAAAGGGAATTGAAACCAGGAAGAAATATGTTTCAATAAAGGCTGAGTAAAAAAGTTGAAGAGGGATTTTAGCATACTAACTGCTTTAATTGAGAAGACCTTTGCTATTATCTATCAAGAGTTACCTGTCCTGTAGGCAGCCATATCTTGTAGGGTTTTATTTTATACCACGCTACTTTGACTACCCTGCCCCGTGTTTCCAGCTGAACACGCTACATACCATGCAACAGCAGGTACACGGGGCCTAAAGTACTTACACAATCCAGTCCACTGCTAATATCAAGGAGAGATCGTTGGTCGGAAGTCCAATGGCCTCCAGGATGATAGCGATGGTGAGGACTCCTCCGGCTGGGACCCCGGCTGCACCCACGCTGGATGCGGTAGCCGTCACGCTGCAAATCAATTTGCGTACCCGGTTAGCAGGAGCTCTGTGGCGCTCCTCTCCTACGCTTACGTCACACGTTTCCCCACTATGGGAACTGTAAACAAACTCTACAGCATGGGACACACAGATCATTTGCTTCCCAGGAAAACACTTTCCAGCCTGCTGAGGCAGAGTAATGGGTACAGAGCACAGCTGCTCAGCAGGCATCCACAGCAGCTACCAAGGCAATGGCTCTCTGTTTAACACCACGATTGCCTTTTCAGAAGAAAAAACAACCAACACAACTATATCCTGCTGCCTTACTCATATTTCCATTTCCAAGTCATGTATTAGTTCAAATATTCTGAGTACATTACATCTTCTGGCCCCAACTGTATAAAGGTAAACCTTTGCCATGCAAGGTACCATCCCTTCTCTGTGTCTCATTTGCATTCAAACACAGACCCTAAATCAGGAGCTGGAAAACTGCGGTGCATGTGCTATAGACATGGACCACGCACCTTTTCGTTTGCACATGTCTACAACTGAGTTTTCCTTGGGCTATCACTGCATAATCCTCAGGCCCGTGTTAACACCTGATTCACTAAGAGTACCTGAAAGGCTAATTTGGCCATCCACAAAGAAAATAATCCTCCAGCTCTGCCTTAAATAGACAAATGATATACTGGGAAATGCAATAAGGAAATAAAACCTGGCCAGGGACAGTAAAAAAATCCCAGGAACCGGCCCTAGGAGTCATCTGATGGATACAGCTATGGCTTCTCAGCACAGTGAGGGGTTAGAGCTCCTTGTAGGCTACTCACTTAAGGGATTTTGAGGAGGGAAATGGAGAGAATGACCCTTCATGGGATATGGGACGTGGGAGGATATTCCAGGCATGGAGGGGAGAGAGTCCTAGAGAAGGAGGCACGACTGAGCTGGTGGAGGGGATAGTGGAGGGGAACGATAATGGGTCTGACCTGGGAAGCCAGCGATGCGATGGTAGGAACGGCAGAGGTAAGCAGAAGCAGAGTATTTAGTATGAAATTGATACTGAGGAACTGAGAAGCTGGCAGGAGGATTTTCTAAGACATCAAGAGGGGGAATCAGGGGTAGCTTTCTGGGTAGAGCAGCATGCCTCAATTACCCAGCTTAATGGCAAGTGGAGGGTGGAGGAGTGAGATGCTTAAGGAGGGAAAGGAATTTCATGTGAGAAACAGCTTTAAACAGCTCAAAGTCTGTTTCAAAATTCAATTACCCCTCCCAGGTTCCACCTTTCATTAAATCGAGATTCTGGCAAATCTTATAAAGCTTGAAAGACTCAATCGTTTAATCACCCTATAATTATGTTTCATAGCAGTTTGCAAGCTTTAGGTCAGAGATGTGGAATGCAAACTGCTAGCTATTAACAGAGAGACCACAGGCTTGAATGTGTCTGGGGGCCAGAAGGATGTGGTTGTAATAGCAAGCAACTTACAGAATTGTGAAGATTTGCCCAGGGTTGAGGTCGACATTGTTCAGCTGAGCAATAAACACAGCTGCCATGCACTGAAAAATAGCAGCTCCATCCATGTTTACAGTCGCCCCGATAGGAAGGATAAACCTGCTGATCCTCTTGTCGACTCCATTGTTCTCCTCAATACACTTGATCATCGACGGGAGAGTGGCTGAGCTAGAAACAGAGAATAGGGAAAAATCAAACACAAAGCATCAGGGTGCACTGAATGGAAAGTCACTCTCTCATGGCTTTCAGGTTTCTAACATGCCGCAGGCAGGACTGTCAAGACAACAATGCCATTTTATAGTTCCTCTCTGTCATAATAGCAATGAAAGACCCTCCTTGTTGGTCTTGAGCAGCGGTATTTAATAATCTGCTTCCATCCAGAAATAGTTGATACGGACTCTCATCTCCCAGAAGCAAGAACTTATGACTTAACACAGTATGCAGCCTAACAGGGATGTGGAATGATCAAATCACAAAAATACACCAATAGATGCCAATACAAACACAACAGATGCAACAGCAATCTCTTGTTAATGTTGTACTAGTACCTTCTCAAATGAACAAATTAAAAAAAAATTTAAATTACCATTGGATTTATTTATTGCATTATAAATTATATGGTTTTATTCATAAACCCTCCCCTACTTCAGGTACTTCAGCTCCTGTGACAGATATGCATCTACTTCTGGAGATGACCTGAAATAATTTTATATAGTTATGATATTTGATCAGGTGTTTGTCCCTTGAGAAAAGTGTAAATTACATGCTTGATAGCTTGGTTATGACAAATATAAGCTGATCAGGCCAGATCTTTGAAATCAATAATGTTAAGTCCCTTTACACTAGCTAATAAGTCTGCTTTGCTCCTGCAAAATTAATCTAAACTTGTTCCAGATCCTTCTGAACTTGGAGAATTAAACTTCTCAGGACAAAGTCCCTCACCATTGACCATCACTTTACTTAAAATTGAAAGGACAGCTGGCAGGATCTTTTTAAGGTAAATACTTTCACCTTATGTCCAAAAAATTTCCAGCTTGGCATCATTCTACAGTCCCAATATTTTGAGGAACTGTTTTCAACAGCTAATTATCAGTATGTGCTGTGTGGCAGGCTGCTGACAGCAGTGAGACTCTCTACGCTCAGAAGTCTCTTTTTGCAATCTCAGGAACAATATTCACACCTAAAACTCAACACAGTTTGGTGTAGGGGTATAACCAGTTTACAGCAACAAACATAACCAGGCTGTAATCCCAAAAGAAGCACAGAAACCCACCTGGAGCAAGTGGCAAAAGCAGTGGCAAGTGGTGTGATAAGTCCTAAGAGAAAACGATACGGATTTTGACGTGTGGATGCAAAATAAATAAGCGGCAGAATGATTCCTCCATGGATGAAGTGGCCCAGAATAGAGGCGAAGATGTATTTTCCCAGGCTGGTCACCAGAAGCACAATATCTTCCATTTCCACAATCTTGCTCCCAACAAGGAACATAATGCCAATAGGTACATACCTGCGTAAAGAGATGTTGCCTGTCATTAAGTACAAACAAAAAGCCTTGAAAAATATGCCATTTTCTGTTCTGGACATAACATTCTTCTAAAGAATATGCTGCTCCTTCTGAAGGGTAGCGCCTTATTCACCACACACTCATGTTAAGCAAATCTGGAAGGCCTCTCTAACACTCTTGCTTGGTGGCAGGGAAGCAGTCAAACTGAAAAAGCTCTGTCCACCTAGTCCCTCAAAGAGGCAGCTAGGAGAGTGCCGAAGAGAAGCCAAGCGGGAAGCAGAAATGCTGGCAGAAACTATCAGGACAAGACACCGGTGTGGAGTTTTAGTCCATCAGGGAGGAAGGCAGGCAAAGACCTAAAACTAAAGTCACTGCTGAAGGATGACAGATGGTAGGAAAGAAAAAGGAGCAGCATCATGTCACTGGAGCAGAGGAAGGGGTGGAAGAGCAGGATCTCACACATGTGGTGACTACCAGCAGAAGTATGAAGTTGGGTCATTAAAATGGTAGACATACTGGGTGCCAACATATTCAGTGTAGGAAAGAAAAAGCTATGCCCATAGCAGAAAGCTCAGCTAAAGGCAGCTGATGCATGTGCCAAAGAAAGCAATTAATTCTGCTATTTGTCTGCGAAAGACTTAAGTTAAACGATCAGGCTTCCAGAGCTTCCCTCAAGCCAACAGCCACGTACACGTACATTCCCATGCCTCCTATCTAGAAACATGCCACGTCTTAGGACGTCAGCGTTTGTTTGAGGTTTCCTTTGTCAGGAACACCTGGAGCTGCTCCAGGGGAAGGGCCACCTGCAGGCCACAGCCACACCTCTGGTCCCAGTAGCACAGCTGGCAGAAGCCCTGAAAAGGCAGAATTGCCCTTGCACCTACAGCACAACGGCTACTAAATGAACTGCACGAATCACTTCAGGCGCAGGGTCAGTTCCTCCAAATGTCTACTTGGGATGTCTGTGTCTGAGTATCCCTGCTGATGCTGTCCATGCTCCATCCATTTCTGCTTCTAAGACTAAGAAATACTAAAGGGTCACCCAGCTCTTCAAAACCCTGCATCAGGCACAACATGTGACTACAAAAGATCTGCCTGTACATCTCAGGAATAAAGAAGGTTTTTTCTCCCACTCTCCCCTCCAATCCAATGCCCACGTTCAGAAAAGCTGATCAGTGGAGTCAGGACAAACTTCGGAAGGTTTGGTTAAGCATGCAAAAGTTTGGAAAGGTGAGCAAGCCTTAAGATTGCCCAGATCACTCACTCCTTCCTAGCCTGCCTCTCTCTCAGTGGTTCTGCAGCGCTGTTCTGTGCAGAGAGCACCTCCTTATGCCCCAGATCAATGTGTCCTCCTTTGGCCAAACCTCTAGGGGGGCCTGTTGAACCTTCCCCACATAGCCTCTGCCAATTCTGCAACATACTGCCTTTGAACTATGTTTCTGAGCACCCCGATTAGCCACATCTAGCTGAGCCCCAGTCCTGCACAAGCTCTGCAAACAGGAACACTGGATTCAGAGCTGAGACTGGATCCCTCCCCTTGAAGAGGGAGGCTGAAGAGGAAGGAACTGAAAGTTGAGACCAAAGTGCTGCTAAACACGAGAGCAGTTGTTGAATGGGACTAGGAATGAGCTCAAGCTGTCTTTTCCCTTGATAGTATGATTTCACCCATTCTGAAGTATCCTTTGGGAAGTACATGCAGCTTGACAGATTCTGAATAAATAGCAGGATGATACAAGAGCCTTAAGGAAGGAAAGAGAACAGGAAGGGCTATGGTGCACTGCAGTGTTAAAAGTCAGCTGCGGTCCTGATAATCCACAAAGTAAAGGATTATATACCAACTGATTGGCTTGAAGTGTAAGCACTGTAATCAGCTGAATACAAGAACTGCCTCTTATCAGTATTCAGTGTCCAAGGAATTACACTCAAGAGTAGAAGACTTAAGCTGCTTTGAGACTGAATTTTTCAATCCCTTATGACAGCAACTAACACAGTGATCTGCCTGTGTAAAATCAGGTGTTTTCTTAAAACCCTTCTACTTCTCGGAGGGAGGAAAATAGTAGGAATGAAAAATGCAGAATGAAGGGAGAAAAAATACCTTTGCTAAGGTAAGCTTATAGCTTTTCCAACAGCCTTGGGAAGGGAATGAGAAATGCCCCACTGTCAATTTGTTAGCTAGCTGTCCTTATGAATATTTTTATTTTTGCTGCTCTGAGGCCCAGATTCATCCTACCTGACAGAAAACCCATCCAGGAGGCTGGTCCTACCCCAGCTTAGGTGGCCTGAACCGCTCTCTAGAGGTGCCTGCCTCCTCCAATGCTGGTTTTTTGCCTAGTGAGAAAGTTCAGTGCCCTCCAGGTCCTAACATACAGACTTTTTTTGGTGCCAAAAGCTTTGTGAGATCAGTCAGAGCAAATATGTCTGGACTCCAGGGAAGTAAGTGAAATAATGGATTTGCTCGTTAATAGGCAGGACACAAAATAAACAATGAACCTTAGGAAATACCTGCTCTCAGGGATGTAAAATGGAAAAGATAAGCATCTCTGGAGAAGCAAGTACAAACAAGAAAACAGTTGATTGCTCTGATAGTAACATTAGTTCCTGCTTCACCCAAGAATATGAAAGAGGTCTTAGAAGAGAAACAGAGATTTAAAGATCCACTGTATAACTCAGGCTCTGCTGAGAACAATGGCAAACCACTCAATAGCCAGCACTACTGTTTCAGTAGGATGGAGAGCATAGCCCTGGAGACTGTTCCTCCCTTCTATACAAAGGGACGTAGGTTCTCTATCACCCTTTGATGCAAGCAGACAGATGGGGCTCTGTATTCATGTGCTCAGCAGGGTTTCTCTCAAACCAATACCAGTGAGTGGGCTATCTTCGGATCTCCTTGGCTATCTTTCAGGTCAGTACAAGTAAACTTTTGACCAACAGAAAAATCAAGGCTGAAAAAAAAACCGCCATCAAGCTACAAGTACGATTTTAGGTACTCACTGCATTTGCAAGTGCACTCCAAGCACAGACATCCCTGGCCTTCACGTGACCATATTCCTCACTTACTCACATCCCCTTGATTAATTGAAGGCCAGTGCCTTGAGGTTCATGACGGCAGCTAGCCATGGGCTTATGCTGCTTTGAAATAGAAAGCTTCTTTTCCACTAATTAATAAAAAAATTAATTAGAGGTCCTGAAGAACCCTCTGAGGTGTTCCAGACTGATACCTTAAGCTATGTGTGACTGTCTAATTACAAGGCACAAGCAAGAAGACCCTATCGTGTGACAACATGACATTCACTTTTGCTGTGATAAGGGATCTGGTAGGAAAAAGCTGGAGAAATGGACAAACAGTGAGATTCCTGAACTGAGCATAATATTGTACCTGTAGTCACACACTTACCACATAATCCAGGAAACCAAGACCATAGTTGCCTCATTGAATGAATTAAAGAAGCGAATCAGATCTTCCCCTTCCTGGCCAAGCTTTTTCAGTGCCACTCCTAAAACCAGAGCGAACAGCACCAGTCCCAGGATATTCATCCCTTCAATCTCAGTACCAACAGGGATCTGTAGAGGCAAAAAAAGAAGGCTTGTTAGACATGGGACCAGAACAAAACCCAACAAAAGGGTCACCTCATTTTGTTGCTGCCCAATTGATCTGAAATCAACAAGCAGAACCTCTTTTGGGAAAGAAGAACCTATTTTGTTGAAGAGAACCAAACCAGATCTGGACACAGTTCAGATACAAACCTCCTTAGTTATGAGCTGGCATGGATTCACTGGAGAAGGAATGGGCCTGCCACTACCTCCCCTCATGCCCTTCAATACAATACGTGTGCTCTCAGTGACCTGAACAGCAAACCTCCGCATTTTACTCAGGACAAGCTCCACTGCAGATGCAAAGCAGCATGGACACCAATCACACATGTGCGGTTAAAAGACTGAAACTTTCGTCCCAGTTTCCCCGTGAGGGAAGATAGGTGTGGGAGAGACCAGAGGTATAAATGGCAGATACTGGTGACATTGACTTCCTAGCTCTGCTTATTCCACCAAGCATCATTCGCTGTCGGCACTATCATATTCTACATCCTAAACAAATCATACCTGCAAGAGGCTTGCAGCGGTCTGGCCCCAAACATGCTTCTGTGGGAATCTGCTCTCAGAAACTGCCCGCTCCCTTGCTTTAGTGCAATATTTATACCAAGGTGAAAACCACAAGAAAACAACCAATGTTATGAAGCAGAAAGTGGGGAGAGGGGCAGAGAAAGGTAGCAAATCTGTTCCGGCCAGTCATGTGAGATACAGAGAGAATAGAATAAATACCTGTTCCCCTTCTCAGAAATCATGTGGCTGTGTGGTAGAAGTAAGAGGATAAAACCAGGATACACCTATTGACAAAAACTAGTCTACTCATAAGTCTGCTCTGCTGGTCCTTCACGGTTTGTTTCTCAAAGAGAGCTGGACCTTGTTTGGCAACGTAGTATCATATGAACTGAATGAGTGTTCTTGTGGCTACATAAAAATATAATTGTTTTGACAAACTGGGTTTTTTTTCCCCCCAACTTGGCAGTACAAGCTTAACATGTGAAATATTTGTTTTATTTGGAAGGGCTTCTTAAACAGATTAGGTTTGTGTACAAGTTTTGGCCTTCTAGCTAGTTTAAGCAGACACTAGCTCAACACTAGGAAAGAAAAATATATTTTGAGCTAAAAGCTTGAAATTAGTATTGACTAAAGAACTCAGGATACTGATCTGTTAAATCTTATAAAACCAGCCTTCTTGAGATGATATTTTTTCTGGAAGTATACTGCTGAACTGCACTGTCTCTCAGCAGCAGGTGAAAACAAAGTACTGCAGGGAAGGGGATAAAACACAAATTATAGACAAAAGCATGAAGACTAAACTGCTCTTAACAAAAGTGTTTACCAACAGTGGAGGTCTGGCTTTTTTTATTTGCTAGCTACAAAATAATTACATATAGGATCTGCAATTTTTTCATGGTAGCTGCTTGTTCAGGGCTAAGTTGTCAGTATTTATCTGATTTCCAACTGAAAGAATCGAAAACATGCACAGTATATTAAGAATGGGGTGCAGTGCATCTCCGGAGATGTCTGAAGAAACGTGCTGTTTTGTCCACACACAGTAACACTTTTCTCTCTGGATAGTTTTGTCTATGTTCTGTTTGGTGTGCCTGAAAGCCCTAAACTCTTCTGTGGTTAGAAAAGTTAGACAAAAAAATTACACCCTCCCATTAACTGAATAAATTGTCTGTGTACATGGCATGCACACATTTTTCTATTTTCCATTTCTGTTGTTAAACATAACTCTAGGGTGGGAGATAAGGTTTACCATAAGGCTGAAGAGAATCTAACAAAATTTCAGTGACAATTCATCAGTAACAATGTACAAATCGATGTATGAGTCTCAAATTTTATGACTTATTTATTAGCAGGAAGAAAGTAAATGGGTAAAATAATGCTGCCATGTCATGTCATCAAAACCAAAGCTCTGTCTGGGAAATGTCAACTTGGGCAAAATGTGAACATTTTTACACCAGAAAAGAAACACTTACTTCATTCACAGGGGGTGAATGCAACACTTTTTCACTTTGATACAACTTTTCACCTTGTGGTTAGTTTTATTTTTCCAACTCATTATATTATATCATCTTATATTGGGTTCATTTGATACAAGGCTAATATGAAAAGTTCAGCTTGGAACAGAATTACAGAATCACAGAATCAACTAGGTTGGAAAGGACCTTGAAGATCATCTAGTCCAACCATTAACCTAACACTGCCAGTTCCCATCTACACCATATCTCTCAGCGCTACGTCGACCCTAATTTTACCATAACAAGCCCAAACTTTTTCCACAATAAAAATATCCTAAAAACATTGATCTTTTGTTTAGGTTCTCATTCAGAAAAAAATAAATATCCAACTTTGCTATGGAACAGAAATTCAGTGTTTCAAGCTGCTGAAAGGGCCCAGCATCCTGACCTGGATGTAACTGGGAGGGAATTTCATTATACTACTTTACACCGATGTTTTGCATCTCCACACTTTAAACTCCTTCTACCAGAGATTTGCTTCTCAACTCATTAAATGCACTGGTGTGAGCCTGAAGCCCAGCAACCTGCTACTGTTTGGGCTTCTCAGAGGTCCAGCCTCAGGAACAGTGTACTGAACCTACAAGAGGATTGTTCAGCTTCCCACCAGCTGTGTAGGGCACACAGGGTCACAGAGCAGGACAGAGTTTGGGAGGCACACAGGAGAATCAGGGCCAGAGCTCCTAGTGCTTAATTTGGAAGGTCACTTCCCTGACTAGAGAAGTCCAGGGCTCTTCTAGGTCATTCAATCCCCACAAACATCAGCTGCTCCACCTTCTTTAGAGCCATGGGTGCCAAAGGTTTGCCAGATTCTGTTCTTGGGAAGCTAGAGGAGGGAAAGAGATAGTAGCATCTCCAGTTAGCTACAGCCACAACACAGGTGGCTTCTCACCTTTTGTCTTAACCTTCAAAGTGGCCTACTGTGCATAAATTGGTCAATTCTCCTTGAACTCCCCTAAACCTCTCCAGAATGACAATACATGGAGTTTAGTTTTCTTTCACCCTCGGAGACGTCTCTCTCCACCTTGCTCCCGGTATTGCAATCACTGCTGTTGCTGTTCTCCAAGTGCTCACACCTACTAGTCCTTCAAGCCTAGGTCTTGTGATCTGGGGACCCCTGAATTCTTGGTGACCGGAGGGAGGACTCTGTGTACAGCCACCAAAAACTTCTTTGCCGTTTCCCTCTGTTCACTGCCATCCTGTCCCCGCTTTCAGGTCCTGCTCTCCCTTTCTCCCTCGACCCAATTTCTTTACAACACACAACATTCACCATTGCCTTCCGTCACCGCAGAGGTAGGTAGAAGGTGCATCGTTTGCATGGAGTAGTAACTTACTGCAAAAAAATCACTCCCTGCAAATCAAGGGGACAATGTGCAGCATTCAGGGAATTTCACCTCCTTGCAGCACAATATGGAAAGAGTCCAGCAATAAATCCTCAGCGGAAGATCCTCTCAATCCCAGCCTCTAAAACTGGCAGATGCTGAACAGCCTTTTTGTGCTCTAACAGAAGAGTGCATCACCCCAAAGGAGCTGCCAAACCAAGCAGCATTGTGGACACCAAACAAAAACAGCTTTAATGAGAGCTTTGTTCCTGGATAAACTACGGGACGCATTATTGTTTGCTTGAAATTATGTGTTCTGGTAGGAAGACTCATGGAGCTCTTCTGGTCCTTGAATCTCTCTGAAGATCCTATTGTTTTAAAGCTCTTGAAACAAATGCTTATCAAGGAAACAACTGCTGACATTGAGCTGTCCCAGTAGTAGGTGGCTGAAAAGAAAAGGCAGCCATGTGATGTGAGGAAGAAGAGCAATCACAGGTTTGTGTATTTTTACTGCTGCCACAAGAGGAACTCACGAGTCCCCCCACAGCCTCCCTGTGCTGCAGATGGGGAACTGAGATAGTCGGTGCCCCAGGACGCCTTGCTGCTGAAGAGACAGAGAGGATGTGGCCATAAAAGCTAGGTAAACACGAGGGGAGCATGTGAAACAACAAAAAGGACGTGGCTGAGCAGACATCTACGTGCCCCACTATTCATATCATCACTGAGAGAAGACAGAACCTATTAAGCAGTGGCGGGGGCAGGGGAGAAATATAATCAATGGAAAATTTTGCTCTATGCTGTTCATATGGAAAGTAGAAGGAAAACATTTCCCCTCTTCGATCAAATATTCTACTGATGAAAGAAAACTAGACTAGATAGGAATATCATCTTCTTTCTCTGAAACTCAACTTCCATTGCTATGATATTTATACTACATATTATCCAAAAATCATACTGTTCCTTTCCAAACTTAACCCTCATCTATCCATAAATAATGTGGTCAGACCAGTATTGAAACTGAGCTAACAAAACTGAGATGATGCTTTCTTTTTATTTGGTTCGCTTTTCTCTAGAGACAGTAGGGCGTCTTCTGGAATTAAAGAAGCTCAGGTCTGGTTTTGCTCAAAGAAAAGTTTTGGAAAAGTAATAGCAGAAATAACCTTTACATCATAACCACTGGCAAAAAAAAGGCACCAGTGACAATTTCAGAGTATTTTTTCTGATGTTGCATCAAACAAGTCTGGTAAGTGGGAAAAGGAAAGAAGAAAGCTGAAAAAGAATCTCATGTTTTAAATTGCCAGAAGATGCAATCTTATCTCTTGAGGAAGAGTGAGGCCTCTGAACAAGCATTTAAAAAGTACTTGACAGCCAAGCCTATGTCCAGGGCATATGGTTGGCCCTGATCCGTGCTTGGTTGCCAAGGAGCCCCTATCAAACTTGACACTGAAGATGAAGAAGAGTCTTACTCACCTTTCATTTACCCCTGCTTAAACGAAGAATAACTTCACACTCTGTAAACAAGTGCGGAGTTATTCTTGTGTCTAAGTGCACATTGTTACAGCCTTTCATACTAAACTTGTTTTTTAGCAGCACGAGCCTGCATGGGCATGTACTGCCTGAGGATATAATGGCTGAGAAGAGAAAGTGCTCTTTTGGGATCACATGGCCCTTGGGCAGTCATTGCCACACACCCGTGTCAGACAGGGTGAGTGCTGATCTGGGCTAATGCAATCTTACAGGCATGGGCAGAGCCTGGGCAGATGGGGCTGCCTTCTTCCCCAGTGAAACTGCTCACCATGCGATAGCCAGCTTCGAGGCAAGGGCTGACTTTTCCCCTGATCAGTTCTTGTGCCATCCAAGTCACCTGTCACCCTGCCTCCGGGGCTGGTGAAAGTTCAGCCCGTCAGCCGAAAGCAGAGTTCGGAAACACATTGTTCTGCATCACCTGCTCACGCACCACGCGTGGCGAGGAGGAGGTAACGAGGCCAGTACTTCCTGTGCTCAGGGATACGCTTCAGAGACCCTCTGCATGAGCAGAAACTGCTTTTTCCTCAATGGTTTTACAAAGTGGTGGGCAAGCCCCTGCTGAGCCTTTACATGACAAATATGAGTCTCTTGCCCTAGGGGCAGTCAAATCATATTAAAATTATAGTAACCCAACATCCAACACTGATCTCAGATAGTCAGAATGAGCCTGAGAAATAGAAAATAATCCCCAAAATAATTTCCAGTCTCAGACCTGTCTCCTCAAAATCTCATGAAAGCACATGAGATCCTTCATTTGGAGTGAAGTGAGACAACGCAGGCTGGGATACTGGGTCTGTTTCACAGCATGCTGTCTGCAAGACAACAGTAATCATTGCTGGACCTGCAATATGTTGGCTCTTGCCAATAATAAAGATGTTTGATAGCCCCGTGCTGCAGGAGAGATGCCACTCAACAGGATGTAGAGCACTTCTGGAAGTCCTACAAGATACTTATGAAAGATAACACTCTACCTAAGCTACACCTGCAAATTAGTTTCCTTTTTGACACCACTGCAATAGCAGCCTATTTGTAATGTTCTGTCTATAATTTTTACTCCTTCTGACCACTTGTTATTGCTTCAAACAAAATTTCAGCAACATGGCAACAAGAAAACATTTTCAACTAACCTCTTCTTTTTTTTTCAAAAAGAGCCTTGGGTAGTGAAAAAAAGCTCATTCTCTCCAAACTGTTAACAAAGAGTAAGGTTTAAGCGACATACTCAGCCAGCCTGATTGCTATTTAATTCCAAGTCTACAGAAAGTTATGTGGAAACAGGAGGCAGAGACACTAGTAAAAAATCACATCAAGTGGGACCAGGTCTAAGGAATCATGGTCTAAAAATAAGGTCTCGAGGGTCAGATCATTTGAGCCCAACTCTCCTATCCATCATAGCTTTCTTGGGTGGCTGGGGGTAACTCATCTGGCTTGTGCGTGTCTCAGTTCTAGGCAAAGAAAAGTACTTGTTTCTTTTCAACGACTGGAAAGGATTAAAGACTGTGAAGTAGTCAAATGTTACAGTTGGCAACGGTTTGTATAAAAACCTAAGAAGTGACCTTACCTTTTCCCACGTGACATTTCCAGAGGTAGTGTTTCTGCGCAGCATCTTATATTCTGTTGCATACTGAGAGTAAGGAAAAAAAAAAACCACAAACAATATCACAATGTTTGCTGATCAGATTGTCAATATGACCATACCATCTAGCATTTCACAAGGAGATTACTGTTAGGAAGCCTTTGTCTGGAGACCATACTGTGCAGGCTAACGAGCCTGTCCTGTGCAAGAAAAGGGAGTGACAGCATATGCAGCTCCTTCCCCATGTGGCAACAGGGAAGTGCTCTATGATCTGGGCTCCCAGGTTTGGGCAGCAGCTGAGGAATTCCCCGTTCCTCCACTCTGCTGTTACTCGCACACCATGCTGTCACACTGGCTGCTGCAGAAGGCACGTGGCGCTTGCGCTGTTTCACTGTCAGAAATGGTAAGGCAGGCATTAAAACTGCCAGTAAAATATCTAAAATCCAGGGCAACAATTTGCTTTGATAAATAAGCTAGACACCTCCCAAAAGCGGGGCACTTCTTTGTGCTTGTTTTTTTTAGATATGAAACAGAGGACAGAAAAGCTTATGTACTTGCCAATTACCTGTGACAACAGCAGCACAGAGGAAAGGAGGACTTATTTATTTAATCCCTGAACATACAGAACCCTGACACTTGAGGTATCACAGAATATCCTTTTCTTAATGATATTTTTGTGCTGCTCCTATTTTTATTTATGGCATACTGACTTGTACTGTATTATATATACACTCAAAATGGAACTTGATTTTAAGAGTTTGACCTTGGTTTTGATACAAAAACAAACCCACGGAATACCATGAAGGCAAAAGCTATTATTCTGCTCCTGTATCATAAAGAATCACTCTGCCACAGAGCAATATTCTCAACAGTGTCTATCCCCGACATCTAAAATTAGCAATAAGAACTAAGCAAAATCTTCTTAGATCCTCACAGTTCCTGTCCATCAGTTTAAACCACACTGTGTTCTGGTGCCAGTTATCATCCTACCTTAGTTCTCTGTCGGAAGAGAAGCCAGGCTGAGCGATTAATCCAGCAAAGGAAAATACTGAATAAAAGCATCAGCCAACGGGTAACGCTTACACACATGGGAGACTAAAAGTCTTTAGCCTTGTGTGTTCTGAGCCCAGCTCTAAACTACGTACCCAAGGGTTTCCAAGCTAGCTCCTGCAAAGTGATAGCAGCCTGGCACAAAGCAGAGTTTCCACGGCTGCCTAACATGGCACCCAAAGTATAAAAGTTTAAAGAACAATTTTGGTGGAGGTGCTAAACATAGGCTATGAAGATACTTTTCTTGAGGAGTATTTTTCAAAATCAAACCCTTTGCCATAGAAGTTGTATGTCTGATTATGTCAGGTGCTTTTAAAAATCCCACTTACTATAAATAAATTAACTTTTGGTATTTTCTACACCATCTTTCTAGTCAAAAGGAGCAGTCACTCTGTCTGTGCACTGTAGCTCATGTCCAAAGCCCACATGTATCTTACCGTTCGGAAAGCTGCAGCAACAAGATTTGCAGGAAACAGGTTTCTGTAAAATACAAACAAGAAAATGAAATATTTCTTGTAGAACTTCTGAAACGAATGCACAGAAGTGTTTTACTCTCAGAAACTGAATTCCTTTTGCAAAGGCAAGCATATCGGCATGAGTGAGGTACAGAAGATACTCTGGCAACACGGAGCAGGTGTCTTGCTACATCTCCAGAGGTGTAAATGCCATCATCATTTGTTCACATAAAAAGGTCCTGCTTGTCTGCCACACCTAACCATTTGGGTAGGGACACCAGAGGCAATCCAACAGGATGCTAGTTATACACACCCATCAGTCAGTGGCTACAGAAACTGGCTTAGCCACACCATCTGCAGCAACAGTTCGTGGCCTCCAGGGTCAGGCAGATTTTTAACATTACTCATGTGATTACACTTTGCTCACAGCATCAACATGAAGGACAATCCAATCAGCAAAATCCACTTAAGAGAACAGCTTAACCCTTCAACACAACAAGGTCAGCTTCCCTGAACATCGAGGTAAAGCAGAACAATGTCACGGCCCAGAGTTGTCTGCAAGGGCTTAAGTGGTTAAACAGCACAGATGAAAGTAAGGGCAACTCATACGGAAAGCTGCAACATCTGAATTTGGTAGTGCCTTTGTACAGAAATGCAAATCCAACGTATTAGGTTTGTGTAGAGAGGATAGCATGCAAAGTGACGTACGCTTCTACTGGGCATCCAGTGTATGTGTGCATCTATGGAGCAACAAGGACAGGAAAAATGGTTAACTGGACCATGTAAGGAAAAAGTTGCTGCTTCTTGTATTTTATAGTTGTTTTTAATGCTACACTTCCTTTCTCCTCTTATGGTGGGCAAAGAGCATGTGTTCCCCTAGCCAAATGGCAGCTTTTTTTGCTGTGTCAGAAAACAAAATAGGAATAAAAGGTGATCTCTGGGGTCACAACAGAACCCTAGCTGCTGAGGGCAGGAAGGCTAGGGATACAAACTGAAAACACTGCCAGCCAAATGCATCAAGGAGGCATGGTGACTCTTACAGTAAGGAAACAAAAGACCTCACCCAGAGCCAGTTAACTGTGGCAAAAAATATTGGGATAGCTGCTCCCCATCCTTTGCTCCCTGCACTGCTCCAAGGAAGCTGCAGCTACCTCCAGGCTGGGCCCTGCTAACCTCCCCCGAGGTTTTTATGTAGTTACTCTGGCAAACATGATTTTTAAACCAGGCTTTCAGTTGTGATCATTCCACGAAGGACATGGAAAGCACAAATCTGAACCACTGCAAGAAACAGAGCAACAGAGTCAAATCTTTGGAAGCAAGAGGGAGATTAAGATATGGCACAGATAAGGACTTTAGTATTTTCCATTGCACAGCTCCTTATCCTGCCACACAGCGAGGGCTTTCCCACAGCCTTGACAGCAATTTAAAGTACACAGACCTTCATCAAACAAGTGGCTCCTGTGCACCACCTCAGCTTCTGTTGCATTACAACTGTACTGTGCACTAGGAGGCAGTTGCAAATTGCTGTAAGAATAATTTGGCTTCTGGAGAATACATTCCACTGAGCAAGAAAGAAACGGCAACTTTTTCTCCTTAAAATTTGACGATACGTCTGTCTGTCTGAAAGGGTAAGAGCGAGCTCTAACTCTCAAAGCTGCTTAAGAATTGGTCAAATAAGATCAATGGAACAGCTAACGTTCATCAATTTCTTGAACAGCTGGAACTCTCTGGTGGATAAAAACCTCATGTAAAGTGAAAGCAAACTTATTTTTATCAGGAGTTAAACATCACATATACAAATGGGCCCAGCTCAGTGCACAGTTTTAACCAAAACAAGAAAACATGCTGTTGGGAAAATAAGGATATTTCTTTTCAACTATTCATAGCTGGATAATTTCTTTTTTAAACAAGTAATTGACTGGATTGTGAAGAAGTAAAGAGATGAAAAAAGACTGAAAACCAACCAGAAATCAAATTACTTTTTATTTTAAATCAGCTTTTCCATCCTGATGAAACAAAGCCAAAGGAAGCAATCCTAAAGCCTAAACAATATGGTTTTCCAATGCTTAAATGTGGCCGAGAAACCAAACCCTCCATAATTTACACAGTATGTCAGGCATGGGCCTCAGTAATTAAACACTAACTTAACTCCAAGCATGTACTTAAAGCACATACTGAAGTGATGCCAGCAGCCCTGCTACAGCAAGGGAAGGGGCAGGTTCTTGCTTCAAATGTGAATAGCACTAAAGCTATTCAAATACGAGCATATAGCAGTCACTCTCCTTTAGCCCTGGAGCACCAGTCGCAGGCCTTGGAGGACAGCGAAGAGCATTTTTGACAATCCACCAAGTAAAAAATTTGGATCTCAGTTCAGCAGCTCAGAAGGAGCTCTGTTTTGTTCAATCCAGCTTCTAAGTACACCTGACTGCACAGTCCCAACAATGCATAAAATAATGTTTTGCTCCTCTTTGTTTCAAATCCTGAAGTTTAAATACAAAATGTGTCAGGCCATAAAAAGCGAGAAACAAATAAATGACTTATCTTAGAGGCAAGAGTGCTGCACAGACTACTCGCATTGCTCACTTAAGATCAGTCAGTGTGCGAATTAAATTAAGCTTTAATTAAGGGTGGGTCAGACCACAGGTTTTTACCTTAAGATGGATTTGTGCAAGAACACCGCAGCAGCACCTAAAAAAGATGGGTCAGGATGCTGCATGCTCCAGGGAGAGCCAGAAGCTGGCTGGTGACCTGTCTGGGCGCATCACATGCTTGAGCCTGCAGGCTTTGCTCACCATGCGGGGCAAGGCAAAGTTCACCTGTCATAGAAACCCAGGCCTAGCTCTGTCCCTGCTAGCTGGCTTTCACCATGTCCCCAAGCCCAAGCAGAGGAGTCACACAGGGAAGTGTGAACATCCCTCCTGTCCGGGTGAAGCGGCAAACAGGAAAGCTGATGAGCTGGGTAACTGGGCATGCAAATTAAATATGGGTGTCTGCCAGTTGGGTTTTCCACGCAGACCAAATGTTGAGAAGGTTTTTGTGTTCTGAAAGCCTGTGCCAGATGTGAACGTGGAGTTTAAGGCAATCACCATGGTTATACCCCTGGACTGCTGGCTGTTGCTGCTGTTTCTGATGGCCCCATCCTTGCTGTTGCCATGCTCTGTGCCAGAGAATGACTTTTTGAAGTGGACAGGGACTATCACAAGAGCACACCGCTGAGGAAACCCCGAGTCTGGGTGATAAGGAGCCTAGCACAGGCATCTGGGACCAGGCAGCCTTGGCCCCAATGCAGAGAGATGAAACTTGCTGTATGTGGCAAGAATGAGATAAGCCAGTGACACATGACATTACGGCAGGGGGACAGACGTGCTGTGTGCACCCCAGGTGCTCCGCGGAGAGGGATGGATTACCCACGGATGGACCCAACTGGTACACAGAGACTTTACTGCCCTCGCAGGAAAGTCCCTGCCTGTTGCAAGTCATGCAGACAGCCCTTCCCCGCCCCAAAAATATCAGAAATCCACTGGACAGCTGTCAAGGGTGACAGCTGTGTCCTGGGGCTGGAACAGCAGCTGGGCTGAGCCAGGAAACCTTCACGTACCTGTGCAACACGCAGTGTGAGAAAGCATCTGTCTCGGATCCTCTTAAAATAGGCACCAGAAAGCAGCAGCATCAGTTTCAGGGTCTGAATACTTTCTGTCTGAATACTGTACTCACTGTGCACAGCTGGATAAATGCAGCTTTTTTCTTTCCTCCAGTGGGAAGCTGCTCCCACCAGGCAAGAAGGGACCGTTACTCCCCTAACAGAATTTAGCAAGAAGGTCTCACTGTGTTTTTGCTGTAAGAGAAACCTTAGTTCAGCTGCAGCATCCAATACCAAGAATCCTAGATGACTAAGGAAACCAAGAGCTGTAAAGGGAGCAAAAAGGGGCTGTAGCTCCCATCCTTCTCAATTTTGATATTACGGGCAAATTCCTCTCTTCCTTACCCTGTATCTTTCCACCAGCAGAATAAGGATGGCACAGGAACTCCTTCATTGCATGTGTAAGGGATTATTATTAGTAACTGTTTCTAAACGATTCTTTTGACAGAGCTCTGCAAACAACTTTGGCAGCAAAAGCATGAAGGGAAGTCCAGGCAAGCAGAACGAAACCCTAAAATACTACGCATTCCTCCTGCATTGCTTCTTACAAAAAGGTTCCACTTTTGAGGCCAAGAACTTTGCTGTTGGAAAACATATTTTTGTGAGGAAGCCTAGAAAAAAAATACTCTGTGTTGCATTATCTCCTAGGTGGGGGGTTGTGGGTTTGGTTTTTTTTTTAATGAAGTGTTTTCAACAGTAGGAGTCCACTGACAGCAACTTTATTGATATCTGTGGCAACCTGCTAGAGCCCAGTTCTGATTGCTCCAGTACCTTTATTTTTCTTTCTGTCCCAAGATCTTCATTCAATATCACACAACAATTTTCCTCATCTGTTTTTTGATATGTGTGTGGACGCACCATACACGCCCTGGGCATAAACATATTTGAGTGAATGCATTTGCTATAACACAGAAAAACTTGAAAATGTGTTTACTTATAGCAGCTATTGGGTACTTTTTTGTCTTGACGATCCAGTCTGCCTATTTGTTTCTTGGAAAATAAAACATAACTGGGGGGAGTCAGTAAATAGTAAAAGGTAATGAATATAAAGAACAAAAGAAAGGAGGCTTCCTAAAAATACCCACCAGACAGTGCAGGCACATGAATGAAAACATTGAGTTCTTTCTACAAAAATCAGTCAGCAATCCCTATACTTCAAGGGAGAATCCAGGCTCAGAAAGCAACACAAGCAGAGGTGGACAGTAATATTTACAACTTCCCTTTTTTCTGAGAGTACCCCAGAGCTAAGAGCTAGCCATCCAGCTATGTGGTTAGCCTATCTGGGGGACCCGCCGTTACTGCAACGGCAGCTGCTCCCTGGCCACTTCCTATTCTATTTATCACTACGAAGGTGGCATCACCCCCTCCTCTCCTAATAGTCAAGTTTTGCTCTCCTTCCACACTGCGATCTCGGAGAGAGCCTTCACAGTTGCTGCATTTCGGTGACTCACCAGAAAGACCAAGGCTATAAGAAACAAGTGCTGCTGGAGCAACTGATGCCTGAGCGAGGGTCACTGCATGAGTGCTCCGGACTCTGTGGTCCACCCTGGCCATCTGCTCTGCAGCCCGGCCAGCAGAATGCGACCGATGCTTCTCCTTGTGCTCAAGCTCATGCCTGCCTTCCCTCCCGCTCCGAAGGCGCTCGGAGCCAACCCACCGGCTTGCTGGTGGCGCCGTGGGTACTCCCTTTGGCAGCACAGCTGGTAACCTCTGGCAGAGAGACAGAAAGGGCAGCGAGGAGCAATAAAATTTAAAATGCTTTTGCAGACTTGCCTGGCAGCTCGAGAAACCCTGACCTCACTGCTCAGGGCAGATATGAGGACCTCTGCTTACCCTTCCTATAAAAAGCAGATGATGCTACTACCTTCTTCCTTCCTTAGACTGTTACAGCTACAGCTGGATTAAAAACAGAATTCCCTTCCCAATGCCAATTCCACAGTTTCAAAATATGTTTTCATCCCCAAACTGGGCAAAGAAAGCCTGTTCCAGACCTTTTTTTCCACTAAAAATATATTGTAAAACATATTATTGAAATGTTCCTTTTTGATGAGTGAGATTTTCTACTTAATCTTTTGTATAAAATTACAGCAAAACATTGGCCTCACTGAAATGAAATGCCAGGATCACCTGCTGTTGGAAATTTTGACAGGATCAATAGGTTCCTGGTGAATCTGTTTAATTGTGTTGAATCAGCAAATATAAATCAGAGCTAAACCAAAACTCTGACCTTATCGAAACATGCAGTCTTGACAATTGCCCGCCAAAAGTGTTAACAAATCAATAGATTCTTGCAAAACACTTGATCCTGCTGCTTCAACCACTTTCCAACAAGCTATAGGTGGCCTGTGTTAGCTAGTGGCTGGAGTCACCTCCTTGTCACCACCTCTCTCCTCCTCACCTGTTTCTCCCTGGTGAGATGCCCAGTGCGATCAGAGCCAAGCTGGCTCTCTGCAGTGTCACCTACCCAGGAGGGTGCTGAGCCCCAGAGCCCACCATATCACAGCTAGCCTCTTCCTCCACCTGCTACCCACTTCATAGCCGAGATGACAAGCACTCTTGCTTTGCCTTCTCCACCAAACCAGTAAGGGATGAAACTAGAAATTCTAAAATTTCCCTTCTTTTGCTGGCACTCAGCACTCACCTATTTGGTACAACCGAGCTGCTCTCCATGCCAGATGCTCTGGAGATGTTCACAAGGTCCACCTTCAGCTAAGATCACATGGAGTAAGAGTGCTCCAGAGCTTGGCTTCATGTAAGAGTCTGAACTCTGGAAAAGCCTGTCTTTCTTCACTGACATGGGATGAGTTAAAGAAATCCAAGGTCCCCCATTGGGTTCAGAGCACACCTCACTTTTTGGTTTGTTGGGGTTTTTTTAAGCCATCAGCCTTGTGGAAGCACCTCTGAACTCTTGCTGGATCCCTCCCCATGATCACTGAGCTGCACTCTCTGCCTGCCTTTGGCCATGTTCACCTTTTAGGGAGCTCCACAGACCTGAGATAAGATGGGCCATCAGCATCCCTGCTGTGTGGCACAAAGGCACCCTCAGGACAGCTCTGCTGTCCCCACACAGTGGCCTGGGGCAGAGGACAGAGGACGACGGGTGCCCAACCAAGCACCGGCCAGGCATGCTCAAGGTTTGCCTCCTGCACTTGCCAGAAGGGAAGCCAGGAGGGTGCTCCAGCACCTCCAACCAGAGGAAGGCAGACAAATTAAACCTGGAGGTTATGGTCAGTGGACAAAACAAAACAGAGACAGCCTTTCAGTTCACCAGTGAGTCATCATTCATTTGCTACCAAGCCCAAGATAAATCTCCAGAGGTCGTGTCTGCACACATAGGTGCATGGTTGTGTGGAAGCTTTAGACTTGGAAATGGAAAACCACGATGAAGAATTAAGCTGGCCTCCAGACATCACTGCGACAATAGAAAGCAACATCTCTGGTCTCTAATACACTTCCCAAAAGCAGAAGGATCTGCATCCTGGGAAAGGACACCCTGTGTCACCCCTGCAGAAATCATGGCAAATACTGACTCACAGCTGCGATTTCCTCTTTGCTGTTTCCTCCTTGGGCCACGTTTACATCTGCATTCAGTCTGTAGGTGGACTCAGTTTACCCGTTTGCGCCTCATTTTTACCTTTTATCTGAAACTGAGCAGTGAAGCCTTGAAGGACACAGTCTTGTGTCACAATTGAAAACAAAGTTTTATTGCGTCTAATAGAAACTTTCACGACCAAAAGAGAGAAAAGGAAAAGCAAAGAGCAAGATGCTGCAAGACCCACCCACACTGAAGGCAACGCTTTCAGTCCTCCAGGCCCTATAGACTCAAGACCTTGTTAACTGAAGATGAGTTTACTCTGGTACCTTCTACCAGGGCAGAGACCAAGATTGATGTTCAAACCAGAACACCCACATTTTCGAAAACAGTTTAAAAAAATTTAAAAGGCAGAGGGAGAGAGGTATTATTTGCAGAAAAATCACATAACTCACTCCATCCCTGGGTCTGTCAGGGGTTTGTGCTAAGACTGGGAGTTTTAGTGATGGCCATTTACATCTCTTCTGGACTGGATTTCACTGTCGCTGCTGTGAGAACTGGACTGCCCAACAATGTGGCTGCAACAGCCCTTCCAAGAAAAAGCTGAATTCACAGCCCACTGTACAAGCATTAGGAGAAGAGCCCCTTGGCCCCTCATTTCCCAGAAGGAAACCACTCTGCAACCCGCATGCTTTACCCAAGTCTCATCATTATGAGCGTTACTTTGGAGTTAAGGACTCAACCCCAGCAGCATTATAACCCCTTCAAAGATGAACTCTCCACCTGCATTTACAGCTCACATCAAGAAGCAGCTTTCTGCTCCCAGCTTCACAGATGTTACCCACAGCCCGAAGCTCACTGAAGCATCCCTGCCCTGTTTCTCAGCTACATCTTACTCCATGCTGTGTGGCGACACAGGAATGAAACACTAGCCACAGCAGCCACGTCAGGATGCACCCAGGGGCAGCCACCGCTACAGTCACCTTCCCAACTCTCCTGCTCGTGCCAACTCATTTTTTTTGTAATTTTCTTTCACCTGCCTACACTTCCATTCAACTCCATGTCCCCTTCACAGCCAGGCCACCTACTCTCACTGTTCTGTTATTACTTCTTTAACATGCTGTCACGAATTGCTGGTCCTGAAGAAAGATCCTTAATTGTTGGTCCTTAAGAGAGGTGGGCTGAGAACAGGAAGTATGTGGTTGCCAATGGGACAAACCAGGCCTACTTTCTGTCCAAAGGGAACATACTTGTTTCTGGGGGAGAAAAGGACATTAACATGTAAATACAGTTTGGGGCTGCCTTTTTTTTTTTTTTTAAGAACTTCTTCTCTTTGTTGCCACATCCATTTACCCAAACAGACCACAGAAGTCTCTCAGCTGAAAAACTGAACTCATAAAAGCAAAGCAAACAGTCTAAATAAAAATCCCCCACTCAGCTTTGCAATTACAAAGATATCTGCTAAGCACAACTCTCCAGCCGCTTCGCTGGTACGCAGGTCACCTCCCTTACTCTTCTGTTTGCATCTTGGTAACATCTACCACCTCCACACCCGTTCATCTCCCAATGTTTTGGCAAACCTCCATGCTCCCTATTGATGCGCTATCACTTCCCATCACCCCCTCAGCTACGCTCACTGGGAAAGACTCAGCTGCTGCTCCCCCATTTTCCTTTATTCCACCGCTTTTCTCAGACACCTGTAATACACTTTTCCATGACTGCCCAACACTACTCAGGTGTGACAAAGTGGCAGAGCCAGACCCAGGATAACAAAACACATCAGTTGTTCACATCTGGGGTTCTGCACCAAGATTCATCAAAGCACAAGAGCTGGAAGTCCGACACTCAAAAAGCTGGCTGGATGTCTGCCCCATTTGTGTAAGTGTTCCTCTCTTACAGAGCTGGACAGATCTCAACAAGACATGGGCTCTGAGAAAACAAAAAAAGGCAAAGTCTGCAACTTTTCAAGGAAGAATAAGGGTAAGACAAAAAGACAACAATCTGGCTAGAAGTGGAAGCCTTGCTTCGAGGTAGTTTTGAGGAATGCGAGTCTTGTCTTTGCAAGGTGCAGAGGTGGGATGTGAAGCTCACAAACATACAGGCTTGTCCTCATGCCAGACTGTGTTTAGGGTACGTCCTCAATAGGAATACAGGGTGGCATTTCCATGCCCACACCTACCGGAGGGCACTATAAAAGGCAGATTGGCATTTGTGTGAGGAGACTAAATAAAGGGTAAGGGAATAAAAGAAAAAGGTGTGTGTGAGGGATGAGGAAAGCTGCCCTGCCCTGCCTGCGGGATACAGGCAAGAGAGGCAGCGGGGCAGGAGAAGGTGCCAGGCAAAGCCATACCTGCCCTGCAGCGAGCACCTAGGAGCCGCTCTCCCTCCAGGCAGGACCAAAAACGGGCCCGGGCACCCAGAGCTCTGAGCAAGCCTGCACTCATCCTCACAGCCACCCAGTCAAAATTAAAAATAAAGGGGGGTACCTGACTGGGCTGCAGGTACCTGGGCAGAAAGCAGTGCCTCTGTATAAGCCAGGAGAAGGAGAAGGAGGAGGAGGACGAGGATGAGGAGAAGGAGGAGGACGAGAAGGGCGGGGGGAAGGGGGGGGTTCCCCAGCTGCAGCGTGCAACACCGCCGGGTCTGTCATCATCCTCCGGCGGCGGCGGGGAGGGCGGGAAGGAGGGAGGGCGGGGTGGGGGGAGCGGGGCGGCCTCACCTGACGAGGTCGAGGAAGGAGTCCACCGTCTCCTTGCTGGTGGGCACGGCGCCCGGCAGCCCCAGCCCGGGGGCGTTGAGGGCAGAGGCGCCGGCCCCGGGGCGGACGATGAAGCCGAGGGCGACGGCGAGGCCGGAGGCCAGCAGCGTGGTGCCGAGGAAATAGGCGAGGGCGATGCCTCCCAGGCGGCCGAGCGAGCGGGTGTCGAGGCTGGCGGCTCCCGACACCAGGCTGCAGACCACCAGCGGCAGGATCACCATCCGCAGCATCCGCAGCAGCAGCTCCCCGGGGAAGGCCAGGTAGGCCACCTGCGCCGGGCCCAGCGCCGCCCCGCGCACGGCGGCGCCCAGCGCCACGCCGGCCACCACCCCCGACACCGTCAGCACCACCAGCGCGTTGCGCCGCAGGAAGCCCCGGCAGCCCCGCAGCCGCCCCCCGCCGCCGCCGCCGCCCCGCTCCGCCGCCGCCGCCGCCGCCGGGCCCTCCGCGTGGCCGTTGCGGCCGTTGCCCGCCTTCCCCTCCGCCGCCTCCATGCTGCCCGGCGCGGCGGCAGCGCCCTCCTCGCTCGTCCGCTGCCCGCGCGGCACCACGCGCCCGCCGCCGCCAGCCGCGCGACTGCCCCACCGGCTGACGGACGGGCAGGCCCCGCCCCGCGGCCGCGCGCCAGCGGGAGGGCGAAGGGGCGGAGCCTCCCTGGCCCCGCCCCGCCCGCGGGAGGGGACCCCGGGCCGTGGCCCCACCCCGCCAGCCCGCCGGCCGGGCCGCGCCAGCGCTGCCGGGGGTCTCCGCGGCGCCATCGCCGCCCGCGGGCCCCGCACGTCCCCGCCGCGCCCCCGCGGAGCCTCCCGCGTCCTCACGGTTCGCACGCAGCCCCTCCGTGTCCTCCGCAGTGCCGCAGAGCTCACACGTGTCCCCTCAGGCGTCTACTCGGTGTCCCTCGGTGTCCCTGGGGCTCACACACGTCACCCCAGTGTCCCCCTCGGTCTCCTCACGAGTCACGCATCTCCCCTCAGTGTCCCCACAGATCACACATGCCCGCTCAGTGTCCCCATGGCTCACACACGTACCCCCAGTGCCCCCATGGCTCACACACATACCCTCAGTGTCCCCATGGTTCATACATGTCCCCTCAGTGTCCCCACAGATCACACATGTCCCCTCAGTGTCCCCATGATTCATACATGTTCCCTCAGTGTCCCCACGGTTCACACATGTCCCCATCAGTGTCCCCATGGCTCACACACATTCCCTCAGTGTCCCCACGGTTCATACACGTCCCCTCAGTGTCCCCACAGATCACATGCCCGCTCAGTGTCCCCGTGGTTCACACATGCCCCCATCAGTGTCCCCACAGCTCACACATGTCCCCTTAGTGTCCCCATGGTTTACACACATCCCCACCAGTGTCCCCACAGCTCACACATGCTCCTCAGTGTCACCCTAGGCATACCCACGGATCACACATGGCCCCCCTGTGTCCTCATGGTTTGCACACATCCCCCCAGTGTCCCCCTCAGTCTCCCCACAGATCACACATGTCCCCCCAGTCTCCCCATGGCTTGTACATGTCCCCTCAGTGTCCCCACGGATCACATACCCACTCAGGGTCCCCATGGTTCACACATATTCCCATCAGTGTCCCCACAGCTCACATGTGTCTCCTCAGTGTCCCCCTGAGTCCCCACGGCTCACACATGTCCCCTTAGTGTCCCCATGGTTTACACACATCCTCATCAGTGTCCCCACAGCTCACACATGTCTCCTCAGTGTCCCCCTCAGTGTCCCCGCAGCTTACACATGTTCCCCTCAGTCTCCCCATGGATCACACATGTTCCCTCAGTCTCCCCATGGCGTGTACATGTCCCTTCAGTGTCCCCACAGATCATACATGTCTGCTGAGTGTACCCATGGATTACACATGTCCCCATCAGTGTCCCCACAGCTCACATATGCCCCCTCAGTGTCCCTATGGTTCATACACGCCCCCTCAGTGTCCCCCTCCTCTCTCCAGGAACCTCTCAGAGAGGCAGGAGCCATCCTCTGCATCAGGACAGGTGGTGGCTGTGCTCCCCATCCCCACAGTCAAAGCCGTCCCCCGCCACGGGCTCATCGGTGGCAGGGTGGCACAGACACATGGGCTCCGGCATGCTCCTTGAGGAACCGGGCTGAAACCCCCGTCTGGTCACACGAGGAGGTTGTCTGAGGTGCAGACGATGTCTCTGACTGTATGAGGGGCTGATAAAGGACACCTGGGGCTTTCAAATCCGCAAGGGCCTTGGAGTTGTGTTGACTCACAGAGCCAGTTGCACGAGCTTCAGCCGATGTTTGGATTTTAGAAGGGGCTTCATTTCAGTTCATTCCCTTGACATCAGCAAAGCACAGCCTAGCAGAAAACGTGCTGTGAAAACAACCAGCCACGCATTTGCTTTTTGAGTAGACCGGACTAATTAAAGAGACTGACAGGGCGTGATGGGGCAATAATCCCCATTTAATAAGACTTTTCTGCTTTCCAGCCTTGTGGATAGACCCGAAGATCCCTACATCATGGCTGGATCTCCTGGGAATTGACGCCGCCTGAATAGGTGTCCTGCAATAGGTAATGGCACCACCGGCGAGCAACTGCCACCACCACTACCCACCTCAGAGCCTGATGCAGTCTTGACTCGCAGCTTGCTCTTGCACTGAAATTTGACTCAAGATACCAGGCATATCCTTATTGATTTTATTTTTTTTTTCCTGATAAATTTCCCGTTGAGGAACACTTGGTTTGTGGAAGTCAGGGAATGAGTATTCCACCAAATTAGGATAAGCAGAGAGAGGAAACAGAGATTAAACTAAAGAGAAAAGCAAGTATCTGCAAACAATTTCAAAGATACTAAATTCCACCAACCTCAAAAGAACAAAAAGTTACATGGGTCTTCTAAAATTGGTTTTATTTTTTTTGCAAATAGATTTGCGAATAATAAACAATTAACCCTCCAAAATAATTGTTTCTTTCCCCATCAGAAAGGATGGTTTCTAAAAAGGATTTTTAATTAATACCTTGTGAAAATGTCATGCTTCATTTTCCCTCCCATTTTTCCATGCTGTTCTCTCTCGGTCTCACCCTTTTTTCTTTCCATGAAAAGGGGAAGAGAAAAGGGGAAAAGAAAGGACGACAGGAAATTAAAAAATAAATACAAAAATATAGAAGTCTTTATTCTCTGTTTCAGTTGAAAAAATATTCTAAAACCAAACAATGAGCAGAAATGCTGTTCCCATATGCAAACAAGGGGAGAAATTCAGGGAAGTGTGAACACAGAGAACATATTAAATCAGAAAACTCATCTGTAGCAGCACATCTATGAGACCAGCACAAGAGTTAAAATAGAGCCTTAAAATTAGAGCCTTAAAATAGAGCATTAAAATAGTATGAATCAATAGGAGGGTCCTTCTCCCCTGGAGGATCTCCCCATGTCCTTGCAGGGTTGACATTGCTCAGAGCAGTGCCACGAGAACAGCCAGGTGACCTGCAGAAACTCACATCTCCGAAATCATAGATCCCACTGCAAGTTTTTTAACCCATGCTAAGGCTGGTTGGGGATAGCCAACCCTTCGTGAAGGACGCCTTGATGTAAGGATGCTTGTGTCAAGCTTCCTGGTCAATGACACCATGAGAATTCGGATTCCCAATTTCCCATCGCTTATTCTTTCTCTTGATGTTCCTATTTAAACACTGGTTCAAATTTATCCTTCTTCTCCTAACGTATCTTCAGATGACAAGGCTTTTGCCAAGAAGAAGACAATAGAGCATGTGAACCTCCCACTACATGAATGGACATCATCCCAAAGACATTCTAGGCAAAGCTAACTGTTTTTCTGCACCCTGTGAGAGTTCATGGATGGCTGCAGTGATTAACTCTGAGGCCCACTGACTTATTCAGTAGTAACCGTTGACTGATCCGTTGTGTCATGTTTTCATTTCAGCGCTTGTAGATGTTGGGAGCTTTCCAGTGAGTGAGTCTGTATGTTTCCAATGTCCACCCTGCTGGTGCTTCTAAATTAAGGTTTTTGACTTTACCTATTGCAACTTGAAGAATTTATTGTCTAAGATGGCTTTCACCTGCACAGGGCTAGAGTGCTTCCTCCATAAATCATCGGAGGGATCATAAACAGGCAATAGCAAATAAACAAACAAACAAACGAAAACCAGGAAAAAAATCCTGTTTGTTTTAAATAAAATTTTAAAATTCCTTTTGCTTTTGGTGAGGAGACAGCCAACACAGTTTTCACCACTGGCCCAGGAAGGAAGAGGTCCTGCTGATTTCCAGTCAAATTCTGCTTGATAGCATTTTTTGATGGTGGGTATTTGAAATTCCAGCCTCGGTGAAGGGAATGAAAGAATCTGGACAGCTGTAAGGGCATCAGGTCCTTCCCCTCTATGTTTCAGCACCAAGCAAGCAGAGTACAGGACTCATTTTGAGCTGATTCCCTCGGAAAAGGTCCCACTTTGTTGAGGGAAGTTGATGTAGACATGTCTCTGAGGAAAGGCTTACAATTCCTTTTTCCTACTGCTCATCCATTCCCAGCGTTAACCTTTACCACAATCTTGCTGCGAATCAGTGGGATGGGCACTTAGGATGGGATCTATGTAATCTAGCTGTTGCCACCTAGAAATTTCATGTCTAATTCTTGCTTTTTCCATGGTCAATAGAGATATAGGGAAGGTCACCCCTTTTAAAAGATGTGTCTGAGGCAGATGAGATGAAATTCCCATGAGTGTATCTACCGTGCTCCACTGTGTATGGAGGAGACCTAGACAATTGGTTTAGGATACCCAGGTTTCTGGTAATTTCTGTCCTGTGACACGCCCCACCCCTGACTTACAATGCAGGTCTCACCAAAACCAGACTGTGTAACCATATCATAGAAAACCATTATTTTCCTCCCTCTGTGATTTCTGTATATATTGTACTCACACAACATCACAAACTCAAGATTATTTCTTTTGTTCCTCAGAGGAGATTTAACCTGGCAGCTGAACTGCTTCCTACTTTTTTTCTGTCCCGACCTCCAAAATATAAATGTACACTGACCCTGAGGACATCCACATCTGGAGCTAGCTCTGAACTTCATGGTGGCCTCTAATAATATAAAACCTCTGGATAACAACAGCTGTGATCTCTGGGGAAAGTCAGAGTTGACTGTTAACTGCACAGTGCTGCTCATCTCAGCCAGAAATGAAGGTGTTAAAGACAACTTCTGCCTTGAGATTTTTGTTTTTTGGGGAAGGAAAAAGTGGAATCCACTCTGCATTACTACATTGTATCTATCTGTCCTACTGCATATGTTAGGTATTAGTATGTACTACCACAAAGCACAAGGATAATAGACTATATGTAACAAATACTTCTGAAAGAGCAAGGCCCATGAAATAAACTAGCAATTGCTACAGCCTTAGTGTTTGATAGTCTATGATGACAATAAACTCATCGGGTGGGTGTTTTCTCAGTCACTCATGGGGTCTCATCAACACATATTAAGTTGTTGACACAAAAATGACATTGTTTTCAGAGGGTGGAAAAGCCCATAAGAAGCAGAGGAGGTTTCCCACACCTAAGGAAGGTCAACACAAAGTCTGAAAGAAATCAGACAAATTTCTTTACTAGGGGAGGAGAGGAAGGCTTTCAAAGAGCTGCTTGCAGCTCCTTGAGCCTCACATCTGATACGTGCCCTCTTGGCACAGGTTAGAGTAGGCCTCAGGTGATGTTTCCTACAAAACCACATACCAGCTGTGTGCAGCAGGAGTGCAGTGATCACTCATCCTGCCGCCTCCGCTTCCCTCTGGCTTCCTGACCTTATCTCCCCCTTTGTAAAACCAGTATGGTCGTCTGCAGCTTTCAGGAGCTTCCTTGGGTCTGGCTGCTGTTTACCCTCTGTTCTTGGGAGACCTAACAGAAACCTCTGTAGGCTTACAAAATTATCATTAATCAGTCCATCTCCCTTGACTGCTTTGATTTGAAGTAGTTTGAAGACTGATGCCTGTAAGTCATGGTGGGGGGAGGAGGGAAAAAGATGAAAGGGAAGAGGGCAGAAAGGGGATGTGTTTTTTGGTTATTTGTGTTTTTCAAGACAAGCTTGAATAAAGATGCTCCCAAACATCCCAACAGAGATGCTCTGGGCAGCCTGCAGTGTCCCAAGGGGCTGTATTACAGAGTGGCCTTTTTCTGAGGAGAATACATGAAAAGCATGCGGGAGAGAACTTGTTTTCCACCAGGCAAAATGAAGTTCTCAGAAGAGCCACAGCATGCTGGCTGAGGCAGGAAGGCCTAGAGCACTTCCTTGGTATGCAGACTTTAGCTTGGCAAGATGACTTTGTTGAGCCTGGGATGCCAAGCAATTTGGACAGACTCCAGCCCCATCACAGAAATGCTCTCCGCCTGCCTCTGGGAGGAACATGGAGTGGGCTCCTCAGCTCTTCCCAGCTCCACCACTGACCTGCTCACCCCATCTCAAGCTGGATGCAGGACCAAACACCTCCATGCAGACACCTGGACTTATCAGAACAAGCCTGTTTTCAAGACACCTGAAACCATGGAAAGAAAACCCTCTGGCCCTCTGTGATGCTAGATCCCAATAATATTCCTCAGGTCCTGCTGCATGTAGGTTCCTGGCTAGAAACAGAACTAAGCCAGTTCCAAACACAATCCTACCACAGAGTCACACATGGATTCACTGTCTCTCCAGGCCAGGTAAATTCTCACACCTGACAGAAAATATTCTGAGGATGAAAAAAAAAGGCCTTTGTGAGTGCATTTTCTAATAGCAGAGGCAGGCAAGGAATTTTGCAAATACCACTTGCTTGCCCAAACTCCAACAAAATATAAACTCTGCAGACAGGGATGGTTGACCTAGGGTAAATATTTAACTTTATCTTCCAGAGGCACATGCAGTTTTACCAGCAAGAAGATGAAAAATATAGAATAATACCCCCACACGCACCTTGTTTACTCTAAGACCCCTTTGAATGACTCTGGAAAGAGCGCTAAATTGAGACAGGAGTAAATTTAAACCTGGGTGTGTTGTCCCCTTTTTCAAAACCATAATAATGTACAAACATGAAGAAAACCAAATTGTTATGTGCTGGAAGAGAAGCGCCCCAACTCACCTTCCAAGAAAAATGGCATATTCTCCTTCGTAGGGCCTCCCTGAGATTTTTCTTTGAGGGTAAAGTGGGGAAAAGCAGGAAAAAAGGGCAAGAATGAGCACAGAGGTTCAAGATCTTGGATGTGTGACATCCTGTCCTAGCAGGGGACGTTGCCTCTAGCTGGCAGGGGAAATGCAAGGTCAGGCTTTTCAAAACAAGCTGGGCTGATCTGAAAACAAGCTGTGTGATCTCCTCTCATGGTGGAGCTTTGCTACTGAAGAAGCAAGGGAAACAAGGGTTTCAACTATGGGAAACATGCTCGAATGAAGAACTTGTGAGTGCTCCAAGTAGAAGTGCCTGCTGATTTCTCCCATGGTTGTGGGTTGATAAAGCGCCCGGCCAGTGGCAGGAGGCGGGTAAGTTAGACAGCTGAGGATTTGCCTGGCATTCGAGGATTAATACACAAGCAGAGCATGCGTTGACTTACATCAGCTGTATGGAATATGCTATAAAAAGCTACATTAGGGAGAGGAAAAAGCATGAGCAATTTCTGAACCTTGGTTGTGATTCAGTGGCTAGAAGCAGCAAGGGGAATCTCTATCCTTACACATTTTATCCCTGATTACAGTATGACAATGAATACTGTATCCCTGATTATGGGTGACAGTAAACTGGAATGACAGCCAACAGGAGTGGCAAAGCTTCTGCCAGGGAATGCAGGGGACCGTGCAGCTGCCCTTTGCCTCCTGGCCTGTGAGGATGTCTTCCTATGCCCCCAGCTTGCTGCAGGAGTGTGACAGTGGCCACACCAAGGGGCCGTGGGAGCAAATGTGTGGACCGAGCAGGTCTCTGAGAAGTAACTGCAGCTGTAGAGATCCTTGGGGTCATGCAAAAAGAGCACCAAAATATTGTAAGAAGAGTAATACTGGAAAGGAAGAACACAGGAATAATCAAAACAAGAACATGTGATATTTTCTGAGAATACTTTCCAAGCATCCAACAATCTGCAGCTCAGATGTTTCCAGGTGCAGTCCTTTGGATTTAAAAGCCTTCCGTGCGCTTTCCTCCTGCAAAATTTTCTGCTGTTTTTTTGAACCCCATCATCTCTTTTCCAGAGATGTTGTTAGTCCTGTACAGAGCTCAGTGCATGTTTTTGTCACCCTCTGCACCTTTCCTGGTTCTTCTGTACCCCTTGAGACTGGAGCACAAGAGCATGGTACGGATTGATGAAAGGTGGAAACTCCTCTCTCCTCTGCCAGCTACAGCCGAGGCAGCAGAGTCAGCACACAGGAGCTAAGGAAGGCAGCTGCTCATGACCAGAGAAGTTGTTTCCCTACTTGATGCTGTGCTGTTCTTCAGCAGTAACAGTGCTACATGCACTGCTGCCAAGGTCCGTGCCCGCAGATTCAAGCACGGCCAGTAGTTACAAGGCCGCTGACGGCTGTGCATGGATTAGGCAGAAAAGTAACCAGCCTGGAGCAAAGAGCAATTGCTCTGTGTGTGTGTGTGTTGCTGTAATGCTGTAACAGGAGTAAAAGTGCCGAGGAGAAAGCAGGTACTTCCATTTTTCAGACTGGTATTTTAGCACCGCACCTCTGAGGTTGTCAGATGCTGTGTTACTGTAACAGCCATACTTCATTATCAGGGGTATCCAAAATAATGTTTATGTCAGTGGTCAGCGTAGAGCCCTCCCCTCCTCCCTGAAAAATTAACTTTATACCTGATTGGTATAAGAAGGACACTGTTGAAGAAAAGAAGTATTTGGCCATTTATGACAAGACCCCAGGACTGTGTAAGTCTCTTTTAGGGCAGTGAGAGGCAGGTAGCTACCGGGGCTGCATCTGACCTACTGCAGAATATGGCATCTGGCCAGCGATGTGTTCTGACTTGGTTGATTCACCAAGTGGGTGTATTAACCACCCGTGTAAAGTATCAAACCACTAAAAACTTGCTGTGTTTGCTATACCCGTGAAATACTGATTTAGGAAAGCGTTACAGCTTCTTTGTCTCTATCCTCCGAGGCTGCTGTTCAGCCACCGAGTGCAGTTCCCTCCTTTGTGATGAATAGAATTTGGCATTCAGGCTCAGGAGGTGCCTAAGACCAACCCATCTAATGAAGCTGTAGGTTTCCAAGGCTGTGAATCCTCGGATTTCTGCTCAGAGGTAATCTCAGACAGCTCCTTAGTGGAAGTTTCTCTTCAGCCAACCCGCTTATTTTTATGAAACTCACAGAAATACACTTCCTGTGAGATCTCCATCTTTCAGTGAAATTTTGGTGAAATTGCATGCTGGAATCAAGAGCTATTAATGAGGGATGGATGGAGCCACACAGAGATGCATCTCCCAGTGCATATGCCAATGTACAATTTTTTAGGAACCAGGCTAAAACTTATTTTGTGTCTAATGTTTTCCCAACTCTCTGTGTCAATCACAAAGTAATTGTCCTAACATCAGAGAAAAGGGCGGATGTAGATTTTCTCTTTAAACCTGAAAAGATATGCAGAAATATGTGGAAATGTGAGGGAGTTAACATATACATAAGGAAAATGGTAAACACATACTCAGTGCTTTCCTGAGCAGTGAAATAGAAAAAACAAAGTTAAGAGAAAGGGGAGACACAGAAACTCATGTAGTGAGACTGCAGGTTAGTCTGAAAATAACTTCAGGTTCTTGAGAAGTCACAGCAGCCTGTTGCATTGCCACTCTCTGCCTTTCCTCCCATCATGTTTGTATCATGGAAAATGAGCTTTTTGCTGCTGAAGTTCAGAGTTTCAGACATGTTTCTTAGCCAGACCTAGAAAAGTACATAGGTATCTAACGTTTTTCTAGGGGTTGTAATTCTCATTGATCTCAAAGCCTTTGAGAATCTGAGCTTATGGTCTCTATTGTACAGTTTTCAAAGCTGTCTAGGGTACCTGCTAATATAGCTATCTGAGATAAGGGCTGGGAGCTCTGAAGGCCTAAACTAAAGCAATTTTGGCTCCCTAATTAAGTAGCATCATTATCAAATCCAGGAGGAAGAAACCAAACATACCCATGCAGAGTAGATTACACACTACTGTGGCTGTGGAAGAGTCCTGTCACTGCAGGTTTCGGAGTAAGAGCCCTGCTGGGAATTAAGATGAGGAAAACAAGGCGGGAGGAGCATGCACGTTCCACCTGCCTTAAATTGGAGCCAAGACCTCCTGCATCGGGGAGTGCAAATTCAGTCTCTGGCACGATGCAGCCAAGGAGCAGGGCGACAGTCCCAGGCTGAAGCCCCCTGATCCTGCATCGGGGCTGCTGACCCGCAGGGCACGTGTGCTTCTTGGGGAGGGTGAAGAGGTCCTAACTCAGCCTTGTAACCCCCAGCTTGCAAAGGAGCTTTAGGAAAAATAAACAGAGGCAAAGCCATCCTCCACCCCTTGCTCACACGCCACCTCTTTTCAGAGGTGAAAGAGTGGCTCTATTAGAGGCAGAGGATATGCTGAGCAGAGCCACTGCATCTTTCTGGTGGGTAAGGAAAGGCAGCAGAGGCGGCAGCTGGAGCAGGCTGAAAGCTTTTTCTGAGTGCCACAGGAAAAGAAACCATTATGAGAGTGTGCTAAAAGCCTATTCATTGCTAAGGAAAGGGCTACTGAAGAATGTGGGACTCATGCCGAAAGCTGCCAGCCAGAGCAACAGGAAGATTATAAAAGCCCTTTGCAAAGACCCCCGTCTCCTTCCTTTGGCAGTGGCAATTCTGGACGTGGAGTCGTTTCAGACCTACCCATTGAAATCCTGTAAATAGCTGTCTGCAGGGAGGGAGAAGCTGGGTTACAGCTAAGGGGGTTTCTTCGTGTGGGAGCTGTAGGTAAAACACCCATATCGTGGCCAAATACGGTTAGGAAGGAAGACAAATGCACACCCTGGAGAGGCTCTCCTTGAATTATTAGACCTTGTGGGGGGTGACTTGAACTCCTAAAGGAAGCAGATGTGGCTGTTTTCAGCTGTGCTCCTCAGCGGGGAGCAATGCTGACCTTGTCCACGCTGGCTGCTTCTGTGGGGTCTGTGCATGCAGGAGGCTGGGGCTAGGGAGGCTTTTTGGTCTTCAAATGGGAATATTTTGCCCTGAGTCAGCAACTACCTGTTCTGACACAGAAGAGAGCTGTCTCCTGCTTTCTGTCTCCCAATTTCTGTCTTCCTTTCCTGCCTGCTCTTTCATTTCTTTCCTTTTTCCCACCTCAGCTTTTTATCTTCTTGGAGCTGTTTGGGAAGAGTGCCTGTGAGACAAACCCTAGCCAAGGGGCATCCTTTCAAGGGACAAAGCCCCTGAGAAATGCCTGGTACAAGCCAGGCTATCCCCTTCACTCTGTACGGTGATACTGATCCCGTGGCTCTTGAATGAAATTGCTGTGCCCATAACAATTAATTTTTAGGGCCTGATGCAGTCCCTGCCTGCAGGGCACAACGTGGTGGGAACTCTGAAGTGGTAGGTGCTGTACAGACACGGCAGGGAAAAGTCTTAACATCAAGGGTTTCTGTGGGGTGAGAACAGAAGTGGAGGCACAGGAAGGTAAAGTGACTTGCCCGAGATTACCCAGTACATCCAGCTCTTTGATCTGCTTTGTCCCATGCTGTCCCCTCCCTGGTGGACCTGTACCACATATTCGGAGGCAAAAGCATAACTCCATAACTCCAAGCTGGGAGTGTTGCTTTCCTGCCTCTAGGAATGGCTTGGCAGGGAACCAGCATGAAAGGAGGTGAGGCAGTACCCTCGTGGGGTTGTGGTTGTCTATTGGCTCCAAGGAGACTCCAGCATCACTGCTTTCATACCCAAGGGTTTAAAAGTCATGAGTCTGGTCCCTCCAAAATCACAAGACTATGGTTTAAAAAGCATGGGGTTTAAAAATAAGTGCATGTTCTTAATTTGCCTTTGGATCTGGAGCCCTTGGGTCATATTTTTGAGCTTTTCTCCCCAAAACCACAGTATCTATTCTGCCCTTTGGTTAGGAAACACAGAGCATATTCCTTGTCTGCTCATTCAGATGTATTCATAAGACTTTTCAGAACCTGAAGTCTTTGAGCCCTGTAACTCTCTGTTCACCTTCATTAAATTTGGCCAATGGGTCCAAGTTATCAGGGAATCAACAGGTAGACATATATATACCTGTGCATAGCACCATTAAATACACCTTGTGTCCTTAGAAAACGGGCCAGAAGTAGAGATGTAAAAGGTTATGGCTACTTTTTAAAAGGATAAAACTAAGTCTTCTTGGAGTGGGGGAGAGGAAAGACATGGAAACACTTAATGTGTTGGAAAAACAGCCCAGGGGCTGGATCAGGAGTCTCTCTGGAAAGAAGAAAGCGCATTCAATAACCAAGCTCAGCTGAAGCAAAACCATAGAAAACAAACTGCCTGCACCAGGAATTTGGGGAAAGGGCCAATGCTGGAAAGGGGGGAGAAAAGAGCACAGAGAATTATTTACTTCAAGTAAAAACAGAGCAGTACATCTGAAGAACATAACAGGGAGGTGCATGTTACAACTGGCCAGGATGAAAAGAAGCAAAAAAAGAAAGGAGAGGCAAACACAGTTTTAGAAGTAATGACAGGGAAATCAGATTTTCAGGCAGAGCTCAGACATGTCGGCTAAGTGGAGCCTTGTGAGTGCTGCATGATGCTTAATCCGAAAGGAATCCCAAATTCCAGTAACAATATCCACTTCAAGCCAGCAGATGTACTGTCTCACCTACAGCCTTGGGGCGCAGAAAAATACTGGTGTTTGGAGGTCTGTTCTTCCCTGCATCCATCCAGAATCCCGACTTACCTGTGCAGGGGCCACAGCTCCTAAGGAGGCAGGAAAGGAGATGTTCAGATGGGCCTGGGAAACAAAGGGGACAGAGATCTGCCTGCAAAAGCCTTGTGGCATTTTCACCCCAGCATGGCCAGGGGACATGTGGCTGAGACAGGAGTGGGGGTTTCTTTGATCTCCCTGGTTTCTCTCCCCAAAATTAAATGATTGAGTTCTTCTCAATTCTCCTCCAGAGGACCATGGGTGCTGCCAGGAAGAGCTCAGATACCTGCAATGCTGCAGCACATTTATGAAAGTGGTGGCTGGGTGGTACTCGGTCCCCTAATGATCTGGTGCTGAGCAGAAAGAAAAGGGTGCAGCCAGGGTACCCCAGCACCTGCACAAGGATGAACTTGTCATGAGTCCTATGACCGGAGCCTGGTCGCCCCTTGCTCCCAGCTGGAAAGAGCCAGAGAAAGCAAGTTCAGGGCAAATTGCAAGATCCAGCCTGAGCTGAAAAGGCAAAGCTGATGGGGACAGGAGGTCAGTACA
Source organism: Strix aluco (assembly GCF_031877795.1). Classification (NCBI taxonomy): domain Eukaryota; kingdom Metazoa; phylum Chordata; class Aves; order Strigiformes; family Strigidae; genus Strix; species Strix aluco. The sequence goes on from NC_133933.1 coordinate 9,749,706, forward strand.
GGGCGTCTTGCAAGGTAAGAAATTCCTCCTTGGTAAAACACCACTGTCTCCTACTTCTGCTCAATTCAAATTGCAGCGCAAGCAGCCGGGCACAGCCATGTCCCACCCTCGGCAGCAAGCTTGCCTGTCTTGTTGATTCAGTTCATTTCCAGTGGGGCAGGATGGGGCAGGATTTGGCCCTTTGTCTCTCAATGTCCACACAATCTGTGGGCTTGCAAGCAGTGAACCGTAAAAAATGAAGAGTTGACAATTAAATGCTCAAAATCTGCTAGGACTTTGTCCGGAGTGGGCTAAGCAAACAAGTACAGATGGAGTGACCTATGATCTGCACAGTTAAGGGTGTACTCTACACTGCTTCATTTGTTTTAATCATCTTAATTTACAAGCCAGGTTTCTTGCTTAATTAGTCAAATGAAGAATGAAAAGTGAATGCATAGAAGTAAGCCTCGACTTGTTCAGCTGGCTTATAACCTCCATTACTGAGCTGGGAGAGTTGTGTTGATTTGGAGTTTGAAGGTTTAATGGGCCTGTTCACATGGTGCAGAAAATGGTGAAGAATTGGTGAAGAAAGGGACTGAGCTGGCCAATAGCCCTCGACCTCAGGGCCTCTCAGTGAAGACCGAGGCAGTGACCATAGGATATTTTGGAAGAACTATTTTGCATGAAGAAGGATGCAAACATTTGAGAAGCCAGTGTGCACGACACAGCATTTGCCTGCAGACCTGGAGCAAGGTTCTCACCTCATCCCCAAATGATTTCCCCAGGAACACAAGAAAATCATCAGGGCTTAGTGTCTTTCATGGGAGAGCATCACCAGCCAGCTCCAGCAGGTTCTGGACACATTTTTCTTTGCAGGACATTGACCACTGTTGATCCCACTTATGTGGAACAAGGTGATACCATCTCTCATGTGCCTCCAGATGACTAAAGAGGACCACAGGCAAGATGGCAAAAAATCTTCCCTGGGTCAGAATTTTCAGACAGAAAGCTGTTTTCAAGGAATGAATTCTGATGATAAGGCAGGGGTGGTTTTTTCTCACTTTGAAACCAATCTTTTTCTAGCTACAGATCATTGTTCCCTCCATACTGTCAAATAAGAAAAGTAAATTTCTTAAAAATCTGATGCAAATGCCTCATTTTCTTTTTTCCCTCCCCTCTTTTTCTTTCTGCTGCTTTTAATTTTTGGACCAACTCTATCATTGGACAATTACATTGGCTAATCGCATTTAAACAGTTTTATCAAGATTGGGTAATTACATTCAGGGCAATTGGGCTGAAAAAGCACAGAATCTGATAGAAGTATTTCACAAGAGGTTGAACCAGATAAACAAGAAGAGATGTGTTAGTTCGTGTGAGGGTACACGCACGTGCTTAGAGTACACAGGTCCAACTCTGAAACAGGGAAATATTGTGTTCAGGACCCTGAGTCGTTCCCCAGGACCTGAGCTCTGGTGGAAAACAATTCTGACTGGTGGTGGGGGAACTTCTAAATATATGTCGAGATTTTCATTCACATGGGATAAACCAATTCCAAAAAGTGAAAAACCCACAAATATCTTAGGAGTTTCTCTTGTCATTGTATCAGAAGCCTCACTGGCAAATACAGCTTTTATTTCTAAATACATTCAGTGAATTTCAGGTTTCTAATAATTAAAATGTTACAACCAGGTGTGTAACTGTACTCTCAGCTCTCCTGTAGACAGCAGGAACACAGCACTTCTCCTTTAACTTTGTACATATTCAGAAGTCATTTCCTGGGAGCCTATCACCCACCACGTGTGAAGCAGGTATCCAGCATGAAGGGGACAATTTTACCCAACTTCTTGTTGCTGGTTCCTCCCTTAGTCCTCCCTGCAGCTGGCTACTGTACACAGAGTTTTCTCCTCCAGATCTCAGGCATATGGGAAGGCTGGTGGGAAATTATACAGATTTTGGTGAAGGATTTCTGGACAAACCCAGAGGTCCCCCAGCTACATGGAGAGCCATGATGGAGATCCGTACACATCACATGGTCAGGCTGCTTGTCAGGCCTCCCACGGCACACAAGCTGGAGGGGTCATTTCACCTTACTAGCACTGTGCTTTGGTCCTGGCAAGAAATTTAAATCCCCTTGTTTTCTGCTCCCAGGGAAAGTTTAACTGAGGAGCAGGCAGGAATTGTGTGTCAAAAGCCCACTAGCAACATCTCTGATTTAGCTAGAGCAATTTGCAGAGGCTGGGATGAAACCTGCACCAATCTGCCTATTTACCCATCTTTCCTCTATCTCTCTCTCTCATCTGAAAGCAAGACACAAGTTTGTGAGTCACAAGCAGCCTAATTTGAGAAAAGCCAAAGCCACTTCTGAGAGCCTCTGGCTCATGAGTGAGTCTCTGGCCCCACTGAAGTGAACCTCCCGCCAGTCCCACCAAGGATCCAACCAAGATAAAACATGGCAAAATAATTCTTATTAAATGATCCTGGCAGAAATTGTTTCATAAAGGGCATCTTGTTGATAGTAAGTCCTTCATGAGAGGGCTGTGAATCCTTCACATTAACCATAATGTTTACACTCAGCATGAAGAGGAGTGATGGAGACCAAAGCTGGGTGGACAAGTCTGAACCAAGGGGTTCAGCCTCAGGGCTTGCTGAGTGTTGCAGCCTGCACGGGCACTGGACAGGCACAAGTCTGGGCTAAGTTTCACATTTCCCAGCTGCGTAGGTAAAATTTAGTTTTACCACTAAAGGATGAGAAACTGGGCCATACGCTGTATGGAAAGGGAATAGCGGGGACAGCTGTTGGGTGGTGAGCTTGGAGTAAGAAAGATGAGGGACTGGTGGGGCTGATCATAGGAAAAACTGGGCCTCCAGGCTCTGGCATAGGTGACAGGACCATGGTTGCCTTGCCTGATTTTCCATAAAGCCTCACAGATTTCACTGCAAGGGCAGAATTTGGCTTTTCCACGAGCTTTTTATATAAAAAAATATAAACTCCCACAGTGGCAGATGTTGTCCCTTGGTGTTCCCCTGCTATTGAGCATCATCCATCCGAGCAGAGCAGATGCTGTGAAGGAGAGGGTGAAGGTCTGGCCCATGTGGTTGGTACACCTGAACCCCAGGGCTTCTGCAAAAGGCAGCAGGGAGGCTGACATTGTGTTGAGGTCTTTGCTGGTTTGGATGGCAAGGTGCACAAAGGCAGCATGCCTCAGGGAAACTGGTGTTTTCCCACACTCAGACATCTCCCCTGGGACAAGAGCCCTTTGCTCTCCCATCTGGTCCCAGTAAGATGAACCTTGCTGGAGCTACACTAAAACATATGGCATTGCCATCAGCAAACAGGCTGAGCCAGACCCTGGCTGGTGTCAACTAATGTAAACTCACTGGTCTCTGAAACTAGGCTGATGTATAGACACTAGAAAATCTGAAGTGCTGGCATAAAGTCCACGGAGTCATTTGCTTTAAAATAAAGAAGTTGCAGGGTATGACTGTGAGAGAGCTGTGAAACGTGACACTCACAGACACACACTGTTAGCACAGGGTGGTTGGGATTGGTCATAGACCGATGTTGTAGGAGCTGTCATCCCTTGAGGTGGACACAGTGATACCTGGAGACACCAGTCACCCACTCTGGCCTACTACAGCAGAGTGTGCTTTGTAATTGCCAAAGAGGCCTCCTCTGGAAGTGGAAAAAGCAGTACTCCACCAAGCATGCTCATGTCCTTTGCTGGTGTATCTCCTTTGTGGTCTGCACGTTGCACGAACCCTGTGTATGCTTGCCCAGCCTTCTCAATGCACTTCAGAGGCATTTGATGTCCATCGCTGCTCTCCCTGCATGTAGGGACCAGGTTTCTCAGTGCTGTGAAAGTCTCCTTTTCTCTAGTCTGGGCTTGTGAAAGAAGCACGGTTATTCTCTCAAAAACTTCCTCCAAACATCTAAGAGAATGAAGGATTGGCTCCTGCTCCACCCCAAGGTAAACTATAGTTTTCTGAGCAACTGGGGATGCTCTCTTTGTGGATGGAAGCTTGGTCCCATGTCACCACCATAAGCAGGGTCACCCTAAGCCCTCCTGGTTGCCAAAGCCAGCGGAGACCCCATCTTGTGACATTGAGCATTTCCAGTTTGCAGACTTGTTTTGTTTGTGTTTTATTTCCCAGGCATGACTTATATCCTTGCTGATGGATATGTCTACACAGTCGGCATGCCAGGCTAAGCACAGCCTGTCCTCTAAACTGAGCCTGAGGTGCTGAAGGCACAACCAGCAGCTCCCAGGGTCACACAATGCCTTTGGCTCTGAAGATGTTTGTGTTCCAGTTTCTTCTCTTGGATCTTCATCTGCCTCAAGGAAGTTGAACTGGCTGAGATGTGACAGAGAGTGGAGGAACCTTGGATAAAATATCCACCAGGGAGATGATGTGTTGTTGTTTTACCTGACTTCAGCAGGGTACCACATTACTTGGGCTGCCTGAGTGAAGTGTGAACACAGTGTTTTTGTCCTAGCATCCTATTTTGTGGTCATTTTCATTCAGGGTGAAACCAGGACTTGTACAAATGAGAATGTATCCCTGTCCCATTTGAAGAGCCAAACAGAAGTTGTAATTCCCCTACTGACCTCACTGTTGCTTTTCTGCATGGACTGTGCTGCTGTTGAAAGCTGATCCCATTCCTCTGTTTAAAGCAGGGGCAACTTTCCATCAAATAGATCCTAGCACCAGCACGAGTCCCAGCTGCAAACTGTGCAGATCCTACCTTAAATTCCTCCCAAGCACACGGAGTAGAGACAGGAGACACTGACATCTCCTGGTATAATGTATCACTTGGAAATGATTCACCAGCCTTTGCCTGAGAAACTGGTTTGGCATATATACAGCACAACACTCACTGGATTTTACCCTAGTGCATGGGCCACCTTGAAACTGGGTCTTCCTTTGAGGTGTCAGGAGATTCTGCATTTTTATCATGAATACGTGGTTGTTTTCTCATTATTTCTTTAGCACCCCACTGTTTCCCTGCCAAGGGTGTGGTTTAGGTAAAAAATATCCATTCAGCTTTTAAATACAGTTTGCCATACAGCTCAGTGTTTGCTAATATCACAGAAACTTTATTTATTTCTCTGAGAACATTGTTTTCACACAAGCTCAAGTGCTCTGCGCTCCTGTCAAGCCTAGCAATCTGGGCAAACATTTCTGTGTCCTTTTCCCTAGTGATGAACCTGACTGTACCATCGTTCATGGTCTCATAGACCGCACCATCTTGCTATTGTTCATTTGCAATCAGTTCCATTTGGCAGAAGTTTTGCAATGGGAGCTAATTAGGGAGAGCCTGCTGATGGGAAAGTCCTAAGGCAGATGAAAGCAAGACCTCGAGTATCTCTCTTGCATCTCTAACAGAAGAAAAATCATCGCAACAGACGCAAATCAAGTTCCACATCTCTTGCTGTCAAGAACGAGTCACAACATCGAGTTCCAGTATTTTAAAGTTATTTGTAGGAGAGAGAGTGTCACAAATTAACATCATCCTGGAAAAGTGGACCAGCAATTATTCTCTGTGTTTTACAAGAAAAAAGGGCAACAAAGTAGCAACCGTACTCGAGTTTTCCTAATAGACACTTCTTGCTCCTTAAATTAAAAAAAAAAAAAAAAAAGAGTGGTGAAGAACACGACTCAAACCAGGCTCAGCTTCCAGAGTCCCTTTGCTATTTCTGATTTCCTTAGGGAAGGATCCTCTGGGCAGTTTGCTGGACGAGCTCCCCTCCGACGAACCTCGGCTTCGAGGTGCCAGCGGTGAGAAGCCCACGCTCCCTGCCTCTCCAAAACCGCACGGCTCAAACCCCACCAGGCTGAAAAATGTGGAATAAAGGGGAAGCAAAGCTATTTTGATTGCATAGTGCCACCCACTGTCGGCGAGACAGACAGCACCGTGCTCAGTCATGGGCTGTGCCTGCTACTCGGATAAATAAGATGTATCTAAGGTGTAATCTAAGACAGCTAGGATATCTAAAAGGCAGCTCTATACATATACACACAGCTATACACATACTGCTGGGGTCAGGCAGATGCGACTATGCACGCCACCATCCTGAGAAAGCCAGTGTGAAGCAAGAGGTCCTACACAGCAAGGGAGATCCAGCAAGGAGGAGGCCTCACTGGAAAAACTCGGGGGGGCCTGGGGGTCACAAGTGCCCTGGAAAACATGTTAGTTGGGTACCAGCTCCTCTTGGTGGCCTGCAGATGTAGACAAGATGGGCAAGGAGATGGGAAGGGGATGATGACATGGAGATATGGGAAAACATGGGCCTATGTGCACATTTCTTTGGTGAAGATGCTGAGTTTGCTGTTTGGGTTTGATATACGTTTTGATTATCAGCTACTTATGTGTATCAGGAGGGAGGGAATTATGTGATGAATTTCCTCTGTCCTGACATTAGGTGGAAAAAAATTCACCCGAAGCATCATGCCACTCTCTGGGTTATGCCATTGCATGTCTACTGAAGGGAAGATATGTCATCAGTCTTATGAGGAGCTCAGACCAGAGCATCCCAACACATTTCCAAACCTATGAAATTGTGTATCCTGGGAAAAGACCAAGTTGTATTTCTTTATACATCCATCACCCATGGCCAAAGGCAACTCAAGCATCTGGAGAGCAGGGCGTACCCTGATGAGCTGGGAGCTCTTGCAGGATGGTGTACTCTTCTGCAGAGATGCCCTTGGAGAAGAGATCTTTCATTAAGATTGTCATTTGCTACCATTTCCATCCCCGAAGAGACTGCCTCCTCCTCGGCAGGCACCGGTCCCCGGGGAGGCAACGCTTGTGAAATATTCATACATCAGAAGAAATCACATTTGTAAGCGTGGACTGCAGAGCGACAACTGGCTGGAGGGGCGAGCAGGGAAAAACAATAGGAGCAAGGGAGAGAGAAAAAAAAGGCAGAATAAGGGAAATGAAAGGTGAACTGTGATTAGCCCCGACTGAAAGGCATGTTGAGTATCACCACAGCAAGGAGCCTCCCAGGCTCTGCTGGAGTTAATTTCTGGTGGTCACAGAGATGCTCCAGCATCCATTAGGGTCGGGAGTGTGGCTGTCTCTGAGCATGTGAAGTGAATTGATTTTCTCCTCACTCAGGGATGGCTAAACAGCACTTGCATTCGTGCATCTGTGAGGCTGGAGAATAACCTCATCCAAGTACACGCAAGAGGGAAAACTGTCCCCTAATCACAGGCAGATCTGTGTCACTGGCTTGAGTGTTTTGGGCATCTCTGCAGGGGCTACCCCAGTTTTAAAGAACTTTAAAAAAACCCCAAAGAAATCCACATTTTGGGATCTTTATTCAAATTGGATTGAACATTGGGGAAAATTCAAAACCAAGCCCATTCAGTCCTGCACAACAGGAGGCTTCAGGTGCTTGGTGCAGCGCTTGGGTATCTCTGGCACGTAGCTGCAAATCTTTTACATTGTGACAGACCACTACTGTGCCATGAGCATAGTGCGAGACCTCCTTGAGAAATGCATATTCCCTCCTAAACCACCTGGTTTCTTTTCCTCTGCTTTTCCTTATCAGGGTCTGGAAGCTAAGATCTCTAGCAGTGACAATAATAGTAAAACCAGGAATAATCAGGTTTTTTTAATGCTGTGATCATTAGGATCCCCTCACTGCTGCTGCTGTCTGTTGCACGCTGCTGCTTAATTTACCCAGATACCTATAGGGAAGGAGTCTGAAAGCACCCTATAGATGTTTTTTTGAGGGAGTCGTTTCTCCCCTGCAAAAGAAGGATCCTTACAGCCTCCCTGCACCCTCCTAGCTTGGTCCTCGCCTCCCTCGCAGGAAGCATACGCACACTCGCATGATGCAGGAGCAAGTTTTGACTATTTTAGGGCCTGAAATTTCCCTGTCGGCATGGCAACTTTCAACTCCTCACCTCTGACGAAAGCTGCTTAAAATAGAAAATCCAGAAAGCGGGCATTGCGCTCCATGCTCAGCAAGCCCGGCTCTGGCACGGTAGGCAGAGCAGGATCTGGCCTCTCAGGGCTGGAGAAAAGCTGGGGCTAAGGAGAGCAACCCATGGGCCATCACCACTTACCTGCTGCGACTGCAGTTTTTAAAACACCACCCAAATCTTCATGATCTTTGCGATCTAAAAGTATTCTCTCCCTATCAGCTCTTCTTTGCTCAGCCAAGCTTTGTCTTGATATTCTCTGACCCATCCACAGCCATTGAACCTCCATCTTTCCATGGATGCTGGCTCCATCCTAGATTTATTTTCCCCCTGACCTCTGGGGCTGTTTAGTGCCATGGGATTGCCATTTTGAGAAAGTCTTCCCAACCTTCTGACGTTCCCTTTTATTATTACTTTTTTTCACTTTGGAAAACCCACTATTTTTTACAACTATTTTTTCCCAAAACATATTTTTCTCAGCTCACACATAAACAACTGCGATTGCACGGGGCCAAGCGGGCATGTGGTGTGTCTCCTCTAATCCCGGCTTAACCTAATTCATTTTCTGTCTAAGAACAAAACTCTGTGAGATTCTTTCAAGGAGCCTGGATTATGTCTCTCTTAGTCTACGAAGCTCACGTAGGATTAGGGAATTAAAAAACCTAGAAGTCATCAGCAAGCCACTAAACCTGCAGCAACCTAAACACCTAGAAAATTCCTTTCCATGCCCAAATTTGAGCTAGGAGCCAGGATGTGCAGGAAGAGCTTCACCACCAAAACATCATCGCCAACACAGACCCCAGTCCTCAGAGCTATTTTTAGGTCTTTGAGGATGTGGACCTTACTGTCAGATTTTGTTTCTGAGTTTTTTTCTTCTTTTCTCCTCTCTGTTACCCAAAGTTTTCTGAAGAGATCAACAGGGGGAGTCAAGATGTCTGGAGGGTTTTATCTGGCTTTCTTGTGGGAAAGGTAGGTGATCTGAAACTGGAAAAATAAAACCAATCTTCTGCGTAGGCAAGAGGGACTTGTATTGTACAGACACAATCACTGCTGCTTGTTGTTGCTTCTATGAGAGCTTGTTGACATTTTTCAATGAAAATACTTTCCACTCTCCCACCAATTGATGTCTTCTTCTTTTCTCCCTCCCCCCTTAAGTTTTGACAGTTAAATACAATTTAACACATGTTGTTTTTTTCGTTTTTTAAAACAATTTATGCACTTCCACTTCTATGTGGTTTTGGAAGTGCAACAAACGTCCAAGCCTTTTTTTCCCTTTCTGTAGCTGGGCAGTGAATGTTAATATAAGGAAGTTCTCTCTCCTCTGTCTTTATTTAATTCACTCCCATCCCTTCCCACTGCTTCTCTCCCTCTTGAACTTGTCAAAGCTGCTCCAAAGCTCTCCTCCAGAGAGCCTGAAGCACCCCACCGAGCCAGGCTGGGCTGGTAACCTTTGATTTCCAGGATAAAAATGGATTCACTTCTTAAAGGATTCCACTTTTTATTTCTTAATTTGGGATCCACAGATACTCGACTGAGCCACCTTTAACAAGGCATCTTTCACAAGAGCCTGCTGCAGGCTCTTGGCTCCAGGGGGAAGCAGGAGACAGCTGGGAGAAGTCACCTCCAAGCACAGGGATGAGCTCTGGCTGGGAGCATGCTGGTGACACTGTCTCCTGTAACTGTTTCCAGACTTTTTAGGGTATACAGACTCCCTTAAAGGCTGACAGTGGAAATGGGGATCCCTGTGTTTTACCTGACTTGTGTTTCTCAATCACTGTTCACAAATTAGCTTAGAGGAAAACCAGGGATGTCCCTTCCCCAGACCAGATAGAAAACCAGGGATTTGCATCTCTTACACACAATGTCAGAGGAGATTTATTGTTTTACTACTATGAGTGTGTGCTCTTGTTTGGCCTAAGTGGCAGCAAATCCCCATTTCCCAGGCAAGGGTCCTCCTGAGCTCCTCTAAGGGCAGGGGAGCTGCTACAGCCTCCAAGGAAGATCAGGAAGAGGCCAGGATATCAAGAAAAGGCAGCCAAGCTGGGCAAGCAGGTACCAGCTGCTCACCCAAAGGACCTGCGGATAAGAGAAAAACAGCAAAAGAAATTCCAGAAGAAGAATAATGGAGGAAAAAATTGCACTTACAGTCTCATTTCCAGGCTGTCATGGTGTGAGCCTGCCCGGGCTAACAAATGAGATGTTCAGGAGGGGTTTAGGTGTGCTCACTCCAGACATAAGCTTTCCTGGAGCTATTGAACAACAAAACAAAGTTAATATATTAATGTAGTTGCATTTATATATGGATCTATAGTGTCATTGTTAACACAGTCAATCCCAGGATCTTTATTTCTGATTCCCCTGAGAAGGACATGAGTCCTGAGGTGCCCTGGGCATGAAGCCTGTCAGCCTGGAGCTGTGGGTGGGTTTCTGCTGGGGCAGGAGAACTACAAAGGGTGCCTGTGCTCGGGCTGCCAGAGCAGACAGGGTAAACACCCTCGGCCTCGACTATTATAGGAAAAGGTGAGCCCACAAGTCCTGACTCACTCCCTGAGGGACACCCAGCAGAGGAGCTCGTGGTCACCCGCACATCCCTCCTGCCCCACCACTCGCCTTTGCTGTGGCTACAGCTGGTACCCTCCAAACAACCGAGCTTCTTCAACCTCTGATCCCAAGGGAGTGCACCCCTCCTTTCCCAAATTCACCCCATTTACCTCCTTCTTCTCCTTTTGCACAGCCCCGCTTCAGGTACCCCCTCCTCCGTGGTGGGGACCGAAGGTGCTGGAACACCCTGTGGGCCAGCCCTGGGTAAAGATTAGCCCATTGCTCCCCACTTATGGTGTTAATCTTGCCATGTGAGCAGAGGTGGAAAAAACACATTGAAAACAAATCAAAGTTAAATATCTAAGACCCCTTCCTGGTTTTGAACTTCTCCGTTAGCCTCATGCCTCACCAGCTCAAAGTGATGGCCACGCGATCATATTGCTTTGAGATTTGGCACAATGGATGGGATAGAAACCTGTGTGTGTGTGTGTGTGTACAGAGGAAAGCGGATGGTCAGGATGAGGAGAAAGGATCAGGGAGCAGTGTAGCAGATGTGTCCCAACAAAGATGGCTTTTCCTCTGCACCACCTTCATTCCTGCTTCCCTCCCTCCTCCCAGCCCCTTGTCAGCCACCAGCTGAAACCCAAACCAGAATTTGAGTGCTCAGGCTCTGTCTGAGGGAACAGAAAAGTGCTGTGAGAAGCTCAAATGTTGGGGTAAAGGGAGAAGGGATCTCTTAAAATTATTTTTAAAATGTCAGCCACTACTTAATTTAGAATATATTTCTAATGAGAATTGCCTGGGTAGGTTGTACAGGCTACTAGAAAGTCCCTGCCATATCTCACGGTTAGTGTGACTATTTAAAATCCCCTTTCTCCCCTCCCCAAATACCCCCCTCACTGCCACTGCTTGCAGGACATCTGCCATGGAAGGATGATAAGACAAAGAAGCAAACATAAATCACAGCCACTAATTGCAAAGCCATATGTATCTGTCCTTGCCCTTTTGTGCTTTCGCCTTCAATCCACGGCTTGCCCATCTGATCCATCTCCCTGTCATTACTGCTCTTCCGCATCTCTCTATGCTGCTCCCCTTTATGTTTCTTCTTCATAATCAGTTTGACTCCTTGTGTGTCTGTCCTTGAGCACCTCTGGCCTTCTCTTTGCCAGCTTGTTTGCTCCTTTTATATTTCTCCTCTTCTTACTCTAGCATCATCACCCTCCTTACCTCCCTGCTTGTCTCTCTGAACAGACACACATGAGACATTTCTCTGTTGTCGTGCTTTTCAGACATAAACTAATTACAGTCTACAAGACAGCAAGACAGCGATATGACGCTTATTTTTGCAGTCCTCGATCTCACTATGCACACACAAACGTGCATGGAGAAAGGATAAAGGTCTTTTGGGAAGATGGCCAGACCCAGCCACCAAAAACCTGTAAAACCAATAAAAACGCTTGTTCACACCATAAAAGCACTCCCTTGTCAGGACAGGCTGCTCCTGGTGCTCGAGAGAAAAGCCACATCAGCTGCACTTTAACGGCAGGAAATATTCTGGAGGCAAAGCTGCCAACCTTGGGATCATCTCCTCATCCTTAAAACATTAGCTGGCCACCAGATTTCCAGGAACAGGATTTTTACCAGCCAGAAGAGTGTTAGGAGACTGTAAGAGGCCACAGTTTTACTTTCAAACGATTCAAAAAATGTATCAGGAATAGATCCCAGGGAAAGAATGAAACCCCTTAGGGATGACTAGGAGTTAGTGCTTCCCTGGGGTAAAAATAAATTGCTGGTCAAACGAAGAACTGACTGTCTCTGTGGCAGTGTTTGACTGCCTGCAGAAAACAATGCCTGATGTTCGCTGTCAGTGCTTCATTCAAGCCTGAACTGCCTCCACCTGAGCAAAGCTGCTCCACAGGTTTCAAACACTGAAAAATCAGAGGGAAAACAGGGTTAAGATATTTAGGAGAACAAAGCAAACCAGAAAAGTTCTTCCATAAGCCAAATACTGTTATGTTTTGCAGCATTGGTGGGAAATTTCTGGACTGTGGGATTTGCGTTAGCAAATCTTGTTAACAAGCTGCTCAAGTGTTCGTGTGAGGCACCAGAAGAATGGGTTACATGTCTTATTGATTTAATGACAACTATTGCTGCTAGGAATTGATGCTTTCATTAGAGAAAGCAGATTAGCAATAGGCTTGTGGATGTTTGGCCAACTCAGGAGATGGCAGGATACAAATGGTTTCCTCTATTGAAATATAACTTACAGGCAAGATGTAACAGAGGAAGACTCTGTTAATATCACAGTGCTATAACACAGCCCTGGTTTACTGGATTAAAAAATCCCATAGTTTCTGATACCTACTGAATATCATGATTATGATACTGACCCTTTGGAGAAGAGTGGTGAAATACCTGACGAAATGTAGTGCTTGTTGCTGAATATCTGTCTTTGAGGCCCTGGGAATAGGATTCAGTTCCCCCATACTGGAAATCTTGTCTGATGATGCCAAATATCTTGGCTGATGTTGCCTAAAAAAAATTAGGCAATTGTGAGGCAGAGAAGGCCTCCTCAATTGGAAAAAAAAAAAAAAAAAAGAATGGGAATTGGAGAGTCACGGAATGGTTGAGGTGGGACGGGACCTCTGGAGGTCAATTGGTCCAGCTGCCCTGCTCAGGCAGGGCCACCTAGACCAGTTGATGACGACCATGTCCAGACAGCTTTTGAACGTCCCCAAGGATGGAGATTCCACAACCTCCCTGGGCAACCTGTGCCAGTGCTCAGTCACTCTCACAGTGAAAAAGCGTTTCCTGATGTTCAGAGGGTACCTCCTGTGTTTCACTTTGTGCCCACTGTCTCTGGTCCTGTCACTGGGCACCACTGAGAAGAGCCTGGCTCTGTCTTCTTTATACTCTCCCTTCAGGTATTTATATTGATGCAGGTATTAATACTAATACAGGTATTATACACTGATGAGATCCCCCCAAGCATTCTCTTCTCCAGGCTGCACAGTCCCAGCTCTCAGCCCTTCCTCATGTGAAAGACGCTCCAGCCCCTTCATCATCTTTTTGGCCCTTCGCTGGACTCTCTCCAGTATGTCCATGTCTCTCTGGTACTGAGAAACCCAGAACTGGACCCAGCACTCCAAGTACGGCCTCACCAGTGCTGAGCAGAAGGGAAGGATCACCTCTCCCCACCCACTGGCGACACCCCTCCTGATGCAGGATCACCTCCTCCAGCCCAATCTGTTCACCTTCTTTGGCACAAAGGCACATTGCTGGCTCATGTGCAACTTGGTGTCCCCCAGGACCCCCGGGTTCTTCTCTGCGGAGGTGCTTTCCAGCCAGTTGTGTGTACTGGTGCCTTGGGTTATTTCTGCCCAGGGGCAACACTTTGCATTTCCCCTTGTTGAACTTCATGACAGCTCAGTTCTCCAGCCTGTTGAGGTCACTCTGGATGGCAGCACAACCATCTGGTGTATCAGTCACTCCTCCTAGTTTTGTATTGTCTGCAAATTCACTCTGGACACACTCTGTTCCATCGTTGAGGTCATTAATGAAGATGTGGAACAGCGTTGACCCCAGTGTCAACCCCTGGGGTGCACTACTTGCCCCTAAGCGGACTTTGTGCCACCAGCCACAACCCTCTGGACCCAGCCATTCAGCTGGCTTTCAACCCATCCCACCATCCACACATCTAACCTGTACTTTGTCACCTGGTCTATGAGGATGTGACGGGACACGGTGTCAAAAGCCTTACTAAAGTCGAGGTAAACAACACCCACCGCTCCCCCTGCATCCATCCAGTCACTTCATTGCAGAATGCGATCAGGTTGGTTAAGCACAATCTCCCCTCGCGTTTCCCTTTTTCTGCTGAAATAACAGCAGAGCCCAAGGACGTGGTATTTTAAGAAAACAATGAGATTAAGAGACAGATGCTAAGTGTTCACAGCACTTCTGGCTGAGATAAACTGCAGTATCGGTTTCTATCAGATTGAGAGTACGCGGCCCGCACTTCAGGGGAGAGGCTTAATGATTTAATAGGGCTTTCCCGTCCCTTGCTAGTGAGCTTCAACAGTACACACAGATATGTGAGCATCAAGCAGAGACAATTGCAGATGTAAATAAATAATTAGAAGCCCCCATTCAGGTACCAAGTCCTGAAGATGTTGTTTGGGCATATTTCATGCAAGAAGAAAAGCAGGTTTCGCTGTGCTGGGTTATGTCCCACATCTCCTGGAGGAGGAATAACGTTTGGCTCTCTTCATTCTTTCTACTGGCCCTAAGGCTACGGCCTGTGTTTTATTTGGTGTTTCAGGCTGTTTCACTGGCACTTAGTGTTCATGTGAGTGTACAGTGATCATGTACCTGGTAGAAGGGGAGTCAAAGAGGAATTTTCTGGCCCCCACTTCCTCTATTTCTTCTTTTTCTTGTCTTCCTCCCTTCCCACCCTAGCCCCAGCTTCTGTTTCCCAGCAGAGCTACTCTATGTTACCCTGTCAAAGGACATCTCACAGTATGGCTCTGCAGGTTGTCATCCATCTGTAGCCTTCATTCTAATATTCAATTAGATGGGCACCTCTAACGTTCAATTAGATGGAAAAGGAAGAAAGAAGAGAAACTTCTCTGTGGTTGCTTGTGGTGCAGCATGTACCATGTTTGCTGGGGAACAGGGACTTAAATCTCCAGCATCCTCCCTGACTTCATTACTGAGGAGGGATGTCCTCTGCAAGCTTCATCTTCACTGTATAATACTGAGACTTTGGCTACTGATGGCCAATGCTTAATCATTTAAAGATGACAGCATGTGTGGATCCAACAAGACCTATCAACTTTTACCTACAAGAAGAAGGGAAGCTTGCAATGGTACCAAGTGCTCTATTTCCTCTTAACTCAGGATCATCAACATGTATTTACTATGACAGCTAATACTTACACAGTTTAGCTTGATAAACTTAAGGAAGAGAAAGGGAGTAGGACATAACAAAAGATCAAGATCAAGTATACAGACTGCCAGAGAGTAAAAGTCCTGAAAATGCCATAAAACCTACTAGACTTCCTTTTTGCTGCCACCGGGGAAGATTTTTTTAAGTACAATGGCAGCAAATAAACCAAAGAAGGAAAAAAAGATGTGTTTTCAATCACCGTGAAGAAATCCCCCTCCATGAAGGAGCCCATGTGAAGCTTCACCTTTTTGATTATTTTTTAACATCCTGCTTAGACAGCTGTACTGATTATGGACTTGATTAAGTTGCTCCTCCAAAATCAGGAGGTCTACACTAATTAACACCCTGGAAAGCTCTAGTCCCAAATCTCACATAAGAGTCTCTGGCACCCACAAGTTTCACAGGATTTTTGGGTGTTCACCACCTCCCAGGCAAGGTGTGTCCTCAAATGACAGAACTGAGAAGAAAAAAAAAAGAAAAAAAAGTCCTCTCAAAATACAAGTAAAACATGCTTCTGATGCAAAATTAGCACTCGGCAGAGAAGTGACTCACGGTGACTGAGGGCTTCGTGCATCCCTTCTCTGAAGCAGCCAGGATCTTTTTCTGGCTTGTGAATCACCAGAAAATGGTAGATGAGCACGTCTTGACCTAAGCAAAAACTGAGGGTGTTAAAGAAGAAGATGAACAGCTCTACTCTGCTCTCTGAAATAGCACTGCTGGCAACTTTGTGATGCCAGGAAGAAGGGAAATAGTGTTTCCAGGGGTGGCTTAAAAGGCGGAAAGCCTCCTTTACAGTGAATTCTCAGGCTTTGGAAAGCCTGACTGTGAACTGAAAGTGGATTCACTTGTATGCGGAGCAGGTTCCTGCATGGGAAGGGGACATGTCAGCTCCCTTGAGGGCTTAAGCCTTTTTTTTTTTGCAGGGCCTGGCATGTTTTGGAGATGCTTTAGAGGGCCTGGCATGTTTTCCAGATGCTTTTGTGACCCAGACCCCCTCGCAGAGTCCAAAAATCCCATCTTCAGGCTCTTTACAGAAACCCTACAGACTCCTTTGAGAAGAAGTGGTGGGAGTGGGGATCAGGAAAGCACCTGAGCATCACTCTAAACCCCATCTATATTCTCCCTCTTCAGACACAGCCCCGTGTGAGCAGCACTGGGTGCAGCAGAGCCAGATACTCAAGGGCAGGCCACATGAATTGCAGTTTTACCAGCCAAATTGCTACAGGACAGAAGGAAGGAGACACTGTATGTTTATTAAACAGAGCACATATATAATTCATTCGGGTTAGAGTCCAGCTGCATGAAATCAGCACGTTTGTTGGCAAACCCCTTCTGACCAAGGCAGGGCACAGCATGAAGCCAACAGACACATCTGGCTGTCCAAAGACGACCCCAATGCCCCAGATGTGCTGCTCTCTTGCTTTTTGCCCCCACGGGCATGCTTTGCAGGGGGGGTGATTGCAGGAGCCCTCGCTGTCCAGACAAGGAGAGGTATTGAAATACATTTTGTTTGTGATTGAATAGCTGACTGGGTTTCCTGGTTGCTAAGGTGAAAATACCAGCCCTTCTTCTGCTCCTTGCTTCATAATTATCTCCCGTGTCATACTTTGTTCCTACATCTCCTTTAATTATTTTTTTAATCCAGTTGACTCCCCACAGTAATGTCCCCAACTCAAGCAGTCTCTCATCCTGTAGCACAGAGAAATGTTGATGATGATCTTTTTTTTCTTCACATCAAGTAGAATTAAGTGCCAGCTTTTGTCATGGCTACAAAACATTCTCCTCTCTCAGCAGAGGATTCCCTTTGGGTAATTGCTTATCACAGAATAGTACCTTCGCAAGCATCCCCTCCTTAATTATCCTCCTGGTCAAGATTTCCAGGACCTTCCAACTGCAAAAACACCATGACACTGATGTCATGGTTTAACCTGAGCTCTTCTTAAACAATCTAGCTCAGGTTTTGTGGGAAGTGTAGCCATGACTACAGAGTAAATACTCAAGGTACTCAGGGTAAATACTCAAGGTGGTGGTGGGGAAAAATCTTAGCTGAGCTTTGTTCTATGGCAGCATTATGGTATCAGTGCTGCTAGAGGCACTTGAAGGGTGCCTGGGCAAGTGGCTGGGTATGTCATTTCTTGTGACTCCAGACATCCAGGTGCAAAACCCATTTTTGCCACTTGCATTGTGAATGTAGGCAAGCGACTACAGGCTTTTGTGTTTCTCTTCTTCAAACTTGAAAGGAAGGTGAAAAGCACTTCCCCCATCACAGGAGAGCTGTACGATGCTGCTGTTGAAGGGGGCTCGAGGAGGCACCCACAGAAGCTTTCCGCAAGGGGACTGTGAGGTAGGATCACCCACCTGCCCTGAGGTACCTGCTGAACCTTTTTGTTGAGCAGCAAAGGAGCGATGCACAAGTGACACTGGGCCAGCCATGTAGATCTGAGTTCAAAACACTGCCTTAGTGAGGCTGCCACGTTGAGCTCTTCAGCTAAGTATGGCAACAAAGAGAGGCAAAAAAAAAAAAAAAAGAGTAAAATTCAAATACTGCCATTGCTTTCATGGTAATCAGCACAGCATTATGCAGAATGATTTGTAATTTTACACTGACGGCTATTATCTTCTGGCAGTCACCATGACTTAAACAAATGTCTGATATTGCAAGGGGCTGGGTTTTTTGTGCCTTTGACAAGAACCTCACCACAATAAGGAGCCCAAAGAGAGGGAAACGTTGTTCTGCAGTCTCTGTTTCTCTCCTGATGTATGAATCGTGGCAGTCCTTCCTTGGCACTTATTATGCTTGGTGCTTACGGTAGTGCTTTGATGTCAACCTCGCTTGAAGTGCCTTTTGCATAGCAATAGAAGAAACACGCCCCGTGGACTTTGTTTGTAACATTCTCCCTTTCTTCGGATGGAGAAGTGCTCGAAGTGAGAGGGGATGCAGGGATAAACTCCACAGCTTGACCCAACATGACAAATTTTGAATATGAATAAGTAATATCAAAGCAATATCCAGGCTCTTACTTGAGCAAAAACATTTTCTTTTCTTTTTTATTTTTTAATGCCTTCTGGATAGGCAAAGCAGGTAGCAAGTGCCTGGGTAATAAGTGATTAAATAACTCTTCAGCTGTACAGGTTCACAGCAAATTGTCTAATCTTACTTACAACTCATAAAACAAGGGAAGCAGGAAAACAAGAAACACGAAAGAATACAGAAAACAAGACATACTCTATTTTGCCTTGACTTTTGCCTTGTCTTTTCAACCGAATTTCTTAGAAATCCAAATCTTGAACTACCCCAGTGACTGGGAGGGCTTCAGACTCATGAGCTGTCTGTTTCTAGGCACTGAATAGGATCAAATACAAAATGGGATGAGGCTTCAGAGCTGGAATTCTCGTTTAGGTTCATTCATAATAGCAATATTTCTCCTGCCATCAGGTCTTGTTCATTCAAGATGTCTGGGTTGCTCAGGCTCTCCCAGCAACCACAAGAATACCCTGCCAATCCACAGGGATTTCCTATAGTGCTATTTTTAGAAAAAATGTAGAATTTTGAATCAAAGAAAAAACACTTAGACCAGTGTTCCATCTGTGTCAAGCCTGGCTGGTTTTCAATCAATCTTTTCATTAAATTTTCAAGTTTTGATGGAAAAGAAAGGAGGATTGAGTACACTCTCTAGGAAAATTTTGTAGGGAAAAATTTTGCCTTTCAAGCAAACCAGCTACAATTTGCCCAAAGCTGATCCACACTCACAGAACTTCTTTGGTTTCTGGGGATATTTCTAGTTTTTGTCTGACTACCTTTGATGGTTTATTTAAGGTGTTGTTGGCACGAGCGAAGTATTTCTGGGCACTTTTTAAAAGCTTTTAGGTTTTTTTTTTGCTTTTATTCTGGAAGCGTTCATGTGCCCAACAGCTGACAAGCTGTTTCCAGCTCTAGTGGCTTGTCCAATAAAATATATTAACATTCCCTATGGCCCCAATACATTTCTGGGATGCTCAGAAAAATAAAGGGCTGCCATTCCCACCTCAAAACCTCTTACCAAGTACTCTGCTTGCTATGTAAAAACCCCTGCTGTCCTGAGGTATTTGTAATGTAAAGTTGGGGGTTGGGGTGATATAATGTACTATCCCCTTCAATTCCCACTGGGCCAGATTCAAGGTCACCCACCTGGCAGCTTCAGGAGACTTTGACACAAACCCATGGCTTCTTGTTTTATAATTGTGAGCCACTTGTGAAAATCTTGCCTGATACCACCCAAAGAAAGATGTTTTGCAAAGTGGTTTTTTCCTTGCAATACTTTTTTTTTTTTTTTTTTCTTTTAGGAGCTCCTTTTTTAGGGCAGGGAGGTGTTAGCATCTTTTTGAGATGTTGCATGTCAAACACATGAAAGCTAAAATGAGGTGGCCCAGTGGTCACCCAAGGCAGAGGGATAGCCTTCCCAGGTGGCTACGGCACATCTGTCTGGTATTTCACACCTGGCAGCCCCTTCAGTTGCTTGAGCAACATCAAACCAGCTTCATCCAGGTAAAGCCATTTTTATTTTTATTTCAAAGACATGGCCGCTCTCCTCAGATGCCAGCGGTGGGCACAGCTTTCCATCCCCCTTCTCCCCAAGCCTTGGCTGGGTCCTGGGGTCCTCTAATGTTTGAGATCTTCCTTTTGATCTCAGATTTAGCCTTGAGAAGAGTAAACTACTCGCTGCCCAGCTGGAGCCATCCAGGAGCTACTCCCCAATAAACATCTTCTCCTTTGTTTTGCCCAGGAATGTTATCTGGGTCATTGTTTTATCTTTCCTGTTCAGGCCCACTGAAGGTAATCCAAAATCAAGTATAAACCATAAGACCAGGAGCTCTCAGCAGGGTCCATCTTCACCCATCCTTCAGATGCCCGCCTCGCCTTCTCCATCCTATTCCCCACCATGTCAAGAGCTTGCAAGATTACTCACTCCCTTGTGGTGATGTCTCACTGATCTCACCATGGGTAGGATTTGCTGGGGTAATTCTGCACCAAGGATGTGCCCAGATCTTCATCCCTCTATGACATTTGTGGGGGAGTGAGATGTCCCTCATCTACCTGAACTGGGTCTCTGTAACAAAAAAAACAATCTAAGGCTCAAGCTCTGTAACAGTGAGCAGGTCTGTAAAAAAAAAAAAAATTCAGAGTTGACTTTTATTTCTCCACTCAGCTCCATGTTTACCTCTGAACATCAGCACTCACTGCAGGGCTGTGTTTCCATATAACACACACACACACACCCCTTAGATAATTACACTTAATTGCTAGTGTCGGTGTCTCAGACGTCTGCCAGGCTCCACTGTGATTACGATGGCAGTGCTTGGGAGCTGAGCAGGTCCACCACGCGTGGTCCAAGCTGCATTCCGAGGATGCCCGGTGCCACTTGTGCCCCTGCCCCGCTCCACTGGCAGCTCTGGGAAAATCAAAAAGACCCACAGTCTGTTAGGGTGGGATGCAGAGGTCTGTTCTAGCATGCAGGCAACTCGGTCCAGTAGTTATCTAGGAGGTGGGAATAGTCCCTTTCATCTCAGCAAATTAACTCCGAAGGATAAAGATGGTGGGGGAGCCAACAGCAGCTGAGTTTATCACAGCTTTTAATTTAGAAGAAACAACCCGCTAACGTGTGCTCTGAGCAGATGGATGTCACACAAGCTAGGGTTTTAGGAAGCATTCCTGATTTTTCCAGACTTCTTCTTAAGACCTTCCCATTACCTTTTTTTAGTCTCATAGAGATCAGCAAGGGCCAAAGTAGAATCGCGGTGGAGCGGGGGCCAGGGAAAGGTAGGAGGGACTGGCTGAAGGCCCTCTGACCCAGGATGGGGAGCACTGAGGCTGGCGTAACTTCTGCCCCATGGGGATCTGCAATGGATAATCCTCTTCCATGAGCAGTGGATTTGCTCCCAGAGCTGTTGTTCCTGTGCTCATACTGCTTTTCTCACCCAGAAAATGTCCTCTTTGAGGGAAGGACCTCACAGAGCTTTATGAAGGCAATAGTCTGGCCCCAGCAGATAGTTAAGATGCCAGGTTTGCAAAAGTCTCTGAAGGATTTTGTTCATTCCTCAAATGGAGTAAAAAGAGAATTGTTATTTTTCTGTCTTATTTTTCAAGCCCTTTGCTTTCTTTTAGATTAGTTTCCGAAATACCCAACCCTGCAGGCAGGTTAGCAAGGGCTTGGTGTTCACCCCTTAGAGTACAAGTTAGTGTGAGTGGGCATACGATACCTGCCAGCCTGGCTGTTTGCTTAAGGAGCTCCTTGCTGATGTGCACAGCACCAGGAATAGGGGTTTATTGGCAAATAATCCTTCATTCTTGAAATCCTCTACCTCGGCACTCTGAGATATCAAGAGATAAATGCTAATTTCAGCGATTCCCCGAGTCGTGTTGACAGAGATTGTTCACAGCATTTATCTGTATCACTTCAGCCAAAAATTGTCGTAATACTTCTTGGCAATTATTTGAAAAAGCCATTGCAATGTGCCACCTGCCCCTCCATGCAATGTGCCTGTCCTGTCTTTTACTGGCAGCTACGGGAACCAGATGCCAAGATGTGGAAGATAATTTTCTCATGGCAAGGAACATCTGGTTCTTTGGTAATCTCAAAAGACCATTGTGCCAACCAACTTCTCTGGTTGCATTTGGTTGTACAATTAGGTTATATGTGATCTGGCAATAAAATCTTGCTCTTCTAGACACCTTCTGACTTCAGGTGACTTTTGAATGTAGAAGACTTGTTGCTTGGCCCAAAAGACCTGGTTTCTTGAAAGTTTCTCACCTTATCTATGACATCCTTGTTTCTCAGCTGAACTTTTTTCCTAGCCTCAGACTTAACCACACTTCTGCTATTTACAGTGGCCTCTTCTTTCCTTGTAAAAGGTTTATGTTATGTACTACACCAAGATTTGCTGACCTTTTCCCCACACTCCTCACTTTTGCCTTCTGTTTGTCTCACCCAACTTCAAGCAGTTCTCTGAAAAACCTAAATAAGGAGTTTTGTCATCCTGGGTTGCCCCTGTAGTCAATGGCCCAGAAGACGCAAGAGGTATTTCTCCAAACAGGAGTTATAGCTGGGCAGGATTGTCTTCTATATGGTGTCTCTTTCCACTGAGTCTAGATGAGACCTTCAGTGACCATGGTCTTATCTGCGACAGCTTAGTGATATGCCTTTAGCTAACTTTTAATTCACTTGTGCTATGATGATACCAGAGATGCTTTATCCAGACCTCAGTCAGGCATCGCACAGGTATCTGGGCTAAGATCTGGGCTATGGGGCAGGGTGGATTCCCCAGGTCCCAAACCAGAAGGACTTTGTGGATATCTGCTTTGGGGATGCATTATGGGTATAAAAAAGACAACAACCACATGAGGCGCAACACAGTGAAGAAAGCAGCCTTCCACTTATGTTGGGTTTTTGGCTGATGAAAACTATGTCTTCTGTCTTCTATCAAATGCACTGAAATGTAGAGGCATTAAATTAAATAATTTCCTCATTTTTTTTATACCCAGCAGGTTTTTTCATATATTAACATTTACTGTACTAGAGCAGTGAATTATTGTGGTAGAGCTAAACTACTGTGGCTTGAAGAGTTCTGCAAAAATAGTTTTTCTATATTAGACAAACATGGAGTTTTGGTTAGTCTGAGGTAGCAGCAAATGAGGCAGAAATAAAAAACTTGGAAAGTTAAGAGACTGCTCTCTCTGTTCAGTTTGCTACTTACGTAGGAGGCATTCTTGATTTTATAAGAAACTTTCTTTACGTCCCTCCTTAATCTGATGTTCTTTGCCAGGACCTGGAACATAAAAATTAAAAATAATGGACCATCCTGCACCAATTATGAGACATTTATACCTTGAACACAGCCTATTGCTATTATTAATCTATTATTAATTGTCCTTTTGTAGCCCAATACAGATTGGGTAAAGTGGTCTGCTTTGAAAACAGGCTTCCCCTGCACATTGACTGAAGAAGGGATGATGGACATGGTTTGGGATCTTCTTGCACCTCTTGCCTGTTTCTCCTGCTTGCAGCAGAGAAGTCCAGGAGCACAACTGCCAGGCCAGAAGTCATGGTCTTCACTAGGTTCCTCCCAAAACCTGCCAAGATGCTCACGCAGGAGGATTTCTCACCTAGGGCTTTTGTTTCAGCAGCTTTAGCTGAGCAAACAGAGAGGGACCACCAGGTCCCTATCACAGCTGTGGGCAAAAGCCCCAGGAGACCAGGTTAGCACAAAGTTAGGTGTGGGATAGCTGCTCTTGTGAAATGGCCACGGGTTAAGTGTCTGAGTGGAAAAACTTTACTGAGAGGTGCATTGTGCTGCCTAAAAATAACTACCACTTCTTTATCCAAACCACATTCCTCTGGAGAGCTCCAGTATTTAAGCACATTTGGATGCTAAGAGGAATCCTAATCAGTGAGACATTTCGCTTTGGCCACAGACCTCTCTGAAGTCACCGGGAAGCATCCGCAGAGGCGATGGGAGAACTTGGCTGTCACCCATGCCTACGCACTGCAGCAGTGAGTTTGCTGTTTTAGTGGTTTCCTTTAATTGGGGTGATTGCTCGCATGCAGAGGAGCAAATTAAAATCCTGTGAACTCAGCTATATAAAGAAGCTCACAGCTAGGCGGACAAGGCTGACATGAGTGGGAGGTATCACTTGTCACCCCATCCTCTGCCCTGTGGGAAAAGATCCCCTCCAGACACTGTGTTTGCCTTTTCAAGAGTGTTTGCCTGGAGGGAAGAGGCTCCCCAGGACCTGGTGTCTTCCCATGGGCTGTCTGCAGCATCCTTTGAGGAGACCAGACCTGTCGTGCTAGGCCTGTGCTTCCAAGCTCATTTCTCATCTGCCTCCCCCATCAGCAGGACTCCTGCATCTTCCCCTCAAGCAGGTGGATGGGATTTTAGATGCGGAGGGTCAAAGTCCACTTGAATCCAGCAGCTCCCGTTCCTCCACCACCCTCACCCTGCTGGGACTGCTCTTCATGGAGCCTGATTTTGCTCCTTCCACAACAGGAGACGATTCAAACATTGTTTTTAAAAAAATAAATAAATATAATCCCACAACATTTCCACTCTTTAAAGTGCCTCTTTTTCTTCCTTCCCAGAGACTTTCTTTCTTTAAATTTAAGATGGTGCTGGTCACCTTTGCTCTAAAAATACACAAAGCTGCTGCATAACTATTTTCCAAATAATTAATCTTTCCAGTGGAATAACTTAAAGCCCCACGTTTCCTGTTATGTTATACAGCTGCAATTTGTAACGAGAGATCCCGCGCTGTGCTACATGGGCAGAGGGCCAAGGACGTGGTGCTTTACCTACACAAGAGCCCTACATAAATAATCCTTAGCCACAAGTTAAACAGTTAGGTACTGTTCAGTTCAAGAAAAAAGGAGAGGGAAAACAAAAGCCTTTCTTCTGGTTGTCATTTCACAGTTTGGTGTTAAATTTTCAGTGGTATTTTATTTTGTAAGCTTCAGGAGCTGGGAATGCCCCCTTCTCATATGCCAGGGAAATAGGTGCTCAGCTCCACCACCAAAAAGCGGTTTTATTGATTAATTTGTATTTCAAACAAATATTTTGTCTGCCATAAAGATTATAGCCTCCTGTATAGCTGGGATCTCAAGATACGCCAAATATAAGTGTAGCAATCCTTGCTTCTCTGCCCAAAACCAGGCTTGGGGTGGAAATCATGGGAGATAGCCAGGAAATAAGGGAAGCACCCGGTACCCTGGCTGGGACAGCCCTTGGAGGGCCACCAGAGCCAGGCATAAATCAGAGCTGCCCTGAGACAGCGAGAAAGGGTGCCAGGAGCCGCGCTGGTCCCCTGCCAGTTGCAGCATGGGGGCAGCGCCGAGATGATATAAAGCTTCCATTGGCAAGCCTTCATCCCTCCTCCGCCTGGCACAATGGGCAGCGCCATCACTCTGGAGTGTGGGGGGTCTGGGCTCCCGAAATCGCTGAGTTTCGCTTGCCATGTGCATTTTATATATCCATAATAACAGAATCATATGTATTGGGGGGGATGCAGGGTTTAGCTGCAAGAGTAGCAGTGTTTATAGGTATTATAAATCATCATCAGAGTCATGTATACTTCTATTATACTTT
Source organism: Strix aluco (assembly GCF_031877795.1). NCBI lineage: Eukaryota > Metazoa > Chordata > Aves > Strigiformes > Strigidae > Strix > Strix aluco. The sequence goes on from NC_133933.1 coordinate 9,775,219, forward strand.
CAGGATGATAGTGAGAAGGAGTGGGATATTGAAAAAGCCAGTTATTGTCATGGTTTGAGTCCAGAGGGCAACTGAGCACCACACAGCTGCTCACTCACTCCTTCCCCCTCCATGGGAAGAAGAAAATAAAACAAAAGGCTGAGAGATCAAGATAAGGACAGAGAGGGGTGATCCACCCATTATGGTCACAGGCAAAAGACAGATTTGTTAGATGAAGAGAAAGAAATACAATTTAATTTAAACACCACCACCACCTAAATTAAAAATCAAACAGAGCAGGACAGTGAGAAATACAACCACATCTTAAAAAAACCTTCTCCCACCCCTTCCTTCTTCCCGGGCTCAGCTTTGCTCCTGATTTCTCTACCTCCTCCCCTCCAGCAGCACAGGGGGGGCAGGGAATGGGGGTTGTGGTCACTTCATCACCCGTTGTTTCTGCCCCTCCTTCCCCCTCAGGGGGAGGACTCCTCACACTCTTTCCTTGCTCCAGCGTGGGGTCCCTCTCATGGGAGACAGTCCCCCATAAACTTTCTCTGACATGAGTCCTTCCCACAGGCTGCAGCTCTTCCTGAACTGCTGCAGTGTGGGTTCTTCCCATGGGTTGCAATTCTCCCAGCACCGAACTACAACAGTGGGGGCTCCCCTCGGTGTCCTGGTATTCTTCAGGCTCAGCCACCTGCTCCAGCGTGGGGTCTTCCACGGGCTGCAGATGGGCATCTGCTCCACCGGTGACCTCCATGGGCACAGGGGGACACCTGCCCTCTCACCATGGGCTGAAGGGGAGTCTCTGCTCCAGCGAAACACACCCCCCCCCCCTTCCTTTCTTCAACTGACCTCAATGTTTGCAGAGGTGTCTCCCTCACAACTCCTCCTCACAACTCCCACTCTTCCTCCCAGATTCCCCTTCTTAATTACATTACCACAGAGGCGCAGCCACCATCGCTAATTGGCCTGGCCGTGGCCAGAGACAGGTCCAAAATGGAGCTGGGGGAGCTTCAAGAAGCTTTTCACAGAGGCTACTGCTGCAGCCGCCTCCCCTGCTACCAAAAACCCCACAACACAAACAAACCCAATGCACCTGTTAATTGTTGTCTTCTCAAATTGAGGGAAAGCATTTCAAAGGCTTACACCTCCAGGGTCTAATGCAGCAGAGCACATATGCACAGTGTGCATGCTCGTGGGTCAGACTCCCAAGGCTATTTTGTCTCTAAAGATACAGCAAGGAGCTTGACAGAAGTTTGCTGTGGGATGGAAGGGTCCAAAAGCATCTAAGCCAGTTCAGCACCTAACCTCCTGTGCTGTCAGTGGGATTTTAGGCCTCTATTTGCACTTCCAGGCCCATAAATACATGTTAGCACCTAACCTGTGGTTAACAGTGGCTAACATGAAGGGGATGGGATGAAGCGGAGGATGTGTCCCTTGTAAGAGCAGGCACTGGCTGTTTGCCTCCTCTTTTTGGTGAGGAGACTAGGATCTGAGTGCACTCCTTAAAATCACAGCTCGCCCAGCCCAGTGAGGGAGCAAGCCCAGAAAGATTACTTCCAGCGCCTCCCAAATTTTCAGGATATCCCTCTCTATTTCGGGGGGTACTGTCAGACCTTCAGGCGATGGAGTGGGCTTGCTGGGAGGAACGAGTGAGGAGACTGGCCGCCTCAGTTTCCCTTGGCCCTATCCACAGCTCCTGCTCAGACTGATGGGACTTATCCCAGGTGATGGAGAAGAGCTTGGTGCCCACGTCAAGATCAGTCCCGGCTGGTCAGACGTGCTGCCCTGGTGTCCAGAACACACAGCATCGCATCAGCCCCAACGTACAGGAGTAACCCATCAAAAGGGAAATGATTTGAAATTAGGCAAACAGGAGAACATCTTCCAAAAGGCGTGAAAATTATCTTGTTTTATGCTTAGAATAACCCCATTACCACAATATCCTGAATGAATTATGCCAAACTTCCCATGCACACACATACACGCACAAAAAAAAAAAATCCCCCTTTGGGCTTCTTAACAACAGGGAAAAATTTCAGAAGGGGAAGCTCCTGAAAAGAGGGAATTTGAATAAAAAATGTCCTTTGGAATGTAACTACAAAGTGGGTATCATCATGCTTTGATATTTATAATGGCAATCGTTCTCCTCATTGTGAAATACATTTCTTTTGTACTAGCAAATTTTTGAAAAATGCTTAATCTTGCACATATTGTGCATTAGGAAACTACTCAAATTAAGACCTCTTTGAGACACTGATCAATGCTGCGGCTAGGAAGGCCAGGAGAAAAAAAAAAAAAAGCAGCTCAGAGAAGGAAAATTATTTCCTCCCAGCAAGAGAGGGCTATTTATTGTAAACATGGATGGGGGTAGCTTATGCTGCATTATGAGAAATGATGTTTGTGTCTTAACATTTCCTATTCGAGACCATAGCTAGTGGATTTGCAACCAGGCAAGGTGCCTGTAGAAGTAATCGTGCTTCAAGAGCATTTAACATCCTCCTTGCACATGGGTAAATATCCCACATGCCGTTAAATTCTGGGCATCTAACGGAGCTGATATCACAGAGCTGGAGAAGCAATTAAACCACAGTTGTCGTTATAGTGTCTCAGTAGCCGATTGGGCTGTGATAACAGAAAAATGAAGCCCTTGAAAGTGGGCCGTGGAAAGAAATGATCAGAAAATAAGAATGAAACCCCACCTCATTTCATTGGCTGTCTCTTGTCAGCTAACGAGAGGGGTCTATCACATCGGCACACTTGTCAAAATTTATAGGTACTGCCTAAAGGTACCAAAATATTGACTGAGCTATCAAAACACAAGGGATATTAACACAAAGACCTCCTTGCTTTGTAGAAAGCTGATTGGGGGGGGGGACGGGGGTGGACTGAGAGTGCAGGTTCTCAGAGAACTGGCAGGCACGGCTACAACCTCTTCGTTTCAGCAAAAATAAATAGCAGCAGAGGGGAGATGTCTTGGAATTAACATCACAACCTGGCACTGGTAAAATCAACCCTTCAGGGTGCAGGACAGAGCTGGTTCCTGTATAATCAGTTATACCTGACTGGTGTGTGAGCCCTGGGCTGTACCCTACTCTATCCTAGGCTGAAATACTGCTGGTGGAGGGGGATGGGCTGGGGGAGCTGCTGCTGGCAATTAATGGGAGTTGAGAAGCAGCATAACATTGCTAGTGATGAGCGAGCTGGTATCGGTAAGTAAGTAAAGAGAGGTTGGTCTTAGTATCGCTAAGGGGTTACTTTAGAGATAGGATTGGGTGAACGTGTTAAGGAAGGATATGCCTTGTAAAATAAAGTGGTGAATTCAGCTGAAACACTGCGAGCCACCTTTGGGGTCAGCCATAGAGGTATCCTCTCACCTTTTTTTTTAAACCAGTTGAGTTTTCAGGAAGTTTTCCTACAGAAAAGCCCTTACTCAGTCCTCGAGTGTATGTCTCTCTCCTGACACGTCCCTCTCTCCTCCTCCAGTCCCATCCTCCCAGCAGAAACCAAATTCAGCAGATGGAACAAGGACCCAAAGACTGTGTCTATGCTGCGAAATGGAAGAGGAGCAGCGGTGGGGCCTGGGCCTGGCAGCACTGCCTGGCTGTTAGCTGGTTCCCTGGCTCAGATGCTGCAGATGCTCTCCTGGGACGTGGCCAGGCTGAGCTCTGGCACCACTGGCCCCCATCCTCCCACGTTATCCCAGTGAGGTTTTGTACCCAAACACCCTCATGCCACCCCCCAGAGCATGTAAAATCCCTTTCCCGGTCATGCCATGAAAACCTCTTGCTGGCAAGCTGCAACAGAGAGATGACGCTATTTTAAATACTGAAAAAAAACCCCAAAAATTATAGTAAGAATCCTTTGCAGTATATGGGGTGGTGCACAGGGAGCACACACAGCCAGCCTGATGTTTGGCTTTGGGGCCAGAGGCTGCTCCCTGGCCATCTTATTTAGAAATATGCAAGATGAATGCACAGAAAAGGATTTTCCCCAAGGTTTTGGGTAGAAGAGTCCCACTGAGGGAAAAGCTGATGAGCCGACATCTTCCTATCTCCTAGGGGAGTCCCAAGGAGTCACAGTATTGCCTGCGCTGGGAGTGTCTTGGGTACGACTGGGCTTTTTCCTGTGGCGGTGGTTTGGGTGATCAGTAAAACACCACACGTTTCTATTGCTGCATTTTTAGAGCGATCATGACCTAAGCAAGTGCCGAGCAGCAGCTGCGGGTGTGTGGGCAGCCTCCGCTCAGCCGGTGGATGTGGCATTCGAGGGAGCTCCCCAGGACCCAGGCAGCCCGTGATCTCCTCAAGCCCCTTGAAATCAGGCTGGCAAGCCGAGGGCCGGCCGGCAACCAGAGCGAAAGCTGCCTTCAGTGCTGCTCCTGATTGAGCACTTGCCATGGATGGAGAGGGCCAGAGCTAAGTAGCCAGGTCTGGCCAAGTCCCTGAGCAAGCCCACGGGCAGATCACACCATGCGGGATACTGGAAGCAGGGGTGCTGCTCCGTGCTACACTTTCAGTTTAATGGAAGCATTTTGGTTTTCTGTGAAGTTTTTCTCAAACATAATCCATTTTGCTTCCTTTTTTAATTTTTATTTAGCATCTTCTTTTCTTTTCCAGCAAGGAAAACTGCAGAGGGAGAGAGAAACCAGACCAGGTGAATAAACAGAAACCAAAATGCTTAAAAAGCTGTTCATGGACATTTTAAATAAGCACTGAGTAAAACACTGGACTAGATGAAATCCTTGCCTTTTCCTCATTCTTGCTCTTAGTTTCTTCTTCATGTGTGACAAAGCCACGAGTCCACTTTTTTCATCAGACTCATCCCAAATGCTGGGTGTCCTGAAAATGGCTTCTTGTCAGCACAATTCTTACTAGACATGAGAGAATTCCTAACAGCAAATTGCCCCAAAAAACTTCTATCGGCACTTGCATATCATTAGATACAGAAGAGACACAAACCCATCATTTATAGTTTGGGTAGTTTCTCCCAAGTTTGAAGCAATGGGTGGCGAACAGGCAGAGGAAGATGGGGAAGAAATGGAAAGGACAGGATGAGAGATCACATATGGCTCAGGGAAAGGGACGTAGCAGGAAAGGTGATGAATTGATGAAAAAAAAGCAAACCAACCAAAAAGTAAAATAAACTTACAGAAATGTGGAGGAGTTCCAGTAAAAGGGGAAAGAGAAACAATCTGGAAATGGCAGGCCGTGATGCGGACAGTATATTTAGTTAAGCCACTGGCACTTTCCTCTGGTGGGAAAAGTGACAATTGCAGGGCTTAGGTCTTAATCCAACAAGGGAATTTCAACACGGGCTTATTTTTAAACATGTGAGTAATCCTCATGTTTTCAGTTCAGAAAGGTAGATCCCAGCTCGTATCAAGCCTGTTGCCAGCATGGACCTCACTGTTAGAAAAAAAAAGATGTTTTGAACCTCTTTTAAGTCTCAGGTTTAATTTTCCCAGTGAAAAGATGTATGTACCCAAATTTATTCAAATTAACAAGGACATGCAGGAGTGTGCTGTGAGATGGGGCAACAGGGTTCCTCAGGACTTCCTCAGGACTGAGACAGGTCTGCCTGGGGAGGCTGCTCTTGCTGCCGTTGCGTTTTGCTGAGAGCAGAGCTGGGGACCAAATCAGTGTGATGGAGACATTTCCAGCAGGATGGAAAAACGCAAGAGGCCAGTGGGACTTGGGCACCCAAGACATGACATCCACAGGAATGGGATTTTCCCAGTGCAGAGCACAGCCACCTCCATCCCAGGCTCTTGCAACCTGTACGGAGCTTGGCTTGGGTGTGAAGGGATGCAGAAGAGCACATCTGAGGGTAGGCCTGGCTCTTTCATTCAGAGCTCAATTTATAATAATTGTATTTTAGATAACATAATGTTATTATATTATAATAATTTATTGATTATTCCCAAATCCACTGCCTCCTCTTAAAAGTCAGCCCAGGCAGAAGTTTCACATCGGGAATTTCATTTCACTGAATTTTAGGGTGGTTTTGGGTGGGTGGGAGGCAGCATCGCTAGTTCGTTCTGCACCCATCCTTTCAAAATGCTCACAAAACCAAGTATTTTGAAGCATAAACTTTTTGCACACTGAGAAACCAGTGATGCTTGGAGTCGAACACTCAGCTTGGGAGTGAGCTGTTGCTACACAGGGATGATCCCACTCTCTCCCAGTGACATTTTACCACTTGCTGCAAGCACTCCAGTCTCCCCTGACACTGCAAAGCCCACCACATGCTGCTCCTTAAGTGCCAGTGACCTCTGTCGATACCCAAACAGATCCTCATCCCCACCTCTCTGTGCTGAGTTTTGTACTGATAAACCCGCCGGGTGTTCAAACGTCCACAGAGAGCTGTGCCTCCTCTTAGCCAACTCCATACTCCTCCAGAGCTTCAACATCTTCGGGAAATTGAGGAAATTAGGATGCCTGAAGGGCTCTCCAGTTGCTGGATGTGGAATGATTTCACGGAGAGATGATTCCTCCACTGGACATTGATGCAGCGCTGGCGGACCCCACAGAGAGCCCCAAATCTGGGAGAAATTACCATCTTCCTTGAAAGGGAGCATATCTCATGGCATTGGCTCAGCAGAGATCTGCCTGTGTCAGCCTGACATCTTCTTGTTTAACAGGTCAATTTTTGAGCAAATAGACCCAGATAGGAAGAATTTGCCAGCGGGTTACTTCACTTCTTTCCATTAGATTGACATGAGCAATTTCCACAATGCTCCGTAATGAAAAATTTCTTTTGTGAAATGGTTGAAACCAGTGGTATTTGGCCAGTCCATCCTCACTCTTTTATCAGTAGCATCATAAGTCACTGAAACTGGTGTCTGATAAGGAGATCTCCATTAACTGTGCTTCTACAAATATACGTCAAATTGCATCTGAGCTTGCAAACCCTTCCAAGGAGAAATGAAGGAATACGAAGCAGATGGAGAAGAGAAATGACTGATATGAAGCTATACCAAAAAATATAGCAGTACTGCAAAAAAAAAAAAAAAGGGAAAATTACTGGAGTCTCCTTTTAATTAGTGCAAAAAGTCCTCCTCATATTTATGCAAGAATTTTATACTGTCTTAGATAGGGGTTCTTTGCAACAAATGCTTTGCCATAGCTTGCTGCTATGGGGGTAATAGCAGGAGCTCAGAAAAGAAAACGCCAAGTCCTCTAACACCCCAGCCCTGAAATCTGGATTAGACAGCAGTGCTTTAAAAAGACCAGGCAGGAGCAGCAGCTCTATTTGCAAGAAGGTTATCTCTAGTGGTATGGGGTGGTGGTGACAGGGATGGGAAATTGGGGCTAGAAATCCCCTCTAGCACCCCTCAGACTTTTGCCTTTAGTCACCTTTGAGAGCAACATTTTAACCTGCGGGGAAGGGATGGTGCCACTGGCTGGTGGCACTGAATTTATTCCATCGCCTCTTCTTTCTCCTCTGACCCTTACTATGGGGTGAGGAGGAGTAAGGTGGGGGAGTGAATGGCAGAGCAGGACTTCAGAAATGCCCCCAGCATCAGATGCAGGCCTCAGACTCCCATTTATTCCGGGAAGAGGCATTTCCCCAGTGCCAACTGGGCAGCCACAAGAGCGAGAACTAGAATACGCTTTGCAACGCCCGGGCAAGGCGAGGCGGCTTGTGAGGACGCGTGGCTCATTCCCCCCCCCTCCATTTCTCCCCGAGGCAGGCTGCAGCTGACAGCGTGCTACCCCCTTTGCACCTCCTGGCCTCCCTCTCCCAGCTCTGTCCGTGCCAAGCCCAGCAGCTCGGCTCTGGGTGCTGCTGCAGCTCCCGCTCCTGCTGGCACGGCTGCTGCTGAGCGGAGCTGGGGAGGGCCATAATGACGCACCCTATTGGTATTAGAAGACTTCACCGGCTATTTATAGGCCCTGCCGACCGCAGAAGGCTCTCGGCCTCTCTTTTTCTCCCTCCCTCTCTCTGTCTTGCTCACTGGCTTCAGCTCAGTGCAGGAGGGGGAGCAAAAGAAAGGCTGTAAATAAAACAGCGGGTCCAAGCGCGACATTCCCGAGCATGGCAAAGTTTCTGCCCCTCTGCTATCAAAATCACCCGGTGGATTCAGGCTGGACAAATTATTTCCAGCACACCAGCTTTTCACTCTGGTGTTCTTTCCTCCCAGCTTTTCAGCTTGGATTTCTTTCTTTTTTTGCCCTTTTTTTTTTTTTTTTCTTTTCCCTCTCTGTCTTTGCAGAGTTTCATTTTCCAGTTCCTGGCATTGGCTTGGCTATTCCTCAGCAGGGCTGGATAAAGCCCAGAGAGGGGGAAACCTCTTTATTGAGCTTGGCAAATGTCCCCAGTTCCTGCCAAGCACTTCCCTGTGTGTCTCTTCCCATCCCCGGGCTGAGCCCTGACCCTTACTTTGGCCCACAACATCTTCTGATGCTTCCCTGACCACGGGGTCAGGCTACAGCTCCCACACTCACTCTCCAAAGGACAGAGCCCCCGTTCCAGCACCCTTGTCACACACATGTCTGCGTCTCTCCAGCCCCTGCCCTGTTCCCATGCCGGTGGGTGAGTCAATGAGGACCAAGCTGAGACACGGATGGAAATGGTACCCGTGTGTCAATCCTGGGTGCTCCTTCAGCATGAACAACCACAGCAATAAGTTTTGAATCGCTCTTGCAGAAGCACAGTCCACCCCAGCTCGGGTCAAAGGCAGCATTTGGAAATGTGAGTAAAAAATTCGGTACACCTGAATATGGCCAGCGAGGTAAAAACAATGAATAGTGTCCACAGCAAAGGCATTGATGGAGAGTTAAAGCCATTTATAATCACTTCAGTGAAGTGAAAAATAGAGGTCACTGGAGGTGCACATTCATTCTTTTTTTAACAAAACAATGCTGATTTTCAGAATATTTATTGTCAGAAACACTCCTGCCTGCATGCAGGCCCTCAGGTTTACAACAGAGGTAAGAGAGGATAACTGTGGGAATTAAATCTGTAGCAAGACATTTTCCTTCTGCTTTCGCATTGAATTAACCATTGCCCTACCTGAGAGCCTCCGTTCCTTGCACCTCCATCAGCACCAGAGATAAAGCAATCAAAGGTTGGGGGTCTCTTCTCCGGAGAGATGAGTCTTATCCTTAAGTAAATCATTTTACCTCTCTGTTTTTGTATGATACCCTGCTCCACGCTTATCTATTCGGACTTGCAGGCTCCAGGGCTGTGTCCCGCTGCTGGGGAGGGATTTACAGCACCGATCCCAGCCCCAGCCCCTGGGGGGTTTGAGGCTTGCAGCGATACCAAGGGAAAAAATAACAGGGCCTGGGTCTTTCTCCTTGGAGAGGAACCACATACCCAACTGCAGACGGCTAGTCCCAAAGCTAATGTATTGTGCTTTTTTTTAATTATTATTTTTATTTTTAGAAAATAGCTTATTAAAAAAGGATACAGATAATTCAAGAGCTATATTTGAACTTGGGGATGCTGCTTAACATTTGGCCTCAAAATAAGAGCATGTCACCTTCTCTTGACAAGCTCATCCCTTTACAACTTTCTGATCACATTTTAAACCTCAGTGTGCATGAGGCTCTTGCTAAAGACGTCTTACCGGGAGCTGTGTCGTGACCTGGTCTTATGGACTATGTGGGACGGGGTCTGAAAATTGGGTAAGAGAAAGAAAATTCTTATTATCATTATGCAGCTCCTTTAGAGGTCTCACAAAATGACGTTTGCTATCCCTGCTAAGGTGAGCAGGCTGCCACTGGTTAAAAAAAGTTGATGGAAAGGGGATGGGAAGTGTGCTGGCACGGGAAAAGTACCCCTTCTCACCTGACCATGCTGGAGGGTGCACGGTGTGATACTGAAAAGCCACTTAACCCACTGTCCTCCCTCCTCACACCACCTCTCTGTAGAGATGAAAGCCTACAGACCCTTTTTCAGAGGCGGATCAGCACGTCCGGATTCCCCTCGGATTGCCTCCTTGCACGTACGGATTGCCCTCAGCATGCCGAACACTGTGCCACAACTGGCAGCCAGGACTCTGGGTTTTTGCATCCTTCTCAACTTGGAGATGCTCCAGCCCTGCCTTGAGAACTGCACGGTCACCCTGGAAATGTGGGATAAGCCAGTAAAATTTCAGGATGCCTCTGGAACGCTTTTTTAAAAGCAGATCAGAACCGACAGCCACCACAGGAAAATTATGTTTTCTTCTCCAGTTCTCGATTCTTCAGTTTTGGAGAGGCACATTCATAAACCATAAAAGCAAATTATCCCTCCACCGACACAGATCCAGACCTGACCTTTCTGCAGCATAATTAAAATGTAAAAACGCTTTGTCAGATTGCCATATGTTTAAAATTGTTCCTTTCATTTATACCCCACTTTCTGCCAGCACCAATGTGTAAGGACTGGTGGAGAACTGGTAGTTCTCCTATGATAAAATCCTGATTTTGAGGGACTTGCAACTCCAGCTGGACAAACACCTCATAGGATATAATTTATGCTTGAATTTATGCTTGTCTGCATGCACCTTACAGTTTTCTTGTTTAAAATGTTCTCACTGGGTATTTCCTACAACTCAGTCTTGTTCTCATGGACCACACAAAAAGCATCCCTGCTACAAGTACTTGACACTTGGCATTTGACAGAGTAATTTTGCTTGGTTCATTGCTATTATTTATTGTATTTTTGTCAGTGTTCCAGTTCTGCCACTCCATTCCTAAGCATGAAAAACCATAAGGCCTTTGCCCCGAACAGGCTGCAGTCAGATGACAACTGGTGGTGCGGGTAATCTTAATGTTTCTAACACACTTGGCTGTAGAAGCTTGCAAATAAACACCCATTAGGCATTTAAAAGGCCAGTGTAAAATTTCTGCTAGTTTCTATGATAAATGTGAGGAAAAAAATAATAAAAGAACCTATTTAAACTGTGGTTTGGACTTTGGACTTAAGAGTGAAGTGTTCAGTATTGTATTTTAATATAATAAATGTCATATGGTTTCTGATAGTGGAATAATCCAAGCAACTCGGCGCATTATACATTCATGTATTAGATCAGAAACGTTTGTAAACCAGTCAATAAAGCTGTTTGAGCAGAAGTACTTACAAAGCATTAGTGAACTAATATGAGTTTTAAAATTACATGAAAAGTTGGTGTTTGACTGTGCTGTGTGGGGACACAGTGACACCAGACAGCCAAATGCGTTAACCAACAGAAGCAGCATGGTGCAAGCTTACAAACACATGTGCAAATGTCATGCTTTAGGAATAAAAATCATTACAGATTTTTTTTCCTTTAGGTAAAGAAGGGTCTGTTTTCTTGAAACAAGAGCTCTGGATCTTCTCTTTTGGTCATTTGCTAAGAGAAGGGATCAGGAACATGATGCTAAACCGCTGGAGCACACACGTTAGCCTGTTTATGTGATGGTAGTAACGACATTAAAGTTAAATCTCAGGTTTTTTAAACTGCACAATTACATTGTATGTCCTGTAATAAACCGGATAATTTTCATATAACTATTTGGAAAGATGAAGCTCATTTAAGAAAAACAAGTATATTACACTACACACAAGTATACCTTTGCTCCCAGTTCTACCTAACAATCGCCAACAGAAAAAGAATAAAAAGTATCTGAAGATCCAAGCGAAACGTTTAAAATGTCAATTGACTGTATCTCAGCACACGGTTATTGTTATTTCTTTGCTAAATTCAGATGGTCTCCAAGAATCTATAAGCTCGTTGCAGCTGGACAGTGTTTATAGACATATGGCAGAGGATGGTTTTCAAAGGAATTTAAATATTGCAGGGAGCGGTTTTATATTCCAGGGCCCCAAGTTTGCTTTGTGATAGCGGTTTACTTTCACTGTTGCTCAAGAAAGGAGCCCTCTGTTCAGAGGGAAATGCAGAAGGTGTGAAGCGAACAAATAAAATGTTATATTTTCCATCCCTGGCATAGCAGAGGAATAGGAAGCAGCACAGCAGAAAAAGAGAAGAGCCTGGATAAACAGGAGAGGTACACGACCTGAACAAATCAGACATATAATACTGGGTTGCATTCCCTGAGTTGATGAACATAAATTAACACCTGGTAAGATGACTGTGTTTTTGAGATAAAATTTTGCTTTCCATGAATACCCTCTAAAATGGACTTAAAATTCTTTCCATAAACATTTCTAGCCGCTAATCTAATTGACTGGAATGTTTTCAAAAAGCAAACACAGCTGAAAGAAATTCACTGCTTTTATTCACATATAAGTGAGCATTTGCAGGTTTTTAAAGGTATTCCCTGAGGCCAACAACTAACTAAACAACCTTATTTTGTAAACAACTATGGCGCAGTAAAAAAGCCAGGCTCTGAGGTCTTTCTGTGAAACTATCTACCAAATCATCTCGATTACGCTCAAAAGAAAGAATATTTTTAGCAAGTGTTCCCTTGAAGACGACACACCTTCTGATGCTCCCTGGAAGATGTAGATGGGAGATTTCTGACGGCTTGAGATGCACGTGGATGCAAGCGGGGAGGGGTCAGGCCCCTCTTGCCAGACCCTGATTTGATTTGGGCTTTGAAATCTCAAATTCATGGGCTGCAGGGGAATTCCTCCCCCTTTACAAGGGTGGGAGAGCTGCATCAAGCTCCTGGGACCTCTCCCGGCTACAGGCCCACTACACACCTCAAGCAGACCTGGTTTTCTGAGCTCCTTTTACTTTTTGTGCTTTGTTTCTTTCTCTCTAGTGACTTCTGTGGCAGCGTGGTGGGTTGACCCTGGCTGGATGCCAGGTGCCCACCAAAGCTGCTCTATCACTCCCCCTCCTCAACCGGACAGGGAAGAGAAAATATAGCGAAAGGCTCGTGGGTTGAGATAAGGACAGGGAGATCACTCAGCAGTTACCATCTCAGCAAAACAGACTCGACTTGGGGAAATTAGTTCAAATTATTACCAATCAAAATTAGAGTAAGACAATGAGAAATAAAACCAAATTTTAAAAACATCTTCCCCCCGCCCCTCCCTTCTTCCTGGGCTTTACACCCGACTTCTCTCCCTCCGTCCCTCCAGCAGCAGAGGAGGGCAGGGGATGGGGGTTGTGGTCAGTTCATCACCCGTTGTTTCTGTCAATCCTTCCTCCTCAGGGGGAGGACTCCTCAGGCTCTTCCCCTGCTCCAGTGTGGGGTCCTTCTCACAGGAGACAGTCCTCCACGAACTTCTCCAAGTCCTTCCCACAGGCTACAGTCCTCCCTGAACTGCTGCAGCGTGGGTCCCTCCCATGGGGTGCAGCCCTTCAGGCACAGGCCCCCTCCTTCTGCACTGACCTTGGTGGCTGCAGAGTTGCTTCTCTCACATATTCTCACTCCTCTCTCTGCTGAGCTTTATGGTTTGTTTGCTTTTTTCCTCTTAAACATGTTATTGCAGAGGCGCTACCACCGTCGCTGACGGGCTCAGCCTTGGCCAGCAGCGGGTCTATCTCGGCGCCGTCTGGCACTGGCTCTGTTGGACACAGGGGAAACTTCTGGCAGCTTGACAGAAGCCACCCCCAAACCCCCCCGCTACTAAATCCTTGACACACAAACCCAGTACAAGCAGCTGTGGAAACCTTCAGGTAAAGCCAGAGCCAAACCCAAGATGCACGACCTTCCTCTGGAGTTTTGCACCACACACGAATTACAGAGCACGAGCTACTGAATTTCCAAGCCAGGGACAACAACTATCCCCACTGAGCTGATTCTTGTCTAAGTTTTGAAGCAGTTTGGTAGAAATGCTGTAATTTCCACACACAGTCTAACTGAAGAGTAGCTTGGCTCAGTTCAGCTGAAGCAAACACGCTCCTAAACACTGGACCCTAAACAACCAAACTCGCAAAACCCAAAATAAACCACCTCAAACAGAAATCACCTTCGGCAGCTGGCCGTGTTTTCAAACTTTTCTCTGTAACTCTGAAATTGAGATTTTAAAAGTAAAAGCCGAGATCTTAATATAATTGCTTCCTCACCAGCGCTGGCCCTGAAGAAAAACTGCTGTATATTGGGGAAGCTGCAGCACCGCAACGATATGAAATATTACCTGGGTTGCTGTCACTGGGAGCGCGCGCACGGAGCCCCCGCAGAAGGTTGTAGCAGCAGAGCAGGATGATTGCTTACAGACTTTCACCCTCCAGAAGCAATCGTGCCCGAATTCACGAGCTCAATTTCTGTCTCAATTTGGTCAGAATATTGCTGTTAAAGAAGATACGATTACAAAATTACAATCTACCCTGAAATCCCCACCCCTTTCGGTTCTTTGAAGGGGGTGTCTGTGTATATATATTTATCTCTCTATCACTGAATGGTAAATACTCTGTTCTTCATTCTATTTGCCAAATTGCACAGAATCTGATGCAAAGCCCTCTTCTGTGCAGCGCTCGAAAGTCGCCAAGCACCAATCAGTGTGTGAGCACTGCTGAAGGCTGCAAAACCTTGCAAGTATTTTAACCTCTTACTATGGCAGGAAAAAAAAAAAAAAAGACTACCCATCGTAAATTGCCTGCTTTTGCTATCAATTCAAATACAGGGATTCCTCATAAAAATCCTTTGTTATTTCCAATGATTAGCTGAAATTAATCCCTTGCACCAAGGTAACAGTCTTGGGTTTCAATGGACAGGTCTGTGCCAAACAAAATGCACGTCTGTATTCATAAATTTTAATGCAAACAGCCAGTCACTCAGAAGGAAAGCAAAATGCAGTGTGTGTAAAATAAAATGCAATAAAAGAACAATAGGGTGGATTCAGTTTATTCTAATCCAAGAGCAGTTAAAGCAAGAGCATTTACAATAGCAGAGCTCAGCAGATTCCAACAGGAAAGGAAATATTAGTCAACAAATCCTCAAGGTTTTATGAGCACACCAGTTGGGGTGGGTAAGCCTTCAGATGCTTTCAAACCAGACTGAAGAAACAGGGTAGTTATTAAACGTTATTTTCCCAATATTATCTTAGAATTGAAAGATTTATGGCTTTATGCAGCTGATGAGCAGAGCAGTGCCACTGCCCAAGGAATTCTGCATGTGAGAAACTCCCTGGACCCTCAGTACAATGAAGAAGGTGTTAGGAGAAAGCCCGAAGGCATCAAGCCAGGTATGTTCCATAGTGTTTGGGGATAACATTCTAACAAAATATTATAGCTAATTTCTTAAAATTCACTGTGTGCCAGCGTTAGACGTGCAGGAAAGCATAAGACCCCACTTCTGCTCTTCAGTGAAAGAAAAATCCCACTCAAACCCTACTAAATCTGTATGCCACTACTTTTTTTCTTTTACTTTTTTTTTTTTTCCCTGACAGGATGGCCTTACTGGTCTTATTTGTCTTTCCCTTTCATATTAGAGCAATTTGAGTACCGTCCATCCTGGATTTCTTGCAAGAGGCTATGGACTATAGGACAGCTGGCAGGAAGATGCCTTAGATGATGTCGAAGAGATGACTCTGAAGGCCATTTTTTTGGTGTATGATTTAACACTCCTGCTTCAAATGAGGAACTGTGAAATCTTCACTCCAGCTCCCTGGATCTTGATAAAAGCAAGCAGGAGAAAATTGTAATTAGTCCCACTATTTCTAAAGTGAAAACCAAGAACAAATTATTGCAGGTTATAGTTTTTCAGCTCTTCAATTACTGTGGATGCCAAAATAAGAAAAAAAAAAAACCTGTATTTATAGCACTCTGTCCAGGGAACAAGTTTTTAAAGCAAACAAAACTGTATTTTTGCAGCCTGGGAAAATGCCAGTGTAGTCCCTTATTCTGATAGCATTATCTCCTTATCTACCAGTTATTTTATGCTTTTACTGCAAAAAAAGCAGGTCTTAGTTTCAGAGTTTGCATGTAGAGATGAAGAGGTGAAACACAATTTGAGTATCTCACTTCCTTTACCGGGATTAAATTTTTAGTAAAGCTCCAGTATTTGTTGGAAACTCCTGGGGGGCATTACTTCCCCATTCTACTCTAAAATAAATTTCTCCAATATTAATCATTTGTGAAAACAACATTGCCTTTTTAGTCCACTGATACTGCTCCTATCTGTCAATTCCCCCCAGCAGCACAAGAGGAATTGTGCTTTGTAACGCAGCTGTCAATGCTATTACTTTTTTCATTCATCTTGTCAAATTTTGACATCACACCGGAACCCGAGATGCGGTTTATTCTCTAAAAATGTCAGGGGAAAAAAATTAAAAAAGGAGAAAAAGGTGGGGGAGGGAGGTGGAAATAATTCAGACCTTGAGCCGTGACATCTCTCAAACACAAGTAAACTTCCCACTTCCAAACCCCGGGGTCCTCTGGGGCTGCGGGAAGCCGAGGCTTTCACAGCCGAGCTGGATGCAATCAGCCCCCCCGCCCCTTCAGGCTTTTCACCTCCCTTCCCCGCCCGGTGCCAGCAGGGCCGCCCCGGCTTCCCCTGGAGCAGGCCCCAGCTCCGGCTCCTTCCTCCCGCGGGAAACGGCCTTGGCTACGCGCGCTGGCCCGGGGCGAGCCCCTCTCCGCCCCGGACATCTCCCGGATCCGCAGGCAGGCCCCGGGGCGAGCCCTTCCCCTCCCCGGGGTCTCAGAGGCGCCGGGCCCCCTCCCGCCGCCCTGCCCGACCCCGCCTCGCTCGCTGCGGTAACCCCCGCCTCAGCCGGCCCGGTGCACCCCCTTGCTGAGGTAACCCCCGCCTCAGCCGGCCCGGTGCACCCCCTCGCTGAGGTAACCCCCGCCTCAGCCGGCCCGGTGCACCCCCTCGCTGAGGTAACCCCCGCCTCAGCCGGCCCGGTGCACCCCCTCGCTGAGGTAACCCCCGCCTCAGCCGGCCCGGTGCACCCCCTCGCTGAGGTAACCCCCGCCTCAGCCGCCCGGTGCCCCCCTCGCTGAGGTAACTCCCGCCTCAGCCGGCCCGGTGCACCCCCTCGCTGAGGTAACCCCCGCCTCCGCCGCTCGCTGAGGTAACTCCCGCCTCGGCCAGCTCGGTGCCCCCGCCGCTCGCTGAGGTAACTCCCTCCCACGCCCTCACCCCGGTGCCGGCTCGGCGCCCCCGCCCGCCGCCCTCGGGGCCGGCTGCATGCCCGCGCCCCTCCCCCGGGCCGAGCCGGGCCGCCCGCCGGCTCCAGTCACGCTCCCTCCCTCCCCCGCCCTCCGCTCCCAGCGTGACCATCTCCCGGGGAGGGGGGCGGGAACAGGCGCTTCTTCCCCCCTCCCTCCCCTTCCCCCGCACCGCTTTGATTGGGCCGGGCCGGGCCGCCCATCAACCCAACCCTCAATCCTGGTTGGCCGCGGCGACAGGCCAGGGCGCAGCTCCCGCCTCGCGGAGGTCCCTCCAGCCCGCCCCCACACTTCGCGGCGGTGTCCTCAGAAGACTCATTGGGCCGAAGGGGGCCGCTCCAGCGCTGCCGGCGGATCCGCGCGCCCATTGGCCGGCCGCCGCGCCAATCCGCCGGGCCGCGGCGCCCCGTAGGCTGGCGGGGCGCCCGGGGGGCGGGGCGGACTCCCCCCCCCACCCCCCCCCCCACCCGCCGCCTTTCCCCGGTCCCGCCCTGTGACTAACTCCCGTGTGTGAGTCACGGCGCGGCCCGTCAGCGCCGTTAAATGCCGTGTGCGGGCGGGCGGCGCTGCCTGGGCTGCCCCGGCCCCCTGCGTGCGGGCGGCCGCCTCCCCCGCCTCCTCCCCCGGTACATGGCTGGCGGGCCGTACTTGTCACGGTGTCACATCCTCCCCGCCGGCTGCGGCCCCAACTTCCCCCCCAGCTCGGCTGCCGCCGCCGCCCGGGGCCACCGCAGCGGCATGGGATAGAGCACAGCCGCCTCAGCGCCTGGCCGCCGCCTCCGTCGCGCAGCCCGGCGCCTCGCCGCACGCTCCTTTTAAATTTAATTTCCCTCTCCGGTTTAAATTCCTCGTCCCTGTGCGTGTGTCCCGCTGCCTCTTCACACCCCTCTCCGCGTCCCCTCTTCCCGTTGGCCCCGACTGGCCGCCCCTCGCTCCCCTCGGCGTCTCCCTCAACGGTCCTCAACGGCCCTCGCCGCGGAGCCCCCCGGAGCGGGTGAGTGCCGGGCACGGCCTTCCCGGGCTCGCCGGGGTGGGGGGGGGGGGGTGCGAGGGGAGGGGGGGGCGGCGGGCCGGGGTAGCCCCCGGGTGTCCGGGGGGGCGGCGGGCCGGGTGGCTCCGCTGGCTGCCAACTGTTTGAAAGTTGGGGGCATTCGCCTCGGCGCAGCCTGGCACCGACCGGGGAGGTACTTTGCCCCTCGGACTGGAAAAGAAGGGGAGAAAAAAAACATTAAAAAATTATAAAAACCCGGCGTCGTTGCCAACTACAAATGCGTGTCATGCTGCTGATGACACATTTGATTGTAATTTAATATTTTTTTTTTTTTGGTCCCCCCTCCCTTGGTCGAGACCGCCGTTGAGGCGGTGGCGAAGGTGGATGTCAGGGGCAAGGGGCTCCCGAAAGCCACCCGGGTCGAGTGGCGGGTCAGACCCCTCCGGACCGGGCTCCGGTCACTGTCCTTCTCGGAAAACCAGGGAAACCCACCTTTTCTTATTTCCAGATGCACCATCCTCCTCCCCACCCTGTCGTGCCTGGATGTTTCGGTGTTACCTGGGCTTGACTTGGCGTGGCAGGAAAATGCGTGTGTGTAGGGTGAAGCCGTGGTCTGCAGTGGGGAGTTTTGGTGGCTTGGATTGATAGTGGGAGCGCTTAATGTAAAATGGTTGTGTCTCTATTTCATTGCTATTGATTTTCATGGTTTTTCCCTCCTTAATGTATTTTTAGAAACGTGAATGTGGTGTACGTTCTCGTGTGCTGTACGTTCAGAGTAGCTAAAATCAAACAGATACATGGAAAACCCCAGCAAGTACAGCAACGTTTCCATACACAGGGCGTCTGAAGCCTTAGTACTTTGCTGGGTTTAGTTAATAATTGCTCGATTTTTGTAATTCATATTGTATGGAAACTAATTGCTGAATTGAAGGTTTACCAAATGTCACAGCACTCCAAAATCATCTTTCTCAGACATCTGAAAAATAAATCTACTGAACTTTTGTTAAGAGGAAAGGCCAGCATCATTCTGAGAATCCTCCACGTGAAGTTTTTTTTAAGGCAAGCACTCTTGTAAATAAGAAGTAGTAAAGTATGGCTTTAGTCAGTGACTACTTAAGTGTAGTCTTAAGTATGCTTAAGATCAGTAAATTTCTAGAGGAAATGAAGTCTTTAACAAATCTTGTCTTGCTGCTTCTATCTGTAAGGAGAGGGAGGGAAACAAAACCAGTCAGCTCTGAGGTTGATACCAAATCAGTCCTTATTCTAAGGAGTAACTTGCCCAACATAACCCAAAAACTTCCTAAATGTCTGTTATTTTGCTTTTATGGGGGGTCCTTGAGCTGTGGTCTCTTAAATCAGTATGAAGTGGGCCTGCTTCTCCTCTGATACTAGTTTAGCACCAGTGTTAACTTCATTAACTTTAATGGAGCGGATTTGCATTAATGTGAAAAGTAATCAAGAAACCCGTATTTTCAGAAGGGCCCCTGTAGTAGTGACGTGACAAGCTCTGATTCCTTCTCTCATCAGACCCAATTACGCCACCCTTACTCACGCTGAGTGGTACTTTACTGCGCAAGTACTCCCTGCGATGCTTGTATGACTACTTGTGTACTACAGTACCAATCCGGGTGAGGTAGAGTGGCGCTTATTTTTTCGTAACTAGTTTTTTGCCCTTCCCTTGAAATAAGAATATATTGGATAACTATTTTTCTTGGGTCATGAAGAAAACGTCTGAGGATTAAATGTAAAGCTGCTGTGTGACCGTACCAAAAACCCCCTGTTTAAGACTACCAGTGCTACCAGTGAAACAGGCAGGTAAGTTTCCTGTGTGTTTAGCTTTTCCTTGTTGCTATGGAAAGTAGGAAAAAGATTGTTGAAAAATTCATTATCTTGTCCTGAAATTCCTCTGTGCCTGAGGGAATCCATCCATACCTACATGCTGTGTTCAAGTTGGAGTTGTTTTTTTTCCCCTTCCCCTCCTTTTCCAGAACCCCCCCAAACATTCACATGCATTGTTTAAATGTTTGCTATTGAAATCACTGGCAGCAGCATCAGGCCCTCAGTTGTTTTTCTTTAAAGCAGTTGATAATGGCTTGGGTGTGATGTTGTAGAAAGATAATATTATCTGGTGTGTCCACAGCTCAGATCCACTGTCTTCTTACAATCTCAGAAGAAAGCGCCGTACTAAGCAGCCTGTAAAGAAAATATGTCTAACAAAGCAGAACTGTCTTCTGCCTTTATGCTCTTATTTATAAATCTCTTGAAAGTTTGCTTGATACTCTTTCAGAACAAGACACAATTCTTTCATGTTTGTTTCATGTTTTCACTTCCTCATATGACTGTGTTCATTGCGAAGCTTTTGTGTCACTGATTGAGATGTTATTGTAATTAACATTAATTATGCAAACTAGATTGTTTTTAGAGGCTCTCCAACTCTGTATTGATACTGTCAACTTGTTTGTTTGTTGAACAAAAATCCACACATTTCACCATTCTCAGAGAAAATAGATCAACCGACTCCAAATTAATATATGCGTAGGAAACCATAGCAAAATTAAGCTATTTTAGCTCAAACGACACATTGAATCTTGACAGAGATGGTGAATACAGAACAGTTGGATCTGAAACATCAAGGCAGGGTGAATGGGGGGAGCAAGAAAGAGGACTAGGTACAGCCATTTGGGGAGGGTGTTTACACTGCACAGTTCCACCACATTCTTTCCAGATAGACAGTACTAGATTAATTGGGCCAAATTCTGTAGTCTCTAATTGAGCAAAACTCTCACTGAAGTATACTGGGGCTGTCTGCTTGGTTGTGGACTGCTGAATTTGTTTGAGAAATGGAGAAAAATGGCAGTTTACTTCATTAATTTTTTAGAACATCTTGGATTTTAGACTCAGAGAAGATACTTTAATTTGGTTTAGAAGGTGTTTTTAAAAAAGAAAAAAGCTTACTAAAAATATCATTGCAATATGTGTTCACTTACAAAAAATTCCCTATAGCAATGGTAACATTTTACAATTTTTTTATAATGTTAATTATAGTGACATTCACAAAAGTCTCTATGTCTGATTTTGAATCTCTCCCTTGAAACACTTCTGAGCTGAGAAGGACTTTAGAATCTCTCCCTAGAAATCGCAATTGTTGCAATATTTATATATTGTATTGCTGTGTACTCTCAGGAAGAAAAAAAAATAGGTGTGGGGAGAAGAGTTTAAATGAGAATTTGTTGTCACGATATCAAATCTGAAAATACATGCAGACTGGCAGATTACTCCCTGTCTTAAAAATTAAGTCTCTCTAATTTCCCATTTAAATAAGCAAAATTTGGTTTGCAGTTTGCTTTGGGTAATGAAAGAGAGGGTTTTTGTTTCTACTTTTGGTGCAGTGGTCCTCTGGAAAGTTAGAAACAGTGCCCTGGGGCTCAGCAAAGTGGAGGGTGTATAATTATATGGGAAGGCTCCATAGCATCACTGAGTTAGCATTAGCAGCTGAGTGAGTTTGTTAAGCTGTAGAGATGGTATTATGGAAATCAATAAAATGCTGATTTCTTTTTCTTATTGCAGATTCCATGTTAAAGAAGATGCTATTTGTTTGTCTGCCTTCCACATAGGCTTGCCAAACCATTAGTTGATTTGGAAAGGCAGGTTCTTCAGTTCTGACAATAAGTAGTCGGATTTTTTTTTTTTTAAAAAAAAAACTCTCTTAAATCTTTATTTATTAGATTGTCTTCCAGAAATCGCACTAACATCCTGGCCTGCAAGTGGCTTCAAGTGTGTCTGTTTGTCAGCAGAGGCAAAAGTGAAGGTCACTTATTTTTCTTATGACATGCTGGTGTGGCATTGTTTGTTGTAGCTCAAATGCTGTATGTTCCTGACATCCCTGTTTCAAATTAAATTATCTCGAGTGTTTGGAGGGTTCTGATGAGATGTGCTGAAATCCATGGTAAAAATAAAAGAGAAATAGTGACCTCAACTGTTTTCAGAGATGTGAGTCAGGAGGGCTGATATTAATCACTGCAAGATCCGTAATATGCGTTGGCCTTTATTTCTTTGTCTCAAAGCTTCTCCTGCTTTCATACTAGAAAGACAAGTAACCAGATCATTCATCATGTTAAGCGCTTACAGAGAAATGACAGATCGACAGCCTTATGTTGAGCACTGTGTAACATACATGATGCATTAAGTTCTGATGATCTATATAAAACATTTTAATTGGGAGGAGCAGTAAATGGGAATGGCTGTTGTCTAATCCAAGGACTTTATGCTTTTTTTTCTTTTTCCTGATTGAAATTAAACTGAAGTTCATAATCAAATTATTTTGTTTTAAAATGTCTGTATGCTGTGACCCTCAATAAAATACTCTGAAACATTTTATTCAAGCTAAGATACACTAAGGGCTTTGGGGGAACCTCCAAACCTGTCTGCCTTAGTGGTGGACAGCATAACTGATGGTAATCCGGTAGATTTTATGGAAGGTGGACTTTATAGGAAGGTCCAACTCAGCAGCTTCTTCAGGGACACTGCAGCGAGCATCTGTTTTGTGACATGTGAGCGGCGTATGTACAGAGTTCAGATATCGTGAGGCGTGCGGAGCATGTTCTTGTATGAATAGAAACAGTTCAAAATGCCGGATTTATGATGCAGGCAACAGTAAAGGTCAGCAACTTGGAAAATTAATAATATGGTTCGTGTTGACATTTCAGAGGGAATTCTGATGGGGGCGTGGTTCCAGCGAATGTAAACTTGCCAGCCCGGCGGTACAGATAAAATAGGCAGCCCTTCTCTTATCTCTTTGGTAACCCAAACCTTTTTACTGAGAAACCAGCAAAATTATGTTTATATTCTCCCTATGCTTTATTGTTTCTGCTAATCTCTAATTAAATAGAGCCAGTGAGAGCCAGCGTGGTGCTTTCAGTGCCCAACTACAGCTTAGAAATGACACTCCGCTTTCTAATGATTATGAGCCCATGAAGTCACAGGAAGGGCGGGGGAGTTGGACTAACGTAGTAGGCAAGTAAATTCCTGATTCTCTAAAATATTTGCCTGTAGTCGTAGTGATCTACAGTACTTCATATCTCTGGCATTGCCATGGGTGTCCAGTTAAGGACAGTTTAAGAACACTGGAATGAAAAAAAAACAGGAATGAAGAGATCTCAGCTGAACCTGAACAAAACATTTTTAGGTCCTACTGTGTGAAATGGAGAGGAAGGTCCCCAGAAATAATGAGGATAAGGTTTTTCGTAATTAAAATTACAGTAGTGATGGTGAGTCTGAAAAAGTAGCTCCTAGATAGACAAGGAATTGTAGTCACTTCGCTGTCTTTTCATAAGCTGTTACTAATGTGGTTAAAGCATTAGTTCTGAGAACAAGTGCGTTGAGAGCTTGGATTCTTCTTTAAAATTTAGAAGTCTATATTCATATATTTGCTGTGGGGCAAAATAAAATACTGCTTGTTTGATTATCCAAAATCAACATTCTCATTAAAAAAAAAAAACAAAACAAAACAAAACAACCAAAACCACACACCCTGCTTTTTGTTGAAATGAAGTCAGATATTCCTGTGGATGCCTTTTTCACTTTTGGCTACCTTTTATTTTTTTGCTTTATTCTAAGTATCTTTTCATCATCTGCTTTATTTCTTTCTGTCCTGCTGAATTCCTTTTCTGTCGTTTTTGATTCCTTCCACTTCTTTCCAGCCAATTTTTTTTTTTTCCATTTGTTGTTGTTCTTTCTAGTCTTAATCAACTACCAGTGTTGCTGCTTGCTTACAGAATCACATTAACAGCTCTAAATAACACAGCTCAGTGCAGGGTACAAATAAATAGCAACTGATCCTTCCTTAAAAAGCTTACAGTGGGAATGTGAAATCTGGGGGACTGGCATCCAGCTCCTGTTTTTTGTGGCCCACACTTCTTGGTTTTGGTATGAAGAGTGGTTATGCTGCTGTCATGCAGTGCTAAGGCACATGTTGAGGTATGCGGTGCCAGTAATATTTAGTGTCCTCTGCCCTTGGCAAAGAAAAGGTTCAGCACCTCTGACCCATAGTCCAAAAGGAAAACGTGAAGGGAGAGCCTGTTGGAGGTGTGACATGAGTTGGTGCAGTCATCCAGGAGGAGTCAGAACCACAGCCAGGAATAATACCCAGGTGTCATCAGCTTCAGACACATGCCCTGTGCTGTAGCAAAGCAGGTTTTTTGCTTCTTCTATGCTTTCTGGAGCTCACTTCTATTTTTTTATTTCTTCTGCTTCTGTTTATTTGGGTGTCTTCTCTGTTTTAGTCTTTTCTCATCTTTAATATGTCATGGCTACTTGTGACCTCTCAGACTGCATCGCAGGGATGTTATTAAGACTGAGTGGGTTTTCCCTCATCCTGTGCTGGAATATTTGGCTGTTGCCAAAGAAATTGAGGTCAGAATCAGGGCCTCTTGAATACCATGCACCAAAAAGTATGTATGTATGTGTTGAAGGTACCAAAATACTATTTAAAAACAAACAAACAAGATTTGTGAAGTTAAAAAAGCTAGTATTCAGTTTGTGATGCAATGTGAGAACTAAGGTATAAAATGAGATAGGTTTTCTGTGGTGATGTAAAGGAAAAAGGTGCAGCCTTTTTAAGAGAACAGTTAAACTATTAAACCTTTTTAAAGGAACACACCAGTCCTTTGCTGAACCTGCTAATTTGAAGGTTTTTGGAAGGTAAGCGGCCTTCCTTCCTGCGAGAGGGAACATACCTGATAGTAAAGTTTCTAAACAGCTGAAGTCTCTAGGCCTGGTGGTGGTGATGGTCTTTGCCTGATATCAAGTGGAAGAGGTAGCAGCCAGGAGTGCAATGGGAACTTGCCCAGGAATGCAGGAATCCTTCCAGCATTCGGCCAACACAAGGAGGCTGGTTTAACTGCCCTTTGATTTAGAATATTTTTAATTTATTCCCTGTTTTCAGATAATTCAGCACAAAATCTAGGGAAAGGCAGTTTCTGTCTTTTCACATTGGCAGATTTTTATGGCATTCCTTCCTTGGAAAGTCCAAAAGGGGGAAAAAAAAAAAACTCAGGTATAGTCTTCTACTCTCCCCCCTGCCATGTTCAAAAAGAGATAGTCTTCCCTTGTTCAGAGTAAAAACTGTGATAATCCATTTCCTTTGCTGTGATAATCCCTTGCCTGAATGTCCCAGTAGCATAATTTGATTGTGGTGCTTGGACAGCTATCATACTTCTATAAAACAACAGTGTTTGAAAGGTTATAATCCAAGAAATCCAGAGTTAGAGTGCTTACAGCAGTGACTAATTGCATGTTAGTGAGTATTACTGTATCTTCCTGAGTTATGTCCCTCATTGGTCAAGACAGACTTGCAGATGAGTTCTTAACATGTTATTTAACAAGACGGTAGTGCTCTGTGTTCAAATTGCTTGTTGTATGTTTTTATTCTCCCTCCCCAATGTAGGGTTCAGCCCTCCTTATCAGTTTTATGGGAAAGCCACAGATCCAGATTCATTCTGGAGCTGTTGCAGCATGAGTGAACAAACTGCGTAGGGCTTCTTTTAAGATCTATGAAAGTAGCCTGTGCTCCTTATCCAAGAAAAGTTAAGATTCCTCATTATGTCTGGGGCTTTTCTGTGGCTTTTTGTCTTATTTTTGCTTTTTTCTTTCCCTTTCTTCCCCACTTCAACCCCAATTCTGAAGGAGCTGGAGGAATTACCAAGCCCAGCCTTACTCACATCTTTCCAGTCAGAAGAGGGTGGGGTGGGAAAAGTCTGCGTTGGACTGCAGATGTTCTCTCTAGCCCCTTTGCCACCCCCAAGTCACACTTCTTCAGCTTGAAAAACAGAGGAAAAATTCCTGCTTGAACACTTTTTCCTATCTTTAATGAGAGATTAAGGAAAAATCCTTCTTTTACAAAGAAAGGAAGTTGTGTAGGTGAATGTATCTAGCAGCCTTTAGCAAAGGGTCACCACCATAGGGGTGCTGCTTAGAAAGGTTGCCAAATCCTTCCAGACTTGCACCAGACTGTTGTGAAAGGCTGCTATGAAATGAAGGAGCTATATAGCCAGTGTGTGCATGCGTATTTCTGAAGGTTATGCTGGATTTCTGCCATGCCACAAAACTGATTAGAATAATTTATAATAAAAAGTGGGGCATGGATTTAAGAAATGGATAACGTGATGGGGGAAGGAGGGAAGTGGATGGCAGGGAAGGCAAATCTGAAGGTTTTCCTGGTCAGTGGATGTACCCCAAAGTGTAAATTTTCTACTACTGTCTGTAGGAAGAAGCTACAGCCCTCACTTTTGTTGTCAGAGATGACTGCTATATACTTGGCTTAATATACATATTGCATGCTTATGTGTTGCTGTTTGTTTATTTACTTGCAGTAGGATTCAGGATATTCCAGGTGCTTTCCAGGTGCTTACAGATAATCTCTGTTCCAAGGACTTCACAAATCTGAGAGAGGCCAGAGGAAAGTAAGTAGGTGGGAATTTACAGGTTAGTACTGAGTAACAAAGTGAGATTCACAGGATGCGGGGCCCTTGAGAGGAGGGCGAGTGTGTGGCAAAGGTGCTGTGCAGGTGAGGTGGGGAGGAGGATACACACAGTGGCCTCCATGAAAGAAACAGGCACCGTGCAGACAAGTGCTCTGACTGCTGAGCCTTCTGTCTATTCTGCATTTA
Organism: Strix aluco; assembly: GCF_031877795.1. Classification (NCBI taxonomy): domain Eukaryota; kingdom Metazoa; phylum Chordata; class Aves; order Strigiformes; family Strigidae; genus Strix; species Strix aluco. Next base: position 9,801,860 of record NC_133933.1, read on the forward strand.
TCAGCCATCTAGGCCTAGTAAATGTGTGCGTTTTGGTCCCTGGTGTGTCTGGAAAGAAAAGAGATCCTTTGCTTTGCTTCTGCATTACAAGTCAGTCCTTGGTCAGTTTAGAGCTCCTGACACCTGATCTGTCTGTTGGATGCTTTCCCCTGTATTTGTCATTGCACGATGTGACGGCTGTGTAAGTGGACTTATTCTGTCATGTTCTGTGCAGAGAAATGCTGTGAAAATGAGAAAGCAGGGGAATGAGGCATGTGAGGTGTGTGCGTGCAACAGTCAGAAGCAGCATTGGGGTTTTGCACGTGCATTCCTTGGGGCACAGTGTCATCGTCTTCAGTTCAATTTCTGCTGCGATTAAGGCCCCTGAGCATGTCTGTAACACAAAACAGAAAACAGAAAGAAAATGTTTTCAGCCGTCATTCTAACATTGCTTATGTGCGTATGAATCATTCCTCCTCCATCTGGAAGGATGAGATGCAGAGCTCTCTTCTAAGGAGGTATCTAACGTACATCCTCATAGCAGCCAGCAATTGGCATGACAAAAGGGTTACAGCTAGTGGCTGGCACTTTTCCCATCCATCTTGCCACTGGAAACATAATGCTTTTGCAATGTGCTTGTTCTTCAGGCACCAGTGTGCAGAGACAGTCCTCAGGACACGCAAACAGAAGAGCAGTTGCATGTTGTTCGCTTTTGTTTGTGGTGCTTCCTCAGTGGCCCAAGAACTGGCAAGTGGGAGTAACAGCAATGAACTGGTTTTCTTTGAGTGTGACATGGAGTGGATGGGAGCAGTGGGGTAGTTCCCTGGAGAAGGTGAGCAGCAGGGCATCTGGCACTGCCAGTGTAACATCAAGTGTGGGAGAAGATGTTTTGCTTCTAACCTTGTATGCTTCGCACAGCACAAGGCAAAATTTAGTAGTATTGAGTGCACAAGGAAAAAAGTCTGATTTTTAAAAATGTCATACATTCTTCATGTAAACTGACTACCTTGTATATATTCTGTCCTTCACTTGATTTGCAAGACCAAGGCCCTGACTCAATTAACTTAGTCTCAAACGTTCCTGTGATGTCAAGAAAGAATTTCATTGCCCATCTTTTTGTAAAGGGGTGTTTAATGTGGTGTCAGAACGGGCAGTAGAAAGAAGGGCCCATTTAATCTCAGTACTCTGCTTTAACAAATCTATTGTTATCTTTCTCTGTTGCTGAGCGTGACTGGAAATGTCCTCGTCTTGCAGCAGTGACCAGTTCGATGCGCAGTTCAAACCTAAATGTAGAAACTTGGATGTTCTTCTGGTGAAGCTGCTTGAGGCACTCTTGAAACTCACCAGATGCATGCCCATGGGATTGGACGTGCCTTTGCTGTTTCCGTCTTTTGAAGGACAGTTGGAGATGAGGTAGAGGAGAGTTTGGGGTACACTGCCTTCCCCCAGCGCCTTTGGTGCACTGAATGAGCTGGTGTTTGGACCCATTGTTCTCAGAGCTGGGACCAGTGGCTCTTTCTCCCTGTGCGAACAGGAAGAACCTCTCTGCTCTCCATTCCTGCTCTGCATTTTAACCAGCGTCTGTTCTGCAGGACAGGCTCATTTCTGCTGCAGGAGCTGAGTGTCATCTCTCTGTCTTGCTAAGGGTAGTCTGGAGGTTTAGGGCACTGCTTCTGCAAGAGCTCAGCCAATTTGGGTTGGGGTGGGAATGGCAGGGATTAAATCATCCGTCTGCCTCACCTGAGGGAGCTAAGCATGGAGGATACAGACTTGTGGCCACTGCTAGTGCCTTGTATATGAAGTGAGGAACTTTGGCTTTTTGAAGGACAGGTTCCTGTCTTAGCACATGGATGGGGAAACCTCCTTTCTGTTTCTTTGTGATGGATGGCTTTAAGATGCAGCCCTGTTCTTAACATCTCTTATTAGCTGACTCTAGACAGGGACATGCTGAGCTCAGGGGTGCGAAGTACTGGCCTGTTTCCTACTGTACTTTGGGTTTGGGGGTAGGGAGATGGTCTGTAGGCTTTCTGCAGTGGAGTTCCTGTTCTGAGGTGAGAACAGCTGTGCCCCTTTCCTTCGGAGCTGTTGTGACTGCAGGCAGGGATTGTGAAACCCTCCTGTGCTGCTGAAGCTGAACACTGCATGAGAGAGACTGTATCTGTCTCTTCTCTCCCAAAGTGCTTTTGGGAGGACGCTCTGGAGCTGGCATGTGAAATGGTGTCATAGAAAGCCTCTCTGCACTGGAGAATGAAATACTCCTGCATATTAGGGCTCAGGGCTGGCTTTGTATCTGGGGAGAGCTTTTCTTTTACTGTGTCTCAAGCTTCTGCTTTTATCTTTCCTCTGATACACAATAGCCTGGAGAAGACCCATCAGGCAGGGATGCTCTGTTACTTTCTCTAGCTTCATGACTGATGTTTATAATATAGTGTAATAAACATTTCTGGCTTATTTCAGGGTGTGTACTTGTGTGTGAAAAAGATTTGGATATGTTAAGTCTGCCATCTTTCTTACCTGTGCCTGAGATATCTGCTTAGAGTCTTTCCTGATACGTAACAGCTATGGAAAGGAAATAACACTCCCCATGCTCCTGGAAACATTTCGGTAACTTGACTTTGGTAAGCAGTACAGTGGTAATAGGGATGAGGGGGTGATACGTACAGTATCTTGCATTGCAAACTGGCTTCTGGATCCTGCAGAGTGTGGTCAGCAGGTGGAGGTTGTTCACATTGCACACTTCATCTGCAGTTGCAACATGCTCCGTGTATATAAATTCAGCTCTGCTTTTCTTTGTGTGACAGGTCAAAGCCTGGGGACCCCTGAGGCAGAAGAATTACATTGCTCTGTGTGTTTGTATGTGTACACTCAGCAGGTGTATTTTCTCCTGTAACACGTTCAGTATCTTCCAGCCCAAGTCAGCTGTGGGTATTGCCCCTTGCTGAGAGGCTGAAGACCAGGTTCTCATGGCCTAAATTCCACCTAAGGCACTGTACTTGAAGGCCAGGAGTCAGCTGAAAGGAAATAAAAGATACAGGGACTTAAGTGCGATTTAGGGAATGTGAATCCAGCTTCTTCTCTCCTGTGACACCAGTGTGCCATAAGCACCTAATGTAGGAAGCTAGTAGTGAACAGGCCAGGCCAATTGCTGTATTTTCACTTCCCAAAGTGTTTCCAGACATACTGAACTGGACTCCCCACCACTAACTCAGCTCCAATATGAATTCTCAAGCCAATCCCATCCGTGTCAGGCAGAGCAAAGAACCTGATCCAAGCAGTGCCGCTTATTGCTGAAAAGGTCCTGACATCTCACAGCATTTATCTTCTGGAGGGTAACTGGAGGGGTAGGGGAGAGGCCTGGAGCTATGCTGGTGCATGTGTTGTTTTTGTGGGTTCTTTTGTTTTTCCTTCTTAGGAAGTTTGAAAGCTTGCATTGCACCCGTGTACTAGAAGGACTAGGCAGTGCCCTGTTACCCATCAACACCAGATAGATCTGGTGTTGGATGAGGGAGACACCTGGGCTCTTGGACAAGAGGTGCTGAGGGTGCTTTGCAGCATTCCCAGCACACTCGGCTGTGGGGCAGCTGAGCCCTCCGGGGCTTGCTTGTGGCCATAAAGAGTGCGATCTCTCACTGTGTTGGCCCTGGTAATCTCTGACTATCAATCATCCTCTTCTCATTTGGAAGAACTTTGACTTAATAATTATGAGAGATACATCAGCTTGAGTAATTTCTGTTTGAAGATATTAAGCTCTGTGAATACTGAAGAATATCGTACCCGAAGCTTTTGAGCACTTCTGACTGTAATGCAGTGCTGTTCTTGGAATGATTTGTTTCAACTATAGGGCCAGTTTAAATAGAGCTATTTAAGTATATGTTGCTGTTCCTCATACATCAAAAAGTGAAGTTCAGTGAATAATGAGTTATCATGGAGCACCACAATGAGATAAGAACTCATCATAGCTTTGCAATAAGTGGCAATGTCATTAAAGGAAAAAAGACTTTTTGTCTATAAGCTTAATTGGAAAAGCCAGAAATCTTGACTGGAGATTTTTAGCATGCTGACCAACTGGAATATATTGTAATAAGAGCAAATTTCTGTGTGCAGAGGGTGTCCAAGATTTTGATTGCTGTGTGAGCCACATGGCTGTGGGATATTTTCCTACATATGCCTTTTATGTAGATAAGTGACAGTACCTGATTTCTGGTCCTGGAAGGAAAGTGTAGTACATTATTATTGAACAGCTTTGCAAGATGCAGTAGTTGTCATTAAAACTCAGCAGTGGACAGTGGAGCTGTATTTGGCAGGTGTGGACTTTTTTTTAAAAAAACCTTTTAATGGCAATGACTTGCAGTTATATCATGCTGTAGTTTTAAACTGTGTAAGTCCGTTTGACTTGTTTATGTTCTCATTCAGATCTTTAATGTGCACACAGAAGCAGCTGGTTTCTGGGATTGCTGATCATATGGATTGGAGGTGGGGATGACCAGCCCTGGTGTACAGGGGTATTAAGCATTCGCTCTTTCACTGAGGTTTGTAACACAGCCGCTACGCTCGAATTTCCCTGTCTGCAGAATGTGGGTTCATCCTGCAGTTTATAAAGAATTTTAAGAGGAATGATGTGCAAGATCCATGCCACTCTTCTTCCCTTTGTGGTGCTTACTTTAACTTATTGCTTTTAGTAAGTAGAATCATCGTACCGCTGTGGTCTCGGTGATAGTTAGCAGGACACCACGATCTGCCCATCTGCAACAGCTCTGCTGGAAAGGTCTAATCTGCAGGAGCCCTTGTTTGCTCTTAAGGATGAAATGCAATTGAGCATCTGGTGAAGGCTGTTCTATGGTAGAAATTAACTATAAATATATACCTGGGGATTTTTTAATCATTAGGCTTAAATTGATTATTTCCTACTAGTTGTAGGACTCCTAAAAATTGCTTTTTCTCCTTTCATAAGAAAAACATTAGTTTGGTGGGCAAATGCTATGCTGTGGGTAAGATGTGGCAACAATAATGCATGAGGAGCGGTGTGAGAAAAAAAGACAGCTTCCTGCTCTGTGTTGTTTCTGATTTCCCCCCCCCCCCCTCCTAATTACGTGGAGTTGGAAGAATGAGCTGGTAGGATATGAATGTTGCCATCCCATAATAAGAGTTGTGGTCATGGGTGCCATGCAAGTATGAAGCTTCGAGAGACTGTGATGTGTTTTGAGGACAGACCAGGAATAATTCAGGCCTGCACACGGCTTTCTCAGGTAGAAGGTAAGCTAAGGGAATGTCTACAAAGCTAGAGCCCAAAGCTGGAATTGTGCTCCCTGTTCCAGTTAAACCAATACATAAACAAACCAGTTCACTTGATGTTCCCATTAATTTGGACTGCTTACCTTTCCAGTTTTTCCAGCTTGTGATTTGAGCAGAATGAGCCAGTAGGAAAAATGACAGTCTGGAACTGGCTTGACTTGTCTCCGTCTCTCCCCGGAAAGCCAGTTTCTTTTCTACCACCAAAATAGGGACTGGCTCCACAGCTATTGTTCAGGACACCTGAGACTCCACAGCAAAATCATCTGCTGCTGCCTAGAAAAGGGACAGCAAAGGAAAACTTGCAATCCTTTGCCAGCTCTTTCTGCACCTCTCTACCTACTATGGCTTTTTCTCCACTGTACAAATGGTGTAGCAGCTGCGGCTTGAAAATCACTGGGGCTTTCTCCTCACCCTGGGGCATTTAACTGTATCCAGCCCTGGCACCTTTACAAGCACAGGCAGCAGAAGGTGCGTGTGGGGCCAGTGTCCTGTCTGTGCCGAGTGTGCTGCTTCTGACAGCCATGCTCTGCCTGTGTCTCCTTCCAACATGGCCACAGCGCACGAGGTGGGCTGGCCCACGGAAAGACAAGTTGCACTGTTCTTCTGACTTGAGGCCTTCAGGCCTGCGATGACCTTGAGCCTTTTGTCCCTGAAGATACTAGGGAGTAGCATGAATAAAAGCCTTTCGTTTATAATGGAGAACCAAACACTTGGGTTACTGAGGGATCTCTGGGACCGGTTGGAGCGGGTTTTCCCACTGTGTGTGTGTGTGTGAGATGAGGCATGGTAGGGAGAAGGAGACTGGGTACTCAGTACAACGTTTAATTTTATTGTGTAACTCCACCGCAGCATGCTCATGACGTGTGTTTCTGACTTAATCAGGAACACTGAAGGTGCAAAGCCCCTCCGTGTCCTCCATGTTCCAGGAAGTCCTGACAAGCTTCTGGCTAAACAGCCAACAAGTCCACGGAGTCCCTTTGGTGCTTTGATGCCTGTGGAAAGAGAAGTTGGCAGTGGGAGTAATTTTCTAGCTTGTGTTGCTGACTGTGACAAAAAAAGAAAAAGTCAGCTTTCTTGACCTGGAACGATGCTGAGGCTGTGTGGAGGCTGGAGAACGCAGCCAGTGGTCTTTCCTTCATGCCTTGGGTCTTTTGAAAGAGATTTCTTTGGTATCAAAGTAGACCCTAACCTTCCTTGGAATCTCCTGGTTGAATTCAGAGGTCCGTAGCTGAGATCTGAGGCCTGCCTCCTCGGGCTCACTTCGCTATCAATTTTTATATGGGGCACTAGTATAGACTTTGATGTACTGTATTCTCAGTCATGACTGGGGGCTCCATGCTTTTGTATGTTGCCTGTATATCACTGGATACAGCTGGCATGCTCACCTACCAGAAGTGTTTCTTTTGTTTCCTTGATACTGCTAGAAGCCATTCTCAAGTATGTTCTGCCAGGCAAAATAAAATGAAACCCATGAATCTCGAAAACTTGGAATCTCAAAGACGACGAAGTAGGGAAACTGTATCTTTGGCAGCACCAAGGCCCTCTGACACAAAAGATCACAGTAGTGATCCATGTCTCTTGAGACTTGGAGATCGGGGGCTGGATTTCTCTTCTTATACTGAAGGCTGCCAACCTCTGACCAAAAGAAAGAGGAGAGAAAAAAAAAAAAGAAATTTAAGTTTGTTTAATTGGAAGAAGAAAAAGGGATATGCTGAAAACCTGTGACTGAATTGGCTTGAGCTTACGATCGAAACTCTTGCAGTAATTGGCTGTGATCTACTATAATGTTCACACGCTGTACGGGGGTGGGTTTTTTGTTTGCTGCTGGCTTGCCTTTTAGTCTTGTGTGTGCACGAAGAGGAGGGAATAGCATGTCAGGTGGCGAGAGGCAGGAAACAATCTCCTACGTGTGCATCTAAGGGACTGACGCTCAATGACTGGAGTTGGGAGTAAACCACGTCTTAGACCAGGAAAAAATAAACTCAGTAAATGAAGCAGCTAGAGTAGTTTAGTGTGCAGAACAGAGCCTGGCAGAGGAGGTGCTGGCTGCTGCACTGCACGTCTTCCTGGCCTGAGTGATGTTGTGTCGGGGAGTTGTAGAGGCTGAAATCCTCTGTGTTGGTTCTGAATCTGGCATATGTGTTAATCGAGATTACCATAGGCTCCAGTGGGAGAAATGGAGAGCATTGCAAACTCTCAGAAGGTCATTTGAATGCTGTGTACTTGCGTGAGGAATACCACCTAGGAAAGGGGTATTCCTCCTTCTTTAGAAGGAACTAGACATCAGCTGAGACCATTTGCTTTAGCGTTACACAGTAGTGTAAAACTCAGTCATGGGATCTTTATTTTTGAATAGTTAGCAAATTGGGGAGTAGTGATAGAAGTGATTAGAGCCATGATTAACTGTGTTGCTTGTGATTTTGTGGCTGAACCAAAAATGTGGGTTGGTTTGAATTGAAAGATGAAAAATTTCTTTTGCTAATATGAAAAATTAAGATTTTTCGGTAATCCTAAACCCAAGTATTTTGGATTGTCTAAACTCCTTTAGGTTAAAGAGTAAGTGATTGAAAATAGTTTTCTAGTTTTAGAGGAACAGGAATCTTAAGGGCGGGCTGTTCATTGAATTAAAATTTATTTCAGTCCTTCTGAATCCACATTTTGCTGAACATAACACAGGACAGATTCACCTGCAGAGGAAAAGGGAGCTGTAGGCCCCCCCCAGCTGCTTGCTACACTAGCAGCTAGAACCTCTCCTGTATCCTGTATCAACTGTATCCCTTATTCAAAACAGTGCTGTGTACACCCTTGAAATAGTTCTCCAGACCAAAAAAACTTCCCAGCATCTATAACAGACAGATAAAACTGAAAGTTAGTCACAGTGAGAAATAGAGCTTTTTTTTTTTTTTTCCAAAGAGCAGTGTGCGTGTTGAAGGCAAATGAAAATGATTCCCTAATGAAAAAGCAGTAAAATTGCTGAAGAGCACAGCTAAACAAAGGTCAAACCACGTAGACTGAATTCAGGCAGAGGCTAAACCTTTGTAATACATACAGAGAGTGCAGTATAAAATGAAGGTGGCCAGTCCAAGGAATATTACCATGCATAGATAATACATATATATGTAGATAATATATGCAATCATACGTTCTGAAAGCCTGTCATCAGAACACATTGCAAAGCACTGAATGCACACAGGAGTGCAAAAAGACGTAGTTGGAGAACATAATACCAAGATCACCACAGAAACAGTGTTCCTTGGGGGTCACTTTGTTTAAAGCAACCCTTTAAGCCTCTACAATGCACTGGCAAGCAAATTCCCAGAAAGTGAATTTCCAGATAGGTGCTGGAGCTAGGTAAAGTGAAATTTCAAGCGCATGAATAAAGAAAGGATTGGTGCTAGCCTTATAAAAGCAAAAAAATAAGCCCCCTCAGATTCACTTGCTGGGCATAAGATCAGCCCATGTGGCAAAGCCCATGTTGGCATGTCTGGATAAAGTTAGATACTGTTCAGTAGTGCTTTGCTATGGAACAGAAAGTCTCATGAGCCTGACTGGAAACACTCTGCATATGCAGTTTTACAAATGTTATGTGCTGAGCAGCATTTTTAAAGAATACAGGAGGCATTTCAAGGAAGAGTGGATTAAGGAAATTGTGTGAGATACTTATACCGGTCTTTGCATCCCAACAGTGTGTATGATCCTTGCTGCGTCCCCCTTGTCCCTGAGATATGAAGCAAAAGGTGAAAGTGTTAGAAATAAGTTGCTGATTCAATGTAGTTATCGACCAAGTTATTAGTGTATGGTTCTGGTTTAAAGAAATAAATGCTATTTTGAACTGTTGTCTATATACAGAAGGTCTAAATGAGGCCACCTTGAGAATACCCCGGTGTGGTTACATGAGGAAGGTACAGAGATGAGAAGACTTCCAAAAGAGGAAATCATGTCTAGACTTCAAAATGCCAGTTCTCAGTTTTGTTTTAGGTGGTGATATCCTGTCTGGTATCTTTGAGCCTCTATGGAGGAGAAATAATTGACTGAGAGAAGGAAACAGTAACATAAGGAGATACCATGTATCATTTCAGAGTAAAAGTTCACAAACTTTCATATTTCAGCCCTCAGAATTTGTCACAGACTAGAAAGGCAGAGTGCATTTTATTGTCTGATAGTGTATCAATTTAATACCACTGGCCAGCAGTGATGGGAAGCGTTCTTGTGAAGGCAGTCTGCAAGGTCTTGACTAACATGCATGCTGTAGCCAATGTGCCTTCTTCAAGCATTTTATGTTAAAGGTTAAATATTTTGTCTTCTTTCATGTTTTAGCTGTCTTGGGGGTTGAGATGGATGTGCGATTCCCAGCTTTTTTTTATAAGTGACTTGATAAATGTAAATGTAGAACACTGGACCTAAGGAGTTAAGTTCACTATTTCCAGTAGTTCAAATTAAGTTCCCCTGGTTTTGCATATTTTCTGTGTGTACTGTGCCACTGATGCTGAGAAGGGGGATCTCAAACTCAGTAGTTCCCTAAACAAGGAGGAAAACAATTATTTATGTTGTTTGTGGTTAACCTACAGATCAGTATTAATGGTCTGTAAAACCTCTTCAGATAGTTGACTCAATAGAAACTTTTGAGAAACTATTTAAACTTGAAAGAGAAGCTCCATGAGAAGATGGGATAAGATGGAGTTAAAATCATCAGGAGAGCGAGTTGGTGTGTGTGTGAAGATCCTCTTGTGATGCATTCATGGGAAGTAAGGAGGCAGAAGAGTGTGTGTTTAGGTGCTGAGGGGAAGAAGCCATTAAGTGGAACCAAAAATCTTCAGTACAGTTACTTCTTTCACTCAGATAACAGTGGTGGTGCATGCTTGGATGCTAATACTGGAAACTTCACTTGAGGTGCAAATAATTGCATTTTGTATTCCTCAAATTCAAATATGCTGGAGTGTTTTTCCAGGGAGAAAAGATAGTGTAACACTTAAAACTTCAAATGGATCCTTACAGCCATTGTGATAATTGTATTTGAAATGTATAAAAGTTGTGCTTGAAAACAGGACTTGATGCTGTCATATATATTCTGTCCTGTCCCATCTGCACATATTCAGTCACAAAGAGTATTCCCCTTTACAGGGGTAAATGGTAAGGTCAGATTTGGTTGAATTTCTTTCTTTTTTCTTTTTTTTTTTTTTTGGTCCCTGGACTGTTAATATGTTTTAGCATATTTTCATATAGCAAATTTTAATTAAGTAATTTTATTTAATACTGACCTGGGGCTTTTCTAGTCTTAGAAGAGGAAGGCAATGCTGTTTACTCTGAAAACTTAAATAGCCCTAGTAAAACTTAGGTATTTCTTCTATGCTGTCAAGTGTTCAGATTTTCACCTCAGTCCTTTTATTGATGGACAGGCATTGTTTTTTTAATTATTTGTGTCAGCTTCTTTGTAGGGATTTTAGGGGTATCCCAAGCTTTCTTTTAATCCATTATGTTTTCCTAAGTATTTTCATCTATATTGTGATAGTTCTTGCAATAAAACTGTCAGTGTTTCCTTCTCTCTCCATTGCAGTTTCTCAGAGAAGATGATGCGTTGCATTTTTTGTTGTTTTTACTTCTGGTATCGCAGTGGAAAATAAAAGCAAGTTGCTTTTCCCCCACATTTGTGTGCGCCCACAAGGAGACACACATGCATGCTCTTTCTCTCCCACATGTGCGCATGCATGCAGACACACACAAGGAGTTTGTTCTTGCTTGTGCACAGCCAGAAGAGGCTGGACATGGCTGTCTTCAGCTCAGTGGAAATTGGCACAGTCCCACCTCCAGTAAACAACAGCCTGACGTCAGCTCACGCAGCAGTGATAGCAGTAGAACTTGGGAGATGTTTCAACTGGCCAAGCTGTTGAAAGGCTATCGCTGGGTTTGATAATCTCTGGCTGCACTTGAGAGGAATGGGTGCAAAGGTGGGGGGGAGGAATGGTTGGTTAATGACAGAAATAATAGAGCAATTTCTGATAACTTTGTATGGGGTAGAGAGGTGATTTGTAAGTCTTACACCAAAGGGTATTTTGATTCCCACCTCGCTGGCTGCAGTCGCTCTCTCCAGTGTTATTCCAGGTTCTGAAATCCTGGCTGCTCTGTAGAATTCACATTCGTTCCGTGTTGGAAGTCAGAGAACAATTAAAGTGCCGTATAACAGTCAATCAAGCAGATGATGAAATTTGACTTTTCTATTGTGTTGAATTAAGCACTTTCATTATGATTTTAATTCCTGATGTTTGCTTTATTCAGTTGTAGATACAGTTCAAAGAACTGAGCCTGGCGATGCTAAGATTTTTACTAGTTTCTCTATATTTGATTTCTATTACTGGAATATATATAAGTTGTTGAGGTCCCAAATTATGACCGCAACACCCATAAAAGTTTTACTTGAAAGACACTTGGTTAGTCATCATTATCAAATTAGGCAAGAATAAAGGTACCGTTTTGTGGTGCTGGTTTCAGATAAGGCCTTTAGAAAAGTAGCTGTTTTCCTGCAATGCTACAAACGCCTTGACTGCAAAGTTAGTGAAGCCTCCGTTGCATTTCTGAAACAGAGCCACTGTGACTTAAATTTAATAACAGATGGTTCTCCTCATAACCCGACAGTTGAAAGAAACTTTTCTATTGTTCAGTACTACCGCTGAAAACACATTTCCATTATGAACTTACAGTACTCTTATGCCAAAACCAACAGTTAAAAATGAATGGTTTGCTCTGGTAACAGGACAAAACAAACATGAAAATCATTGTGTTGTGTGACAGAAAATCAGAATGTTAAAGTAAAAGAAGTTGATAAACCTACCAGAATAACTATTTGATGGGCTATTCTTGAATCAATGACACTTCCAAGCAAGTATTTCAAGGCTGTAAAGAATAGTGCATCGACTTCTGCTTTGTTTCTTGTACTGCTGCAAAGATAGCAAGAAGTTCATATTCCATTTAGGTCCTGTCACAAGGGATTTAGAGTTTTGTGAAATCCTGGAAGGGAATGTGAATAACTGCCAATATTAACATTTTCTAATGTACAAATTTTTTACATCTGCTTTTAGGGTATATTCAGTCTAGGTTAATCATAAAATCTGTCTTAGCAGGGAGGGACAAGAATGCGAGAGAGAAGGAAAAATTGGACGACTTCTAGGATGGTGTCTGTCCTGTTCGTAGCTTTTGAGCCTTTTGACCAAATCTGATGGAGATGCACAGGTCTCAAAGAATCACAACTTCTGTGAAAGTGGGCAAGAATGTGAGGATCTGTCTGACCCCGTACTGCTCAATGAATTCATAGAGATCAAAAGCAAGAGTGGGATAGATCTGTGCTTCTTGTTAAGAGAATGATACAACTGGGATTGCTGATCTTGCAGAGGGGAAGGAAAGGGTGAACAGCAGCTCTTTCAAAACCAGGAAAGTCCTGACTTTCTGCAAGTCTGACTGTCCTTGGAGACTCATGTGGCTGCTTGACATCCTGCTCCCCAGAGGGGCTGGCATGTGGCAGGGCTTGACTGTTTTTGATTTATGAGAAAAGCCCAGGACTGTTTTAGAAGAGACCACAAGCCAAGCCGTTGGAAAGCCTGTGCTTGAGAGATTGCAGTAGCACAAGAGCTGACAGCTCAGGTAAGGAATTTGTTCAAGAGGAGTTGTCTGGTGCAAAACTTTTCAAAATCTCAGGCTAAATAGGCAGGCTGACCATAGGTGAGCTGATGACTGGCTGTGGGCAGAATCAGAGCTCTACTGTGGTGCAGGAGCATGTGAGGTGGGTGGTGAGGGCCCTGGAGCTGCTTTGGTGTGGTGAGGTGACTTCTTACACACTTCAGGGCCCATAGGCAACTCCAGCATCACAACTTTGGCCCCATGCAAATGTGAACTTGCCATTGTGCAGGACAAAAACAGGCCTCTTCAGTTGTCCTTCTCAGGCAGGTGTGAGACAGGCTGGGCGATGTCACCTGTGTACAAAGTTTAGCGCAGGTTGCCTTAGGTCTGTTTATTATCTCTTTTCTTCTCCGTGGTCTGGTGGCAGGCTGCTACACTGTCAGTGCCTTCCCTACAGCCTGCTTCCTTTTCTGGGGTCTGGCTTGTGCCTGGGGAGAGTGAAATTGTGTAGGACTGTGAAACTCTTACAGCAGACTTAACTGAGCAGTGATCTTGTCCTAGGTCACTTCAGCAGCCGTACTCTGCACGGGGCTGGTCACAACCCCCAGCAGAACTTCCCCTTCCAAAAACCGTACCAGCAACTACCAGAGGCAGTTAATCTCTCAGCTGCAGCCTCGCTGAAGATCTGTTATGCCATGAATGGGAGGAGACGTGCAGTAGGGAAGTTTCTTTATGTTCTTTTGTTTGGTTGGGTTTTTTTGGGTTTGTGTTGGTTTTTTTTTTTTTTTTCTTCACTGTCTCTCATCTTGTCCAACCAGCGTGCTACTGCTCTAAGCAGGGAGATGAGCTGGTGGGAAAGGCCTGTGCACTTTGCCTCTACCTCCAAGTGGGTAACACTTGAATTTGCTGCCAGTGGTAAGAGTTAGCCAGAACTGCTCACACTAGCCTTGACTTAAACCACAAGTCAGAGACACGTTGCAGCTTGTTTCCTCTTGCTAGGAACCTGCAGAATGGCCTTTTGGATAGGCAGCTCTGCTTGGCTCTTTTCTTCATGTAACAAAGTTTACTGCATGGCTGTTGAGGTTATGGTTCACTTTGTATTGAGCAGTTTAGCTTTAATGTGGCCAGAGATCCAATAATACACAATTTTAACCAGTTGCAAAAAATCTTGAATTTGCTTTTCGTTTTATGGAGATAGTCCTAAAAAGGCTCCCAAATAGGCTGGTCTGCTATCAAGGTGTAATTCTGGTACTATTTCGTCATGCATCTTAAAAGGAATTATCCTTCCTCAGAGATTCAGAAAAATCTTGTGGTCAGCCCCTTCAAAGTAATGTTGCAAGACTTCTAAAGAAATGATGCTGAGTACTTCTTTTTGTTCTCCGATTATTTCTTTGATCCTTGCAGGTTGATATTTTCAGGATTTCCGTGTAACATAAAGGGCTAAAAACCAAAAGAAAAAAGATTGAAGCTGAAGTCCTTATGTAATCACTTCTCAGTACTTGGCAACACTGCATGCTCCTGCCTTTGCCCCTTCTGTGCTTCTTAATGGTTACAACTTTTCTGAATAGTAAAGAATCATAAGGATGGCCTCTCCCCATACTCGATCGCAATGTGAGATGGGAGCAGACTGCACAAACAGCTCTGGGCATGACTGAGGGAGGGAGGATTCCTACCAGTATTTACCACTGGAGCTTTGCTGCTTTATAAGGCAAGAGCTGCTCCATGACCTGTTCTGTGTCTGCTGCAGCACTCACACCAGCGAGTTTAATGAGGTGGAGGACAGCCCCCAGTAGATGTTGGGGATTTGGGGTTTTCTTGTTTGTTTTAAGACACTCCTACAAAGTGAAGGAGCAGAATAACTCTGCAACTTGCATTGACTTAATCTAAAGACAAAAACCCAAGAACAATTCCCAGGCTTGGTTTCATACCTTGGCCAGGTCCTCACAGCTTATTGGCATAAAGTCTGGGTTTCCAACCGAAGGAGACCAGCAAGAGCAAAAGGGAAGGGAGCCACAGTGTTCCTGTTTCATAGCTTAGAGATAGCCACCATGGCCTGCTCCTTCCTTTTTTTTTTCTCTTTACTATTATTTTTTCCCCTCAGTGGGCACAGGGTCTTGTGGAGCATGTGACGCCTTCGCATCCCTCCCTTGCTCATGTTTCACTGAACAGGAGACCAGTCCCACCCAGAGGGATCCCAAAGTTCCCCACAGCCTTTTTCTCAGACTGGAATGGTTCTCCTTCTTCTTTGGCCTTTTTTAAGGGTAGTATCAAGCACATAAAACTTACTGATTTCTTCTTATTGGCAATGCCACAAAAGCCAAACAGGGAGGAAGAAGTCAAGAAAACCAGAGCAGAGGGTGGGGTAAACTGATGAGCAGGAGGAATCAGACTTTTATGGATCTATGCAGAGCAGAACAGGGATTTGTGTGCTGTTTGGACAGCCAGGTGAAGTACTCAAGTTCAGCTCCATGGTACTGCTGCTCCCTGCAGAGGACCCTCAGTTTTAGCTGTGCAAATGCCGTGTGGATTTTTTTTTTTTCACCCTGAATAAAACAGTATGGTTAAAACCAAACCAAACCAAAAAACAACCCAAACAAAAAGCAACTCCAAAAAGGGTCTTGCAACTGAAATGCTTGTTTCTACCACTAAAACTTCAATTTTCTCATTACTACAATAATGTGTTGAATTAAAATGGCTGAAAACCTTCTTTAATTATAATACTGATTTTATTTTTCTAGCAGTAATAGTCAAGCAATGGCCTGCTGACAGAGGCAGCTTTGAATGAGCA
Source organism: Strix aluco (assembly GCF_031877795.1). Classification (NCBI taxonomy): domain Eukaryota; kingdom Metazoa; phylum Chordata; class Aves; order Strigiformes; family Strigidae; genus Strix; species Strix aluco. The sequence goes on from NC_133933.1 coordinate 9,817,527, forward strand.
GCAGTCCTGAGGGATGCCATCCCCCCGTGCCCCCCCAGCCCCATCTCCCAATTCTTGATGAAGAAAACAAGTTGCTGCCTCTTCAAGATTTTTCTTGTCCTTTTTGCTGGTGACTGGTGTAAGTGTTAGTAACATCTGCTGGCCCGAGCTTGCTTCCTCCTGCAGCGCTGGTCTCTGGCAGGGCTGCACGGAGGAGCCAGGAGCCGTGGGTGCCCTGTGCCAAGCACCCAGCGTGGCTTCGCCAACCAAAAGCCTTCAGCAGAACCGTGTCTGTGATAGCAACAGCAGCACCGGCTTGGCACGACTGGCAGGGCTCTGCTTATCTCCTGGTAGTTTCTTAGGCTCTAACTCTCACAAGCGGCAGGTTTTTTTTTTCTTTTTGAATAATGAATTTTATTTTAAGCAAAATAGCCAAGGGGGATAAACAGATCAACATGTGAATCTGAAAACAATTTCTACTACTTTTGACTTAAAGAGTTACTATAAATGACAGATACTACAGAGAACACTTTTCTTTCACAGTCCATTCTTTAACTTGTTTCAGCCTTTCAGCAATGTTTTGTGAATCACTAGTTTTTGGGGTTTTAATCTGCTCTGTCAGGTTTCCTTGATGGTGGCAGTATTTTCCAGGGCAACTGGGAGGGAAAGTCTACCTGTATATATTTTAACAGGGACATGGCATCTACAAAGTCGCAAGAAAATGAACAGACTGTAAAGACAGATGCAGTCCCTGCTTTATTTATTTTGTAGCTGTTTGCTCCAGAATTGGCCAAGTTTCCCTTTGGATGGAAGGGACAAAAAGTATTTTGTTTTGCTTTTTAAAGTAAGGCATAGGTTTCTCTGCTGTGTCCTAAGACTGGTTGGTTGTTTACTTTTCATTTTTTTCATCAAATTAAAAAAAAAACAAACCTAAAGGAATATGTGGAGATTTGGTCTATTTCATGTCACACGTGAAGTCAATGGAAAAAAATAAATTATATGCATCTAAGAGTAAAATTTATCTCAAACTTGTCAACTCTGACAAGTAGTGATCTTACTGCTGACTCTTAGGTTGTACAGTGCCTACAGTGATATATAGGGGAAAAATAGCCAGTAATGCGATGCTGTGCTTCAGATCCATTTTTTGGGGGGAGGGTGGGGAGTTCCTGGGGTTATTTTATGTACAATTTCCTGATGTGAGAAGTTTTGAAGACTCTCGTAATGATTTATTTGGAGATTTTCTTCTAACAACATCAGGAGGCAGCCTGAAGTTGTACTGTCCTATACTGCACTCAAATCAGCCTCATACAATAATCCAGTTGTTTCTTCCTTCTAAGTACACAGAGTGTGTGCGGCAATGATCCTGGAGTCTGCAGGCAGCTGCAACAGAAAAGGACTTTCGTCGTTTGCTTTTGCTTTCTCTTCCTGTCCCCTCCATTTTCATGTATGTTTTTTAGAAGGCTGAGTTTCTGATGGACTACTTATTACAAGATCAGTGGAAAGTGAAACTGTGTTTTGGGGCTTGTTTTGTTAATTCTTTTGTTTTTCATATAGAGCACTGTTCTTAATATTAAAAACAACCCAGTGGGCTGAGAAATTAAAAATGTCAATTGATAAAAATGAAAATCTGAACTTCATCTGTAGGAAGTATTAATGAGAGAGAAGCTGAGTCTGTCTCCCCCTGCAACCTTGCCCCCTGCAGAATGCCAAGTGTAGTCACTTTGCATCATTTAGGAGTAACCCTGAAGTACCTTTAAGTAGCTGAAAGTTAAAAGATTAGAAATCAAGTCGATAATACAGTTTCTCTTCAAATACTTCCTCTAAATGTTTAAAACTGTGTCCCTGAGGAAGTAGCATTATTAAAGCTGCGTGACTATGAAATCACCTTGACTCTGAAGAGTAGATGCTTGAGAGTTCTGGGGATTTTCCTCATCTGACTCCTTTCATTGCAGTGATTACAAAGTTCTTTGCAAAACATGTCCCTCAGAGTTTGTATCATCTCCAGGCCAGTCAAATTGCCAGGGGTGGCAGGAGTTACCACATGTACTCTAGGCATATAAACCCAATCATGTTACTGATACTAAAGGTTCCCATGAACTTTTTCCAAAGGATTTTAAAGCTTGTTCATAAATAAATGCTGAAGAAGAGTTTCAGTGCTTTTCAGATACCTTTTCCCCCATGTTGGCATTAATAATGCTAACCAAAAAAAATCAACACTGCATACTTCTAATAGATTTAATCACAGAAGGTCCTAACACACTTTGCAAATGATGTGTACTTGACCATGGGAACTGTTCCTCTCTCCCAACACAGCCTGGCGTGGGGTGGAACACAGCAGCTGTTTGACAGCTCGACAGCACATGCGGCATTGGGACGAGAAGTAGAAGTTCACTGTGTCCTGTAGAAACTGTGAAGAATTTAAGGTAACCCAAAATGGAAGCTGATCAGGACATGAGGGTTTAACAGTCGGCTGATTGAGAAGTTTCATTTCTCTGCAAAAACTGTTGGCTTGTTGATTTATTTTTTTTTTAATTTTTTTTTTTTTTTCCCCTGAGGTATGAAAGCCTGCTCATTCTTTGGCTCAGCTTTACTTACTCCAGGTTTGGTTACAGGACAGTTAGGGAGCTGAGGCATGGGGAGTGATGCAAGGTGGAGTACAAGGTGCTCTGCCTTATCCCCTACTATATGGATAATGTGGTATCTGCTTTGAAAGTGGAGTTATCTGTGTTGCATAAGGGCATCTTATGTCTCCTTCGATATCTACACAGCGCGTTGTTAGGCTGTAAGATACCGTGCTGCAGATAGGCAGCCAGGTGACTGTATAGCAGCTTCCCTGGGGGTAGGCAGTCCATGAGAGAGCAGAGCAGTGCTGCTACATCACTACCAGTTCTAGTATCTGCAGCACTTGGATCTTTCCCTGGGGGCCTCTCCTCTGCGTGTTGACCCAACCTGACCCTGCTTGCCTTGCAGGAACTGCCTAGATCACAGCTAAAGGTGGTATGGCTGTAGGCATGAAAGTGTAAGGTCTGACACTGATTGTATCAATGAGCAGGAAGCCTTATACTGCTTTATGTGTTCTTAATGAATGTTGAAGCCAAAACATTCATGCATTTCTCTTTTCATCTATTATCAGTACAGCATATTTAACAGTTGTTTGAAAACTACATGATTTAAAAAAAAAAAACCAAACCACCAAAAAAACCCCAAACGCCAAAAGCCCTTAATTAAACTATTTCCAAAGCATTCTTATTCTGGATGGGCATGGACATGGGCAGAATACCCTCATGGTTTTCTGACAGGATCACTCAGATCATTCAGCCTTAAATTGAAGTGACCTCATTCTGGAGGGATGCAAGGAGCTCAAGCTCTGAATTTTTTCTTACCATGGTCACTGATGATCTTTCTACTGTTAGCACGACTTTTGGTGGGTGATGTACCAAAAAGCTTGCAAGGACAAAAATTACCTATGAATTCACCAAAGAGAAGCACTGTGTGTGTAGGTTCTAAGGAGAAGAGGATGTCTTTGGATTTTGGTTATTTCAGCTTGGGCTTTGGTGTGTAGTTTCAGTCTGGTCCCTTAAGTTGCCACTCTCTGACAGTGAGTTCACATTTCAGCTTTTTTTCAGTTGATTTGATTTTGCATAATGTGTCAATTTTTTTCCTTAGTTATGAACAGACAGTGCTGATGGGTTTAGTAGAGCTGGTTTTGGGGTATAACTAAAGGTATAATGTGGTCCTTAGTGTTTAGGTATACATTAGCACAGAAACATTTTCAGTGACGTGTTCCCACTTGAAGTGCATGCTGTTAAAGCATTGGTTTTGTTTGTATATAGCAAAAATGCTTTCTCTTCTGTTTTCCTCTTTCTGTTCCAGAAACTAACAGGTCAAAAATCTGTTTGACTTCAGGTTTTCTTTTTCATAAATTTTCCATTACCTTAACATTTCTTGGGGTGAATTGGGCAAATTTTTCAGCGGTGTTTTAAATGAGCCTGGGATCGAAGTTAGGCATAAATGTCAGAAAACTCAGTATCTGTGCATAATTTCAAAACTAAACTAAGCAAAAATGAGAAGTTTTGTTTTCAGATCTGAAGACAACTCAAATTGCAAAGAAAAGCAAAAAGGAAGTCTGGTACTTCTAATGCTGCTGAAGTTAGTGCAGCTTTTGAAGCCACCAGCCATTAAAACATGCTAATTATTCCAAGGAGATGATAATGTTTTTGGAAGTCAGCTGAACAGTTGGTATGAAACTTGGGCCCTGGAAAGTCAGCTGCTACTGACTATAATGGAGTCAGTGTTACCTGCTGACCCTTTTTTGAAAGAGTTTAGACTCGGTATGTAAAGGGGGTAGAAATTTTCCTTCACATAACTGGAGATACGGGTGTGTGACTATAAGAGTTGCCACTGCCCAGAGGCAGAGACTTGGGGTAATTAAGCAGGAGCACAGACACCTAAAGAGAGAGAGAATTACCAATAACTAGACATACAAAATTAAACCAAACTGGTGATTCTAGTTTCAGGTAGTGACTGTACTGGTTTTGCACGGCAGAGACAGTGTACGCAAGGAGTGTTAGGTTATAATACCAGCAATAGCTTTCCAAGTACCACTCAGACAGCCACAATTGATTGACTTTGTGCCTCTAATTTTGGCTTCTTTTGATCAATGGGAAAAACGGATTCCTCTAGGCCAGGGACCAAACCCCCACTATCTTGCAGTTGCGAGTAAAGCCTGGTTCTCTCCGAACTGCATTGCGAGTTGTTGTATCATGTGTGACTCATGGCCTAATTAAACAGTCTCAAAAAGAATACAATCTCGGCGTTACCTGTGTTTCTACTAAGCGTGTCCAAGTATTTTCTGTCTCTTGGAAAGTCAGATACGTGGTGTGAAATCATCTGCCTGCCTGACATCAGATTGCCAACCCATAAGTGATATCTGTCGTGAAGGTGCAGGGCTGGGTTGTCCTGTGAGCATGCTGGATGGCTGCCTAGGATGGCTGGTTTGAAAGGGGAAATTTCTAGGGCTTATCAACAAGTACCCGCACCTAAGTGTTAATTGGGCCCTCACTTCTTCGATGTGCATGTCTGTGTGAGTGTATGAGAAAAAAAAGCTATGGAAAGTAAAGCTTCCGATTCTCTGTGCGAGTATAATGGAGGAAGGAAGCAGCAAAATGTATTTTGCTTAGCAGAATAATGTGAAGAGGCTCAGCCCTGTGTTTTCAGTGAATAACTACTTGGTAGTGAAATGAAGTAATGAAAAGTGTTCAGTTTCGAGGGGTACTGTGCACGTGAAATACAACATTTTGGCATACTGAGTAGGATTCTCCAAGGGATGCACAGTATTGGTGCCCTTTTTTTTTTTTTTTTTTTTTTAAATATGGTCCTTGCTGAAAAGCCAGATCTACTGTAGATAAAATTTCCGTCAGCGATCCTCTTGCTTCTAAACCTGGTTGTGCTCTTAGATCTGCTAACCCATAGCTTTGAGTCTGCCTGTGGTGCTGAGCTGTTTGTGCATCTTGCACTCCTGTTCGTTCATCAAAAACCAGTTGGTGCCCACAGAAGTATCTTTCCAGGCCAAGGTACTCTTAAATGAAACACCTAATTTTTATTGTTTGGTACCTAATGTTTTATGACTACAAACTGTTGTGAGAATATCAATGACTTCAGAGACTTTCATCTCTTTGAATTATCCTCTTTTTGGATGTGTTTGCTTTAACTCTTGCCTATGTTATACGTACTTCCATCTTTTCTCTGCTGCTCTAAACTTGTCATGATTATGCTATGCTAATACCTTTTTTGGCTTTCAAAGCTGGCTTGTGTTGCTTTTTTATTTGGGTTTACTGGTTTCTTTAGAGGCAAAAATTTTTTGTATAGTACTTAACCTACCTGACAGCGTAGATGCTTTGCAGAATAATTTTTTTAAAATCCCCCCAAAACAGGTGTCTTCCAGTGGACTGGAATCCAGGAGAGGAGAGCAGGGGGTGTCCAGGATGGGAGGGCAACACGGGAGACCTGAGTTGAGTGCCTAGCCCTTCAGCATTCCCTTTGCTGTATTGCATTTGCTATTCCCTTTGCTCTGTTTAGTTCCTGATGATTATATTTCCTTTTCCCATCCCTCTGACATATCTGTTTAGCTTCTGTGTGGCACAGAATTGTGTGTCCAGGCATGGATATATATGCAGAGCAGGACTCCAGTGAATCTCCTAGCTAGGGGAGAGGACAGCAGTGACAGCGTTACCATCCTGCAGCTGCCATGATTATATTCCCACCTTGGGAACTCCTGTATTTGAGGTTGCTTGTCTCCTCAGTGTAGGAACAAGAAAACCACACTCCTCTGCAAGTTGCTGCAGCACATATAACCTCCCAGGAGCATCCTGCCACAGCCAGTCCTCTCCTTCCCAGAGGCTCCGTGATCGCTTCTGCCCATATTACACACACAGTCTGAGGAGGTGCAGTGCTGGTTATCCAGGAGCCTCAAACTCCATTGACCAGACCCATTAGGGTGACTTTGCTGTCACTCCTTTTCTGGTGAGGTTTAGGGGGTTTGCTGACCTGTCTGCAGGTGTTAAAGGGCTTTGCTACTTCACTTCTGTCTCCACAGATTTCCCCCTGAAAGCGATGTGGAACTGCAGCTGCATCTGGCTCAGGGTGGTATTGCCTAATTTTTTTCCTTTCTGCTGCATCCTTCTTACCTTTATTCAATAACTAGAGTAGGTGCTTTCTGTAGTTGGTGCTTTCCTCCTGTTTCCTTGCTATCAAGCGCACATCACATGATAGCAGGCCTCACCCAGACCCAAGCGGCTGCCTATCACAGCCTGTCGTCAGCTGGCACCGTTCCCAATTCTCCAGAGCTGGCAACTGTCCTCTTTTCTTTGAGCTCCGATAACGGGAACAGATTAGCGGTGGGAGCAGCCGAAGCACTGCTTTGTGGGGCTTTACTCCTGTATACCTCCGGTTTTCCACAAATCTTGCCAAGTGAGTTTCCTGATCGTGGGCTGTGTCATTTGCTATGCTCCCCTTCCCTGCCCCCACCCATTTCCTGACATCACTTTAAATCCTTCTGTAGCAGTGGTCCAGTTCTGCTGGAGCACTCCACCCAGGACTTCCGAATGCAGTAAATCTGGCTGATCGGGGGACTCATACGGTCTGTGGAGCTAGAAAAACTACAAAGCTTTGTTGAGCTTAGGAAAGAAATCCTAATAAAATGATGAAGAGTATTGAACTCTTTTTTTCTTTTTTTTTTTTTCCCTTCCTATACAGTGTAAACTTCATTAGGTGAGGCTGCTCTACCCTAAGTAGAAACAAACAAGCAAAAGTCTTAGTTTGTCTCTACTGCAATCTCCTGCAGCAATTTTTAAATGATCTAGCATAAAGGAATAAATAAAATACATTCTCATTGCTTTAAGAGGTCAACTCGCAGTGCCCTTCTAGACTGTCATCGTCATCCATCACTGTGGACACTGTTTAATTTGCCAGTGGTTACGCTGTCCAGCCTCAGAGGTTGGTCATTCTGGGGCTAAAACAGTCCAAAGCAAAGGTTTACAGTGCTGGTGATTATGATAATCTCTTGGCAATCTTACTGCATATTCCGTGCTAAAGGAGGCTTTTTATTCATAAGGAAAATGTTAGAGCCCCCACTGACATTATGACTGGCTACTTTTCTGCTGGAGGTCCCTAAGATCCAAGATTTCCTTACTTTCCTGGCACTTGGGCTTGTCCCATGTGCCTGCTGATTCACATCATAAAAGTACATACAGGCTGGATTTTGTTCTTTGCTCTTCTGTTAAGCATGGACACTGGGAGTAAAAAGACATGTCAAATTTTGAGCACTGTTTTTCCCAGTGTAAAGTCAAAGTCTTTCCAGCTGCGTAACTGGGGGAGGGATCAGATGGATCTGAGTCAGATGTGTTTATAACTGGTCCCAGCATGCTCCTGTTCTTAAGAAAACTAATTTATTTAAACAGTGGGCAATTGATGGAATTTATAGCCCAGTACTATGTGCTACAGGTTTAATAAGCAGTGTCCTGTAGGACACCTGCAATTGCTGCCCTGAAACACAGCTTGGGATCAAAGCGCCCTTCTGCCTTATTGCCCATGAGCTATGGATGGTGACCAGACGCTCTTGAAGCTCGGGACATGTTTGCTGCTCTTTCACAGGGAGGAGAGAAGGCTGAGGGGGGTAACTCGTGTGTGAAATGCCCTCAGGTCCCTTCTTCCAGATCAGTTGTCTAATGCAAACGTAGCCACCCTTTCTGCCTACCTCTGCCTCCTTGCCTTTAGCCACAGTTGAATTTTTGCTCACTTTCTATCAGTCTAAAGATACTTGCTGTCACAGTGTAGTGTCAAACAATGTCTTGTGTGGATTTTACTGGCTTTGATGAATACTGCAGGAGTGATGCTTGCTCATGAAAGTTTTTAGGGGACCTTGACTGCTTCTTGGCAGGGGACATCACAGTTAGTTCTTCTGGATGCTCCACCGTCATGATCAGGCGAATGCTCCTTTTAATTTTTGGCTTGTTGAGGCTTTTGCACCACTTCTCTTTTTTTTTTTTTTTTTTATATCAGCTGTGGTTATCTCCCTCACACTGGGTTGAATTGCAGCTTGTCACTTGATGTGAATTATTTTTATTACATCCTGAGGCAGAGCACAGTGGTCCATCGTGAGCAGAGCATGTTTGCGTTGATACCCTTGACACCCTCATCTTCCACATTTTATCGTGGCTCTTGGGTTACTTCCAGGGGTAATTCCAGGGACTGGCTGTTGTGGGACGCAATGTCACGAATGTACTAGGACCAGTCTGTGTCCACAGTGGTCAATTCCTGTGTGTCCTCACCAGAAGTGACACACCGTGGGGATTTTTCTGGTGTGAATGCTAATTACACTTTCAAATGATACTGACATGGGAGGACCTCTGAGCTTTCTGGAGAACAGGGTTAGGATTCAAAATGTTGACCAAGTGGAGAAATCAGATGGAAAAAATAAGAGGCGATTCAGAAAAGGACGAGCACAAAGTTGTAAACTTTGGTGAGAATAACAGACTGCTCAAATACAAACTGGGAGATGGCTGTCTGAGCAGCAGCTCTGCAGAAAGGGGCTGGAGTCCATGGTGGATTCCAGGCTGACCGTGAGTCACCAGGCTCGTACAGTTGTGACAAAGGCAAGCTGGGGGTTATAAGAAAGAGGGTGCAGCAATCCTTCTGCTCAGCTTGGCTTGGTGAGGTCTCAGCTGGAGTCTTGAACCAGTTTTCTGCTCACAGCCTTCAAAACCAGCAAAACAACTCAAAAATAGGGCAAAAAGAATAATGTAGAGGAAAATAGCATGATTTAGCAGTCATGACCTATGAGGAGAAAATTAAGGTATTGGGGTTGTTCAGTCTATGAAAGAAAAAACTGAGGGGATTGGATGGACATGATAGCACCTCTAAAATGTAGGAAGGAATAAACAGTTTAGCACATATCTCAGGGACAGGACTGTACACTTGTGTCTCTTGGGAGCTTTGTGCAGAGCAGTCCCAGTGACAGGCTGTTGTCAGAAATCCATGGGAGACTCTTTCTCTTTTTAGCAGATGTATTTATCTGGGTCTGTGTGTTTCTGTGGCAATGTCCCTTCTCTCCCATTTCATGATGACCAGTCTGAAAAAACGCAGGAGGGCTGTCTGTCGTCCTGTAAGCCGAGGAGAACAGGCCAGCTGCAGAGCTGACCCGTACCTCTGATCAATGCTTGTGTAATGGCAAAGCTCGCCCCACGCTTTCATGCTGAGAAGGCAGTGGATTAGTATCCAGGTGCGGCTCCACAAATGCTTGGTCAGAGGTATGCTCTGACATCAGGCAATGAGATTTTTTGGCTCCTGGTGTGGGGAAGTTGAACATTCACATTTGGCTTGCACAAGAAGGCCAGTCATTTTTCTCTGGGAGTCTGAAAGCAGGGGAGGTGACCAGGCTGAAAGCAAGAATGCTGCTTTAGACTTGCTGCAGGACTTTGTGGTAAGCGCACACAGATAGAAGCTCTCAGGATATGACAGACTCATCCTGACAGATGATGCTTTAGCACCAGCAGTCAAAAATGGTGGTTGTGGTGTTGTGAGGGGTCTGTGCCCATCTTTTAGGGAGATTTTAGTCTTGGGGACAGGCTTGCTCTCCTCCATCATGTGGCAACTACTGCAGCAAAGCAATATTAGGAAGTAACATTTTAGCTGTCTTCCACGTGATTAGTCCTGCTTGAGGGAGGGGGAAGGGCCTCACACTCTCTGTTAATCATTTCTTCTTCCCTCCTCCCATCTGCTCAGTGATTCTCTTGCTCTTGCATACACCACTAATGTTTGATCACTTTACTTCTCTCTCTGTTTCTCTCCCTCTCCTTGATGGGTCTTTGAGTCTGCCCTCCTTGCTCCTAGCTTCTTGCAGAGATGCTACCCCAATGACCTGATTCTCTCCCCTAGCTCCCTCAAAAAAAAAGAAAAAAAAGAAGGAAGAAAGGAAAAAATATTCCAAAATGTCCAGTGCCTCACTCCCCTCTGCCTGGACATTATGCCTTTTCCTAGTGGTCAGCACTTTTAGCCAAAGTTGTGGAGCACGTGTGGGTAGTGCCTGCTTCCCTCTCCTCCTCTTCATGCCCTCCCCAGAGGCAGCAAGCCTGACTCCTCCTCCACCTCCTTCTCTTCCAGCTGCTTTCACTAGCCTCCTAGCTCTTCTTGGCAATGAGGAGCCCGGACATCTGTAGAAGCAGCTGGAAGCAAGATGGAGAGCCAATATCCTGCAGCTCACCAGATCTCTACAAACCTCAGCTCAGGAACCAACTGCTTAATTCACTGTGTTTTTGTACTATTTAATTTGCACTGCACACTGCTTGTTTCTCACCATCCCGACAAAGCTATAGCTTTATTGATATATGTCATCTCATGCCTATAGCATGTTTTTTTAGAAATCTTGTAGCCAGTCTGTAAAAATGAGTGCTCTTACGCTATAGCGGAAGAAGGCAAAGTTAAGCTTTGTTTCCACCTGGATCTTCAACATTACCTGCCAGTATCGTCATGTAGCTCTAAGGACAGGATTTAATCCTGCATTAACTGAAATTTGACCTCTGTCAAAGAGGTAATGGTAACACAAATACATATTCCTGAGAACGCAGCAAAAGTATTTTCACTGATTCTCTGTCGCTTTCCCACCTGATTTACATCAAAACCGTTTTGTGAAGATGACCCCGGTGATGTTCTGAAAGGTGACAGTTACCTTTCCCTGTAAACACTTGGGAATCAGTGTTAAACTGAGCTTGGCAGGGCAGGCCCTCCTACAAAAAGGAGCAAAAGAGGTCCAGGATTCCTGCTACTGTTCATGCAGAGGTGGGGGAAGCTCGTGGGTGTCGGGAGTTACAGCACTTTGCAGCAGGGCTTTTGGGGATGGGCCCCTGAAGGGAAGCTTGCGAGTCATGTTGCCGTGAAAAGCCTCACAGCATGTTACATGATGCAAGCTACTTGGCAAATGCTGTAATTGTGTCACTGAAATGGCTGAGCCACAATGCTCAGGGAGAAGATTTTGCCTTGTGAGCCTGGGAATGCATTATACCCTTCCCTGGTGCAGGAGGGCAGTCTGGGAACGCTGGTTATGCTGCAAACTGCTGGGAGCGCTGTGTTTGTGTGGGGTTTCTTGTACTCTGTTTTGGGATTTGAAATTTGCCAGTTGTGTGGCTGAGAGCATGTAACAAGACATGTAACTAGAGAGCTGCTTTAAAAATATTTTTCAAAGGACTTGGAAGATGAGCGTGATGATTAGGGACAACGTTTTTATAGAGCCTTCAGCCCAGCATCCTGTTTTACTCTTGCGACAAACTGCAGTTAGGCAGAAAGCAGCTACTGGCATTTTTAATGTCTCATTCCCTCAGCAGCTAGCGGTAGCTGCTTGCTTTTAAATGTCATTATTTGCACCCACAGCAGTTGGAGCTGAGAGGTACAAAGTTAAGGGAATGGCTTTAGAAATCAGGCTTCAGGCCTTGATTCGGGTTCAGGCTTCAAACCACCAGCTCTGAGAGGGCTGAGCAGTGCTTTATAGCACAGGCGTAGGTATGTGTGTGTGGGTGCACAGAGCCTACGTGTGTTGTTCTTGTCAGGTGTTAAAGTCCAGCGTAAAACAAATACCATTTGCAAGTAGCCCTGAGATGTACTTTTATTTTTTCTTCCCCCTGTCTCTAAACCTTTGCTGCGAAACAGAGCTCTCATATTTTCCATTCCTAATTCAAGAGCCGGAGGGATCGCTAAAGCCAGGTATCAAATTACAAGAGAAAGAGTGAAGACATTTGGTTGCAGCTTCATCGGCTCACACAGTACACCCAAGCGACCATTTTCATCAGCCCCCAAGTCAATGTTAAAACTACGTAAGGGAAATCATCTTTTCTCTAGGTCTGTCCTTGGGAAGGACAGTGTCTGCAAGGAAAGTTCCCACCAATAGAGGTGTGTGAGGGCTGGGAAGAGGAGGAAGGAAAAACCCTGTAATGTTCAAAAAATCATCTCATCCATAGTACAGGAAATGTTCCTACTCATCTGAGCTACTAAAAAAAAACCCCAAAACAAACAAGTTTCAACAATAACAATTTTCAAATTAAATCCTTTGAATGGGTAATGTGTGTAGCTTAAAATGAAAATGTGACTCAGCCAGGAATTGTTACTATTACTGGTACTGTTCTAGATTTTTAAACCGAGTCTACTTCAGATATTTGGCATGTCCTTGGTTGTGATAGGAGGCTGATTACAGGTGGTGGCTAAATATTCTTTATGGGCTGACTAATTCAAACTTGCATCTTTTCTGCTGAAATTGAGATTTGAGACTCTCTTCTTGAAGTTAGACATGAACTTGAGTGAAGATTTAAATGCATAAAAGAAAGCCAAACTCCTGTATTCTGTTTTTTTCCCCTTCCACCTCCTTGCTAGCATTTATTTTCTTGTTGGTGTTTTCCAGACCATGGTTTTTTCTCAGACAGAGCCTATGCTCTTCTGGGTTTGGATGCATTCTTCAAACCTTCAGCTGCTTCTCTTTCATTCTTAAACTGGCGTATGTGTTTGGCTGTTTCCTCAGTAGTTTGTCCATCCAAAGAAGGGCCTCCTTGCCCTCTTTTCCTTTCCTATGTATTCTCTTGGTCTTTCCCCTGCATGCTAGTTTTTCTTTCCCTAATCTCCATGTGTTACTCCTTCTCATTCCTCAGTTGCACTTGTCTGGCTGGAAGAGATCTGCAGCCAGCTCCTCTACCATTTCCCCACCATGCCTTTCCTCCGGTAGAGCTGATGGGAAATGCCGTATTTCCCTCATCCCTCCTCCCACCGCCCCTTTCCTCTACTGTTTCTTTCTTGTATAACTCAGTGAAAAGCACTTAATGAAAAGACTTTGGCTAAGAGAGGAGCAGAGTGCAAACTCAAGTTACTTCCCTGTGTGTATTTTCTACTGTCTGCCTGTTCCTGTGAGCAGATATTCAGCCTTTGAAGCTGGATATTCTTGGGAGTCAGTAGAGAGATTCATTTTGGAAAGGGTAGTAGTGGACTGACATTTGATTTCCTTATTTAAGTGTGACTGTTACCCATATGCTGGAGACCACATGTGACTTACAACACCCGCCCTCTGTGCTTCCTCAGTTTTTCTGCCCAACCTTCAGTTCACATTTTGGTGGCTATCTTCACCATGAAAAGAGGTAGAAATTGTGTTCCCTCTCACACTGAAGGCTTAGGTTAAAATTAAAACACGTACAGAGCTGCAGAGTCTCTTGGACTCGTCTCCTACAGCCCCAAAGGCTACCTTATACCCAGCTCAGGGGCTTTTCAGAGAGCTGAAAAGGGGAATTTTAGTGTTGTACGCAAGCATTTTGCTTCCTGCTGCGTATGTGGCAGTTGTGAAGGTGTCCCTAAACCGTAGTAGTTGTCAGTGTGTGATTGCTATATTGAGATACTCTGTGAACTACGTGAACCCTAAATGTGAACCAAATATGTAAATGCATGCTGAGATGAGAGGGGAGACGTAAATGAATCTGCGTATTTGCAGCTTATCTGTCTTATTTTTCCCAGTGTAGCGGCCAGTGATTTGTTGCGCGTGCCACTTGTGCACTCCGTAACATGAACAAAGAGCGTACATGCAATATGAAAGACACAAATTGAATTAAAACTGTTGAGCTCTTCCCCTCTTCCTGCCACTTTTCTAAACCAGTTTTTTCCTGTGTGGGCTGTGTGTTGCTTGCGCACTTCCAGGACTCAATGAAACATGCAGCACTTCTGGATAACAGACAAAATAGAATTAGGTGCTTTGTTGCTACCCGTATGTCCAGGACTAAGGATAAGAAAAGACCTGTTGTCTCTTCCCTCCTTCTTTTCCACAGACCTTCAGCACAAGGAGTCAAGAGTTTGAGGAAGTTGAGTGAAAACCTCAAGGGAGTCCAGGTTCTTCTTACGTCTGTGTAATTCATGGTGGGAGTGATGTGACGTAACTCTGAGCCAGAGGCCTTGTGCTCATGTAACTTTGGACCTGGGCAAGAGGAAGAAATGCTGTGAGACAGCCTCTTGTCAGGAGCTTTTCCCTGCAGTCCTCCAGACAGGCTGGCTGTTTTCCTGAAAGACAGGTCATATCCTGCCAGACATGAGAGACACTGAGTGAGGCTGTACAGCCTGTGCTCTGCGGGTCTGATAGGTCCTTTGAGCCCTTGCCCATGAATACAGGAAGAACGCACTATGAAAGGTCCTTTACGCAGGTGCCTTCATATAGGTGAGAAAAAAGGAAGCCACCTCTTCCATCTTGCCCTACAAATGCCTCCCATGGTTGCTAGCCCTTTACTGGGAAGCAAAAGACCCTTCCCTCCAAGGGGCTGTGGATTGGAGGCGGTAAGTGCTTGCGCTAAGGCAGCCTGAAGAGCCAAGTCACCTTTGAGAATAAGAGGAGGATATATGGATGATACTGGCATGCCCTGTCATGCAACCCGGTGCTCAGGAAGGGATATTGCTAGAGAGGTCTAACAAAGCTCAGATGAGCAAATACAGATGCCAGACATGTTTTCTAGCTATCCAAGCTGCCCCTTACCTTAATAAAGGCATCAGAAGGAAATGTGCATCTGCACCTTCTGCAACTGAAAATGTAGCCCCAAACTCTGAATTCCTGGTTTAGCTGCTGTGTCAGATGGGTAGCGTGAGATACATCTCCTGTCAGTGTGGGAGGCTCCTGTAGCAAGGTGGAAAGGATGCTTGGGGTGAGACAGCTTAAAAAGGCTCCACAGAGCTCATCTACCTGTGCTGTTAGTCACTGCCTGTCCTTTACACATGCAAAGCTGTGCATGAGTTTCAGGCTGGCTGCTGTAGCTTGTAGTCTGACCCCAGATGTGCAAGGCTTGCCTTATCACAGCCAAATGGAAACAGCACCATCAGATTTCCTCAGTGCTACCTCTTGATGATTTCTGCACCAACTGTACTTAGCTTACAAGCTTAAAACCCTGATCCTAACTACTTATGAAGTGTCAGCCGCTATAAGCAACCATCAGCTGCCTAAACACAGCAGTGTCTTGCCCTAGCCCTGAGCCTGGCTCCCAGGCTCCGCAGGCCAGGTTTTGCTCCCTGTTGGCCCCAGTGTCTCGGGCAGCATGAAAGCAAAGTATGGCACTTAGACTGATTAGCTGTGCTAGAGATGGCATGAGGGCAGGTAGGGCCCAGCTGTGGGACACTGCCCAGCTCTGGCCCTGCAAAGATCGCTGGTGATGTTGTAGTAGGACACGGGGAACAGCCACCTCCTACTTTAAACACGAGGGAGAGATGGATGGGAGCAGGCAAGAGCAGAACTGCATTTTAAACTTCACAAACATTGTGTGCATTGTTCAGATGTTTGCATAGTGGTTTTTACTTTCAGACCCCTACAGAACTGCTGAGTTGGGGTCCTAATCATTTATTTTCCTACACGTGCTGGCAGATGGTTGGAAGAAGAGCCTGCCGAGCACGGTCCATGCTTGAGGGCAGTGATTTTGAGGCAAGTTGTTGAGATTATCTGATGTTTCACATTTTCTGTAATTTAGTGTGTGTGAAGGGAGTATTTAAAACTTGTAGACAATAGTTTGCTGGGTTGCAGGGAATGAAACCCTAATGAATAGTCCATTGTTTACATCCATTTGAAGCTGTTTCTTTGCTGAATTAGTGCCATGAAACATAGCTTGCAACTCTGTTGTTTTTAACTCCCCTTACCCATCCCCCTTCCCATTCCTTATGGTTGCTAAATCCTGCTGTTATCTTCTCTACACAAGTTTCTAAACTTCCTTCTCTCCTCTTGATTTTCCTCTGCTTAAACCTCTTGTCCAAACTGGGTCATCTCTTGCTTCTAGTTTTGCAAATTTTCCGATCCTTGGGCCTCTTGGACTCACACCTCAGTCATTATTTTTATCCAAATGAATGTGGGGGGGAAAAAAAGTGTCAAAACTTTCTTACTGCCATAGTCAGGACTAGATCCCCTTCCTCCTTTCTGTCCCCACCTCCTTGCTTTGAAACTCTTCCTGAGCCAGTTTGCAGTTGTCTATATATATTTTTATTTTATCTCATATTTACCTGCAAGCCCCCTGCCCAATTTCTAGCCCTTATTTCGCTCTCAATTCAGGTGCTTTCATCCCTTGGTTGTGGATCATACTGCTCCGTGCTCTGATCTCTGTGCCTTTTTCTGGTAACCCCTACAATTTGAGGTATGGCTCAAGCATACCATTAAGTGTACCGGCCCTGCGACTGCCCCTCTGCTGACTGCCTGTCAGCCAGAGAATTTACACAGCTTGTTCGCACAGCTCACAGAGGAGTGCGGTCAGGACATGATGACTGCCTTGCTAAATGGTTTTGTCCCTGTGTCTGGTGCTCTTTCTGTGATTGAAACTCCTAAAAGTGGAACCTGGTCTCTCTGCTTGTCTTGGGCAGCGTCTGCTGTGGGGGAGGTAGCTGCCTTTTCCCCTTCTTTAAACAGATAAGCGTGGCTCGCTGGCAGAGTTGTAAGCTTTTTTCTGTACTCGGTTTGTAGATGACCCTTTTTTTTTTTTTTTTTTTTGCTAATTGAGGCTGTGTAGCTGTTTACCTGCATGACTTGCTGGAGCAATTGCTCAGACTGATGCATACCACACTCTGGGACTGTTTCTTCTCTCTCCAGCCCTGATTTATAGATAACTGGAGAAGGGAATTCTTGGCTGCCCTGTTCTGAAAACTATTACACTATAGAAGAACTCATTTAACGAACACAGCACCTGATATAAAACCAGCTCTATTCAGTTTTCTGGTTTTCCCCATCAAAAAAATCTTTCCTTTACTACTTAAACAATAATTTCCCTAAAATGGTATTGTAAGGAATGTAGGCACAAAGGCTTGCCTGCTTTTCCAGGAGTTCCTCAAAATTGGAAATGGGGAGATTTCCATAATCAATAGAGGGAATGGGGTATTTTGGAGAGGGGTTTTTTGTTTGTTGTATTATTTTTTTCTGGATAGGCAGTGTGCACATGCAACATAGTGCAAACCAACCTTGAAGTGCCTGGACAGCTTATCTACAGGGATCTGCAGAGACTTCCCCTATGGCCGAAGAGATCAGCAGGTTGGGAGGGTTGGAAGGCCCCAAAGATTTCAAGAAACTCATACAGACCGACTGAAAGTCTCCTTTAATTAAAGGAGCGCCACGTGTTGTACAAATCAACAGCTTTTGCTTCCCTTTTCTTCACAACCTCTGTGGGATGCCTCTGGATTGTGACTTGAGGGCAATGGTGTAAATTTTGAAATACTGTTTGTATGCGTACGACATTGCTGGCATCCTTTTGGGTCAGAGGAACTGCTCTAAAATATGGCAAAATCGTCAAATGGCAAGAAAGCCAAGAATGCTTCAGCCCATGCCAAAGAAAATCCTGCAAGAGGGAGAGTTAGCTGTGAAAATTTACCCTGTTGCTACGGAGCACATTTGGTTGCATATATCATGTGAGAGAGGAATGATTGAAGCAGTATTCCACCTGGTAAATGAACAGATAATACATTTGCCCCAGTTACAGGACAGCTTATACATGCATAAAACCTGAGACACCTGGCAGGTACTGTCTGTTAATGGTCAGGTGGGGAAGCGGATAGTTTTTGAATGAATGGGCTCGTTGGACAGCAGGGGAGGAGGAAATTGCCTATCTGTCTTTAAAGTATTTCTCCTTCTTGATGCCATATGCTGTTAAGGAAACCAGATTTGGGGGCATTAGTTCTGGAAGCAGGAAAGTTTCAACTTCCCACAGCAAGGGTGCTTTCTCCTTACTTCTGCTCCGGATTGATGCTGAGGTCCTGAGGCTGTGACACTGTGCTTTCATTTTGGCCTCTTATTTCCCTCTGAAAACTCAGAGCCAATACACATTGAAGGATTTAGGATTCATTCCTTACTTTCTTACAATGATTTGCTCCTCCTTCCCCCCTCAGTCACTAGACATTGCACGTTCCTCCCAAACCAAACTTCTGTAGCTCAGAAATAGGTCACACACCACCACCTGGACAACAGGCATCGCTTGCGTCATCTGTTGGTGTGACGTCCGGCGAGACGCAGAGCGCGCTGAGCGAGCGCTCGGTTAGCAGGACTGGCTTTCTCGGAGAGCGGGATGTGAGAACGCCCCTCGTGATACCTGCCATATGGGCGTTCAGAGATGACGGGGGAAGAGAACTCTGTTTACAAAGGAAAAAAAAACAAACAAAAAAAACAAAACGCAAAACCAAACAGAAAAGGTGTAAGCTAACTCCATCAGTGCTCGGATTTTCTGCTGGCTAGTTTGGATGATTTATAATGGTATACAGAGCTTTGTCACCTTTATGCTGACTCGTTCCAATGCTGCCCAGAGGTCGGCCCGTTGGCCTGTAAAAAATGAGTTGTTGATCTATGTTGCTTTTCCTAGTGGCCACGGTATTGGGGCTGTCGTCAGTCCTACTGCAGAGCTCAACCGGGGGCCGGAGGGGGCTGCCTGGGATATTCACTCAGTCTCTCAGCACTGGTGACTTTATTTTAAGCATCCTTATAACATGACCCTACGCAGGGCATAAACAAATCTCCTTCTTGCTTAGTGGGTAGAAGACAGCAATATCAGCTGCCGGACTTTTGTAGCCTTTGCTCAAGAACGTGATTTCTTGTCTACGTGGTTACTTGGGGAAGCTCGCAGGAGCGGAGCACGCTTTCAGTTTTTTTCAAATGGGGTTAGCATGGAGTAACAGGGCCAGTTGCTGCAACAGATTAGCTGCAAAGGGGATGGACCCAATATAATTAGCAACAGAGACGGGGGTATCTGCAAACGTGCGAACATTTTCTTAGGACACTTATGTTGTGCTTCTCCTTCCTGAGAAGTGCTGAGAACAAATTGTTACAGAAATGCAAAATACATTGTCTGTTTTGGGTTGAGGCAAGAAATGAAGGCCCTATAGCCTGGAGAGACGTGTGAGTCTGCGTGGGGAAAATGCACCTTAATTAGATGGGTTGACAGATCCTGTTTCTCCTGCTCCTTCCGCAGTTTGCCCCGTTCAGTCTAGGAAACGCCTCCTGAATTCGCCCACCGTTGCCTGTACGGTAGGCCTGGCACGCTCACCTAGAGTCCTCCATGCCATACGGCTGGATGACACCGAGACCCGGCTCGTGACCTGTTTGGCTGGATGGACAACTTCACCCTGGGAGGGGAGCCCAGCACATCCCGCGCCCTCCGCACACCATGTTGTTGATGCTTATTCCCAGCAGCAGGCTGGTTTTTGGCGTGGAGAGAACGGCCTCTCTCCCGGCGGGGCGCGTCCCCTCCTCTTGTGCTGTGGAGCTTGCCGTGCTGCTGTTTTAAGCAGCGCTTCTCTGAAAGTTGCTTAATAGACACACTAGGCTCTACTTTATCTTGACAATACACCCTTTTCTTGAGAGAAATGAGAAGTTTCAATTTCAGTCACTAGCCTGTTTTTCATTAACCTGTTTTAGTCAGCAAGTCGTGGCTTTACTGTGCCACTCTTTCAAACTACTGCTTGTAAGCCTAACGAGATGGTGGAGCAAAACTCCTGTCCTGTGCAGAAAAAGAGAAGAGGCAGTTTTACCCCAAACGTTAGAGGAGACTCGGTCAAATTAACACTACAGTAAATGTCAAATATTTTGAATTTACAGGGTACTTTAAGCCTCAAGTAGGGGGCGAGGGGGAAGGGATTGCAGTGAAGTTAATAAACCTTTTAAAACTTTTGACTTAATCTTTTATTCAGTGTTTGTATAACTCAGTTATCTGCTAGTTAATACCAGTATTTTTGATACCTCTCCAGAGCCAATACACTGCAAACCTTCAGCCCTGTTGGGTATTTGTGCTACAGCATATTTAATAGCCATGACAACAATTCAACAATTGTATAGCAGCCTCCCCTCCCTGTCTGAGCTTTGCAGGCACCAGAGTGTCTCCATTGGAAAACCCCTAAACATACAGTTTCAGCCAAAACTGGTTTAATGATAGTCTACCGAGAGCTTGACAGGCTTTAAAAAAAAAAAAAAGGCACTTTTTTCCCTTCTCCCCCCACCCCCAATTTTTTCTTAACTTCTTTGCTTCTTTTGAAAAAGCTGCTGCTGTAAAATAGAAGGCGAATTAAAAAAATAAATTGCTTTAAATTGCTTAACAGGCTTGATGAGACAAAGACTGGTGTGTTGGAGTGGCTGCAGGGAGCTCTGCGGCTGCTTTTGTATGATTTCAGAGGTGAATTTAGATGGCTGGAAGATAGATGGGTGCCAGATGCAGTTTGACACAGATTCCGGCAGCTGCTCCTGCGCGAGGTTTCATTAGCAGCGAGTTAGCCAGCAGCAGAGCTCTAGCGAGGCCCCGAACACTGAAATGACAGCAAGAACAGTGAAACAATACAATATTCGCTAAGTGATTTTAATCTAGGAGATTAAATGACACCCAGTCGGTTTCCTGACTTAGAAAGCCAACACAGTATAAAGCTGTTCATGGCACTCACTCTGCCCAGGCCCTTGTCACATATATTTACATTGCAAGCACTCCCCCGACCCCCCCACCCTGAAATGGGAAGAGAAGGGTTGATTTTGTGTCACAGTCATATTTTTCCATCCTAACTGTATAATGTGTTTTTAACTGCAACAGGAAATACTGGCCTCGCTTCGACAAATGCTTACATTGGACTGAAGAGCTCGCGTGCTCCTGCTAAGCACAGGCATAACTGTTTGAAAGATTAGGGCCACGGTCTGTAAAGTGAACAGCTTCCTTTTTAATAGATGGGCAAGTCCCAAAATCAGGAAGTCATTGGTATTTACGGGCTTGGGGAATTGGGTTTGGTTTTAAGTAAACCAGTGTACTACGATGGATGACTTGACAGAAATGGCGGCGGAGCTGCTGTTCTCCAGGCAGCTGAAGGTTTTTTTGTGGAGGGACACTAAAGGTTGGGATTTTGTGAAGGGAGAGAAAACGTAATCGAACTTATTTGCAATACAACCCAGGCTGACTGTGGTTAAAGATTCTTCTAGGGGAGCTTCATGGGCTGTATTTTGGGAACCCTCCCTGTGGCACGCTTACTATGAGGTTATTTGGGTTTTGTATAAACTTTTTGTATTCCTGATTGCTTTAACAAGTGAATCCCTGACTAGAAGAAGAGGTTTTCACTCTGTTAGTTGGGGGAAAGCATATAGGGAAATAAGTAAACAAAACCTTTTCTTCTATAGGTGCCACCTGAATATTGCCATTACATATTTAACTGCTGCTGTCAAACTACTCTGTTCACTTTGAGTCATTTACTATCCTCACAGTAAGCAAACAAACCAGCTTGCTTTTTTTTCCCAATTAATATGCAAGTTGGATGTGTATGGGTTGTTTTTCAATCTCAACCTTTGTTTGTGAACGTTACAATTTTGTGTCTAGATGCCTTTGGTAAGTACCCCATGCATGGCTTCAATTAAGCTTTCTATATCGAGAAAGTATGCCTTAATTTATCAGGTTAAAGATATCTCTGTTACATCAGTTTGTTCACAGTGTGTTGTGACCTAATCAACTAGGGATGTAAGCCATTTCATGAGGAGTAATTACTCAACAACAAAAAATGTCTCTCTTTCCTAATAGCTGTGAGTGAGTTGGCTAATTGGAATCCATTTTGGTAGTGGCAGGTCAGCAATCAGGAGGTGACTTTGCTGGCTGGCTTCTAGGTGGGAGGGAGAAGCCGGCAGAAGCAGAAACACAGAGCTATAGCTTCCCGAGGCGCTGCGAGAGGATTGCTGCCATTCGAGAGCTTCATATTGGTGCCCCATGCGCTGAGAGTGTGGTGCCCTAGCGCTCTCCTTTACTGATGATGCTGTGACATGGTTTGGTCAAAATCCTTTCCTAGATGTTTTCGAGGGAAGGAATTTGTGAGTGGGTTGGAAGTGCAAGATCTGCTCTCAAGACATGCAGAAGAGCTCTGGTTTTATTATTATTACAGGGGCTAGGGGGTTGTAGTGATGACATTATCATAGGACAAATCTTCTCCATTGGCCTGGTTAGGCCTTGGTCAGGAGATGGTGTGAAGTTTAGGGATGTTGGCTCATTACGTCTCCACTTGGAGTAATTTATGACAGTGACAGAGCAATTTTTGCTTTCAGTGCTTCATCGCTTCATGGCAGCGTGGGCTGCCAATCCTGCCAGAGGTGCCGTGCTGAGGCATCTTTTAGATGACCCCACTGGTTGCTGTCCTGGTTTTCTACTTCACCAAGAGGTAGATCATTGAGGTACCTTCTATTTTATTTTTTTTTCCCCTCCTTGGCTTCAAACCTTGCTGAGAGGGAGGTGGAGAGGAAAATCCTCATGAATTAACATTATTTCCCTGGTGGGCTTTGCTGCCATTTTATCTAATTACGCCTGCTGTTTTCCAGATCACATTGTAAGCATTTGCATGAAGGGGCTTTCACTTACCTCCTCAAGTAAATTAAATAACAGCCCTTAGGCTGGGCTGACAGCATAATGTATTTTCATGTGGGAGATCAACAGCTCCCATACCTTGAGATGGGAAACGCTGAAATGACAGGGAAGCTCTGTGCTTTTGTCTTGAATTAGGGCAACTAGACTGAGTTAGACGTACTTTGAAAATGCCTGCTACTGCCTCTCATGCTGTGTAGGGATCAGTAGGAAGAGAGGGACACATGGGAATCTGCAGCAAGGGCCCTGGAGAACAGACCGTGGTTTTCGTCTCACAAGGATCCACAGGCTTACGTGCAAGATGTGCAGGAAAGCCAGGGAAAGCAAGCCTGTTGTCAGCAGATTTAAATGCACAGGCCTATTGGAAAGCGTGGAAGGATCTGCAAACCAGGAAAGATTGGAAGCCACAGACGTAAAGCAAATGAGAGGTGCAGGCCCTGCCCTGAGGATGTTTACAATGTGACTTCGTGGATGAGGAAGGCTGGACTTGTGTTGAGTGCTCTGGAAATCACAACACATGGCCTTGACTTTCATTTCCACAATAAACCATCCCGTAGTTTCCCTGTGCTTCATTTCTTCAATTTGCAAAATGAGGCAGTAGCCCATCTGCTGAAATGACAGTCCGCTGCTTTCTTTGCCTGACCCGTTACTCCCGGCAAGTATCCAGCCCCAGGAGCTATCCTCCTCTGAATGTTTCAGAGCTCCTAGAGCCCTTGGTGATATCAGCCTCATGGGATGATCCAGTTCCTTCCCAGTCATGTGTGGTATACATCAGAAATGTACATCAACCCTTCCCTGGCTGTGGCACTCTAGACTTGGGAGCTTCTGAGGAGGAGAAGGGATCAGGAACAAATGACCATGAGGAAATGTATTTCTTCAGCTCCTGATCCAGCCCAGGCTTGTCCTGGCAGAAAAGAGGATGTTGGTAGGAAGGCAGAGAGGGGAACTCCACGTCCCCCAATTATTAGGCTTGGACAAGCCTGGGGTGGCCCAAAACTCTGGTGTCCTCTTGGGCTCTGCCTTTGCAGGATGGTTAAGTGACCCTAACTGGGGACGTGGTAGTAAGTGGGCTGGTGAGCTGCATGGACAAGCTGATGAGCGTTTAGTGAGTGAAGAAAAGGAGATGGGCCCCTACAGCAAGTAGGGAATTTAATCTCTGCTCTGACTTGCTTGTGTTGGTTGTGAGTGGGGGTCAGCAACAGGAGAGGCTGCTTAGCTGGTGGGGTGTGTCTTATGTTGTGGGGAACCTTGCATACGTGTATCACATAAGGGAAGAAAGACAGTATGTGTCCTTTTAGTTTGCGGTAGCTCTGTGGTGACAGCGACCCTCTCAGTATTATACGTGTAATGTTGAAGTACCTTCTAGCTTTTGGTGCTAATTCTTCTTTCCCTGTGTCATCGGTTAGGGATTAAGGAAATCATGCAGATCACTAAGGTCTGCTTGAAGGAGTCTGCAATGACTCACTTCTGTCTGGGGACGTTTACTGAAGAAATGCAGTTGACTTGTTTTTCTTTTGAAAACTGAGATTTCTGTTCCATCAAAACATAGTTCCAGGTTGAAGGTGGCGGAGAGCTAGAAACATTAGTGCGATGGGGGTGTAAACACCTTTTAACTTGCATGTTAAAGCATCTTGGCTCTTCCAAGTAACTAGAGAACTACTTTGTGATGCATTTCTGTGTCTGAGATGAATTTTGAATGCCAGCGAGATAATGAGATTTATCAAATAAAAAGCCCGTCTTTCACTTTGTTCAAGCTTGGCCTCATGCCTCAAATACATGGAGTTTAGCTCAGAAGCAGCTTGTAATTTGTATCACAAAACCACCGCGTGTAATTCGTGATGGATGGTAGCCACTGGATACGAGAGGTTTGCAGTTGGGACGTGCTGACGGCTTTCGCTGACATTTGAGCTCGGTCAAAGTCACTGCGACAGGACAGAGGACAAGTGAATGGTCACTACCAGGTTACTGTGGGAGAGGCTGAGGAGGTGTTTGCCTTTATAAATCAGGGATTCAGACTTAATGTCCATCGTTTTTTAGCATGAACATGCATGATATTCACAATGCAAGACACATTGCTGCTTTTAACGCGTTAGGGGAGATGATTCAGGATTGATACAGCTTCTTCAGTGATCTGGTAGTATACATCCCAATATTATTATTATTCACTCCCTGTAGATGTTAGAAAGCTTTCTAACAATTCACGGTATCTCTCAAGCTCTAATCCTCTTCTCTCTCTTTTTAAAAAAATTAATTTAATTTTATTATTATTATTCAGACTCCTGCTGTACACATCCCCCAAGCAGGTGGGAGGGTGAGTTGGTGGGAGATGACTTGGCTTTGTTGGAACTTCACTTAATGCAGGGTGGGGGCAGAGAAAATGAAGCTAAATTACGCAGATCCTGAAGGCACAGCAAGTGTGCTACATCACTTGTGAGCATGACTAGAACTGAAAATGAATCACAGCCTTGTTAGACACTGTATGTGTCAGTGCATGTGGGCAGAAATATCATTCAGTGAGAGAGAGAAAAAGACGGAGAGACTGCATCTTTTAAAGTGTGCTGGTCCCACTGAAATCATTGTAGTATTTAACCTAATGGGTGAGAGCTGGGAAATGATGGGACAGCCACTCCAGGATACTTTGCTATGTTGATTTTTCTTCCTTTCTGAAAGTTCAAGAGAAGTCTGGACCTCTCAGCAGTGACATCTATTTTCTAAACCAGAAAAGGCTATAATTGCAATTTCAAGTTTGAACTCACTTTCGAGGATTTTATAATACAACCACCAAGACTTATTCTGGGATAGATTTGAATGTGGAATTGCTTCAGCCTGCGTGTTCATTCTGCATTAGGAAGCAAATTGGATTTGCTCTTCCTGTAAACTTTTGATGGTGCACGTGCACACAAACCCAGAGGTACACACATGCACACAGCTTGTTCACATATTCCAGCTACAAAAATCCAGTCCGGATCTATAACCTTGATTCTTGCAGCTGTATAATTCAACCAGGACTTTCTAAATTTCTAAAATGGAAATTGGTTTTACAGTTAGGTTTTAATGTGACAGAGCCACATCAGGTGATTGGATGGAGAGATGCTGAAATCAGCTGACCGCTAAAATCTGCTATATGCATGTTTGTACTCCAGAAGATACTTGCCACAAATAACAACATTTCTAAAGGAGTTCCCCCACCTCCTGCAGAGACCTATACGTGGCAGCTAAAACAAAGCAGCAATCTTAAAATTCCCCCCCGGCACACAAAAAACATACTTTTTCAAAGCCAGATGGAGTCAACCAGTGTATTCTTTCAGGGATTTTGGTTGTGCGTTTTTAAATGTTGTGTTCAGTCCTGCAATCTGGTGGGTTTTGTTTGGTTTTTTTTTTAAGATGGCTCTAACCCTGTTACTTCTCCAGCAAAGCAAAGGGACCCATTTGTGGACTATTGATCAGATTGCCCGGCATTTCTGTCTTCTGGTCTGATACTGCCAGTTTTGTATGGAGATAGTCTCCTCCTGTTTCTTATAAACTAAGGTGTGTCTGCTGCATCCTAACGAGATGAGAGAATCTGACCCGAGTCTGCAATATGCGTGTTTTGGAGTTGTACTTCTCCACTAAGGGGGCAATCTTACCTGTCTGAGAGGGATTGCAGATTAAGTTTCTTTGAGGGTGAAAAGGGGAATTTATCCCCATTCTTGAAACCTGCAATCATCTTTGCTCAGCATAAACTGGAAGCTATGGTAGGACTGAGGTGTGTTCCCAAATGATGCTTAAGGGAAGAGCTTGGTTGTTGACAGCACCAGACAACAAGTGAAAACTTTAAGGAATTAAAAAAAAAAAACAAAAACAAAGAAGCCAACAAACCCAACAGATTGTTAATGCTGTTCTTCCTGAAAGCCCTGTTACAAGAATACAGAACTGTTTGTGTAGCTATTGTGAGCACTGTAGGCTAGGCAGGCTCCTGTGGAAGCAGCTTTAGATGCTATTTCACAGCCTAAAGTTTAACCAGAACAAACTCTTGTGTTTGTTTTGAGGTTTTTTTCCCTCTCCTCCTGTTTATATTCCATTGGTTTCTCACCCATTGAGTGCTGGTATGGCTAAGTTTCTTGTTAATTGGAGTTTTACGTTCATTTCCTGGTTGGTCTGTGCTGCCTTTGTTCCCAGCCTGCCTTCCAGTATCTCCTAAAGGCTTTTATTCTACTCACCCTTCTGCCTGAGTCCATACTGGGGAGGATTTCCTCCAAGAGCATGTCAGAGCACCTTGTCTTGAGCAGAACAAGGTGCATCTTCTTGTATTCTCCTGCCTCAAGAGGTGAGCACTTTCAGCTCCAACCAGCTTTGCTAACAGCTGTCTCCTAGGCACTATTGCTGTTTGCCTACCAAGAGGATGAACCACAGGCTGGGAGGTGGAAGAGAACTGAGACGGGAGTGGGATCAGCGGGGATGCTGTAGTCCTATCTGCCTAACCTGTGCAGTGAAGGTGGGAATAGCCCATCAACCCAGGTGGGTTAACTATCAAAACTCCAGAAATCCAGAAATGTTTCCTCCGCAAAGCGCAGCCTGTGCTTCCTGTGTGTAGCACTTGTGTTACGGCTGGGTCAGATCCCGGTGCTGAATTTGGGAAGACTGTGAAGAAGCCAGGTGGTCTTTGCTGGTAATGTTTGCAGGTATTGGCCTATGACAGCTTGTATAATTTAAAAGCTGATGATTCTAGACACTAGCCTGAGTTTTTTAAAAGCGGCTAGAGATGTGTGGTTTCTCCTTTATCCCCCTCCCTACAGACCAGGTGCTCTGTACTTTCTGAACACAAAGTGGTTTCTGAACGTTAAGAAGCGTGTAAACTGTTCACAGCTGAGGACACAACGGGGCACCTCCCCCCACCAAAAAAAGAGACAAGGGAAAAAAGAGGGAAAAAAAAAAGAAAAAAACACCATCAGTAACTTTTGAAAATCCTGGTCATCATGTGGTGTTCCTAGAATGTCCTTACTTATTAAATGAAATGGGAATAGCTTGTGATTTTCCGAATCTTAACTATGACTGTTTTGGGAGAAGGGCAAGGAAGGGATCCGTACTTTCAACAAGAAAAAAAGTTTTAATTACTTAGAGCAAGAACATGTTCAGAAAAGTAAAGATTTTAGACTTAATGTGCATGGAACAAAAGGCCGTTGTGAGCTATGTACGAGAGTTGCTGAGAGTTTGTATTCTGCCCTTTTTTTTCTGTGGGAGTTATTTCCTGTTGTTGACTAGAGTTCTTTATTTAGAACCACCTAGCTACTGAATGACGGCTCGCTCACAAGCAGAAAAAGTGTGATTAAAACTTGCTAGGGCTTATTTCAAGATCTCCCCGCTTCCATTTATTTAAGGGGAATCTTTGCTAAATGAAAGAAAAAAGTTCAAAACAAGAAATGCATTTCCTTCTCATGATTTCGCCCACATCAGCTGTGACAGCTAGCAAAAATGGGAGTCTGAGGACTTTCACCTGAACATCTCTTGGAAGACAATGTTTCTCTAACAGAGGTGGTTTGTTTTAGGTTGTTCTGGTTTTAAAACCAAAACAAATCCATTGAATGCCAGGCCTACCTTCTTGGTGGTAAGAGTAATGCACTGGTGTTCTTGGGGGGCAGCTCTTTCTACGAACCCCACAAACTAGAGTAGGAGTGGGAACTTGAATTTTCCCAGCTGCTCAGATGAGAAAGAGTTTCCTTTGAAGAGTACTGCCAGCAAAGAGAGGTTTCTGTCTGCTGACCTGCATGGGAATAGTGTTTAGGTATGTGTGTGCACTCAAATTACCAGCACTTTGACATCTGCTTAACTTCTTTTGCTCTTACTGCAGGGGCTGAACATCCAGTTAAGAGTAAAGGAAAGTTAGCAGAAGAGCAGGTGGGGGCGGGGGGGAAGGAAAAATTATTTAACCTGAAGGTTAACACTACTGGACTGTAGGTGTAGGTAAGCAAGCAAAGTAACAGGGGTTTATTATGACTATTTTGCTTAGCAGGAATCCCACTAGGAATGTCCCCTGGGTGTGCATGATTAGAAAATGCTCTGGGGCATGAGGTATGGACAATCATCCCTCCTTGATTTGGCTGGCCTCTGGCTGTGAGCCTCTCACTGAGGGTGCCTATTTCTGCCCAGCTATTGCAAATGGGCTGCTGCCTTTCTCTGAAGTACCTGGCTGCTCTTGCAGGCGTGTTGTGGAACAAGAGTTATGGCTCAAGATAGCCATTCACATCTTTCCTTCTGCAGATAAAACTGATAGAAGCTGGTTTGTAAAGCTGAACCTCTGTAGGAAAGTGGATCTCTCTGTGAAAAAGAGAGGGGTTTGGGAACTTCTGCCCATCCCTTTGTGCTGAGAAAGTTCATGGTTGGGAGAAGCAGCAGGGACAGCCTCAGTGATATTTCTTGTGGTATTTTCTTCTCCTGCTGCTCTCCAGAGGTCAAACCAGAGGACGCCCTGGACTCAGTAGCAGCACCATTGATGGGGATGCAGCTCTTCCTCCTTGTTTCTTGGTCTACTCCTTTCCCTTGGCTTGTTCCCCTCTGTACTCCCATCATGTCTCTGCTTTGCTCCCCTCCAAGGCTAAAATTAAAAGAAGGGAGAATTATTACTGTTTGAGAGAGCTGCTTGTGGCTGTCTCGGAAAGCCACCACTGGCTTTTGGGTGCAGTATGCCACATGCAGCATCTGTTTCCCTAACTCCATGCCATACTG
The DNA here is from genome assembly GCF_031877795.1 of Strix aluco. NCBI lineage: Eukaryota > Metazoa > Chordata > Aves > Strigiformes > Strigidae > Strix > Strix aluco. The sequence goes on from NC_133933.1 coordinate 9,847,088, forward strand.
CCCACACCATAACCTCTTCCCCCCGCTCCCCACCCTGCAAATTCTGATGCATGCCGTGTGAGATGGGGGTGACCAGGCAGGAGAGCTGCCTCTCCCCTCTTCCAGACTGCCCATTTCATTAGCACCCCAAAGCCACTGTGGGAGGAAGAAAGAGAGTGTAAGAGGTGTGAAAGGAAGGGAAGGATGGACCATGATGATAAATGGTGGATTCTCTGCTTTTTCCTTTGTCCTGGTGGTAGATCCTAAATACTGGGTGGGTTTGCGGTGATTTAGTGTTTTATCTTTGCTTGAGAATACTAATTAGGTGTAAACCTCTTTTAGCCTTTGGCTAATGGTCACTATAAATGAACAGCTTCCTTTAAAGTGAGAGAACATAAAAAAGGTTAGGTGAGAACCTAAATCAATTTGTGCCATTTCCCTTTTTCTTCAGAAAGCTAAAAGCATTTCTGACTGTTACAAGGGTGGTTTTAGGTAGAGTTAAGAAATACATACTTCACCCACAGTCTGTTTACCTGCATATACAATTCGAGCTTTTGCTGACTCTTAGCCATGCTAGCACGAGGGAATGTAGAGAGGCAAAATGAATCATTACCACAGACATAGTCAGTAAAAGCATCTGATGTACTCATTCACTCTTTTTTTTAATCTCTTCTTTGCACATAATCTAAGAAATCACACATTTTGTGAAGGGTTAAAATGGAGACTTGTGCATTCACTGCATTGACTCAATGAGTTCAGTTCTATATGATCTTCATTTATTTGTAGTGGAACAGAATGGCAGTGGGAGTTTATGCTACATTTGATGTTCTTGTGCTAGGTTTTTTGCCAGCTCTTCTTTTTTTTTTTTTTTTTTTTTTTTTTCCTCTCTTCTATATTTGGCCCTGCAGATTCAACTTCTGTTTTATTGGGGTTTGGGTTTTTTTTTGTTTGATTTTTTTTTTTTTTTTTTTAAAGAAGTGGTCTAGGTCACTCACTGTTTACTTAAAATTAGACCCTCAGAAACCTCTGACTGAAAGGAGTACAGATAAACATTGTCTGTAAAGAATTTTGCACCTGGGATGGTCAGAGGAAGGATTTATCACTGCGAATTTGAATTACCTCAAAAATGCCTCTATCTTACTTGGTAAGCATTCCTTGAATCTAGTGGCTTGAAGAAGCTGCAGAAACTAGTTTTAAACAAAGCCCCCCAAAGGGTGTAGGAGCGTTAATATGCTCTACAGGTTGTATTCCAGCCAGCAGAAACACCTAGAAGTGGATGCATTCATTTGGATGTCAGTGTATTAACTCATGTTTTCATGTAAATAAGGATTGAAATAGTTGGGGTTTTTTCCCCCGGTAATGCATCTGAGCATGAACACATTAAACTCCAGTGACATGGTTTTAAGTCCTATATAACATATCACAATGCTATTTAACACCTTACATCAACACCGTAGCCACGACACCATTTTGGTTTTGCCCTCGCAGCCTCAAACACATTGCTATTGTTGTACAGCGCTTTAATGCAACAAATCTGAGCAGGAGCAGCCACTTCTAGAAGCCTCTAGTCACTCTGCTGATGGCCCCGTTTGGTCTATCAAGCCTATCTCAGCAGGGTTGAGCAGTGCTAAACATATTCCAACTTTTTTATGCAGCCAGGCCTCTTCCAGGTTTCAAGAGTGCTTAAGAAGAGTGCGGGGGGCATCTGCGCTCCAGAAATGTATGGCTCCACGTTGACGTCTGTTGGAGTAGCTTTGCTTCAGAAAAGGGCTGTAATATGTGCAGCGCACGTGGTAGGACAGATCAGTAGAGCTGCTTTCCCCTGGTGAACAAGGAGCAGGTAGTCCATCAGCATGAGGGAGAAGGTGACGACCTCTGTATTGAAGCATGTGTGTGGCTCGCATGTTTGACAGCCCCATGTTGTTAAGATTTTCAGGCTCATGTTGGGTTTGTGCTCAAGACTAGTGGGTGGCCGAAGTCTTCTGGCTTGATTGCAGTGACATCTGTTTACACCAGTGGTTAATTAGGCCTGAAGACTGGCCATCTCTCTGTATTTTTCCCCACTGTTTCTGTGTTTTTTCTTTATTAAAAGTATTCCCTCCTCGATTGTAAAACAGAGCCTTTGGTTTTATCTGCAGATTTTTTTTTTAACTCTTAATCCACTGCCCTCAGTACAAGATGATATCAGGCCATCAGCGTAGCCTCTCTTCAAAAAAGTAACCAAGTGTTCCAGAAAAGAATGACTTGTGCTTTTTGATAGAGACTGCAGAGTGAGCACTGAAAAGGAAAGAAAAGCAGCCTGAAATTGTTTAGAACTCGGCTCAATGCAAAGTACAATCCACAGTGTCTCAAGAACCAAGACTGGAAAGGAGAGACTGTTTTAGGAGCCTGTGTATCGTACAGATGGTGTTGGTGTGAACAGTCTGGCCTGGGTCAGAAATGAAGCACATCTTGCAGGTGATACAGCCTGAATGGGATTTGAGAAAGAACACGGATGTTTACGAAAAGGCAAAAAGATGTGAGAAAATACACAGCAATGGTAGGCAGCCTGAACCTCTGTCAGAGGACAGAGTGTTTCAGCTGGAGCGAGGATGATGCACACCAGCAGTCTCCAGAGGACTGGGAGTGCACAGGGAATTACAGAGAGAGGGAGTCATCTCCGTACATGAGGAATGCAGCAAAACCTCCTCTGACTAAGCCAGCTAATGCACACTGTGGTTTTTTTCTTTCCTGATAATCCTGTTCCATAGTATTTCCTTAATAATTTAATATGTGAAGAGCAGCCCTTCTGAAAAGCATCTAAATCGCCAAGTGTTACTTTCAGATGAAACCTTGCCACTCTTGTCCTTGACACGCACTGGGGATTTTTACTGGGTATGACTATTTGAGAGCTATCTTGGAGTTAAGGGGTTTTTTTCTTAATTACTTAATGAATTTACCATGTGGCACAACCCTTGGTACTGCCAAGCAACAGCTTTCTATTACTAGACTCTATGGGCCTGATCCTGCGTTACTGAAGCCAAAAGCAGTATTTGGGAACAGACGTTGGCATCGAAATCTGTAGGAAGGCTTAGAATAACTATACAAAAGGGCTTAGTTGCACTCAGAATATTGATTCATGAGCTCCATGGTTTTTTGCATCTCTGTTCATTTTACCCAAGTAAGATCAACTGCCCAACTGGACGTATAATATATGATACTGCATTAGAACTAAGGCTGCATTTGGTCATACTCATTAATTAAACTGATTTCTCCTTTAGGTTTTTTTTTTTTTTTCCTAGAGAACTAACTGAGAATGATAATTAAGCATATTATGCATTCTAGGGAACGGTGTTTCTCCTACTGCCACGAAAACATTAAAGGAGAAAAACACGAACTAAAGCAGAAAATGAAGGGGAAAAAGAGCTAAAATCGGAGTGAGAAGGGGGGGAGCGTTCCTTCCTTTGGTTTTAACCAATTCTTCTGGACAATGTGGGGCAGCCTTGCTACAGTGGAAGAGTTGCACCAGGAAAAAAAAAAAAAAAAGAAAAGCAGCCCAGCTCACAGGTGCAGCTCCCTCCCTGCTAATGTACAGGTGCAGACTGCAGTAATGCAGCACCCCAATTTTTTTGTTTTTGAGGGGCTTGCTTCTGGTTTTGGCTGAGCCTTGCATGAGAAGAGCCCAGCTCCAGCAGGTCAGTACTGACCCCTGCCTGAGCTGGCTTGAACAGAGACAGTATGAGGTCTTAGTGGTGTTTAATCACACCTGTGCTTGTAGCGTGCTTGCTTCTTACCCATGAGACCCACGTTGCTCGGTGGGGAGCGCTGCTCTAGTGGAATGAGCATCCTTGGCCACAGGCAGGGCCTTTGTTTAGCCTTTCCCAAGTTACCGGTGCTGACTGGGTCTTTATTTGCAAAATGTTGTCTGCTTTGGGGGCAGTGTTGGGTATTTGCCCGCCAGCTCCTGCACACACTGAAGCAAAAACATCCAGGGAGAAAATGAAAACATGTTGTACAGTTAGCTGATGAAATCTCACAGTATTAACGTGTACTGCAATTAGAAAGAAAAAGGCCAAGGATGCAATTAGAAACATAGGAAGCAGTTCACTGCCTCTTTTTTTGAAAAACGTGAGGGATGCTGACATTCCAGCACACCAAACATTGCTGCTCTTTCCTAATTAGCACTTGTTGATAGGCAGAGATTACCTGGCAGTCTGTAGTATTTCTCATAAATTGCGCTGTGAAGTCTGCTGTCTGTTTCCCCCTTCCCAGTCTTCCCAGTCTTTCATTTCTCTTTGTTCATTTATTTATCTCTAACACAGAGGAGGATTTTTGAATGATCGACAGGAGACCTGGCCTCAGTCAGGCAAGCTTTGACCACCCTTGCTCAAAGTCAGGGCTGTGCTTACACTTATGCCTGGGGCCCACGTCAGGTCAGTACCACTGTAGAAAAATGTCGTTCAGTTCCTTCTCTTTTAGCGTGTTGTCTTCATGTGTGAGCAGTTCAAGGGCCTGTGTCAAAGCTACGACTGCACAATTAGACCTCTGCTGCTGCTCCTCGGGAAGCTCTTGTGTGCACCGATCCAAAATGGGACGCGTTTTGGGTGGCTCCTCCTCGCAGACACGCAGACTTTTCCCCCTGCTCCTGCAGGCTCTGGAAGCCTCTGGCCGAGACACACTTCCTTGTACAGCGTTTCGTGGCTCAGTTGCAGGCTGTTTCTCCACGCTTACTAACATGTTCAGGCAAACTGCATTTGGGCCTTGCAGACACCTTCTGGTCAGATTGCTCTGGAGCTGCAGAGCGGAGTTTCTTGGCCAGAAAGGTCTCGTTAAATCGGGCGCGAGGCAATGTGAGGAGCAGTCGGTGGTAGGATTATTCGCCTTGTGTAGTCTAACCTCATCCCGCCACGATGGAGCCTCTGCTGTGCACGAAGCATAGGAAGGAGCTCTACTCATATCGATTCGTATCGTGACCTCTGCTCGGTTGAGAGTGCTTCTGAGTGTGGATGCAGGTTGTACTAGTTGTGTTCGGAGGAACAATCTGAGTTACAGTGTGACTCTAAACTCCTGCCAAGAAAGGCCCAGGGGAGTTACAGTAGGAAACAGAAGGAGTGGTGAGTTTCTTCTTATGCTAGTGTAAAATTGGAGCAACCTAACAAAGTCAGAGGCATTTAAAACTTGAATGACACAGGCTCAAGCCTTTTACTGCTGAGTATAACATGGCAAGATCAGGGCTGTGGATATCAGACCGGAGCCCAGCTGCTTATTTAGCAAATGTTTGTGGTTATGCCTATGGTGCCGGTGATAGCGTGCACACACCCAGGCGCAGGGTCTGTAAACCTGCTGCGGACTTTGAGCTCCAGAAGGCAGGCACTGCTCGGCTGCGTGCATCCACAGCACAATTACGCAAGGCCAGATCCTGCTGTGTTACAAATCTGGTGTAAAGGAGGGCAGAATGTGGCCCTGAAATTCAGTGGATCTGGCATGTAAAAAAACCCAAAACATCGAAAATGTACAAGTATTAAAAAATATTCTGGCTGGCTTTTGAGTAGGCTGAAGCCCACTGAAGAGATACCACTCAGGCCCTTAAGAAAACCAATCTTTTTCTTTTATTTACTGATTATTATTTTTTGTTCCAACTCTTGCAATTTCAAGAAGAGACTTGTTTCCCCAAGTAGAAGGATTCCCCAAATTTCAGCGCCTTACTGCTGGAAAGTATCCAGCCAGGGGAAATTCTGGTTTTCATTTTTGCCAGCTCCTGAGCAATTCGCAAGTCACTTGTCAAAATTCAGTAAATGGTTCACGAACTGCTTTGCAGATCTGATTCAGGGCTACCTTTGTACTGCAGACAGAGGATGAGAGAGCTTGGATCTCCTCAAAGGAATGGCTGATAGCAGGGGTGGGAGAGGTGTGCTGAGGCCTCCAGAACTGGCGAAGTCAAACGGCAGTTTTTAGATCTGATGCCCTTTCCTCCCATTTTAGTGACTTCAGCAGAGTATTATCTGAAATACCAGTCTTGGTGTTTAAACCTCAATTAGATGGGGTCTTTTCAATTATAATTTCAAGAATCCATAAAATCATCACTTAATTTCCTTCTGTTTTGGCAGATTCACTATTTTAATTGTGTGGTTTTTTTCCTTTGTGGATTTTTGACAGATACAATTTCCAGGTTAAAGAGATCTTCCCTCTTAAAGTATCCTTCTTTTAGTTTTGGGTTTTCTAGCTGAAAATGGAACTTAATTTCTAACAAGACCATCAGCTTGATTGATCACAAATCATTACAGACCATTTTGAGCGTAATACGTAAACGAGTCGTGATATTAATGACTAATAATCGCCTTTATGTTAGGTCTTAAAGCTTTATTGTCCCAAAGTACAACCGGTTGAGTGGAACATGAAAGGCCAGAATGATCCGAGATGCCGCTGGGGCTGCAGCCAAAACTGGAAGGTGTTTGAATCGCCTTTTACAGCGCCGGCTGGGATTACAGTTCCTTTCGAAACACAGTCATTGAGGTAACTTAAAATAATCGTCGTCTTTCCAGATAGCGCCTGGTGCCGAGCTCTCCCCCCCCCCGCCCCTCATCCCCCCCGCTTCCCCCAAGTCTTCGTGCTCTCGAACGTCTCCGTTTGGCCTCATTTTTGTGCTTCGGTGGGATCTGCACAGCCCAAATTAGCAGCGAGGATCCCAGGGAGGGGGGCTGCCGCCTCCCTCGGCTCCCAGGTGAGCTCCGGGGACGGGGGGCTGGCCGGGGCGGCCTGGGCGGACAGCCCCGATGGGAGGGGGGGAGCGGGGCTGACCGGGGCAGCCGAGCCCCGTCCCCCGGCCGGCTCCTCGCCGCCGGATAGCAGGGATACTTGGCATATTTGCGGTCTGGGCGCGTTGGCACCCGCCTTTGTCCCGGCCCGAGGCCCGGAGCTCCCCGGGGAAGCCCCGGTGGCGGCGGCGGCCGCGCTGCGGGGGTCGCGCCGCCCGCCCGGGGCAGAGGCACGCGTGGGCAGCCGCGCCGGCGGCCGCGGAGCTGGCGGGGGGGGGGGGGGGGGGAGGAGGAGGAGGAGCAGCCACGGGGAAGGGGGGGGAGAGGAAGGCCGGGGCCGAGGCGGAGCTTTGACGCGGGCCGAAGGGCGAGGAGCTCGCCGGAGCCGCCCCTGTCGTCAGTGCTGGCGGCAAGTGCTGGGAGCCGGGGCTGGTGCCTCCTCCCTCTCCTCCTCCTCCTCCTCTATTGTATAATGCTGCGTGATCGCAGCCGCTGGGGCAGAGCGAAGGCTTAAATCCTCACGCCGCCTGCGCCTGCCTCCTCCTCCTCTTCCTCCTCCTCCTCCGCATCCCACCAGCCCCTCCCCGGAGCGGCGCGGCGAGGGAGCGACATATGGAGCTGCTCTAGGGCGAGAGTTTGCGACCTCCCCCCCCCTCCCGCTCCATGCGTTAGTTCTCAGGTGGAGCTGCATGTGGTGAGTGGGGCTGGGGGGCAGCGGCGTGCGGCTCGGGGGGAGCGGGGGGGGCCGCGACACCCCACCCCCGGCTTTACGAGTCATCGCGGCTTGTTTTATCTCTACCTTGAAATTTGTGCCCGGGCAGAGGGAGCTCGGGGCGGGTGTCCTCCCCCTCTCCTCCGGGGCGGATCGTCTTGAGATGAGCAGAGGAGGGAGATTACCCTTAAAATAAACCCCCCCACCCCCCCATGCACGGGGATCCCGGGCCGAAGCAGGTGCGTGCGTGTAGTCCGAATAGACTTTTTATAGTGCGGGCAGTTGTGTTCTCAAGAACCGTGCTCCATCCGACTCGAAGAAACCGGCGTTACCCCGGTAAGTTAACGTGTGCGCCGGGGAGCCCCTTGAGCCGGGAAGCTACAGCCTTGCTCCCTTTTCCCAGCAAGAGCGGGGACTTGAGGGTACCCCTAAAAGTGCGTGTCGTAGTGCCGGGAGAGCTGAAAGGGCCTGGGGGAGACTTGGACTCCGCTGGAGCAAAGCTGCCATATGGCTGGGCAGGACCCGCCTGGCCCCGCTGGCTGGACCTTTCCAGGGGTGGGTGTTAGGGCGGCAGCAGGGCGGGGGATTAGCGTGGCTTTTCCCTGAGCAATAGTGCGCTTGGGGCTTCGTGGGAGCACCGCCAGCACCGAGGAACAGGCGTTTGGGGGGGGGGCTTCTGTGAGCAGGGTAGGTTATCTTTTCGAAGCGATGGCGAGAAAGATGTTTATTGGGATTTCCTTCAGGGTGGGGGGGGAACGCTTGAAAAAAATTCTTTTTTTTGCCATGCCGCTTTCATTTAGAACGTTTGCTGCTTTACTCAAGTCGGTGTGTCAGGATCTGGAAAGATAAGTGCTCCTGAAGCGTGAAAAGAGGAGTGCAGTTACCTGCTGTCATTTCTTGCGTTTTGTGAAGCACAGCTGGAAAACCCAGGGCCACTTCTGTTGCAAATCTACGGAAGGGTTTGTGCGCTGTCCCCTGGGGACCCTGACTGGCTGATTTACAGCTCTGGGTCAGCTGCCGGTGTAAAATAAAGCGAATCTGCCCATTTCATCTCCATCTGGGGGGGCTGTCAGCCCCTTTACCCAAACTTCAGCGCAGCACGCCAGAGCTGTTGCGTGTGGCAGTCTGTGTTCAGACAAGCCCAAAGCTCTCAGATCAGGAAAGCCCGAGCTTTTTCAGCTGGTGCCCGGTGAAGTCAGCAGGGTGGCTCTCGCTGCCCTCAGTGGGTGCTGGATTTGGCCACCGCAGAATATGCTATTGCTCAAACAATGGTGGTAGAGGGCTTGGCCGCCCCCTAACATCAGCTTTATGCTTGTCTCTCAAATGGAGTAAACAGTTTCTGTTTGTGTGAGTTGAAATGACACTTCCTACCTTTTTATTCTGATTTTTTTGGCGGGGATTCACCTGCACAAATGAAGGTGTCTGTCTTTCTTACAGTCTTCTCACAGGGTACAAAATTGACAGAGGCCCCTCAGTTTCCATCTAAGTGCACGGGAAGCTTTCACGTGGTAAAACGGACTGTAGAAATAAATTGTGTTTTCTTAAAAGTTGCTGCTGCTTGTACTTACGTTGCTGTAGACATTAAGCGGTGGATTAAGCAGGGTAAATTGAAAGTAGCCCTTTCTGCTTGAACTTAAAATGCATACATTTTTACATAGTAAGATGGTATCTTTGGAATCTGATTTAACATAATGAGCTAGTGGTGGTGGTAGAGATAGGAGGAGGATTAGTAGTTTGTGCTGCCAGACAGGTATCTGAGAGCGTGTCCTAGGGAATACTTCCATTGTCCAGGCAAGTATTGCAGCATCTAACGTAACAGCTGTAGATCTTCCTTCTTTCGTGACTGATTCTACATCCGTTTAAGTTGGTAGCAAAAACCACCTACTCCTTTTCTGCAGGAACTGGATTGGACTGCTAACAAACGAAGCTAGACTTTGTGCATATTAAAACACCACTTTGATTTTTGTGTCAAGCTGATTTCTTTTTCTCTGAAGCTGATTAAAAACAAACAAAAAGAAACTTGCTAGCCGAAGGTACTTCAGGTTTTGTCTGTAGATGAAGCAGTCTTAAAGAGCATTAAATACGTCTGTAGGTGCTGATTTATTAAGAGTGGTAATTGTGTTCCTTTATACACCTGCTCTTTTTAATGTGAAAGATGAAATAATGACAGTTTCTCAGTGTTTTGGTGAAAATAATAATATAAATAATCCAAGCACTTGAATTCTCTGCCTGAGAGGCATCAAGGAGTTTGAGATAATGTCCTAATATCAAGGAAAACCTCAGATTTCATATTCTATTTTTTTTTTTAGCTTCCATGAAGTACAGCAGATCTTATGCAATATCTAGTTTGAAGGATTTTGCCATCAATTGCACAAGCTGCTTTTATTTTTCCAATAAATAATTCATAGTGAAGAATTTCTTTTTTAGGAACTCTGACTTTTTTTTACACTGATGTAAACCACTCCTAGCACAGTTCATCTCCAGCAGTGCTAACACTAGACAGGTGATCCAAAATACTTGTGACTATTTGTGTTTTTATGTAGCGTCTTAAAGTGTAGTCTGTCAAGCAAGGAGAATACAGTACTTTGAAAGTGTAAGTAGTCTTCTGGTGATCTACTTTTTATAAGGGCTGGGTAGCAAGAGACACCTTCTTTTAACTCAGCTTTATATGTGTAACCGGCTCATGAGGAGACAGCTCCAGTTGCAATGGTTCCTTAACGTGCACACGCACACCAATCAGTGCCAGAAAAGGCAGCAGCTTTCAGTTACCAAGTCCAAAGATCAGGAGTGTTCCAAAGGAGAGAGCAAGGTTCAGCTTAAATGTAAGCATGTTGGCAGTAAGCACAGATCTTTAGTGTAGATGAATCTTTTGCTAATTAATAGTTTGTAGAAAATGGAATTTGCCGATCTGAGAACAGCGCTCGTTTTCTTCAGGGGTATATAACTGCATATTTTCTGCCCTTGTTTTATTTCTAAACTTCCATCAGTCGGAGAAACCGTGCTGTCACAAAGAAGTGCCTTTTTCTGTAAATGGAGAGAGACCCTCAACATGTGTTCGTTCTTTAATTCTTTTATAAACAAAGTCAATTTTTGTGTTTGCTGTTAGTGGAGGCTTCAGGTTTGTTCAGCATTACCAGTGCAAACACTATAACAGAAAATAAGATAACAATGCTGACTGTTCAACACAAGTGGGGAAAGAAAGCCCTGTAAATCCAGTGCTAACTTTGCCATTGGGTGCACTGAAGTCGAGCAAAACAGAGTCCAAAGCAAACGTGTGGCTGGGAGACAGCAGAGGTTTTGTCGAAGAAATAGGCCTGTACGTCCTGCGGCTGTACAGCACCGATCACAGCAGGGTCCCTACCCTCCGACGCACGGCTGTACGGGTATCCAACAGTGTGTCATCGTGCAGAATAGAAACTACACAGTGACATTTGCTTCACTGACGGCTCCCGATGACTGTGTCAGATGCTCGTGTCATTGCAGAGTGGCCGGGAGGAGCTGTGAAGATGCGCTGTAGACCTGCAGCTGGGAGATTCCTCCCGCACAAAGGGGAATTCCTGGCTGGGGAAGAGCTGGTTTGAGGGGCATTTCCAAGGGAGAGCTGGGGCGGTCTCCTGAGGCGTTGGGCAACTGTCGGTATAGCCTTATTGGTCTTCAGAAATGGCTTTAAGTCGTGAGGAGGAGCAAGATGGCTTGAAAGGACCGAAGAAGCTGTCAGGTGACCAGACAGCGAATTTTTGGTTTTCACATGTCCCTCCTTTGAGGGTGGAGGCCCAGCTAGCTCAAGTGAGACAGCAGCCACCACCACATCAGAGTGACTGTGGGTTCAGGCTGCCGCAGTGATATTAAAACCATGCTCCGAGTCCTGTGTTAGGCTAGTTCAAACCATTACCCTTCCAAATAAGGGGCCGGGTTCAGTACTCTGCTTTGCTTGGTACATAAAACCGTAGGTGTTGCCATATAACGTCCGAAGTTCCCAACCTATATAACATGATCAGTAGTTTGAGGAGCAGTGGACTTAAAGAGGAATTTCTCATTAATATCGCTCTGGAATTGAGCTTTAAGTGGCATTGAATGACATGAGTCTCAGTCTGTGTAATTATTAGGAGCCAAAGCCTGTTTACCTTGCTTTCACACAAGTAAGATGTATTGAATTTCATCTGACAGCTTCTGCTTCCAGTGAAGTTAGAATAAAAATTGTTTTCTTAATATAGTAGAACACACAGAGAAAAGTGAAAATGTGTGTTGTTTTCTTTTAATGTTATTTTTAAAACTAGGCAGTACGTGGAAGTAGCAGGAGAAAGAAGTTCCGTTTTCAAAGGAACGCTGAGTTGGTGAAAAGATCTAAACTCGCCCTAAAACTTGCTTGGATGATGTGCAACAAATAAAACTGTTTTCTTGATCCCAGATTTTTCATACCCCTGGGAAACCCTTGTGCTGTTGGAGCCACACTCACCTTTAATGGAAATGTGACAATTATCAGCTGTTTTCTTACAGTTTCTTATAGTAGCCTGTAGTCTTTAAAAATCTCTTGTGATGCCAGGCAGGCAGTAAGGTTGAGTGAACTGCGCTATAGAAAGAACCACCCATGATTGGAGGTAAACTATGCGGATATACGTTGGGGTGGAGGTTGAAAGGAGCGTGGAGGGCATATTTGAAGCAGACTGTGCAACTGCTACAGCAGGTCTGACTAGTTTGAGATGCCTAAAGGCAGCTTTGTCTTAACTTCAGGTAGCTGCAAAATGAAGTTTTAAAACCTAATTCAGAAATACATCATCATCTTCCGGTGCCTCCACAAACTCTTTACTTTTCATGTGTTTTTACAGGCACTCTTTCACCCCTGGAAGAAGCGTTTATAGATACACATACACGTGCATGTATATCATTTGCATATTTTTAAAATACACATTTCATCAAGATAGGAGACTGGCGTTCATGCACAAACCACAGTGTTTTTTTTAAACAGTGGTAGCATTTTGCTTTCTTACTGCTCTGTGTGTGCGTTGTGTGTGTGCATGTGAGAAAGAAGCCACTCTATTTACGTATTTTTGGCATAGCATGATTTGTTGCTGGTCGGTTCTTGTGCCTTCGCCTGTCCCTGTGTAGGAGGAGTGACTTACACTTTATGTCTGTGCTGCGGTCAGAGGGATTTTGACCAGGGTTTGTCCGTGCTGGCTGTCCCAGGGGTACAATAACCTGCTTAGGTTACCCTCCTGTGATCTAGCTCACGGTCTCCCTTACACTCCTACTCCATCTGTTTGGCAAAATTGGCTCTTCTAAACAGCCCTTCCCCCTTCTTCTCCTAACTAAAGTATTCCACAAATAACTTGCGAATGAATAGGAGAGCGAATGTTTTCTGTGTGTGTAATATACAGTGTGAAGCTTCTTGTTGCTGCTGTGCTTCCCCTTGCTGGCAGAGGAACATGCGTGATACATATGTGCTCTGATGGGGTTTTTTTTAAATTGTGGGGGAAAAAATCAGTGTAATACAATCTTGGGTGAGGTGAATGGGTTGTGCCTGACTGAGTATGAAATAAAGTTTAGGACATTTAGTTTCAGTTTCCTGATCTCTCCTCCTTCTGTATGTTCCACTCCCAATTTCCAAAGACTTAGTTTGTGGTTAAGTTTGTTTGTTCCCTGTTAATTGACCTGTACTAAGCTTGCTTTGAAACACAGATTTAATACATGTTATTAAAATATGCTATTAAAAGGGTGTCCCCATATACATTTAAATGATTTATTTGAGAATGTTTAAATTACTACACATAAAAGTTACGTGGATCCCATGGTGGCTGTTTTAAAAGGGTATCGCTTTGGTGTAGTAGTTTTTATTGTGAAATCAAGCAGGTGCCTCGAAAAAGGGGATCTCTTTCGTCTCTAACTCATAGCTGTTGCAGTTGAGAATAGTTCAAGGCTGGCCAAAGTTCCCTTTATCAGTTTTCAAAAGGCTCCTTCCTAGGTCGTGAAAACACATGCTGTATTTCAACAAACGCAAGAGCTTTAGTACACTGGACTGAAAGGCCAACAGTTATCATCTTGTCTAACATCACTTAACACCATCTTAGCAAACTTTCATGTCAAACTTTAACTACCTTTTTTTGTTTGTTTGTTTTCACTGGTGGTGGAGAAATGTCCAACAGCTTTTCCACCTCTTGAAGAGAAACTTGGGGGTGAGTGGGTGCTTTTTCACAGAATATACTTGTTTGCAGGGCTGTGTTAATTTAATTTAAGCAAAAATGTTGAAAACGGCTCATATGCCCTGTAGCTGCTTTAAAAAATGCCAGGGAAACACCTTTCTTATCTCCTCTTTTAACTCTCAGTAGTGAGAAATTGGTTAGCAAATAAAATCTGCAGGCCAGAAACTAAAATGACTTGTCATTGCTGGGATGTATGTTGCCTTTTGCAGTATACATTTCTTTAGAGGGTTTTTTCCCCTTTCCTCTTCTTCCCCCCTGCCATTCGTTGCTTTTCAGTTTGACTGTGATAATTTATTCAACACTGTTTTCAGAGCAATAACCTACTTCTTGGCAAACCATTCAGTTCTTTCCCCAGTAGCGTGGGTATTTTTCCCCCCTGTGTGTTTATTAAGGGTCTACGACAAGGGGGATAAACGAGGTATCTTTAGGGAAAAGATGCTACGATATGCTTGGAAGCGGGGATTCAATTCAAATAATTATACATACGCGAGAAAAACTCTCTCTTATTATACACAAAGGGGTCTTGTCTCTCTTGGATGCACGCACAATTCTCATTAACCTTTGTAGGAATTATACACATCCAGTGAAGATGGGTCTGCAATACTCAGTCCCTACGTATGCTAAAAATATCAGCTAGACCGTGATATGTGTGTGCCAATAGAGACGTCTTGTACAATATAACACAATGTTGCTGTAATCTATTGTTCAGAGCGACGTTGCAGGGGAGGAGGGATGTATAGCCGGTCTTGCTATTTCATCATTCCCCCTTAGAGTCTGACCAGTAGCATCTTGTCATTACAGGCGTGTAATTTTAGCAGTGAAAAGGGAGTGTGTGTTTGTTAGCCTGTGTCACTTTCTGGTGGCCGTGCTCGCTCTTTCAGATTGTTTTGAATTTAATTTACAAGTAAGAAGCCTCTTTTTAGCCAGTGCTTTCGCTGTGCCGATGCCTGCCGGCTCTGCAGTGGGAAGAAATGGAAGGCAGTCAGCCCTGGGCTGAATTGGGCCCTGAAGCGGTACACAGCCGTCTTAATTGCTGCTGCTCCACTGCTTGAAGAGATTATGGCTCTGGTTCTCCCAGCATGGAGCTGCGCGCACCGGCTCTGGTGTGGCTCCTTGCCCACTGGCGGGGAGGTTTCATCCTGCTCTGGTCCTGCTTGCAGGACTGGCATCTCCTGCTCCCATGCAAGGAAGCCCAGAGTGCTGGACTTGTGGAAAAAAAAAAACAACAAACAACTGTAATGTGAAGCAGGGGGAGCTTCTTGGCTGATCGTGGCGAGGCTTGTGCGTAGAAGCCCTCACATATTTTTTGGGTGACAACAAGCAGAGTCTGCTGAATAATCAGCTAATCACGTAGTAAAGTCAGAGGATCTGGCCTAGTGCTGTGCCTGGTTTTATTTACTGCAGCTCTGATTTCCTACTACTGATGCCCAGGTGTGTAACGCAGCTCCTAGTCCTTGAGCTTTTGATATTGGCAGCAGAGTTGCTCAGCCCGTGTGTACACAGCATAGTATAATTTGATTCATGCTTGGCAGGCCTGGCTGCTTCCTTAACGCTGCCACGTGGAGATCCGAATTTCAGAGTAACCCTGGCCTGGCTCTTTTGGGTGACTCTTTGAAGCACAGAGTCTCAGCCAAGCTGATCCCCAGCGAGGAGGCTCCTGTGCGGCGGCACGGGTGCTGTGGTGAGTGGAGTGCGTGCAGCCGTCTTGGGGAAGGATGTATAGAGGATTCGGCACAGAGGTACGACCCAAGGCGAGGGCAGCTTGGCTGAAAACCTCTCTCCCCCCAGTGACTAACCCTAACAAAACAGCTCCCGATAGTGGGAAGGGGGGAATCCTCCATCTGGCTCAAAGCAGGTGCAGCTGGGCTTGGTGGTCAGCGGGGCCACATCTTCACCAAGCCTGCGAAGGGCTGAGCAAGGTGTTAGCAGTCGTCGAAAGCTTGTTTCATAAAACTGCCAGTTAAGGACAAGACCACAAAAGGGCAGGCTGGGGTCTTGTTTGCATCTGCTGGGCACTGTTGTAAGGATGCTGATGGGAAGTCCTGTCAGAAGCAGAACATGTGAGAATTGACATTTTGGCTGTGTGAGACCTTTAAGATAGAAATTACTTCTGCTGGGCAATCCAAACCTGTTTTTTTTTCCAGTAAAGACAACTGCCTTCCTGTACATGAATAAAACCTACTTTGAATAAATGTTTTCTAGCCCTGCTATTGTAACAAAGCTGTATCCCTGCTCCTGCTTCGTACTGAAAAGAAGTTGTCGGAGTTGCTCAGAGCTTTTGCTCTTGACTTCAGCCTCGCAGCTGGTTTGAAATATGCCTAGCTAGCTTTCCACGCACAGAACCTGTGCAGTCTTGTTCACCTTCTAATTCTGCCAGGGTAGTCTTTAATGGTTTAACGAGCTAACAAGTGCTCATCTGATTTAAACTTGCATTACGTTCTGCTACCCTGATAGAATTCGGTATATTATAAACACCCTTAATAACATGACTATAATCTAGAAAACCGGCTCTCCTTTTTCCAAACAATTACTTAATGAGGCAGTAATTTATTCTAAGCTATATTTATTGGAGTCCATTCCAGCTTTATCAGACATACTCTGTTTGGTGTGTGCAGTTAGTCAAAAACATTAAAACTGCTCCACTTCTTCCAAGGGAACATGTTACATTTAGCAAACTGACAGCATTAGAAACTGTTTCCAATTTAATAGAAGCATATGTTTCCTGCAAGACTTAACACACTACAGAGTTGGAGATTGCCTTAGACTGCGGCTTTGCCTTTTTTTAGCGTGGTAAAAAGGAGCTGGAAAATGAAGGCAGAAGTGGAGTTTGTAGTCGTTTTTTTGGTTGTTTTGCTTGCTTTTGTTTTTCAGAGAGCCTTCTAGCAGGGCTTCGATGGGCTGCAAGTTTAAGAAACTACCAAGAAAGTCGCGTGGGCGGCGCACGTAGAGCTCTCGCTCGAAACGCAGTTTCTGATCATTAACAAACAGCAAGAGCTTGCTTTGCCCTCTGGGCCTCAAATAGTACAGTATGCAACAAGGGAGAGCAGGCAAGGCACGAGGATGGAAACAGTAGGATCAGATTACAGTTTCAAAATATCGCTGGAACACGTTGGCTGGCGTTACACTATTGACTGGCTTTATAATTGCATTGCTTATTTGCTAGGGAAGGCTTCACCTTACTTTCTGATTAACATGGACATTCCTTCAGGGACCTGGGGACTCCAGGCTCCGAGTACCAAAGTCAACCCCCATGAGAGCTGCATGACTTCAGATGCTCCTCAAATGAGAGTCTGAGCTTCCTCTGATGTCTTGTCTCCTGTTTGCAGGGAGGTTTCCTTGCACAGTCCCTAACTAATTCCTCCTTAGATTAGCCTCTGAAAGTCACCCACTACGGTTTCCCTTCTTATTTCAACTTTAACTTGAGATTAGAAAAGACCCCTGTCACTCTTGGCTTGCTAACTGCTCTCCCCCAGTCTTCATGCATGGGTGCCTAAAGCAGGGGGCTAAGGCTGCAGTTCTGTAGGGAGAGGGAAGCTGCCTTTCTTGCTAAATGCAGGACTGGGGTGCTGAGCAGCTTTGCTTGCCTCTCTGCTTCTTCTGGAAGAGCTGAGGTTCACCCGACCACCACAGGAGATGGGAAGAGTTAGGTCCCTATAAAATATACGTGAGAAATGCCTGCCACTTACAGTTACTGCTGGCACCGACAGCCTTGCAGCGAAGGCTTGCAAACATAAAAACAATTCCCTGTGCTCTCTGGAAGCACAGAGCTACCCAGGAGGCCAATTTTTTGATATAGCTCTAAAGCAGAGTTTTGTAAGTGCTTATTAAACCTCACTCCGTTTTAAAAAAAAAAAAAAAAAAAAGGCAGACAGAATTAATGTAAAATGCAAGTATCAGGGTAAACAAACCTTATAAATGGAGAATGTCTGAGCACTCGGTTTGGAGAGGACAAACTCCAGCACAGCTCTGTTCCCTGTACCTCTTGTCTAGGGTTGGGGGTTTTGTTCTCTAACTCATGTGTGACAGACCCAATTCCTCCCAGGCAGCAGTTGTCAGGAGTCCTCTCTAGCCAGGCAACATGGACGCATTACACTTGAACAAGTAAAGTCTGCATCAGATCCCGAGAAGCAGCCTTGCAAAAAAAAAAAAGAAAAACCCACACCACCCGTCAGTGTACAAATTGCGAGCCAGCTGCAGCATATTGAACGTAGCCGTGCGTTACTGTGTGGTACACGCTGTACTAGCTCCCAGGGATGCTGCCGTGCCAGGATTTAAAGACCCCGGTGTCAACAGATGAAATCTTAAAGGAGGGGTGATTTTGATCACACTGTGGCTGTTGCCTCTGAAAGTCCACGTTGCTTATTCACTTCGGTCCTGGAGCTAAACCTCGACACCTGGGCTGTTCAGCTTTCTTCCTTGTTTTTAGCGACGCTGGGAGAGGGTGCCAGATTTATACTGGCATTCCCCTCCGCTGTTTCTCCTCCTTTCCAGCTCTGAATGGGAGGAGGATGCCTGCGCTCTTGGAGGGCAGGCTGGCTCCCAGCTGCTGGGGCAGGTTTGCTCTGCTTTGCCAGCATCCTGCAGGCCAAGGAGCATCGTTCTGTGGTGGGTGAGCCCGTGGTCCTGCCCTGAGAGAGATTTCTGAGATTGGCCACTCTTGGTCTCTCTGCCATGGCCTTAGGGATGTGGAAACAGGGATGGGGAGAGAGAGATTTACATGTTTGCCTCCTTAGCTCTAGGGGACAGATGTTTTGAAGTAGTGGGGACTGGTCACAAGTTCAGGTGGTCCCTCAGGCTGGATCTGGTGACACTGAAATGCCTCACAGCAGCCCAGCCTGCCTCGGCTAGCTCAGAGGATCTAGTCCTCATCTTGCCAGTTGAACCCAGTTGGCACAAAAGGCCTTTTTATTTTGGTCCTGCAGCTATCTATGCCAAATCCTGATCCTGCTGAAGTCAGTAACAAAACACTCATTGACTACCGTTGGGCCAGGATACAGCCAGTGCAACCCTCAAGGATGAGGACTGAGGGATGGAGGAGAGGAAAATAATATTTCATGTGCCAGAAGTGACACAGAAAGTGCTTGCGTAATTTACTGGACAGAATCTCCAAGAAACCCTGGTGAGGTTCATTTACACCTGAGGTTTGGGAAACTTTGTTTTGGGAATGAAATGTGCAAATTCAGTACTCTCTTTGTGGTTTGGGGGCTTTTATGGGGGGCTTTTGTGTGTTTTTTTTTCTGAGCGCATGTGTGTGTGAAGTAGTGTTTTATTTTAATTCCCTCAAGTTGCCTTTTTTTTTTCCTTTCTCCTGTGGTTTTAATTACTCAGGATTTCAGAAAGTAACCGGTCCTACTTTAAACTCCATTTTTTGCATGAGCTCCTGCTGTTCGTGTCTGTCTTTCGGCATTCAGCTGTGTGGGGATGAATGGCTGCCTGTGAACTCTGGGGTTTGATGCTTCTACCTTTTTGAGCAACGTGGCGCTCATTCTAAAAGTGAACCTTGCCGTATTAAGCTCTTCATCCTCTAGATCGACTGATAGGAGTGGAAACGTGACTTCTTAAAAATCCTTTTCCGCTGTCCCTCTTGGTGTTTGGTTCCTCTTTCTTTTTTTCCTTTCTATCTGCCTTGATGAGCAGGCAGGGACTAGTGGGTTGTGGAATTGATTTCCAAGAAAAGCCCTCAGTCTTGAGAGACATTTTAAACTAAACTGATAAAAGCCTTTGAGAATTAACATTAAAGGGTATTTTTATTATTGGTGAGATAATCAAATCACTTTTCTCCTCCGTTTTTACATATTTAGTGCTTCCCTGTGCCAAACTCCCAATTATTAAAGACTTCAGAAATAGTCCAGCAGTGACAAGGTAACGTCCTAAGTACAACTGATAAATACAATACTTCCTTCACAATGTGTGCGTACCTCTGTCCTCTGGAGAGCGAAGGATTTGTCACTAAGTGGGCTCAGAGACATAGTCAGGCATTGCACAAGCTTTTCTGTGTTTAATCGATGATGGTTGACTCCAGAGAACCACCCGTTCCAGGCTGATTATCTCTTCTGCTGAGCCCCAACTGCATTTTTTCCAGCTCTGTCTGCATGCAGAGCCAATAAAAGGAAGCTAAACAACATGCAAATGAAAAAAATATATATTACTTTTGTTTTTCAATTAAGAAAAGCCAATTCCCAAACAATGCTAGGGTTTCTCTGGCTCTGAGGCGCGTGCAATCACCCTAAATGGGCAAAAAAGCAAGTTGAATCTTTCTTGGTAACAATGGTTCAGCTTTTGGGTCTGGGTCTTCCAGACCTGGAGCCAACTGGTGGATAACATTGGGGAAGATCTCCAAGTAACTCCCCCTGCCCCAGTCCTGAGATAAATGCAGTTTTTCCATTGCTTTTCTTCAGCTTTCTGGTTCCACATACCTAAGTAACATTGAAAACTAACTTGCATACCAAAACCCTGCAACATTCTTTATTAAAACAACAACAACAAAGCGACATCCCATCTCATCTCTTTAACACTTGGCCCCAAAGTGACATTTGCTGGCAGATGGATGGAAATGCAGCAGAAATACATCTGGCTGGGATTTTTGCCCAGCCAAAATAGATGCACAAAAGACCCTCCATGGATGTGACCCTTTGCCACTGCCTGTCCAGTCTTGCGTCTTGGTGGGTAGCTGTTGTCTGTCTGTCCCTGTTATGGCCATATGACTTGGTAGGCTGACTCTGTCTTCTGACACTTCGGAGAGTGGAGGTATATCTCATTTTATACTGATCTTTGGCCAACCTGATCTGTGAATTTGGTGTTTTCATTCTCCCAGCAGGACCTTTGGTTGGAAAGGCGAGGAGCAAAGTTTTTGAGATGAGCAGAACTGAACCAGATCAAATGTTGGCACTGTACAGCTTGCTTTTTTTCTAATGTTGTTCAGTATCTTAAGACGTACAATGTTGATCTCTTTAATGTAGGCATGAAAGTGTTGGTTGAAGGAGGGAAGAGATGGTTTGAACTGTAAAGAACAAACAGGCAACGTTGTCTTAAGCTCTGGTGGTCAGAAACTATAAAATTCCTTTATGGGAATCCAGAGAAAGGCTTGCAAGCCTGAAAGCGTGTCTGTTTTTACCAACTCTTATCAGTTGGCCTAAAAAGATAACCACCTCCTTGCTTCACTTAGAATGACTAAAATGATTTATGGAAACTGAAGGAAAATGTTTTTACAATTCCTGTTTGCATGCCAGAGGAGAAGGGAATAAAATAAAACTTACAAAGCTGAGAGTCTGGCAGTGCTCACCTGAGCCCTCTGTTTGGGGGAATAAACCCCCCCTTGCTTGGGCTGGCATCCTGCTTTGCTGCTTTAATGGTTAAACCCACTTCAGAGAGCATTACTGGGGAAAAGGAAACTGAAAGCTGTAGGGAAAAGCTAGTAGGTGAAACTGGGAGTTGCTTGATCTATTTTACCTTTTAAAAGGACAATCTCTGAACCAAGCTACGTGAAGATCGAGTGAGATGTGAAAGATTGACAGTCCTACATACAGGAAACCCTGAATCATTTCTAAGCTTCCTGGAAAATGACGTAGAGGTTATTGTTGTGTTTACTAATGATGAGCCCATAGCTCTTTCTGATCAGCTTAAAAAATGTCTTAACTACCAGCACCTCAATCTTGGATGCAAATGGGCTCAATTGGGTTCATTTGAAATGCTTGTCAACGTCCCCTGACAATAATAATTAATAATTGAATGGAACGTGGCCACCCGATTGGTCTGTTTTCTTTATCATGGGGGAAAAGGTTTGCTTTGTACAGTGAATATTTTTATACATTCCTGGCAGAGCCTGACAAACTTCAAAACTC
This sequence comes from Strix aluco, assembly GCF_031877795.1. Lineage (NCBI taxonomy): Eukaryota > Metazoa > Chordata > Aves > Strigiformes > Strigidae > Strix > Strix aluco. The sequence goes on from NC_133933.1 coordinate 9,868,551, forward strand.
TCATAGTCCCCAAGCCATTTAAAAATTTCTCCTTTAAACAGAGCATTGCGGAGGGAGCATTGGTATGTCTTTAGGACAGTCTGTCTTTTTTCAGGCAGAGGAGAGAGTAGGAAGGGACAGAAAGCTGCTCACTCTCCTCCTACTAACCCATTTCTGCTTTGAAAATGTGCTGGACTTGGACAGGGGTTTCAATTCTTGCTAGCCCGGCCCTCCCTTTCTTGCTCTATCTGTCCGAAGTTGAAGGAAGTGTGTCCCGTGTGAACATTTGAACAGCAAAGCCCCCCCTCACTCCCCAAACCCACGTGCACGTCTCTGGAGTAGTCCATGGAAGTGACACTAGGGAGCAGAGAAAAACCAGACTTAGGCAGTAGTGCTAAATTTCAGAGGTTTTGTTCACCCGAGATTCCAGGCGCGGTGATCGCTGGTAGCTGGCCAAGGAGCTTGGATGGCAGCCTACCCGTTCCTCAGCTCTGCTCAGCTTGCTCCCTCCCCCCTGCCTTTTTTTTTTTTTTTTAATTGCATAATATGCTAGAAAATGATCTGGATTTGGGACTTATTTTTAACCAGAAGAGGCTCACTTCACCCAATCTGATTTTGGATTTAACACCCAGCAAATGCTTTCTGAAGCTCTTTTTGCATTGAAACCCTGACTTCTTTTGTGTCCCCTCTCCCACTTTGCAAGGGCTCTTTGCTTTTCAATGTTTGTCAGCGATTCTTGGGGATGTTTGCAAGTCCTCTAGCTACCTTGCCTGTCTGCAGAACTGGTGTATGATGATCAAATTGCTATTAGACCTGCCTGGTGCAGTCATTTTGCAGGCACGGATCCTGTTGGGGGAACTGGGAATTGTACTCAAATAAGGCAGGCGAGTTTTGTCTCCTAGACGATAGTTTCGTAATAAAGCTTATATGAGGGGAGTCAGGCGTGGGGTTAAAAATACATATGCGTGTTGCAGCTTCTCTCTGGGTAGCTGGGGCTGGAAAGCATCTTCCACTTTTTTGTTTTAAAAATACGGGGCAGAAATCTACATGCCGTTTTATTGGCGTTTTGTTAAACGGAGGGCGGGATGCAGGAATGAACAGGGGGCTGTCTGTGATCCTGTTAAAAGGGCAGCTGTGTTAGTGCTCCAGCACCTCACCACTGGACCTGGGAAGGTGAGAGGAAAACCAAACATTTGCCCTAAGATGTGGAAGCAGGCTAAGTGCAGGGTGCTGCTCTGCAATGCCTGTGATTCTACCCATGTCTCTGCAGGACTTTTCCTCGGCTGGTTTGATGCAGCCCATGGGACAGGCAAGTGAAGTGTGGTAACGGCCTCACCTCCTTCTAGTTTTGATTTAGATGCGATAAAACAGCTTGTCTGGGAAACTGGGTTCGTGCAGGTAGTCGGGGAGAGAGTCAGAGGGACCCTGTTGACCCTGTTGTGACAGGCATTGAAAGAAGTGCCTGTCACAGCGACTGTGCTGTTTCACCCAAGTAATCGTGGGTATTCCAACAAACCAAGCCCTGGCTACTCAACAAGGATGGGTGGTGGTGTGGGGCAGAGGGTTTCTGGCCCTAACGCCTTCCCCCTTAGATGCATAGCGTCAGGTCGTGCCTCTGTCACAGCACAGCGATTCCTTCATTCCTCTGCTTTTGAGGGGATCTTCATGTCGCAAAAATAATGGTGACAAAACAAGGCTGGGACTGTGCCGTGTAGAGAAGCATTTCCAGGCGCTCTGAAACATCCTGGAAGAGACGGCACTGGGGATTGAACTGCCCTACTTACTCTTAGCTCAGAAGTGATTTACGATGCAGGGCAAGTTTGGTAAAATTCCCTTTGTTTCCTCCTTCAAAATCTGCCATCTGACCAGGAGAAAAGCACATGCATTTATGCTGATTTTTGTTCTTTAGAAGGCCCTACAGCATTCTTTTGTTCTCAAGTGACACCTGACATGGATGTAGTCCTGAGTGAGGAACACGCTTTGATGGGGGGGAATTGAAGACAAATGGTGCATCGGGAGTGACGACGCATCCTTGCTCTGGTGCAAAAGCTATTCTGTATGTGGCTAGTGAGCTCCTGAAAGTCTTACTGGAGGAAGCAAAGGCTGCTGGCATTGCCTGCCTTAGCCAGGCAGAAGCCAAGGAAAGGATTTCAAGCCTTGCTATGTGAAATGCTTCCCGGATGAGAGCAAAGCCTCCCCCAGCCCTCTGTCAGAGCTGCTGTTGCTTCATGCGCAGGTTGGGGACGCAGCACCCCCCACTCAGTGCAAGGGGCAGGCGGGGCCCATGCTCCCACGTGGATTTGGAGTGTGGGACTGGGGGTGCTCCTGGGGGCCTGGTTCCTGGAGGGGGATGCTCAGTGCTTCAGGAGACACCAAACTCCTCAAGCTTGCTGAGGTAGATGCCCCTGTCCTCAACCTGGGACCCAGGCACTGTCAGGATTTAAGGCCCTGGCTGCAGCAGCAGAGCGTAATGCAGAGAATGGTCTTGAAGATTAGACTTAAAGACCTTACGGATCTTCTTATTCATCTGTAATTTATCTACTTCTGAGCGTAATAACTTCAGTCCCCGCTCTAGTAATATAGTCCTTAGGCGATCGGTTAAATAAACCCACGAGGTCAGATATGCATATATCCTGGTGTGCTAAAGGGTTGGATCTCCCAGCTTCACTGAGAAGGTTTCTTCAGTGTACAAGCGCTTGAACTTCCCTCCCCTTCCCCCCATGAATACCTTTTTGAATAAAAAGGGAAATTTACTGTAAGAACCTTGGTGTATTACGTTTGTATTGCCAGGCATAGTACTGCATCAGTCAGGGGATCTAAGGGAGTGTTCAGTATAGTACCTGTAGCTTGTGCACCTATGTACAGATATTTGGGGACCATAGGCTTAACGTTATGCAAAGAGTAAAATTTGCTGCCGAGTGCATAAGGGCTTGAGTTTCATAGATGCTGGTTGAATTCCCGCTTGGAATTTACCAGTGTAGCAGTGCTTAAACATGATGGACCAGAGCACTGTGTTAAGGCAGCTTCTGCTTCCTCATCACGCTGCCAAGGGTGAGTTACATGGACAGATTCCCACTTGTGACTGTTAGGGGTAAGTGAGAAGGGGACAGGGCGGCCAGTGGGTCCACGCCGCGTGTGCAAGGGGTGGACTGGGGTAGCGATGCAGGCGGGAAGAAGAGGCTTCGAGCTTCGCTGACTTTAGGAGTCTCTTCTCTTTCCTTTCAGATATATGTTGGGGAAAGGAGGAAAGCGGAAGTTTGACGAGCATGAAGATGGGTTGGAAGGCAAAGTGGTGTCTCCTACTGACGGTCCCTCTAAGGTGTCTTACACCTTACAGCGTCAGACTATCTTCAACATTTCCCTTATGAAACTTTATAACCACAGGCCATTAACCGAGCCAAGCTTGCAAAAGACAGTTTTAATTAACAACATGTTGAGGCGAATCCAGGAAGAACTCAAACAAGAAGGCAGCTTGAGGCCCGTGTTCGTGACCGCTTCGCAGCCCGCCGACCCTCTCAGTGACAACTTCCGCGAGGCCCAGCCGGCGTTCAGCCATCTCGCCTCCCAGCCCCTTCTCCCCACTGACTTCGTAAGCACTACGCCCCTGGAGTCTTGCCTCACCCCAGCCTCTTTGCTCGAGGACGACACTTTTTGCACTTCCCCGACTGTCCAGCACGATGGTCCGACAAAACCACCACCTCCTGCTCTCCAACCAGTAAAGGACAGCTTCTCCTCAGCCTTGGACGAAATCGAGGAGCTTTGTCCAGCACCTACCTCCGCAGAGGCAGTAGCAGCCGAAACAGCAGCCGATGACTCTAAAGACCACCCCAGCGAGTCCAGCGTTCAAAAGTCCGAGGGCCTCCCGGAGAGCAGAACGGCTGAATCGAAACTCATGGACTCGCTACCTGGCAACTTTGAGATAACAACTTCTACAGGTTTCCTCACAGACTTGACCCTGGATGATATTCTGTTCGCTGACATTGATACGTCCATGTATGATTTTGACCCCTGCACATCTGCCACGGGGGCTGCCTCAAAAATGGCTCCTGTCTCAGCAGATGAGCTCCTAAAAACTCTCGCTCCGTACAGCAGTCAACCAGTAACTCCAAATCAGCCTTTCAAAATGGACCTCACAGAACTGGATCACATCATGGAGGTGCTTGTTGGGTCTTAAAATATAGAAATATAGCAAATTTTTTTTTTTTTTTAATTTTAAGTACCAGTATATACACTTGGTAGTATTTCCATAGTCCCTCCCACCCCTGATTCACAGCACTGTGCATGCGTCCTTGCTTGCCTTTTTTGAAAAGAAAAGGATCACACTAGTTTTTGCTTCAAGCAGAGTTGGAGTGCCTTCATCCATGTATGACCACTTCTAATGTATTTTTTTTAAAGTGGTTCCTCAAGGAAGACCGAATATCCTGGTATAGGAGAGAATATGTATTGTAGACAATGTTATGTTATTACAAAAAAAGAAAAAAAAAAAGAAAAAAATTGTAAAAGCTAAGCACAAGGATTATGTTGGGGAAAGCTGTAAATTGCATGTGCATATTTGTCTATTTTTTCTATAAGTTTTATTGCAAGAGGTAAAAAATTTTATTATTTAGATAATCTCAATACCATTTTAGCCCTGTATAGGTTGACTTAGCAATTCAGCCTTTTGGAGGCATTAACCTGCTCCTCTTTAAGTGTTGCATTTACATGGCTGTTTAGAAACTGCTGCCCAAATTTATTTTATATTTTTGTACAGATTCTGCAGTTTATGATATTGTTTTTTCTAAAAACAAATGCTGTTTATACACACAAAAAAATAGCTATTTTGATAGGATTTGCTCACATAGTTCCTGCATAATTCAGATGTACAAGAACCACTTGTACTTTTATACAGAGTTGTAATGTTTTATATGTGTATGGTGCAAAGAGAAAATTGGATCAAATAAGCCTGCAGTCGGTTTCCCTGAATGCAAACAAAAAAGTGCTTTAAGAAAGGGCTGGGAGCTGCTTCTGTAGGAGTTTCACAAGTGTTTGCTCCCTGCTGTACCCACTGCGCACTACTGTGATTCCTGAAACTTAGAGCCATGTCCTTTTCCAACATGTATGTGAAGCAGTTGGCAGGAAACAGTTGTGGAACTTCACCCGAAGAGGTCCCGGGCGCCACCGTGGCTCCAGCCTCCCCGCCCCGGCGCCGGGCCAGTGCCCCCAAGCCCTCCCGCGGCCCCTTGCCAGGGCGGCCGTCCTCGCGGGACGCCGAGCGCCTTAAGACGGCGGCAGATCAGCACTTCCTCACCCAGAGCTCCGGGGAATGGTTTTGAGGGGGAACGTGCCCGTTGCCCACCGAGAGCCAACCTCTCACCGCAATCTTCCTGACCGACGGGCGTATGGGCGGAGCGGGCAGAAGACTGGTGTTGACAGCCTCCACTCGCCCTTTCTTGGAGCATTTATTTCTCCTTCCCTCTCCCCACCTCACTGTGCTAAGTGCTGAAAAAGGCAACTTCAGTATTACTGCAGTGAAGCTCATCTCTTACCTGCACTGGATGGACTTGCTTTAATATCCATTGCTGTTGAAACTGGAGCCAGTCGTGTTACATCACTTGGCATCGCGTATAGGGTTGGTTTCTTGTATCAACTGTGTTACCTGCTTTACACTTTATAGACCCGTTTTACAACGAATATACAGACACAGCTTTCTATGCATGGTCCCGTTCCCTCTAACACCTGAGAAGTCTTCTCATTACGGCACCAATAGCATTTTTTAAGTTCATTGTGGTGTACATTTAATTTAAAAAAAAAAAAAATGTTTGCAATGTATCATGCCTATTGCTGAAGTTGCTATGGCATTTTAGTTTTTCAATGGTACTTTAGCTGTTGAGCGCCGGTTACAACCTATATTGTTGACATGCCTATGGCTTCTTTAGGAATAACTTTTATATTTATTTAAGAAATTTTAAATTATGTTTTATGTCATTGGGCAATATTCAGTCAATTCTGCTCCCTTCTTGTCATGGATGAAATTGGGTCTTGTCTGCCTTTTAAGGAGGCAGCTTTTTATAAATTGGCACTTTAAAACAGGCCATATATATTTATTAGTATATAGATAGATAGAGGTAACATAGATATGCACACAGACACAGTATAAAAGCAAATACATTTTGCAATGAAGGAACTCCTAATCAAAATGAAATGCGTCGTGTACAATTACAAAAACGTGCTTCTGGCTCCTACTTCGTCTGCCAGGGTGAGACGTGGGGCGGGGGGGAGGAGGCGGGGAACTGGCTGAAGCGGGAGGGGGGGTGGGGTGGGAGGGATTGCTTTCTTCTTTTTTCCAAGCTGAACTCAGTGAAGCAATGGGATGCTGATGGATTTGCAGTTGTTTCCTTACATGGACTAAAAAAAAAAAAAACCAACCAACTTTATTGCTTCAAACAGAAAACCATTGACCAAGTGTAGCTTTAGGGACCATCGGAAGTGAGGGGGTGGGGAAGGAGCGGGGACGGCTTGGACAACCAGCCCTTGCTCAGCCCCAGTCCTCAGCCCTTGTAGGAAAACAAACAGCCCTGCTGGATCCTGCACCTCTTGTAACTGGAGTAACTGGGAAAATGTTAGCCACACGAGGGTTGTGTGCCTGTCTGCACAAACCTGGAGGCAGGGGGTAACGCAACAGTTTCACACGGTAACGTGGTAAGCACTTGCCTAACCACGGTTAAAAACAGTATGCTGGAGCTGCCCATTTCTTGGGGATTACTTACGCATTTAAACAAATCCCATATGCTAGGCAAAAGTTCACATCGATGCCATTTTTGGAGAGCTGTGCTGTTAAGTGGGGTTAGTTGAAGTTTTTGTATCCACAGCCCAAGCGATGAGCTCTAAATCCACTTCACCCCTCAGAAGACGATGTCTGTGTACCCTTGGTGCTGAAGCGCACGTCCTGTGGCAGAGTCCTTATGGGAATCCCGTAGGACATAAATGTACCTGATTTATGGGACTAGGCAAAAGGTTGGCAAGGCTGGTGCTGCGCTGTCACCACGGCAGGCTGCGGCGGGAAGGGAAGGGCTCCACTGTGGCTTTCTCCTGGCCATGGCGTGGCCCTAACAGCAGCCACGCGTGGTATGGCTCCGAGACCTACACCAGGGATGGAGATTGACATTAATGTGCAATGAAGTGACAAGATGGGAGCAGAATAAAAGAGCTTTGGATTTGAAGTGATTTTTTTTGTTTTTCATAAATTATTTATTCTTTTTTTTTTTCCTTCTGTAAATATATTTATTTTATTGTGAAGCTAACAACATCTGGATTGTAACATGTACAGAATGTATGGTAGGAATGTATTCTCTTGTAGGAATGTAAATCTGTATGAAAAAGGGTATGGGAGCCAGATTTAGAGAAAATGAATTGAGTTCCAGTCAGGATATGCATGGTTCACATGACTTCCCCCCCCCCCCCCCCCCCCTTTTTCTAATATGGGTCTGGTTGTTTGAAATATGCAAAAAAAGGTATGGATGAGGGACAAGTTTATGTTCAAACTTAGTCCTAGTCAGGCTCCTACCCCATCAAGCTTCTTGAGATGGGCCTCCCTCAGCACTCCACTGGAATCTGCAACAGGAGACAGGAGCAAATGCAATCGTCTCCATCGTGCTGGCCTGGTAAATGTTTGAAAAAAAAAATGTGGTTCTTTTAACACGTGCAGGAAGCCCAGCTGGATTCCCTGGAGCTGGAGGGCTGAAGGAGGTTGCAGGATGTTCCCTCCAGCCCCAGAAGTGGTGCCAGAGCTGACACCACCTCCTCGCCAGAAGGTAAGGCCAGGCGAGAAGTCGCGCGTGCGGCAGAGGGTTTGCTTGCTCGAGTTCCAACCACCCGCGTCGCTCCGTGCGTCTGGCCGGCCGCTCCTTGGACACCACGGGTCCCCTCTGGAGCCCGACAGCACCCCACAGCCCTGTATGCAGAGCTTAAGAAGGAGAACTTACCTCTTCACAAGAATGGCATTGAGCAGCATCATAAATGCATCGATCTGGCACCTTCCTTGCAGCCAGCTAGAACAGCAAGACGGTAAAGCCACTGTCGGAAGCGATCACTGTAAGAATAAATTTGGACCTTGTGAAAGGTGATTTGGTTTTTCCTCAATGCTGTGTGGTAATAGCCTGGGTTGTTTAAAACCGATGTTTTGAATCCAAAGTTTACACTTTTATCACCGTTAAATTGAGTAAATCGTAATGGATCCTGTCTGACAAACGGTTTAATTCACTCCAGCATATTGTGAACTTTTTGTTCTTGTTACAGGGTTTCTTTTGGTTTTGGTTTTTATTGTTTTATTGTTTTTATCTTTTCTTCCCCCATCAGGTTTCAGTATCCTGCTTCTGTGCAAGTTGCTTTCAGTGCTTCTATTAATTAACGAGACTGAACATTTTAAAAGAAATTAATTCTTTAAGCACTTTTTCTGAAAATAAGCCTAATGCAAGTTCTGGAACCTCTTTAAAAACACAAATTGCAGATAAAATCCCAACTTTGACTCCTATCTAGTTCTGAGCATAATCCATACTACCGCCTCTAAGGGCCAAGATTCTGGAAAAGGTGTAAATAGTGTGACATGTTCAGTGCATGGTTGTTTGAACAGGGCTTGTTATTGTCAAAAAAAAAAAAAAAAGACAAAAAAAAGAAAAAAGGCTGTATTTCCCCTTCCCCTCCCACAGACCTTAGAGCTGTGCCTTTTCTATGCAATATTACAGACATATACATCTGAAACCAGATTACTGTATTCACATGTAGGTATGGGCTGTAATCAAAAAAACAATTGGACAAATGTACATGGAAATGAGCAGTCTTACTTTTGTAGTTTTATATTATACAATAAACAATTAAAATAAGTTCTGGCTTCGTTCTCTCCCTCCGCAAAAGACAATGCTAAGGGGGGGGACAGACACCACCCCCCCCCCGGCTCAGCAGCACGCGAGGGCTGTGGGAGGCAGTGGGGGAGAGGGAGGGACAGGCCAGTCTCGCCCGCTCTACCCCGTGGAACAAGAGAAGTGACACCTTGTGCAAGGCCCGTTCCTGGCACGAGGCTTTCGTCCCTGACACAGAGAGGTGCCCTCGGTGACCGTGTCCTTCTGTGGCTGTTCTTGGACTACAAGTGCCAGCAGCTCTGAGCTGGGCCCTGTGGGGCGTGCAGCTTGTGGCTGCGCCGCTGGGCTAGCCAAGAGCGGAATCTGGCCAGTTTTAATATATATAATGCACTGTCCTTTAGGGCAGTAAATCCCAGCAGGAAACATCTGATACCTTAATCCACCGCTTCATTTATCAGTGCCCTCATCCCCGCCCCACCCCCCCCCCCCCCTCAGGTGACTGGTGTTTGCTTTCAGGGCCAGCCAGGAGGGCGATCTCACCCCTGCCTTTGGCTCAAGCTTTTTTGTGGCAATAAAGGCGCGAGCGCAGCCCAGGAGCAGCATTTGGGCTGGCCCCGGCTGCAGTGCACAGCAAATGAGTCACCCCCGGCTTCCCGCTTTGCCCGGCCTCCTACACCCACAGAAACACGACTGCTCCATTTTGGATTTACGGCAAACCAAAAACCAGACAGAAAAGCAGCGCGTTTGCCCCGTCCCAACATGCCGCACGTAGCATCTCAGCTGTGGTGAACCGGCTCATGTTACCGGAGCGGCCGCCAGCAGCGGCAGCGCGGGGCTCTGCGCACCAGCTGCCGCTCGGGGACAAATGGCTGCGGGGACACGGGAAACACAGAGAAAGGAGAAGTGGAAGAATTAAAGCCAGCCCAGGGATTGAATTTCTGTCTGCTCAGCAAGCGCCACGCTCAAAGGCGTGAAACGCACCCGAGACGACGGTGCGAACACTTGCCTCAGCGGTTCCGCTCCCGTCCAGGCTACGACGGTGCTCGCCCTGCACCAACGGGTTGCTGGCTCCTGGACAGATGTTTCCAGTTGTCAGTGCATCGACACTGATGCGGGACACGTGGAGATGCTGCTCTTGCGTTCCTGAAGCCGCTCTGGTTTTGCTGCCACCTACTTTTTAAGAGCTTGCTTTCTCATTTGTGACTTGGTGGTGAGACGCCTCCAGCCCAGACTATGTGCAGCGCCCTACTTATCTTTTCCTTAAGTGAGTGGCTTCCTGCCTGCTCCAACCTTTGAGCTTTCCAGCTCAGCATGGGCAAACCATCACTCTGGGCTTTTAAAATGGGGTACCTGTGCGGGGAGCTGGTGAGCTGCATCTCCCTCTAGTGCCTGCCCCAACTGGAGGGCTCCCCGGCAGCTGCTGGGTGTTTCTCCGCAACCAGCCCCTGCTCTCCGCTCACCTGTGTGGTGGGCAGCAGGTTTGGGGTTCAGCACAGGCACAGACCTGCGGTGGATGAGGTTTGGGTCTGTGGTACCTCACGCTGACACCCTACCAGAGGACTAAGGCACTTACCTTGTTTCTTGGGGTGCCAGAAATCCAGGGTGCCCTCAGGACAGCTCTGCTGCTGCTCAGTTTCACCATGAGCCCGTGCAGCAACTCCACAGCTGACAACAGCCACCAAGCTCCCCTCTGGGCCCAAATAATTGGGAGATCGGGGTGTTGCAGCCAGGCAGTCACCAGCTTTCACAAACCTCGCTCAAGTAATGCCATGTGGGCAGACACACGCCCAAATGCAGCACTGAGGCACAGAGGGGACAGCAAGAGGCACCCTTGTCCCACCGTGCTCCTGGTGCCCTTGCCCAGGAGGGATAACACTCCCTGCACGTCCAACCTGCATGTCCAACCCAGGCCTGGAGGGACACATGTTCCTCCCCTTGTTGGCAACAGGAGTGAGCCCCACTCCCAGCCCTGCCTGCGCAGCAAAACCGGCTTCCCTGGACCACGAGCATCTTGTACTCAGAGAAACCACAGTGGGGGGAAAAGCCTTTGGGGGAAAAAAACCCTCCAGCCACAGGCAACGCTTCATAGAGCTGCTCTGAACCACAGCTGAGACAGGTCCGTGGGGATGCTGCCTCCAGAGTGGAGCTGTGCACAGGGTTGTTTCTCCCCGGTCATCCCCCCCCACCCCTTTCTACTTCACCCCCTTCCTCTGGGCTCCTTCGCCTCTGCTCCCCGCTGAGCCCACGGTCCCACTTGCCTCCATCGCTGGTGGTTGCGGGCCCCTCGCTCCGCCTGGTCCCTGCGTGCATCATCTGCCTCCTCTCCAGGCAGCTCCCTCCTTCCACAGCTCCTCTCCCTTTTGAAGAAACTGCCTTAGCAACTGGCAGCAGGCCAGCAAGATCATGGGTTTTTCCTCTCACCCCCGCTTCTCCTCCAAATAACGAGATGGCCAGGGAGGGGGAAGGAGCTGTAAGGCAGTGGGAGCCCTGTGCCTGGCACTGGGCTGGGCACACCTACCAGCTTCCAAAACTCATCCTCTGGGACTGATGTTTCAGGTAAGCCAGGTGCTCTGGGGTCACAGGCAGGGAGGTTTCTTTCTGGGCCTCCTTCCCTCTCCCTTTTCCAACCCACATGTCCTCAAAAGCCAGCTGATTCCTCCCCAAACATCTCCAGGTTAGAGTATCTGCCAGGGGAAGGCACATCACGGGGCACAGAAGGAACAGACTTCAAAATGTCCATTTCTGCAAGGATTTCCTTCCATTCTTCTGGCCCTGCCTTACCCACCTCACACTACTCTCCCTGGACTATTTCCTCTCCTTTTCCCCCTATTCACTGGGTTTCCTCCCCCTCCCCCTGTCCCTCCCCTTGCTTTCTCTCCCTTGTACAGTTTGGCCTACAGCCTTCATTACTTGCTGCCTTTACGTCTCCCTTCCTGGTACGAGTGGGGATGACATGGATTTTGTGCTTGTGCCAAGCTCTGCATTTATTAGAGAGGGGGGAGGAGAGGAAAAAAAAAAAAAAAAGGCAGCCACGAAACCCTGGAAGTTTGCTAGAAGACAAAACTTGTGCAGGGTAACATCAGTCTTGCTTTCCCTGCCTTACAGCTTGCACAGGGAAGGGATTATTCGGGCTGCTCCAAACAGTGTTTACTGTATTGCTGGCTTGCTCCTGCCTGCTGTGGGGGGCCACAGTGGGGTGGGAGGCATGGAAGGACAAAACTCCCTTCCCTCCTCTCTAATGTCGTCACCTACCACTGCCTTTTTCCTGCCTCAGGCCTGCCAGGGGTTAACATCATTGCAGCCAAGGTGGCACCTTACTTTAACCAAAGGTTTCCTCCTAAATCCTTCAGCATTGTCACTCTAAGTGGTCTGCATCTCTTCCCCTGCCTGCTCTGGTTTGGTGGGGGAGTTTGGTGAAGCAGAGCTGCCTAACATAACCTTAAATTAAGGGGGGAAAAAAAAGGCAGGAGACCCCACGGGGAAAAATCCAGAGGGGAACTTCAGCATTAGGGGCCACGAACCCGGGGGCCCTGGATGAGGGGGACTTTGAGTCCTGACTGTTTTAGTAGACAGCAGCGTTTTCAAGTGAGGCCAGGCAGCCGGCTCAGAACACGAGTGCAAGGGGCTATCGATTTCAAGACAGCCATTTTTAAGCACAGCCCTCTGCTTTCGCACCTCTCACCTCCAGCAAATGTAAAGAAGCTGCTTCTGCAGCCCTGAATGGGACTGAGGGTCACTTCAGCCACTGATGGCTGCCCCCAGCCAGAGAACACAGGCAAGTTAATGCTCTAATTTCAGGGCTGAGGAGTATCTGTTCTCCATTTGGAGAACATCTGTCCTGTATGTAACTCCATTTTTAAAGCAGCAGACCACCTGGTGCAGGTGGACCAAGACATCTTCCCTCCAGGCTACAGGCATGGACCTCTGAAAAGGGCTGCGAGGACACAGCTTTAGCTACACTAGGGTTTGAGGAAGGTCTGGTGAGCTGAGCTGCCAGACCTCAGCTTTCACTGGATGAAAGCAAGAGCGGGGTCTGGCCCCAGATCACATCCCCTGGGAGGAAACATGTACAAATGGAAGCAGCAGCCATACCCAAAAACCACACAGGGGCGGGCCAATGCAGCCCTGAGATAATCCAGCTCCAGCAGCAAGACTTGATCTCAGCTGTGGAGCTTTTGTTCAAGAAGGGGCTTGGCGGTCAGGACAGGAGCAGCTCAACTCCAGGATGTCAAAAGCCTTTGGGGGTTACCTGTGGATCTGAGGGGCCTCCACAAGCAGCAGCTGCTCTGTCTCCTGCCCTCTGACGCTGTCAAACAGGGAGAAAGCAAAGCCCAGGGCACACCATCAGCACAGACCCGAGCTGGCTGCGCTCCAACGGCGTCATGGTCACGGTTCCTCAGACCAGTTCTTCCCGCTGATGAACCTCACGAGCACACTGACTCACAGCTGCCTTAGCTGGGGAAGGAAAACTGGCTTTTGCTGCTTGGGGAGCCAGGTTGCTCCCACTTTGCAAAGGAAAAGGGTTCAGGGAAGTAGTAGGGCAGGGGAGCCGGGGAAGAGCTGAGCTCACAGTTTGCTCTTTTTGACATCTCAGATGCAGGCGACGGCTCTGGCAGAAGCGATGCTGGCAGCGAGGCCACCCTTGTTTAGATGATCCCCCCCACCAGTTGGCAACAGCCTCAATTACAGAGAGAAGCAGCAGCTCTAAGCAGAGTTCAAAACACCACCTCCATCCCTCCAGTGCTAGAGATTACTCCCCAAACACTGCGTGGCCTCGTCAATCTCACTGCTTATTACTACAAAGCGAATTCTGGATGATTACATTTGTCCAATCTAAGTGAATAACCCTAATGCAATAAAAAAAAAAAATCATCACCTAATCACCTCTGCCACCCCAATTGGGTTATTGAAAAGCCTTGACTTAATGGGTCAGGGATCACCGGGACACCCAGAATTACTTGCAGAAAGGAGTACGATTATGATTTGTACATCCCCGCTGCAGGACGGCAGCTCCCGGGACAGCAGCGATACAGAACAACGGCTAGCACGTCTGTAAAAATTGCAAGCTGCTGACAGACGCTGGGGGAACAAAGCGAGGGCCGAAACGCGTCCAGTGAATCATCGGCTACAAATTGGTTCAACCAGTTTGAAGTCCCACACCCGAAAGCAAAGACACCCCAGGACTGTGCAATCCCAGGCAAAGGAGTGGGGGAGAAAGGGAGAGAAACGTGCTGGGCAGGAGGGACGGCTCTCTGATGCGGCCCTGGGGATGAGCTCGGAAAGGCGGCGAGTCCCAGCTTGCTCCCTCCTGCCAGAAATTCTTATTCCTGCCTCCCCTCCCACACCCTGTGCTCCTGCCTCGACCTTCCTCCTGGCACGGGCTGGCACCTCGAGATCAAACAGGAGCCTAGAAAACTGCTCCCCGTGGGGAGTGGAGGTGCAGGGGATGAAGTGAATGAGACTGGGGAAGGAGAAGGGCCCCAAGGGCACGGGACTTGCTTGAACTAAAGTGTCCTCAGAAGGGACGGGAGTAAAACTGACCTTTCCACAGTTCACGGGCTGCTCCTGGGGTGGGTAGCGAATCCACTTGGCTCCGACTAACTTCATTTCATGCCTCGACCTGAGCCGGGGTCAGTGCTCTCCAAAGGTGAGGATAAAAACCCAATAATTTAAAAATAAAGAATACCCCTCTCCAGTTAATCCCAGCCTAGCCAGTGCCTTCCTGGCCCTGCTCATGAGGTTCAGAGCAGGCACAGAGGCTCCAGCCTGCCTAGCACTCACGCCCAGGCAAACCCGGCTTTCTGCGTTACGGCTGAGTGCTGAAACACACCCTGGCTGTCTGGAAAGCTCTCGGTGGGACAGTGGCACGAAGGAAAAAACTGAAACCTCAGAAGTACTTAACACACCAGGCCCATTTTCCCGTGCTGTTCTAAATGGTGAAGGCCTGCAGCAGAGAGGCATCAAGACTTAAGCTTAAATTAAGATTTAAGATGAACAGCAGGAACAAACTTATTTAATGTGACTCCTTTCTCTCCAGCAGACTTGCAATCCATACCAGGCAAGCAGGACCAATAATTTTGGTTACAGTATCTGTTCTACAGGAATTAATCTAAACTTTTTCCCATCAGCTTAAGGGAAACAGGCAATTTGGCCCTGTTGTTCCAGAGTGCCCTGTGTCACCTGCAGATAACTCTTTATACAGGGAAAAGACACCTGCCAAAAAGGGTTAAAACAACCAGTTTTAAATAAATAGGTTCATGTTATACATAATGTATCACTCCGAGTAACCATAGGAAAAGCATATTTTAAATGCAGTTTTTGACTGTGGCTAACCCTGAAATTAGGGACTTTTCTTGATTATTTGCACTCATTTTTTTCTGAAGTACAGCTATCCCCAAAGCTGAGCTCAACTCTGCTGCTTTAAAACAGCTCCTAAGGCGACGCCTTCTCCTAATACAGAAGGGGTTAACATGCACTTTTTGCATAAAACAGGTCCCGCAGCTGTACATTGGCCAGCAAAGTTAATACCTGCCATGCAACGAGAATAAAGTTAGAAACATATTTTGTAAAACATTGCCTCCTTGTTAACCCAAGGGAGAAAAAACAGGCGCTTACTGATGGTTTACTATCTCACGCAACCCTGAGAAGCATAATAATTTACCAACATATAAATGGAGGGCTTAGCAGCAGCTGCACTACATAAACAGTCACTGGGGTGCTCTGAAGTTTCTATCAGTATATGGTATATAAAAGCTGGGTGAATAACTGATTTTTCGGTTCGCTGGCAATCCTGAAAAAAAGTTTTAAAAAAAAATTCATTTGGGGTCGACTGAAACAAATGTTTCGCTTTGACTCTTCAGCCCTTTACAAAAGTTAGCACCGAAGATCATTCAAAATGAAAAGTTGCTTCAAAGAGAATAATCTCAAAGCCTTTCGTTTGGAAAATGCTGAAACAAAATAGTGGGGTTTTTTCCTCTCAGAAAAAAAAAAAAGTCTGGCAAATCAAAATAACTCATAAAATGTTTTCATTTTGCCAAAACTCGCCTTTTTTTTTGCTCAAGTTTTTACCCAGCTCCAGCACAACCAATTTACACCTATAATAACTTAAACAGAGACATTAGTAATCTTGATGAAATACAGGCTTTTAAAAAAAAAAGTCTCAGCCCCTGCACAAATGTCCTGAAACTGAAACTCAGAAAAAGAAAGTAAGCTAAAAACCACTAAGGTTTTCTTGGCTCAGCAGGAGAATCTTATTAAGTCTCTGAATCGTATAGCCACAGATTTGGGACGTTGTAAAAATTAAATTAGTCTTACTTCTTATTAGCAAGGCAAGAAAGGAACCAGGAGATTAGGATACAGCAACTGCTATTGTGAGCCAATTTTTCAGCGTGTTTCTGCTTTTCTCCTGTAAACCAACAATTAGCGGGCATTCTAGCTGCTCTCATAAAGGCGGTGTTATTTTTAATCTCAGGATGCAGGTTTCTGACTTTCCACTCAGACTAATGCCATTCAAGGATTTAATGCCACGCCACAGTGAGACTCTCATTTCATTTCCCCATTTGTTTCATCTTAAGGCTCTGCTTATTTGTGCTCTGTAGTTGCACCTACCTACGTAGCAGGCAAACGTAAGACCCAGAGCAGCCAGGAGTTAAACCCTTGGAATACAGAGGAAGAAACAGCATCCATCCGTATGCACTTCCAGAAAAAAGCGGGATGGCCTCACCCGCCTCCTGTTTTGCCTTTTGCTGGGAGTTTAATACTTGAGTTTAATGGCTGCTCGATGGCTCTGATGCCTTGGGGGACACAAGCTGGCCAGCTGGGACAGGAACAGTGCCCTACACGTGGGCCCAGAGAAATAGATGGTATTTCTCCAGATTTATCCATGTTTTCCTTCAGAACTCGATTACTTCACATGCCAGGGAAGAAGTGGGAGCGAGGTGATGCGTTTTTCTAACTGCTGTATTTTTAAATTAAGCCAGGCTTTAGCACAGCTTGCCTTTGTAATTCACAGCTTCCAGACATGCCACCACGCTCCTCGGCTGAAGAGGCAGAAAGCAACAAACAGATATTCCAAATGTCACACCCAAGCTTGGTTTTAAAACAGTAGAAAACAGAATAAAAGTGGTTTCCCTATTTCATAAACACAGAAGGATGGGCAGCGACAGTTTGCTGGAAATTGTTTTAACAGCTCACAACCGAAAGCAGCTTTGAACCCAGAGAAATCTGTGGAAGAAAAAAACCAAAACCCACAAAGCAGAAGTTGGGACTATCTCAAATCACAGCTACGCTATGAAATCTTAGCCTTCCCAAGGGCAAACTCCAAAGCAGTACTTAATGAGCCAATACTGCCATTTATCATGAGTTCATTTGAATACCGGAGTCCCTACATAACACTACGGGCAGGTTTGATTTATTTTTTTTTTTTTAAATAGCACCTTTAACCCCAAAACATCACCTCTGGTCCGTTCGGCAGTGGTGTTTCCAGCAGGTGAGGTGCGAAGGGCTGTCCTGCTTGGCCATCCTCAGCTCTCCCAGGAAATACCACTTACACCAGGGAGGAAACAGCCATGCCAACCCTGCTCTGAATGAAAGGAGCTGGAAATCCCTCAGAGGGGGATGTTGCTTTTAACCCTGAGCACTCAGAGCGGAAGCCCAGGGAGCTCTAGCACAGATAGCTCCAGCTACCGCTTCTGTCCTTTGGCCAAAGACGACAGGATCTCATCCCTTCTCCCCTCCAGTTCGCAGCACCCCACAAAACACCCGGGTTTTACACAGTGGCTTGCTAGCCTGAGTTAAATGAAAGAATAAGCAAGCTTAGTTCTGTGCAGAAGGGTACAGAGAGCTGGAGTTCCTGCCCACCAGGACCTCTGCAGTCCTTGGCCATGTCCCAGGAGCAGAGACGAGCTGCAGGAGCTCCCGGCACACACACTCTGGTCCCTTTGGACAGGCAGGCTCGCATTTACTCCTGGTTTCACACCTCCTATCCTAAAGCTGCTGCTGCATGCGGCGCTGAAGGAACAAAGACATCCCCTTGCTCTCAATCTCCCCTCACAGCCTTTGGAAGCTGAGCTTTCCCCTCATCAGAAGTCTCTAGCCCACGGCGAGCACATGCAGCGTCCCAGGATCGATCAGAGCCTGGACACTCACTTATTTCTTGGAGAACTGCAGGTCTTGGGAGTACCAGCTGCTGCACGCTGCCAGGTGGAGCCCAGAGGAGACATGATGTGGTGCCACTGGTTTTCCTTTCAGCAGAGGATAAAGGGTTCTGTAAGCACCCCAAACACTGAAGATGAGCATCTCCCATGTGCTGCAAAACCCCGAGCAGTGTGCTCATGAGACGCCTCTGGACCCTGGCACCAGCCTAAAGAGCAGAATAATCCCAACTGCACCAAATGTCACATACATCTATATGTATCTATCACTCTGTGTGTGTGTATAACCATATCTAACTATGTGTGATCATTATATAAAATCAGCTCCAAGGAGCAAACTCTAGACAGGGAAAGCAGTCTGAGAAGCAAAAATTATACAAACAAAAGTAAATGCAAAATCCCTATTTAGAGACTGAAGTTGAAATGTTCTGCTAGAGAAGCCAGTCTTGAGTTTATCAGACTCCTCTTCGACCAACTCTGAAGAAGCAGGAAACAATCACACTGCGACTGTAGCATCTCTCTTGACCCTGGCATTTGAGCCAACTCTCCTTGCAGGGAAAGGGCACCTGTAATTTTTGAGCTGCACTTCTGCGGCTACAACAGCAACTGCGAGAGCACCTTTTCCTCCCCCTCTCTAGTTAGAGTTTCCCACGTGTGGGTTTGTTTTGCAGGAGAAGAGCAAGGCCTAAGTCTTGTTTTCCTCTTTTCCAGTGGCAACTCTGTTTTGGAGGAACCTACAGGAGCAGCAGGGTCTGCAGTGCTTCGTCAGGCAGGAGAGAAAAGCACGCTGCGTTGCAAGTAGAGCATGAACTCCCTTGTGATCCTGCCAGCGTTCCCCTGTCCGCCTCTACCCGTTTGGGTTGCTGAGAAGAAACTAGAGCCTATTATCAGGCCTGCTTCTTTGTCAGGTGTTTCTTTGATGTAAATTCAACCATGATCAAATGTGCTGATCGCAGCAAACAGCCAAAGAGTAACAAACATGCAAACTGCACAGTGACCTGCAGAGATTAGAGCAACCGAGGCTGTAGACAAATCGGGAAGATTAAACACAAATGAGCTAAGAAGTCTTGGGAGAAGTACCCAGGGAGACAAAAATAAGCAACACAGACAGAAAATAAGAGAACAAGGCAGACCAAAGATTGAACAGACCCTACTAGTACATAAATCAAAGTCTTCCCCTGCCTCCCAATGCTTTAGTTTTACTCTAATGCTTCTGCTCCAAGGAAGTCAGCACTAGGCTCACTGCAGGGAAGCAGGCTTGAGAGACCCTTAGTGCATCTCTACTGTATTCCGCCTGTCACGCTGCTGTCACTGCAGAACCAACTCAGCCCTTACAGAGAAAAAAAACAGGCTTTCCCCCTGCCTTGTCTTTTTTTCCTTTCTTTTTTAAAAACTTCTGGAGAGCTGCTGACAGGAGTTCCTTGCAATCAGAACCGCCCTGCTAATCGCAGCGTCTGCAGAGCCCACCTTCACTTCCAACCCTGCACTTCCACCTTCACTTACCAGCCTACCTGGAGCTAATGGCACTACCGATATCCATCTTCCAGCAGTGTAACTTTCCCAAGTGTAGAGAACCAGGAGGCTTGCAAGGCCAGAAAATCACACGCCCATATATAACGGGATGCAGCCCCATGGCTGGGTATGGTCTAGAGTTCCTCGCCTGCCTCATGCTGTTGGAACACAGCAAATATGTCCCCGCCTGCAGCACAACAGCATCTGGACAGGTTTCTTTACAATTCGGAGAGTAAGGCTATTCTTTTGAAGGTAGAAATCTTTAACTTGGGGCAGCATAGTATACCACTGCATTACTTCATTTTTCATCTGTTGCCAGTAGTGATGTCACCACCCTGCAAGCTCCCAGATTTGAGGACCATTACTGATTTAGGGACCACTTAGCAGCATGCCAGGTGGCAGAAGGGTATTAAAACACTCCAATTCATGGAGAAAACAACAGATCACCTGAGAAAGAAATACTTTTTCCACTAATCAACCTTTCTGCAGCTAAATGAGATCTGCTCCCTTATTACAGGCGTATTTATCTTTCAAATCCCATAGTTGTAAACAGCGCTTTCTGTATCCCTCAAAAAATGATCTTTTCAGCAGCAACACTGGGAAATCTGTAAAATTCCTCCTGTAAACCTGTTAAAATCCCCCTTGCCACTGCATACCACGGCTCTTTCTGCCATCACTTGTAAACCAGGGCAGTGACATTTTGTTCACACTTGCAAAACAAGAATGAATTTTCAACCCCGCTGATCAGCAGTGGCGGAGTAAGATCAAGATGTCAGCGAGGCAGATTTCTGCGCACAAGGTCTATTATTCGCTAATGAGATTTCAGCTGCTATCCTCCCCACTCACATCCCTGAGATCAAAACACACTTCAGAGATCAGAACGCTCAGAAACAGGTTGACAGCAAGTCCTGAACTATCTGCCCTAACGCTGTGGTGCCATTAGGCTGGCCTGGGCAGGGCCACACCTCACCGGTGCTAGTCAGGGTCTAGTCTAAGTGTGCATCAGTCCAGCTCTGGTCTGTTTTTCCCTGAGGGTTCAGTATATTTTTGAGCACATATAAATGACACAATACAACCCAACATGCAACACACCAGCTTAGCAGAGTCACAATCCACATGCAGCTCACAGGAAAAACTGCAAGGGGAGCAGCACACATTTTGGAAGGTGAAGACAAACACCATCTTTATTGCCAGGACTGAGGTAAGGTCTGCAAGTCCTGCAGAAATCACTCAGAGCTTCAGGTATTCACTCCCCCTATACGCAGGGCCCTCGGCTGCTCTGCTGCACTGCCTGTGCCCATCAGGGGAACTATGGTACTAACAGCACCTGAAGGGCTGACCCCATCCATCTCGTTTTCTTAAAACCTGCTCAACTCAGAGGTTTAACCCGAGCAGGACTCAATTGGAAAATCCCGATCCCCTTCCTACACCCACTCCCAATCTCAGGGGAAGGTGGCTTTCATGAAGAGGAGAGAATTCAAGCAGGCCTAGCACAATATTTCACTAGTTTTCTGAGGCAGGCTAACCTCCAAAGTGCCAAAACAGTCCTCTAGTGCATTGCATGAATGAAACACTGGGAATAGGAGCCTGTGCCAACTGCAATGGTCCTACAAGCTGGAAAGGACCAAACTCCCTACCTCTTTAGTCCTGGACTGGGGGAGAATTGGCTCAGGCCGCCTCCTGAATGAAAGAGCAGCTTTCCTAATGACTGAGCTCACACTGCCAAGCCTGCTAAGGAGCTGCATTGATTTGAAACCTAAAGGACAGCTGTTTGTTCCTCCCTTTCCACCCTGCTTCCTCCCTGGTCAAAGGAGGAGGAAAGCTGCCGGAACAGACTTTATCTAGGTGGACAAGGATAGAGAGAAAGGGAGAGGACACCCCTTCAAAATGGAGGAGGAGGGAAAATTGTACCCTTAAGAGCACAAAGCAGTCATACAACTGCTCATTTTGCCATTGTCAAGAGGGAGGCAGCTCAGTCCAAGAGAAAGTGGAGTAACCTGCAATAGTCCTAACAGCTGCAAAACACCCATTGCCAGCTGCATGTTGATTCTTAACTCACTTCAGCATTAACTAAGTGACAAAGGGCTTTAGTGCTCCTAATGAAAACACAGTCCCTATACTCAGTAAAATAACAGATCCATGAACAAACCCCTTTTTGGTAGTAGAATTCACGTGCAAACAGGTTTCAGGTCCAAGTTGCTGAGACTGGGACAAAACATTTGATGAGATATGGGGCTGGGGAGGGAGAAGAAAGGGTGTGAAGGTGTGTTTGGGACCCTTCATGTCTGCTTTTGATTTGTTTCCAAAACAGCCACACTTTTGTATTTGTGCTAAGGCTCCCTGTAGTTTAAAAGCCAAAATGTGATTAGAAAAGGTCTTGTGGACCCTGAGCCAGCCTTTGCATTTTTTAAAGAGCCTATTAGATACTTTCCACTCTGCTCTGAACTCCTGTGGAAGCTGCTCTCAGACTCTTCTCCAAGGCTGCTGTGAGGAGCTGAAGGGCCTTGGGAAGAGATCAAGCAAAACTTGTTGCCTTGTCTTCTGTAAACTCCTTGGACTGGTGAGCATGGAGTAAGAAAATCAGCAGTCCAGCTACTCGTGGAGTGTCTGCACACAGCTGCCAGAGTTCACTTGTTCTTTCCAGGCAGTCTCCTCACACCCTTCTTTTCCCCAACTTAAAAAAGACCCTGAAAAACCAGCTCCAACCACAGCAAAAATTACAATTCAGTCAGTATCACAGCTCTGCAGACCCAAGTGACATCCTGAGGGGACACTAGAATAGACACTAGACAGAGCCAGTTCTGCCATGACCACACGTGTGTCTTCTGCCCATCCCACACACATCAACCTGCTCCTCTGCCCATATAGCTGTCCACTGGCTTTGGAAAAGCACACTGGAATAAAGTTGTGTGGCAGAAGCAGCAGGACTGCCCTCCCTTTCCCCGCGTCACTGTGGCCAAGGCTCGTTGCTATCCCAAGCAATACGGCAGATCCTGACTAGCATGTTCTTTTGGATATTTATGCGAACAGGCTTCAGTTAACAATTAGAAATATCACCGGGACTAGCACTGGAGAAGCCAATTTGCTTCTTTTACTACTAGAGCTGGACTCTGCTACAGAGAAATTCCCCGAAGAGGCACAAGGTGCTGTAACAATGCCACCAAAAGTGGTTGGGGTGGGATGTGAGGGCTTGTTCTCCCCGAGATACAACACAGGAGTCCAAAAGGCTTACCCCTCTGCAAAGCCAGGCCAGCTCTGACATGGCGTGGCTCATTAGGACGGAGCTGAATGCCACAGTGGGCTTCAGGGTTTGTATCGCAGCAAGGTTTGCAGCGCTCTCTGTACCATGACACAAGGCCACAACTACCTGAGGTTATGCTGGACAACTCCTTTTCCTACGAGGCATCCCCCTGAGCAGCTGGAGGCCAGTCAACAGATTAAGGTTTGATCCAAAGAACTTGCTTTTCTCTCCTTGTGTAATGCCTTCTAAAGACCAGCTCAGGCAAATCAACACTTCCTGCCATTTATAAGATTAAGGCTGTCTTGAAAACCACACCTGGCTACAGTAAACTGCCCTCAGTAGTTCTTCGCTGTCTGAGGGAAACAAACACCAAGTGTTTTATCGCTTAAAGATTTAAAAACAATTGAGACACAATTCACTGGAAAAGCAGAGACAAAGACACAGACAAGGCTGCTAAACTGAGCTGAAACTGCCCCTCTGCTTCCCCTCCCAGGCCATTTAATAACTTCATTGCTTTAAATATGGGAGGCAAGGCTCACACAATAACAATCCCAGTAGGAAACCTACTTGTATTCTGAGGGGATTTGCTTGCTGGACCTGGCACCAGCCATGCAAATGCTTGCAGCATGGGACTGCACATGCATGTGTACTAATAAACCCCTCGACGGTTCAGCCCTAACGAGTGAGGATCAGTCACAACGGCTGAACTGCCGGCATTAGCACAGGTGTGGCAGGTCAGCAGCAAATGCCACCTTGGTCACACAAACCGTGAGGACACAGGTGGAAGCCCAGCAGAGCACCTTAGGGCATAGAGCCCGAGAGGGTCAGCTTCATTTTGATGCCTTGGTTCAGTTTATTGCACACATGGGTACATATTCTAAACACTCAAAACTATGCCAAAACGATCATTAAGGATGTGGAAAACCATGCCAGAAGGATCATTAAGTCTGCCTAGGAAAATATTAAAAAAATATCTATACCACCTTAATCTGACTCTCCTTTGAATTAGTCTTTAGTTAGAGTCTCATTATTTTGTTTTCCACAGGACCACAGCGTCTTTTAGTTCAATGAGAAGTATTTTTTTGCCCCTTCACATTCTACAAGTAGTCCCAAGCCTTATTTAAGGCACACAATCCAGCTCCTGTATGGAGTGTAGTATTAGGAACCTCTGCAGATATAGGCCCTTTACGTTAGGCGAGTACGGTCCTGACAAAATCAGTGGATCTGCAGGGGAAGATTCAGAGCCCCTAAACTAGGAACATACTTCTCTTCGGTGACTATACAGCGAATCCAGATGTAAGACAGTGAGCACTGCCCTATCCCTTTGAGATGTGTGTGGTACCTGTATCAGCTGAGTCCTTCTCAGATACAGCTGACAAACTGCAAAGGAGTATGGCGTTTCAAACGGAGTTGATCTTTGCAACCCTGCTGCAACACAGGGATAACAATGTATATTACAGGTTTAAGAACGGGTTGACAAGATGAAAACAAGAACCCCGGCAGTTTTGGGTGCTTAGCACATGCACCTGATCCCCGGTGTCGCAGAGACCCAGTTGTGTATCAAACTAGCAAAGCTCCTAACTGCTTAAGCTACCTTCTGAAGAAATTAGCATTTCTGCATATCCCAATCAGGCAACTCACGCTGGGTACCAAATGACAGAAGTGCACAAGTGACCTCCTGCAAAAAAAGCTGGCATGGCCAGCTGCTTCAGTCCAGGAGAGCATCACACTCCACTGTGTCTTCTCTGTAGTTTCGACAAGGCCATCCTTTCTCTTAAGCTCTATGAAGCAGGGGCCCTGCAGAGAAGAGTTTCACTGCACTCTGCTGATTCAGAGAATAAATCTGCGCAGGGCATGAGGCAAGGATTGGGTGAAGACAGGATGATACGTAAGTAACGACTGTCACATTGCAGATGCATGACAGGACTGAAGCTGCAGCTCCAAATCACAGCGGCAGAGCTTAGCTTTTGAGGATTTGATTTTATAGCTACAGTCTGGATTTATAACGTACCTCCTTATTTAAAGATAATTTTTTAAAAAGGTCTTCTAACATCTGGACTTGTATCAACGCTAAAACAGGGACCAGCAGCTGCATTTAAACCCCTTATGTCTGCAGTCCAGCTCTCTACCAAAAATAATTGATAGCGATAGCGGGCTGTTGCGACGCACGCAACTTACACTCACCCGACGGGTTTGACACATTTTCTCTGCAGTATAGTAACACAGAGCCTTGGGTCTCTGAGGCTCAGTTCCAGATTCTGGAGAAGAGCAGCCAGTGGGCACAGTGTGTGTGCCTATAATCCATCCCAGGCTTTCTCTCCTCTCCAAATGCCCCTGCTCCTCACGCTTGTATGCCACTTTCTCCACCACCTGCTCTTCCTATAGCTATCCCAGCTGCCTACGCTCTGAATCCTGCTTCACCTTTCTTCCTCTGCTCAGAGCTTCTCCTAAGCTCCTGCTTTATATTTTCTTCCAGCTCCTCCTCACCTTGTTTTTAGCCCTCTGAATTTCAATGTGTTGCTTCTCCCCATCTCCTTTCACGTTCCAGGTTCACCTAAGGGAACAGACCAGGCTGCTTGCTGCCTTTAGGGGCTGTGCTCTTCCACAGAGGCCAGATTCTGAAAAACTCCTCTGCTTTTGTAGCAGACATTCCTAGCAGGTGCTACGCAATTATTAGATTCCATATGCTTTTACAAATTATATTCAAGTGTATTTCGCAACTATCCTGTATCTTCAGACTGCTCTGAAATTTAAAAGACAATTATACAGAGGTGCAGAACTGGCACAGAAGAGTTGCACCTAGATGTAAGTGGTTGGGCCAAGGCTGATCCATCTTATGTGCTCTGAGCTAAGATTCCCTTGCATCCTATAAAGACTATTAAATGTTCAGCCCAAGTGCAGCAGTCCTGCAGTCCAACAATGAACCTTTCCACATGCCAATTTCCTTACCAGGTAAAATTCTGTACATCAATCCAAGGGGATGAAGGGTTAACTTCAGTACACACTAATTGCATTTGAGGGCATCTACATACATTATTTGTAAGCTTTATTTTTTTGGCATCTCAAAATGAATCTGTCAAGCTAACAATATTCTGAGAAGGTCTTAACGTTTCTGGTGCCATAGGAAATGCAGGACTGCTAACACCTGCAGCAGGTGGTAATGCTCCCGATAAGTCAGTGTTGGACCACTGAGCATCAGAGTGCAGTCTTTTGGATGAGACAAGCAGAGTCCAGCTCTTCTTCACAGTCACTCAGTGGCCTGCAGCTCGCTTCACAGTGGGAGTTTTGGACTTTGCTTCATGGCCACGTTCCAACTCAGGCAATTGCATCTGAACTGAGTGTCCTCTGCTGCTTCTGTTGATGGGCACATAAACACCTTGCTATTAAATGACACTACTTCTCAAGTGAACGCGATACACGCTGACATGTCTGATGACGATGTACAGCAACACGTATGTGCAGAAAGTATCAATTACCATCCTGCCCATAAACCTACTGGCAAGATTAAACTAGATAAGGCACGCCGTGTCAATGGGAACAGCGTGGAAGGACAATCCCGACACAGCCAGATCCACTAGACAAAACTTTCTGCATAAGAACAAAGCTGCCTGTACAAGACAGGAGGAGAGAGGTAGAGACTGTCTGTCCATCCCACAATCGACAAGAAAGAAGGGGGCTGAAGCTAGCAGACAAAAAGCAATGCTACATTTTAAGGCAAGCAACATGCACCTCAAAAGGCTGAATTCAGATGGAAGATTTATGTCTTTCAGCAGTGCGAAGGTCTGTGGGATGCAGTAATTTTTTTTTTTGGGCAGAAAGAACATAAAAACCCCATAAACACACTAGGTAGCACCAGGTTTCACAAAGTTTCAGATTGGTACATCAGTCACTACAGAAATCTCCTTTTCCCCCTGCCATTTCTTCCCCCTCCCCCATCGACAGCGGGCCACCAAGTACTGCACTTGGGGACTGGAAGACAAATGGGCAGCTGCCTCTAGAGGCAATTGTGAGGAGACTAAAGATCAACTTGCAGCTGGCACTTCCACCCCCACCTCTCCTTAATACTTCAGTCCACTTGCTGCCAGACAAGGATCATGAGTCAGCTCCTAAACATATTCTCCTTGAAACAATAGCTATAGCTCTCTGCTGCAGCTATACCGCTACTCTGGTTCCAAGGGACATGCCACAGTTATGGAAACAAAAGGACTGATTTTAAGCTACAGCAGCCCAACACCAGAACCGAATGATATCATAAGCATGCACTAAAGAATAGTATGCTAAACCTGTGGGATTAGCAAAGCTAATTTTGACATGTAACAGGCATGAAGTCTGTGATGACAATCTGCAGAAACAGCACATAGAAGTGTTTTTGGGGCTACATGATAAAGCAGATGGCTTTTGCATAAACCTCTTCAGCTACAACGGGGTGCAGTTCGGTACCACAGAACTGTACGCTGCGGTACTAATTAGAGGGCAAAGGAGCCAATTTAGACTTTACAAATTAACTTTATCACAACCATAGGAGCTGCTCTCTCAGTTCTGAGTAGCCACCACTCACTGAAACTCCTGCGTTCACAAAGGTGGAACTCCAATGTTCACCTCTCGAGGACATTTCAAGAAGGAAAAAGCTTCCTTCTGAAAGGACGACATTTCAGCTTACCAGCTAATAACATCAAACTTTAACTTTTCTGACCCAAGTGCTGTCAGATGATAAAGAATTCAACGAAAGGGTAAGAAAATGCATTGGAGATTTCTCAGAACCAGTGATGAACTGGTGGTGACTACTGAGCACTTAAAGAGCTGTGCACATAGTAAAGGTTAGACATGGGAGAATCTATGCCCATGCAAAGCACTCTCAAGAAATATCAGCACCCAGAGCATGCCTTACCTGCAGACAGTCCACTGATACCCTCTGAAGAGGTGTTGCTGAAAGAGCTACAGCATAAGCTAACATGTTAGGAAACTTGAGCGAATGCTACGTTTACATTTTTATTTCTAGCTAAGGAATAGGCAAAACCAGTTGTCCTTTCTCACCTCACCATAATTTATGTTTCTTACAGCTGAGTATTGCCAATTACTTTGAAGAAGTCTCTAACCCAAAATACTGACATGTCTTGAGCCACATCATCCTACAAGCT
Organism: Strix aluco; assembly: GCF_031877795.1. NCBI lineage: Eukaryota > Metazoa > Chordata > Aves > Strigiformes > Strigidae > Strix > Strix aluco. The sequence goes on from NC_133933.1 coordinate 9,896,407, forward strand.
GGAAGGCAACGTTGAGATAGAAATAAAAGACTACATCACAACATGTTCACAGAGACAGGACAATTAAAGAAAAATCTGATTCTCCTTCTGCAGGCCCCTGACAGGTGTGTTTTGTGGGACTGTGCAACACAAATTAGAAGGTTCTACTGTTAATGCACTGCATTGATTTTACCATCAACAGAAATGTGAATCATCTATACATTCTGTATAAAAAAATAGCAGACTATATACATATGTATCTTTTAAATTATTTTATTTTGTGTAAGCTAAAAGGAAATTTACACACTTAAATCTCAAAAGACCTTGGGCATGCACATTGACCTTTTTAGAGGTTCTTCTACATAGCTCTCTTTTTTCCATAGGAATTTCCCCAGACATTTACAACCCATAGTTTTTTACTGTATGTACAGCCTAAAACCATAGCAATCTATGATTATGTCATTTTACACTGTGCAAAATCAAACAGGAATAGTGGTACAACAGAACATAAAAATTTTTAAACAGGTAAATTTCATTGTAAGACATTCATATAGTTTTGGTCCTTCTTTTCCAAATCAAACTGATTAAAAGCAGACAACCTTCTAATGACCCAAAAAAATCAAGTATTTAGACAGTGATCCATAACTGGAACAAGAAGTTACTGACAGCATACCTTTCAAAAGGCTATATAGTGACAGAGCCATACTACTGAAGTTTAAGAACATAAAAATTGATCAGCCAACCAAACAGGGGGAGGGGACGGGGGAGAAGAAAAGGAAAAAACACATCTTAAGCTTGTTAAAACACAAAAGAAATCATTGGGTTTTAAAGAAACAACAACAACTGAAAACCCACAAAGGGACAATGTAACCTTTTGGGTTTTTTTTCCAGCAATAAGTATCTTACTATATGCAGGAAAGAAAAAGATGCTCAATGCAATCTGAAAAACTTTAAGGGGGACTTCACAGATTGTGAAGATTGAAGTTTTCATTATGTGTTTCTAGGATTTTTTTTTAAACTTTTTAAAGTTTTGTAAGAAGGACACCACCAGTGTATTTCACAAAGACATAAATGTATACACCCCAGCACAACAAAAAGAATAGATCTTCAAAAAGATTTACCCCGAATTATTTACATTTTTCTCTAATATAAATTTAGGACTCCAGTATGTAAATAAATATACATTACTATGTATACCTTTCTAGTGCTGCTTACCAACAAATCATCTGAACTTGATTTTTTTTAATTAAAGCAAGATTGCTTTTTACGACCCACAGAGGGAAGAAAAAAAATCAGTAGAAAACGTCCAATTCACATCACTTTAGTCTACCTTTTCTTGGCAGCTTGTTGAAGGTGTTAATGTGGCTGGGAACATCAACACCTTGGCATGCATGAAAGTTAAGTCAGGAAGGCTAGAAATCACCTTGGCAGCCTCTTCACTAAGATGTTCTTCCTTTTTAGGCTTCCTGTTGAGAAGAAAAGAACAAAGTGCATTAATCCAGTACCTGATATCCCTCGGATCACTGAAAGAATCACTGATTGAAGCAATGTTCTGTCAGTTTGTCTCCCACTGACAGGCACTTCTGTAAGCTACTTGAAGGTAGTCTAATGTTATAATACCTACCTGCCTACTAACAAAATGTTAACATAGAAAGTCAGCAAAATGTTCCTGTATATTGTTGCAATAAGGAAAGAAAAAGATTTCCCATTCAGATGCTAATTTTTATATATTTTTCTTTTTTTCTGGCAGGTTCCAGACTCACTTGAAGAGACAACCATGCCCATATTCTAGGGATAAGACAATAGAAGCATTAGTTCTGAACTATCTAAATCCAATACAATCTTTCAAAATAAAGTGGAAAAAAATCTTGAAAGGACATTAAGAAGTTCCTAACTTACTACTTAATACTTTTAAAATAAAAAGGTACTTATGGTGCGTTTCCAACACAGCTGTTCTCAGATTATACATCATACTGCTCTACATTGTGATCCACAAACCCTTTTTTCCCCCCCAGGGCTCAGCAGCAGCAAAAGGTGGCTCACAACTTGTAGTTACTTGCTTTGAAGTGCAGTAGTACGTGTAGCCGTAACGATACACGCAGCAGTTTGGGAATCACTTGGTGTCTACTTTGCCTTTTGCATTATTCACAAGAATTACTGAGCACAAATGAATAAAGAGGTCTGAATCCCACGTTGCTTGGTTCTCACTATTATGCAAAAACCTCACATTTCCTAAGTAAAATGAAGCCTCGCTCAGATTGCTACAGAGGACCCCCCTCCCCTGCCCAAACTTCCACACTTTACAGACATCTGGCTTATCTTTGAAGAACGCTGCCTATTACTAGAAATATTCAGTTTTCCATCAAATGTTATTCCAGTTCCAAAAAGGCACCTGCTACACCCTGTAACGACGTTAGAAATTCTAGCTAAATAAGCTCTCTCATCTCTGGGGCAAAAAGCTCAGACAAAAGGCTTGAACCAAATAAACTGCCTTTCCCTAGAACACTTCAGAAATTTCCTTTCTAATATCTTGTCTTAGCTATAAACTTTAAACTGAGCCCATAAAAGGGGCAATGACCACTCTGATCATGAAGCAGCATGTACTTTATTTTCTTCTGTCAGAACCCATCAGGATTGTTTCCTGAGCTGATCAGAGATCAGGGAAAAGCAAGGAGCTAGGTGTTTGCTTCAGCAGCAGTCTCAGAATTTCTTAGCTAGGAGGAGAAGAAAAAAAGAGCTGGAGTCAAACTCATCCTTGACATCACTGATCATTGTGTTGACACTGAACTATCACTTTTGTTTGCTACTTGAAATCTCCACTTGATGAAAGACCTCTAGATGAGGCGGCCTAGATACTAAATCTGACTTTCCTTCACTAGAATAGCAATATTTTCTTTTCTCTGCTGCAGTGGAATTTCATGAGCCACTGACTAGGCAGATTACCAAATTCTGGAGGATAAACAAAGCTGTGTGCTGGATTTACTGAAGGAAGAAGCAGAGAGCCAATATGTGGCTCCTTCTTTAACAACTTCAGTCAGCTCTGTTTGCACTTGAAGGACTATCTCTTGAACTGTTGAAATGTGGTTCTCAGCCACCATTGTGTTATCAGTATCTGGTGCCACTATTAGTAATCACTTACCACAAGCCTCTTAAAGGTACAAACTCCTGGTGATCGAGAACTTACAGCTAACAAAGGAGTGTTTGACAGAGGAAGCCAAAGGAAGAGGGCTGACTCAGAGATCTGCACTAAAAGGAGTTCCTGTAATTGTTAATCAGGCACCGAGATGGAGCTCCTTGCTATTTATATCCCTCTTGCTCCTCTGCTCAACTGTGGCATGCCAAGAAATGGCACTGCTGGGTCCCAGAGGCAGCGTGGCGTTTTATTTGGTGGTCATACGCAGGACCTTTATCACAGGACGATGCTATTGCTCTCACTGTACTAGCTGGTCTCTGCAACACCACTACAGAACATGTGCACCACTGAGCAGTCAGATGTGAATCTCACCTGATTACTGAATGCTCCCCTCCTCGCTGGAGGCCCTTTGCCATAATTTATCTACTTAATGTGTCTGTAAAAAGTATCTATAAAGAAGGACAAGCTAACACACTAACACAGAAAACATAACTATGACCAAGTTACAGCTATAGATGCAATCCCTGGGTAATGAGGCTCAGAACCTGTTTTTAAATCATCTCAGTGCAGAGAAGGACGAGACAGCCCAAAGTCTCCATTCCTTGATGGAGAGAGCCAGGTTCCTCTGGAAGACAATAAAACTGGACACTGCAAGTACCCTTTTCTGGGTAACAGTCAACACCTTTGGCAGCAAATAATCACCACGGCAACCATAAAGAATTACTCACTAACTCTCTAAATTTAAAAGACAAAGTAGCAGACTGTTTTTACCCTTAAAACTTGCCAAACTGTCTAATAACTGCTGTGTCTTTTGATAGAGGCAAGAGAAATAACCATGCCAGGTGCATTAATTTCAGTCACCACTTTTGCTGAAGATGTTCCCACTGTCAAGAGCTTCTTTTGCTAAACCCTGGTCTGTGGGGGGGTATTGCAGAGCTTCTCCTGCTCACGCACTCTTAATTTCTGGGTACCATGGTGTAGAGAACGGACATCCAAATAAGTGGATTGTCCATGACAGCTGTTACTACTTCTATCTACTTTGGAAACAGAAATTTTGATTACTAAACCATGAAAGGACCCAGCCCTGGCTCAAAACAAGGTCTCCAAGCCATTCAGGTTTTAAACCTACCCTCCACAGAACACTTTGCCCCATCCATCTCTTCTCTTACACTAGGTTACATTTCCTCCCAAGAGAAAGGACAAGAAGGGATGCCCTTACTCAAGCAATTGTGCCAGTCCCTCTACCTGTTGGCATAAAGTTGCCCTTTCAAAGGCGTGTTAACATTAAGCTGCAAGATATAAGCCAGACTGATGGGCAGGAAAGTTGTTGGGAAAAAAGGTAGCAAGAAATAGGGAATGCTTTGTCAATGTGTCACTCACACCTCACTGTTCTGTTTTGCATTCCAACCCCTCCTGCAGTCTTTCAGGACTTCAGTCATCTCTCAGGTTTGCAAAGGGTTTTGTGGATAGCACCAGCAAGGCCAGGCTCTAATAGCAATGAGCTGATTAGAGAAACACACTTTAAAAATCGCTCTGTAATTAAGAGTCAGCCTGCTCCATCCAATACTGCCCCCAAGGAGTATTTCCAGTTTAAATGAGGGTTTCAGCCATTTCTTGGAAAGGTATCAGTGCTCTGCTTTCCTTCAAAAAGACAGCGGATAAACTTTTGATCTCTGCCAATTCTATGGAATCGGGCAAGGCTGCAGAGTCTCTGTGGAATGCTGTACTGGATCCCTGACCTTCAACACTTACTGCTGCCATCAAGATTTCAGGCTCAAGCCGAGGGGGAAGCTTCCCCTCCTCTCCCAACACTTTCCTTCTGAGAAACTGACTTACCAGCTTCGAGAGATGGATTTGCAAGCAGAAGATGGGGCTGTTTCAGACAAAGACAACTCTTCACATGGCTTCCTACAGCTGGACAACGGTATTTTCACTCTAAACTTTACCCCAATGATCCTGAGTTCAGACAAGTTACAGATATAGCATAGCCTCAGCACAACTGAGGTCGCCATCGAAGTGACGTTAAGCCACTGGCCACATCTTCCACTGATCAGTTATCATGAATGGCTATTAGTCCGTATTTCCAGGTTGGTGCATGAATGTCATCCTTGTTGAGCTGGCTGTACCCAGCCATTCCAATTTTAAAGTCTCCAGTTCATTAAGAAAGAATAAAAAACAATTCAAAAGAAAAAAAAAATTATTACAAAAAGCTAACATAATGCAACATGTTTGGCATACTGCTGAGATAAGACCTTCTTATTTCTCTGAAGGTTTCTAGCTTGAAAAACAAACACAGACTGCTTTTCTTTTGGAGAGCATGAAATCAAAAAAGAAAAAAACACTTGACATTATTAAAATTCAGAGTTGACACAAACATACAAAATATATTGAACACTAAAAACAGCTGCTTTAAAACAAGCAGCTAAACCTCGTGTGTGTCCGAACTTAACTGCCAAGTTTGAGGTCCCCAGCCTCTCCCTACAGCCTGATATATTGCTATAGCACAGATCTAGAACCTCTTCCTATCATAAGCAATGCTCTCCAGAAGGGGGTAAGAATTTTGACACCTAGATAAAGAGCTTTAACAGCGCAAGTAAGAACTTCCAAATGCACCATGGAAGCCCTGGAAAAAACCCAAACCCCTCATATCAAAAAACAACAAACCAAAAAAATGAAGATCTGCATTCCTTTAAGGAAAGCCGACTTCCCTGTTCCTTTGTAAAGAAAAAGTAAGCTAAGACTTCTTAAAGCAAGCAAGCAGGTACAAGTCTATGAGTAGAGGTAAAATAATTAATAAAGATACATTTGGAGTTTCTATGTCCTGCTATGAATTTGTGGTCACTTAAATTAGACTCAGAATATATTACAAAAATATTTCAACTGTAACTATGTTTTCTAATTAGTGAAAGTCAAACTTTCCCACTAGTGCATCTTCAGAAAGTGTATATGCACTCCATGGATAGAAAACTAGGCAATCCAAAAGCCAAGACACAAAACTCAGCACTGAAGTGTGGAGTTCCCTCTACCGGCTCTCCCTTGAAATTTCATGGCTTGTTGATCTTTATTCAGTGTTTGCTTCGAACATTTTCACTGCAGGAAAACTAGCGAGATAGTTTTCTCAATGAAAGAACATGTTTTAAAAGAGCTCTTGAAAATTATAGTTTTAGTCATTTTAAGAACGCCAGCTATCTCCTACCATTATAAATCATTACATTTGACACACCTCTTCCCATGCCTCCTCTCTAAGCGCTATGCTGCGTGGAAACACATCTAGTTTTAGAGTGCTGAATAAACCCGAAAGCTCGCTTATGAGTGAGGTTACGTTACTATCTATTAGTTGCAACGCAACTAATATTCTGTTGAATGCTGAGGCATGTACTTCCTCAACAATAGAAATGTTTTACTTGGTGAGAATCACTCAGCAATTCTTTTAATGGCCACAGATATTAATTACAGGCTAAGACAGTCCAGGATCCTACTGTTAAGATACACATTCAAAAAATAAACCCAAACAATACAAGCTTATAAATGGAGAGACTATTCCGTATCCATTCAACAGACCAGACTTCAAGGAAGACATCTGATACCTAAAGCCTTTATATAGATTCTACCTATGAAAAAAGGTACAGAAGAACTTCACATGAGATCCATGAAGCAGAAAGGACATCCTAAACCAACTACTTGCTCATTCCTTAACTTGAGACAGCAAAATTAATCTGATGTTTGATCACTGAAATTTTGACAGGTGCTAGAAATATATGGAGAGGGACAAATATTGTCATAATTATTAGTCAGTTTTAACATTTTACTTGTGGAACATTCCGTACCTATGAATTACACAGAGGACCGAGAGTCTTCTGTCAAAGTCCTAGGTCACTGAACTGGGCGGTTCAGTTTACCCTTCCATTCTTAGGAATCAGCTCTGTTCTTCAGAAAGTCACCTCCTCCAGTCCAGTTTTTGGCTCTAGCTTTTCAACTTACATCCTGGTGATCTTTTTCTTTCAGGTTATTAACTTTTCCCATCTTATTTTAGAGTTCTATGATAACTCGAAATATGAACTACAGTAGTATGAATTTCATATTTACATTTAATTATTAAATTTAAGCCTTTTGATCATTCAAGAACTTCTGACCTAAAATAGCACATACATTCACTCCTCACACTTTGTGCCACCCTTAAGAAAGGAAGGAAAAAAACCACACCAAAAAGTATTTACCTTGTGGATGTGCTTGCCTTCTCCACTGTGGACATGAGTCTTGCAAACGCATCAGTCACTCTGTTGCTTGCATTGGAAGTTTCCAGTTTTGAGGTTGTCAATTCATACAACTCAGGATCCACACCTTATAGTATAAAATGATAATCAGTGATGGTTGGAGGCAAGTATAGCCATAATTAGCCACAGACCAACTTTAGCTAGAGACTGTTTTCTGTAAACATCTGAATCACTTATAATTTCAAGATACATGAAAAGAACATGACAGAACATGCCTGCGTTTCTGAAACACTGTCCTCTCTGCCCACCCTTTTTCAGCAGCAAAACACTCGCACATTGGATCAAGTCTGGCATACGAGGTCTCAGTCTGAGAGTAAACAAATTTGATTTACCTTTTAGAGTGAAACACCTGTAAAAATGTCAGCTGTGTTAAAATGGATTGTTTCAATTACTTCAACTCGACTGTTTGTATTAAAAGAACACTGCACGTTAACAGGGACCAACTCTTTAACAAGAGAGTACACACAACATTGGCATGCGTTAGAGTGCATTTAGTATCTTGCTTGTCACAAGAGGTTGTGTTAAAAATTTAAGTGAGGAAAAGCAGCTTTTATGATACATACAAGTGGAATGGCATTAAAAAAAAGGTTACATACTAATATGTATAACGCTACCAAAACTTTTAGTCTACGCTCCCTTTTCATCTTTCAAATATTTATAAAGCATCACATATCTGGGTGTTTCAGCCTTGATTTCCTAGTTTCAGATTTTAAGATTTTCATCTTAAGTCAGATGCTGAATTTTGACATCACGTCACATACGTTACGAATAGATTTCAAATGTTATCAGCAGAGGTCATTCTGAAAACAATGCAAACAATGAAACCTGCGTCCAAAAAAAATACATACGTATGGGTGAAATTCTACCTGTTTAATATCAATGCATCATGTCTCAGTAGGAAGCAGCTCTAGAATTTTCAGATATTAAGTATGTTTTCTTTTAAAAAGTCTCTAGGAATTAGAATTATCAAAATAAATCAACATGTAAGACTGTTACAACACATTTTGTTGCTCAGAAGCATTTTCAATTAGCGATATACTTCTAGTTACAGTTGCAGCTGTTTTATACTTCATGGGTTTAAATGGAGTGTGCATACGCACCATCCGCAATTATGAATATTTTTCAAAAACAGCATAGAATTTTTTTACAGAAGTATTGTGTTTTATAGACACCTGTGTTCTAAACAAGCGTAACACTAGTGCCAGTTGATTTGGACAACAAATTTCATACAGATTTCATATTACTGCAGAACAAATGTTGCAAATACTCAGACACGATGGTCCCACGTAGCTACCTAATAAAACTAGCATTTATAAACTTACGTGCTGATTATTTTACCCAGTTTACTTGCCTGAATCAAGATACTTTTAGAAGTACTCCTGAAATACCAAAAGATTACTAAATTTAAAAAAAAAAACCCTGTGCCTGTTGCCTTTTCCACCCAGTAATTGCAGTACTACGTGTGCAAACAGATGAGATTAATAATCCTCATGCCTGTTTTGCATGACCTCTTCTCAAGCAGTGTCTTGACAATTCGTCATTTGTGCACAACTTAAATACTCTTTCATTGTCAGAAAACTAAGCCGACCAAAAAGTAAAATTAAAGTCATCTGGTTCAGCTGCAGGGGGGGGCGGGGGGGCACGGGGAGAAGATTTGCTCCATTTAATGGGTTGATTAGAAATTAATCAACTGTCCTTTCAATGCACTTTTTTAAAAGTCTGGATTCTCAAAAGTTAATTTCATCCAGTTTCATGTAAAACATCAAAATATGTGCTGTCCTGAGACCAGTATACCAAGACTAAGTATTGTCAGATGTTTACAGAACTCGGAAATAGGAAAAAGCCCAACTCTTCCATAAAATATCAACTTTCAGTCAGGGAGAGGAAGACTTGAAGAAAAACACTTTGACTCGCAGAAGCCTGCGAAATCCCATTAAGGTACAAATTGTAAAACTAATTGAAACGAAGAGTCCTTTGACATGCAACTCTGCAACAAATGTTAAATGCAACCTTATAAGTTACATCATTTCAATATTCACATTTATGGTCCTGAATTCATTTTCATTGTAGTGTGATGTCACTGCTCAAATTTACTGTTGTTAGGCACCTCTTACTCAGTTACATTTATGTTAAACTATTAACAGGAAAAATAAAACAATACACCACATCTGTGGGAACATACTAGAAATGAGTAACTCCCTGTTCGTGATGTAGAATGCAAATTTTTATAAAAAAGTTATTACGGCTACTGATGAAATCCGACTGAAAAGAATTCAGCGCAGATCTACAGTTAAGTAAAATTAAGGTCTTCAGAGAAAGAACAAACTTCTACTACTGATAAAAGTTTCTTCTTTAAGCCAAAAGACCTAACAATTTGTCTTTCAATTATTTTATTTCTTTTTAAGAGTTGCATACTCTCCATTTTACTCAAATGGTTAGAGAATATTTATGGAAAGCACTGCAAAACCTTAATGAGATATTGAAGGAAAGTTAGCCAACCAAACCCCACACAAAGCTCCTAAACACACACACAAACACACGAGCTGCAAGCCAAGAAACAAATGACTTTCCCAGAAACAAGTCAGGAGGAAAGAAAAGCCAAAACCAAAAAAAACCCCAAAATAGGCACTACAGGGCACACCAGGGAAGGTGGTAATACCTGTAACTTGATGAAACAACAAATATGCAGTAAAAGGCTAACAGGGTATCTATCCCTCCAGTAATCACTTCAAATGCGCACACCACCAGGACACAAGATCGTACCCGACTGTACGAGCAGTACATGTACTGGGTACTGACAACTTTTATGTCCACAGACTTGCACACACTTACAAAAGAATCTGCAAAACTCAAGCATCTTGAATTTGCTACCTATCACTTTCGCGACAAACGTGCCATCTTTCATCTGATAATGACATCTCTCAGGGGTGGAATAAAAAGACATTTGGAATGCAATACCATAAAATGGCCTTCAATGATCAGATTGCAAAACTAAAAAAGCAGGTTTTTAAAAACAAAAAATACAATAATAATTATAAGCACTTATTTGAAATGTGGGAAAACCCCAAGCCCCTTAAAAATTGTTTTTTTAAATTAAAATCCCTAAGAGGAAAAAACCCCTTCCTACGAAGAAAGTGATTATCATGGCTTCAGGCATTGTATTGAAAGAGCATTTGCCTTATCCACTTAACCTACGCACTGGGACAAATCCCCAAAATGTTCCCTTAAATTCCTGCAAAAATTTATTCAAAGTGTAGGTTTTCACAAGCTCATGCAAAATACTCAGAGCATGTCAAAACCATGCGATAAATGAATTCAATTACTTTCACATATTATTCAACAGAGAGAGTGGTGGTTTTGTCTCCTTTTAAGGGAATAAGTTGCAGATAAAGTGCTTTGGTTTTATAATTAACATTCATGAACTTCTGATGTCCCACAAACATGCAACTATCCTTGTTTTCTATTATGAATGTTGTTAAAACACTTTTTTCACTTTATCATTAATATCAGTAGTTCACACACAGAAAAAATTTACAGCCTTCCGGTAGCAGCAAACCCCAGCAGGGTTGTGATATGTTAAGCCCCACAACTTTATATTCACACATAACTTCCAAATAACATCATAATCCTATAATTTGGAGGCACTCAGTCAGAAGAGAGAGCAAGCCTCATTTTTTGGGAATCATCACATCTACAGCATATTTCAATTTTTCTTAAATGCTTAGAAAAGCCACCTTTCAAAATTTCTCATTTGAAGCAAGTGTTTTAACATCTTATTTGCAAAAGCGTAAGAGTCATTCATTCCTTCAGCATGTGACAAATACAGAGCTGACAGTACCTTTTAAATACTTTGCACTCTATACAAAACGTCAGAAAATAGAACACAAATTAAAGGAAAAAAACGTAGTAGGAAGACATTTCAGAGAAAGGCAACGTAAAATTTCTCCTTGTTTATAGGAAAGTCAAGTGATGTGCTCATGCTTTTAGTAACTCGTTATAATATTACAGTTGTGGTTTTAACACTCTGCTGACCTGGGATTGTGGTGGTGCTGCTAGAGCTACTGTCATCCACGGGCCCAAAGAAATCAAGGTTCAGAAGAGTGGAACCTCCACTAGCTTGAAATTCAGTGACCGTGTTGGTAGGCAGCCATATAGAAGGTAAGCCAAGGGAGGGGTTTATGTGTAAAAAGGGGTAAGACACACACTTGAACATGCAAGTTATAATTAGTACTCAGTACGCAATTTAAAAATTGACATGAAAACAATGCTTACAGTATTAGTTTGTACCTTCTAAAATGTTAACAACTTAATTCAGTGCACATTTCCTCATGTACAATGCAGCAAGGAAATCAACACTAGTAACTTTAAAATAGAAATATTTATTTCGATCTAAAAATGAAAGAGAACCAGCACGACCCAGAGAGAAAGATGTGATCAGTTAAAGGGAAACAATATATAGGTCAATTGATAGTTAGAATATAGTGGGCTTTTTCTCCCCTTACTGAAATTGAAAGCCATTCTTTCATCAGGAAGACTTAGCAGATCCCCAAATAGCAAAGAACCAAAAAAAAAAAAAACCCTTTAAAGTTTTATTTAGCAGCTTTAAGCTATTAATTATCATTATCTTACAGTAGTATGAACACCAGGTAACAAATACCACTCTTATATCCAGTTCCTCACTGGTAAGTTATACTGTTCCCCTTTAGTACTAAAACAGAAATCAAACCAAGATACATTTTAAAGAAGTTGTTTGTTAAAAAGAAAGCATGATGATTGACTGAAGTAATAAGACACCAGACAACAGCAAAAGGGTCCATCCAGGCTTTCCTTCAGCACCATGATATTGCTATCCAAACTCTTACATCCCGCACGTTCTGAAACAACACCATGAGGCAACACCAGTGCAGCAAGAGATGCAGTTTATTTTAGCCTGCTTTCGAACAACTTGTGTCCTGAATGAATTGCTGTTAGCAGGCGCCTCATAAAGGTATCAGTTCGTTTACAGGTTTCTAGTCTGTCAATCAAACAAGTTTCCAAAACTTGTTTTATTTCCTTTGCATGCACTTACATTTCTGAAACTGGAGGCGGTGGCACAACTCACTTTGCTATTAAAATAGACGTAGGCGAAGGGTCTTTTATGTGATAACTATGTACATTTACAGATACAAATAAGTTCGTAGCTACCTCTTTAATATTAGCTGTAATTAGCTCTTGAGTGTAAGCAAAAGTGCTAACAGATAAAGTCACATTTTTGAAATATAAAATTATCTGTAAATCTGAAAACTTTCAGCTCAAGAAGTGTATCTTTTGCAAACAGTTTGTGGTTAAAATATTGTGCTTTGAAGTAGCCACTATACAGAAGTTTGTCATTCAAAGGATGTCTAAAGAGACAGTTCATTGGTGAAAAATACTTTTAAGAAGTAAAACTTGTCGATCTAAAATGCTTATTTGTTTCGTTATAATCTGCGGTTATACATAATGAAGTGTTAATATTGCCACTGTGTCACTAGCATATGGCAGGAATCTAAAATAATACTTAGTATTTTTCAGACAACATAATACTTCACATATGGGCACAGTTAATCAGAAAGAAAGCCTGAATTTCCAAAGTTAGGAGTAAGAAATAAATATTATATATATTTATATATATATGTGTGTGTGTATTAAAAAAAAATAAATCAGCAGATAGATGTTTGTCTGAACTTTGTAGCTTTCTTATCTCTAGCTCTGGTGCTAGAGGCTCTACGGAGAGACGTACCATCTAAAGGGTTAGTAAGGCCACTGCTACTCCAGTCAAACTGGACAGGTGGTAGAGATTCCTAGAGTCGAAAAGTCAGAAATCAGATTTTATAGTCAGTTCAGGTTACAACAATGCAAAGCAGTTCAAACAACAGATTCTTTAGCGTCTAAGTACTAAAAAGACAACTAAATGAGCAAGCCCCAACTTTTGGGAGGCGTGTATTTTCATAATATGCACTAAAGATTCAAAGTAGATTTGTTCTACCACAGGAAGTCTCATTAAATTCTGAACAGTACAGATTAGGTTAACTTCTAACTCAAACAGGATTTGCAAATTGACTAAAACATATGAATTAGATAAAAAACCTTAAGGCATAGTTGAAAGTTAAACTACCATTACTTTCACAGAAGACAAGGCATTTTGCATAAAGAGTTATGTATACACAATTACAGGGCAAATTTAGGACAGGGTTATTAGTGAAAGCTGTCTGTACATCCATGCTTTGTCCTGATTATATGTAAAATCAGTTATTTACCATCAAACAGCCCATGATTCTTTTGGTTTGTTTTGCTTTTAAAAGACATAGTCCCTACATGTGAGGGATGAACTATCAACACCTTCCCCACTCCACCCCCTTAAAAAAAAAAAAAATCCTGTGATTTATTATGCTTTAACAATTAACTCATTTCAATATATAAAAAAGCCATTGGTAACAATGCTTGAACAAGAGGAGCACTGAAATGTTGACTCCTTTTCTGGGAGCCCATCCTTGTTTTTTGCCTCTTATTTCCTCTTGTGCAGCCTTTTGCACACACACAGGTAAATCAAGCAAGCAGCAGGGACCATGCTTTACAGGGAAAGTGTGTTCAGGTAACTTGCAAGTGCTGTCCTCCTGTATTCTCAGGACACAAACTGATGGGACAGCATCAGAAATGTCTGAAGTAAGTTGATCTTTCTACTTCTGTGCATTACATTTCTGCACTCTCCCCAGTGAGGTCAACTGTCAAGTAGTTGGGAAAGTACTGGGAAAGGACATGCCCTCAACTTCTAACACAACAATCATACTTATGTAAGAAAAGCAACGGAAGTTCTCTGCAGCATTGTTCAAAACGCATCACTAGGTGTCAAACTTCCAGTGGCTGAGACATACCTTCTCTTGGCTTTTGTAGAAAGTCAGGCTTTAATTTTTTTTTTTTTTTTTTTTTTTACTTTTAAAACTTACAACTATCCAACACACAAAAAAATATTCAGATTCACAAATCAAGACTGTAGCAACCTGAGCTAGCTTTGAACTGTGAGGCTTTTGCTAGGTGACAGATGTTTACAGAAAGAAAAATGAGGGGAGCTGGAGATTTCTGTATTTACTTATAGTAAATGCCTTGCCTAGAAAAATCTTTCCTACCTAATGACTTGGAAATATTTCCAGTACTGAGCACAACTAGAACAGTATTCACTCCATGGAGCTTAAGGAGCTGATGCTACACTTTCTACTTTGCTTTGGTAATGAAATTACTGGCAATGGAAACATAATGTTAGCAGTGTGGAAGCTGCACCTAATGCAGTAATAATCACTATCATCAGCAGCTTGTTTAAAGTTTGTCACTTCTAAAATATATTAATATTAAAAGGGGTTCATACAGAAAAAAAGAAAGGAAGCAACTATGAAAATTTAGTAGCTTTCTGCCCTGAGTAAAATGAAGTCAAACTGAAACAAAGTAGCTTCCCACCAACTCTCACGGAGGAAAACACCCACTACATTTTGTGTCAAAAGACTGAGTCAGAACTGATGAGTGTGACAGAATTGCATAGAAAAGGTGGTATCAACAGCTGGCTAAGCTCTTCCCTTTAATGATGACTTGATTCTCAAATTTGCCAAGCAGAGAACAAAGGATGTGATTTTTCCTAAAATGGGGGAGAAAAAAAACTGACTCCAAATCAGTAAGAGTATATTAGTCCGCTCTGTGGGATGAGGCCGTTCTGTTGACTTCAACCACTTGCAAAAGAGGGGGGTGGCAAGTAAAGCAGACCCCATCTATACAGGATGCTGGCAAGCCCTGGTCTATACAGCAGCAAACAAAGCGAAAGGAGAGGGTAGAGGCAAAAGCCAATTAAACAGAAATGAAAAGTTTTCTGTTTCTAGTGACCTTGGCCCTAAGAAAAACTAACTATACTGGGACATCTGAACACAGCATTGAAACCTCAGACAATGGGAACATGCCCTGAAAATGGGAATGTAATGTTTTGTCTTTCAGAGATTGCAGGGTTGCTAGACTACTGCATTTGCAACCATTATTTTAATAACATGCGTTAAGGAAGAGTGCCCAATCTAGAAGAATATCAAGCATTGGGGCAAACTGCTCTCACTCCTCCCTCCATCTTAGATTACAGGATACGGTACAGAAATGAAAAAGTATACCCAGCTGTCAGAGTACTACTCTGAATGTTAAGGAAGTGAGAAAGAAGGAACTAAAATGCCTGCTGGTTTTACTGCATCATATTTCACTTTTATCAAAGTGAGAGATGTTTTCACACAGTAATTTTAGGATGGTATTATGCAAGAGCTTTTATAATCCAAAAGAGTAGAATGTAAATGTTTGTGCCAATAATTACCTGAGGAATATAAAACTAAATAAAAAAAGAAAGTATTTTGCTGTCTTAAAGCTGGGGAAAAAAAATAGAAGGCCTTGTAATACAAATATAGTATCAATATTTAGATAGATCCCACAAATAGGCATCATAAACATTTCAGAAAAAGGTTTACAAGGAAGTAATTCAAACATTTCATTGTGTGTATTCATTGGCAAAGTTACAAAAGTTCTGAAAATTATTCTTTTCCAACACCACCTTTCAGTGACTGTCACACCTGACCGAATAGTTCTGTAATATCTCTTACCTGCAAATCTTTCTCTCTTACTCTGTCAGCAAAGCTACATATATTCTTGGATCTTTCTCATATGTATAACTGGAGAGTAGTTCCATGATGGAGCCTTTGGCTGGTGGCCAATAATATGGTAGTTTGCATCTGTCATTTTTAGAAGTCCTGATGGTCCCTTATGTCATTAAAAGTGTTTTTAAAGACTGTCACCCCATGGGCTCTAATTAAGGTTCAGTCCCTAATAGCCAGCAAGTGTAGGATGCATATTTCTATTATAACCTGATCCCTAGTTCATCCTTACATGCATGCAGATGTGCTGTAACAGGCACCCACAGAAAGGAACTACTTTCTTCTAGAAAGGTCTAGGTCAGTGTAGATTTCTATTCCAACATAAAACTTACGAAGCAAAACTAGGCAGGTAAGAAATCCCAAAGTTATCCTGCACGCTGGGATAAAGCTACCACTAGACTCTACCAAAGAAATAGTCCCAAATAGAGAGAAGAGCATGCTTTGCAGCAATAGTGAAACAGCAGAAATATTTAGATAACTTTTTTCAAGAAAGCCGAAGAGAAGCAGGTAAATAAACTTTAAAACATTAACCAGAGAACAAGATCAAATCAAGAGAAAGCAGTCAACATTTAAGTCCAAACAGCAACCTTTTTAACAAGCACTGGAACATATTTTAATCGCACTGCCTGAAGACTTGGCCATGGTGTAGAAGCCCACTATAGCAGATGCTATTAAAAAAAAAAAAAAAAAAGAAAAAAAAAGAGAAGGGTACCTATCTCAGGTTTCACAATCAAAGGTTGCCTGTTTGAGCAGCCTCTCTTTCTTACAGCTGATGTGCCTTGATAGAGGCTTTTACTTCAGACCTGCAAAGTCTGAGACACCATGCTTAAAGGGAACAGTAATCAGGGGATTATTTCATATTCTGTTTACTGCCTCACAGTTATGAGCTCAAAGGAACAGAGAAATAAACCCTGAATTGTCAAGATAAACAACAGATCAAAGAAGAATTTAGATGCTACCTTCGAATATAAAGCAGAACAAGTCTACAAAAGTCATCTTCATACAACAAACTGAAGTGATAGATCAGTAACTTGACTTGCTCGAGAGGAGAAATAATCATTTAAAAAAACCTTGTCCTTACAGCTTAAATAGCTCAGATGGAAATTTGTCCACTGTATTTTCACAGACTAACCAAACCAGTAAGATCCTCTGCAGGGAAGGAGGCCAAAACATACAGAGTTTATATAATAATGAGGAAAAAGTATTGCAGCTCATTCACTGCTTTTTTCCTCATTTCTAATGCTATTTTAAATCTCTGCATGCTTTCCTCTGTTCACCTACAACCAAAAAAATTTAGAGGCATTTCTGTTTCTACAAATGTTCTTTCCACTCATACTTTTGCATCATCACAGTCTTTCCTCCAAAGTTTTATGCCCTCAGCAGGAGTCATACACGTACATGCACAGACACTGACCTGTATACATGTCCCATAAATGCCAGGCTTTGAACAAAGGTAAACTCTTTTCCTTAAGCAAAGCATAGGGAATCTATTAACCAGAGCCTCTCTTTCCAACAAGAAAGCCAATATTCTGAGGTTTCTGAATATAAGAATGACCCATCATAATCACTATCTGAAAATGGAGGAATTTAGAAGTTTTAACTAAATAATTACACATTAACTGCGTAAGCTTAAAGGTACCTAATTGTTGCACCCAAATTACCTGTGTTTAGAATAAAAAGTTTCAGGGTCTGCTAAAATTGCCTATTTACCAATTGTGTATTTACCAGTGTTTATAGTACAGTTCTTAATGAAATGTTCACCAAACTTTGGGCACATCATCTTAATACTACTACAGTCTGGAATGTTCCTAAGAGGCAGTCTGCACAAGGAAGGTGAAGCTGGATTTTCCCAAAAGCAAACAGAAGCCACCAAATATTAACAGAAGATAGGGCCAAGAAAGAAACAAGGTGTCTGAGGTGGAGAATTGATCGTTCGTGCCCTGAAACTTTCCAAACGTCACTTAACTGTGGCCTCTTAGCATTCTTAATGGTTAGAGCTCAAACTCACCTCTTTCCCAAAAGCTTATTTTAGTATTTGTCTTTTTGGAAAAAAATAACCTAAGGCCAACAGTGCAAACAGACAAAGAAGCTTCTCCTATGTATTCATGGACCACAACTATTGAACCAAGATGGCCTTGTCAGAACAAGCTATGGGACAGGATTATCAAGCTGCAACAAAAGTAATGGGAAATTCTGCTGCAGGAGTACCCAAAAATACAAATTCCTAGTTAGAGAGAAAACAGACGACTTTCATAAGTAGAGGTTCTCATTTTCAGCACTCAGCACTATGACTGCCAAGCAACTGAGAAAATGGCACATGTCAGAGATGCTGCTACTTCAGGCTCTTGCAGCTCTCTACACTATGTTTAGTCTATGGTTTAATCTATATTTTCCCCTCTGTAAAAAAAGGAACTTTGAACGCTGCAGAAAGCCAGTGAAATCTTCCTACTTTGTTCATATATAGAAACGACACAAGTGATTTCTTCAGCTCAGACTGGTTGCAATAATCATTATTGTTACCTTTTTTTAATACCTAGTTCAGCTGCTCAGTTCTACTATTTGTGAGAAGCGGCATAAGAAGCATCACCAAACAAGTATATTACTATATAAAACAACCTTGTTTCTGAGCCCACTGACATACCGCTATTCCACAATGAAAAAAAACTTCTCCTCTGGTACAAGCATGTCACAGAGCTCTGCACTGCTGGCAGAGCAAAGAGCGCAAAGAAATCGCTATGGTCAGAAGCGTCTAGTATTAAGGTTAGGTGTAGAACAGAATAATTCATTTTGGAATGCCTTCAATCAGAAGTCACAAGCTTAGCAGGTAAGTAAGGATGCTGGGCAGATTACACAAGACCTGCACTAAGGAGGGACACAGTTGACTCTCTGAATGTGTCGAGTACCACTGTGGTGACATTGAAAATGAAATGTCTCTGAATATCCCATTAGCTGGTTGCCAGCCACACACATTGCAACATGCATGGCATTAAAGTGGTTTTCTCATATAATATCAAAACAACAACAACATCAAAACAGAACTCATGGAATTCAAAAGCTCACTCCTAAACTCCTCTGAACTAATTTTATATCACACTCTTATAATAAGCTCCAGAAAAAGCAAAGATTAAAAATGTTAGCCAGAGGAAGGTCAACTGTAAAGTCACATCTAAAATTTGTGGAAGTAACTGTCCCCTGCCTTTTAAAGCAAATTGCTGTATAACAGCAGATATTATCAGGACTCTTAAATGCTGGCCACCAACTCCTACAGTCTTATCATAAGGACTCCCTTCCAGTCACACATGAAAAGTAGATCCAAGAGCAGGACTTCAATCTGACACAAGGAACACCTGCCTTTTACATAGAGGTTTCTTTGAACACACCATCCAGATACTTTAAATATGAAGGAAGAAGCAAGGCATCCCATTGTTTCCCTCATTTGTTCTTTCCCTCTCCTCCCCCTTCTTTCACTATTTTTTACCTGGAACTGATCAGATGTACATGTGTTCATCTCGGGTGATACCGGAGGTGTCTGCCCTATTGAGGCTATTTTTTCTGCTGCAGATATTGGTTTCAAAGGTTCCTTGGTAGGCTCTAACATACCCTAAATAGATAAAGAAATAAATTAAAAATCACATGCACACACAGACACACACGCACTTACATGTATATGAACTGCAAATGCAAAAAAATAGAAAATACACTACTAGGTAATACTACCCTCAGCTAGGGTCTTGGGGGTAACCATACATCTCTGGGACACTTTCAGTGAGGGGGGCTGAAGGAGATGGGGCAGGAGGGAGAATCATCCTGGTTCCTTAGGCCTAAGAAACATTTTAGAGCCAGTAACAGAAACACAAGTGCTTAGCTGGAGCTTGCTTTCAACTTTCAATAATGTAATTTAAGCTGGAGGAAAGAGTTACTTGATAAGGTGACATCTCCTCCCAATTGTGTGTAGACTATTCCAGGAATATCAAATGGCCCACCAGAAACATACAAGTGCATTCATTCCATTTCAACAATTAAGTAATTCAGAAGAAACACGCCAAATTATCAGTTTGCAGAATGATATCAAGAATAATAATTATGGACATGGAAATAAATACACTAAAAAGCATTACGAAAATAATTAAACCCACATTTTTAATTTTAAACAAACTGCTCAAAGCTAAACAGTATTATGAAAAATGTCTGAAACCTCTGGTGTTCCTGAATAATACTGACAGTGAGAAAGAGATCTACAGAAAGACCAAAGTTTGCACTGAGACATGCAAACCACCTCAGAACAACGAGGTATGAGAAAAGAAACCCCCAAATAAAACCACTGGATTTGCAGCTAGCATATTTTAAAATAATTTCAGGAAGTCAGCCACCAAGACCAACTGTTCTGCAAATGTTTCTACACTATGTCAGGGGAGCTTAGAATTTAATCAGCAGTTAAATCAACTCTTTCGGACAGCGGAGAAACATATGAAGCAGTGTAGCAATAGAGAGCAGCAAGCCACTTTACTACTACCACCATCTCTATCCAGCTTATTGTGTGCACAAGTATATACAAAATTTAGGAGATAATTAATCTGTTGCAAAAAATAACTGTACATGTTGCACACAAACATAGCCTTGCTCACAGATGTGTTACGGGAAGAAAACAGCAATTGCTATGAGACGTTTTATCTCTCTGTATCAGAATACCATGCTTACAGCCAGAGAAGTGCATGAGCTGACCTTGAAGCATCAGAAAACAACAGCTCTAGAAACTGACTGTAGAAGACACTCTACAAAATTAACCTACAGATTAAATTGACTTAATATATACCAAGGAAAACTGTAATCCTTTTATATTCAATGTGTGAATGACCATATAAGTGTATGTGTGTTTCCAGAAAAAAACAACGGATTTATTCTGCTCAGACTAGCAAAAATGGCAAATCTTATCTTCTGAATGTTTTTACTACTACAGACATTGCACAATTTGAAGTGTCAAACAGGAATTACAGAATATTGATTTAAGTAAGAACAGTTCATCTTACTGCACTAGGTTACTTAAGTTTCCTTCAATCTACAGAAATCCAAATTATGCTTGCTATTTTTATCTAGCACTTGGGGCAATACAACAATACTGGCTATACAATGCTTTTTTAATGCATAAATAGCCTAATATATATATGTGGGTCCTTTATTAATAAATATGCCAATAACACTGCAAAGCTTTATCATGCATCTCTCGACCTAGGGATATTGAGATGCAATCAAGTAATTAAACAGCCTGTCAGAGAAACAGTTGCACAAAGAGGAATGCTGGAGAGCGCCGAGAAAACTTCCTACACATATTTCACGGAATACTGTAGCTATCTAGCAGTTCTTAACCTTCCTTGGAAGCATCTGGTCTTAGTGCCAGGGCTTCCCACAAGTGCTGATGCAAACTGATGTTTTGATTAATTTCGATGTTCCTATGTCGTTTCTGACAACTATTTAACGATCTAGTTTCTCGTGTCAGGTTTGAGTTGACATTTTTACATCTATACCTTATATTTAATAGTTAAAATTCAACAAGAACTTTTTATTTATTGGTGCATACACGTTAATACATTACTTCAATCAATTTTCTCTTTTTTAGAAAATGTCTCAAACGCAACTTAGACTAGCTAGCCCACCTTATTAAATAAATAGCTTGTTTTTCACAAAGCAGTGAGTAAATCAATACTTTGTTCATTTAAAGTAAAGTATCTGCTTGCACACATAATGAAAATTGTGTATTTGATGGTTCTTTTCTAGCATTTCTACTGATGCCTAAGCCATAACCGTACTTACAAAAATATCTTTCAGCACACTTGGTGCTTAATGTCATTGAATGTATTTCATTACATAATGTTGTTGGAACTATAACAAAAAATTAACACCAAAAAAAGCTTACCAGTCCTGCTGCATACATGGGTACTATAACAGGCTGTTTCTTGTTGCCTGTAAAGAGCTGATAAAACAACAACAAAAAAATTTACTTAGGAGTTTCTGTGTCAGTGACGATAATATTTTTTCAGCGTTATATAACTTGTATAAGATTAACATCAGAGAATAAATACTATGTTAAATATAACACAATGGTTAAAAACTAATGCAATTTTTAATAGCAATAGGGCCTGTAAAAAGTTAAGTTGTCAAATGGTCTGTCATGCAAAGCCATGTTCAGTGCAGCTATGCAATTAAGAGACAAGCATTCATACAAAAAGACTTCCACCTGCTTCTACATTTAAAGCAGCTCTGTGACTTAGAAAGCAAGTTTTACTGACTGACTCACAATATTTCTTGTGTCGATTCCCAAGGAGCATAAAAGCTTTTTGTTGCTGTGGGAGCCACCCCACTGGTATCTCAGTCCATATGCATCATGGATATCCTGCAGCTCTGTCCACACGTCCATCAGTTCCCTATACAACCCATCATAAATCAAGTTATCAACAGGAATAACTGCTTAGCAGCCTTGAATATTTATTCTAGTTTTTAATGCAAGTGACTTATTATACATTCCAATTAAACTTACACCCAAGCACCATACCCAGGGGAATTAAAACTGCATAGTGTTCCCAGAACAATTATAGTTCAGACTTATTATTGGAAAATTATGTCCACAGCAGACAGGACAAGGCCTACTTAGACTTCATCATCACAGGAATAAATATAGCAATTTCTATCAAGTGTAACTAATAAGGCATGTTCTGATTAACTCAGAGCCATCACTTAAAAGAAGATGATACGCTGCCGACTAAATCGATATGCTAAGTGAAATACTCCTGGCATATATAGTCACTGAAAACAAGCATTCTGCTAGATAAGTAATTTTTACTCAAAACACTTGAAGCAAACAACTCGTTCTGAATTACCACTATATGTTTTAAGTTCCCAAGACAACACATTTCTACTTCCTTTTAAGTTTACTTCATTGTGGCTTCTTACCCAGTATTTGCTAAGGTCTCCTCAGTTGTCACCTGCTTTTCACCTGCTTCCAACAAATGATTCAAGGAACTTATTTCTTCTTTAATTTCAAGAACAGGCATGGAAGGAAAACAGACTTCAAATATTCGTTCCAGACGACTTAGCAACGTTGTCTATATCAAAGAGAAAATATTTCTGTCAAGTTTTGTTAACTGTTTTAAAAGTAATCCAAAATTATAAAAATAAGTTAAGATGGAAAACAATATGTATCTAATACAAAGTTTCACTTACCACAAAATAGGTAACTGTCAGAGTATCACAAGACTTTTTAAGCACCAAATACAGGTTGCCAGCTACCAAGAAACAGTAAGTATCTTGCCCTCTACAAAGTGAGTTTTTACAGAAGAGTCCAGAACAATTCTTACCAGAGTCACTCTTTGTTATAAATTAGCAGAAAATATGTGCAGCAAATACTATGCTATTTTTACTTAAGATGTGTTAAAGTCTCCAAATCTACATGTGCTAAGGATTTTACTGAACACATTTTTTCAGCAAGCTTAGTACAATCAATATAATTTCACTTAATGACTATGCACTTCAATCCAAACTTGAGACATAACGTTGATTCAGAAGACAGCTTCACTTATCTTATAAGATGTATGCAGTTAAAGGTCTCACAAAACTTAGCCTGATGCACAACATGCTCATGGTGTGATAACAACTTTGAAAATGGTAAGGAAGAACTATTCATAGTCCAAAGAAAACACATTTCCTAAAAAACTGTTAGTTCCAATGACTCAGATGAATCCCCAGCTTCATTTGCTACGGTTCATGTGATAGTCAGATATAATGCAGAAGAGCCAAGACAAAGGCATTTAAACTGTTGTTTGTCAAAAAGTATTTGTAAAATGCATTTGGTACTTCTCCAGATCAAAAAACTAACAAAGAAGCATTATTTAAGGCCTTAATTTCTTGCCTCAAAACCCATTTTACATGTTAGAGGTTGTTTAATTTAAATAAAAAAATTACTTTTCTGTAAGCAATTTCCCTTTCCTTCCATTCATGATTCAGACAGTTGATGCTGAATGCTGTGATCCTGTGAGGGTTAAAAGTCAACCTTGGGAATGTTTCTGTGCTAGCTAAATAACTTAAAAAACCAACAAAATATCCCCACTAAGTTTTATTGTAGCTGAATAAGGAGCTAGATAACAGCATGGTCTGCATAACCACAACTTTATCTATGTTACTCTCATCTGACCTTCTTTCTGCTGCCTTATACCAAAAGTATTTAAATATAAACACTCAGAAGTTTTGTGAGAGGGCTATGGATCTATATCCCATGGTTTTGAGAGACTAGGCAGGATTTCCTGCTTGTCACAGTAGTTGAAATTGTGTCTTGACGTCACCATCACTTCAGTGTCCCTTGGGAGAAATGAAACTTCAGCATCTTAGGAGGGTAGACAGGGTTCTTAAGTTTCATAACACAGCAAATATCTCCTGCTTTTCTCTCCATCAGTGACACGATCACTGCTATTGGGTAGGGTAAGGTCTCAGCAGTATAAAGAGCATATATTGGTACTAATGGTTTCCAGGCATTTTAATTCCACAGCATGCACTGGAGAATGCTGCTCCAATTCTTACCATTTGGACCTTGGCAGCTGGATTTAATACTAAAAACAAAATAAAAAACCCCTCAAAAAACTTTGGGCCCCCATAAAAGCAAAAAAAAAAATCCGTCCCCCCTTTTTTCTTTTTACAAGCTGAGTATGCTATCTTCTTTTTAAGTTCTTCCCTTACATTTCTATCTCTTCTCTGCTGTATTTCCAGATAGCCACAGAACTTCAACTTTTTTATAGCTCCATGAACACTCTCAGACATCAGATACACCACCAGAATATATTTTTTCCCCCCAGTTCAACTCATTAAAGACAGGCAACGAGCAATCTTGTAACATTTATTAAGAAGTACCAATTGCAAGGTATGTTCATAAAAATTTAAGCCTTTTTTTCTAATGTACTTGTTCTTAACAGCAGCACTCGAATCTCTTCTTGGTAGGGGACGGAGATGCACAAAAAGAGCACTTCTATCTTTCTAGTTTGGAGCTCCTCAACAGCCACCTTCCTCATGCTCTGCTGCACTGCCCACAGGGCAGCATCCAGCTTTTCTACTGGGGAAATGGAAAAGAAACTGAGTAGGCGAAAATCCCACGAGCATCCCACAGTGTGCGCTAGTATAGCTATGCCAGCAGAGCCCTCCTGTGGAGATGCAGCATATTCCAGCAGCAACACTGAATTTACAAATGTAAACCTCAGACAGAGGTTTTGTGTTACAATCGAAATGATTTAAGGTTCAGAGAAACAAGGCTGGTAGGTGGAAGTTACATATTTTAATTAGACCAAGTGATACAGTTGGAACAAACCTTTAGGCACCAGAGTATCTGCTTCATAATTATAATAGGTATCTATAACATTTCTCATGTGAATTTTTATCTGAAAATTTGCCTCGTCTCTTGTCTCAATTAAGCAAACCACTGACCATGTACATCAGCAAACATAAGAGGCAAACATCACGTTATCAGAATATCTTGATTCTGTACTGGAGTCAGGATGATGAGTCAGGAACTGGGAACCAAGTCTATTCAGTCCATTCTCCCTATTCAGCTGCTAGCCACTAAAAGCAGGAAAATGAACTTGGTTAGAACATCAGCTCTTCAGTTTTCCTACCTGTGAAAGAAGTGCCTGACAGGGACAGCCACCAGGTTCAGTTATTTGCAAAGCATAATGTCAAACTGCTATAATTATTATAGTATCAAAGGGCCTGAATTACACAGTATACCTGACCCACGCTTCTGTTTTTTTTCTTTTCTTCTTCATTACCTCACCGGTAAATTCTGACCATAATGAGTCATGTTCTACAGTATATAATTTTTCTTTTAATCATCTCTTAATGCCCAATCATTTTGGCCATACAGGAAGTTACAATACTTGCTACATCACTTGTAGGCTGTTTTGTGTTTGTTGGCCAGAACCAAGACACTAAGTTACACTTTTAGGAAGTAAAACTAAACAGTATTCCAGATTCTAGCCTAACATTTCAGCATACAAAAGCATGCTCTACTTAACTTAAAACTTAACTTTGCCTACAATATATCACTTGCCCTTATCTTACATGAACAGGTGATGCTTACTTCATTTCTGTAATACAGCAGGAATACATATCCCCAGTGAAAAGGAACAGGCAGACAAAAGGTGTTGTACCATGAAAACAGCAAGGCTTCATGTTTCTTGGAAAGGATCAACATATGAGAACATGCTAGTGACTAAGAATATGCTCTCTTAGGTAATGAAAGAATTAACAGAAAGTCTCTAAGAACCAAGCAGCATCTCAGCACCCAATTTCAATTTGAGCTTAAGAATTGTGCCAAAATTTCAGGAACAGTTTAATTATAGCACTCTTTACACTTCCTTTCATCTTTTCTAAATTTCCAGAAATGCTTAGCCCTTATTTATATACGATAGAGAAGAACGGTTTCCATAGCAAACGAGAGTAATTAATTCTATGTGTGCAAATGGACACAGGGATGAGCGTACAAACACACATCTCCCAGGCAGTGTCAATGTCCTTAATAGAAGCAGCTGAACTTGATCTTCTAATTGGTAATGAAATCCTGTGGTCGCAGCTCCCAGGTATGAAGGGCATCACTAAAATTTTGAAATTAGTGTAAGTGTCCACCTTCTATAAACCTCAGTCTATTGTTTGTATAAAACAGACGGTAAGAAAATACTTCTGTCATGCACAGCAGTGTCATGTCTTTCAGGGTGAAAAAATCCTGAAAAAAGGCAGAAAAAAACCCAAGAACTTTTCTCCACTTCTCACATCACTAAAAGCATTTGATACAAGTGTTCTTCACTGCCATTTGAGAAGAGTAATTCTCTTAAAGGCACTTACTGAAGATGTGAAGGAAGGCTACAGCTGCCACTCTAAAAATTAACTGTGATTCTCCAAACACTGACAAAGCCCTGTAGTTTGACTGCATAGAAAGTTTTGGTAAACACTTAAGCTATGTGGTAATCACCACCTGAAACAATCAAAATATCACAGACTTTCAAGTGAGAATGATAACCACAGGATTAGAATTTATCTCCTTGGCAGTTAAATAGGGGGCAAGATCCAGCCCTCAGAGCTGAAAGGCCAAAGTACTTGGTTTACAGAATTTCTTTTTATCTTCTCCACCACAAGACTACAGAATCAATGAACTCTTTCAGCACAGCAAATCTACAATGGCCACCCAGCACACTAAATCCTCCCCAGCCCACCTCCACATGAACTCAACAGCAATAGATCACTGCCTTTCTTCAGAGCTATGAAAACAGGAGATACTAAAACCTGCCATAAAGACAACATACTTGGGCCACGTTACAGAAACAGTTGATACAAATTGCAGTTTTCACTGTATGCCTGCCCTAATGCTTCTCCAGGTGAAGCTTCAGGGAACTCTGTGTACAAGGCAGGGGCAAAAAAACCCAGTCATCTCACTTCTCTCCACGGTCCCAATTACACATGAGCTGCGGAGCAGACACAAGGGCTCATCCTGTGAACTTATCATGCTGGAAGCTGAAGAGTGGAGTGGCGCTTTGTCCCTCCTTCCTCCCCACTTTCCACTGGAGGGGACAGCCCCATTTCTCAACACAATCCCTCCTTTTCCCCACTCTCACTTACTGCCCACAGCATCTTTTCTCTGGCAGCCTTCAGGGTTGCTTTGAGAAGGGGGAGAATCAAAAGCAGAGCATGCCTTCAGCCCTGCTTTTCCTGCTGACAGGACAAGAGGCTACAGAGGAAGCAACACTCAAGCCCTGGGCTGTCTGCATCTACTGAACACAAAACTGGAAGACCCAAGAATAAATAAAACCCGTGTAATAGCTAAATTATTGAGAATATTTAGATATTCAAGTCTTACCCAATAAAAAACATAAGGAGACAGAAATGAGCATATGAAGGATCCAAGATGCTAAATGTATAATTTAGGAAAGGAATAAAGTCCATATGGACATGCTCGGCTTCTAGTTAGAATTCAGAAGCCAAGTGAAGGCTCTCAAAAAACAGCAGAACAAAGCTCAGGGGCCAGAAGCCAAGAAAAGAAATGAACCAGAGAAATTTTATTTATTCATTTTAAATCATGAACCCACTGCTCTATAGAGTGCATAACATAGGTATTTATGACCATTTTAACAAAATAAATCAGAGATTGAATGAGAAACTCCTTTTGAATAGGCTTTCTAACAACCAAACCATATTTTCCAGCAACACATTTGCCTGTGAGGAGCTACGTTGCCATATATTCCAGTACCTTCACCATATGGGGTGGGGGGGTGTGAGGGTTGCTGGGTGGGTTTTTGTTTGGGTTTTTGTTGTTGTTATTGTTGGGGTTTTTTGGAGGGGTGGGGGTGGTGGGTTGGTTTGGGTTTTCTTTAGGTTTTGGGGATTTTAAGAGGTAAACTACATGACCATACAGTTAACACAAGGTGCTGAAAAAGCATTAAGCAAAGCTGAACAGTAAACTAAACACACATAAGCAAACAAACAAATCACTAAGTTCCTAGTTAAATGGGGGCAGTTTTTTCTTTGGAAAGGGTTACAGGCTACTTAAACTACACATAGTTCCCTTCCACATAGCAACAATTTTATTTCTTTCTCTGATGCGCAGGCTCTGCTTAGCAAAGAGAACACCTTGTCAAAAGCAATGGGAGAAGAGCTGCAGGCAGAAAAACTCCCGAGCAAAAAAGAGAAGCAAAGCTTCAACAGAACACTAGTTTAATGTCTCATGATTCAAATGAGATGGCTTTTCTACACCTCCCTTGAAAAGCAGATAAATTTAAGATGGTGCCATAAATTTCTTAGAGGTAAAAAAAATTTGTTTCTTTTTATTACTGCGGGTAATTTACGATGGAAACACTGGTCCTAAACTGAGATTTACAAGCCAGAAAGAGGATGCCACAACAGCTAAAAACCCTCACCAATGCAAAACAAAGAGTAAGATTTTTTTTTTTAACGATAATTTAAAGAATTAAAGAAGGGAATGATAGTCCTAAATATCCCCAAAACATTTTTAAACAGTAACTATAAAGGTCTTAAGGTCAGCTGCAAAGCAAATCTGAAAATTTAGTGGTTTGAGAAAGAAGAACAAGACTTCTCTGCTCTTTTTACTGCTTGATACAAGAGAGTTATAAACCACAGGGAGGTTCAGTGTAGAAATGTGAAGCTGTCTCCCTCGTTCTTGCTGGAAGGCTTGCACATTTTTTCTCCCTCAGTTGAAGAACGTAGCAAATCTTGCATCTTCCATGCTGGCAAAGTGAAGTTTAACAGTTATTTATCTAGACTACATAAAACTTACTTCTCATTTCAGTTGGTCATGTTATTATCTAGTGATATTGTACTAACTTTTCAGTCTGGCTCTGAAAGGAAGTATAAGCAGACAACAGGTACAAAATGGAAAGTAATTTTGTTCTGTGACATATAAACAGAAATGCTAAAACAACCCCCTCCCAAACTATTTGCTTTTGTAAGATGCCCTTAGCCACCCTGTTCTGAGATACAGTAATTATGGGCTACTTTTAATGGTCTGTTTTTTACTGTTATTCAGCTGCACATAGTCATGAACTATGCCATGGACTTAAAAAACCCAAACCTTTCTAGACAGATATACACTTCAAGTTGTTACCCAACTGTCTGAATTTAGCTAACACTCAAGATCTTAATTTATCTTAGTGAACTGGGAGGCTGAAATCTTTATGGTCATAATCACTTTTTTCCAAGAGGATGACTTCATTCATTGCCCAAGAGAAAGTACCCTCTAAGTGACAGTGATGCAGGGTTTTCTTTATCTCGATGCATACTTGTGGCTTAGTAACTGTGCATCACCCACGCTGTCTCATTAATCTGAAGAGGTAGAGGCTGTGAGCACAGGCTCTCTAATAAGTGGAAGATCTTAAAACCCACTTGGAGGGCTGTTCAGGTTTCCCTTGCTCCCTTTCCAGGATTTGTTAACTCTCAGCTATATCAGGTTTTGCCTTCCGACCAAGCCACTATTCATCTCCTCCTCCTCTAGAGATGCCTACACTCCTTGTAGCTAGGCACAGCCGTATTACCCACCCACATGATTACCACAGGTAATAAAACTGCTCTTGTGCTTTGCTGCCTAAGTCCTATATATATATATTCTTAATGCAATATACAGCAGAGTAACCCCCTCAGCTGACTAATGTGCAACACTATGTCAGGGAAAAAGCTGTGTCACAAGCCTTATATTCCTTATAAACATAACGTGATCACATAAAGGGGATTAATGCATACGGTACAGTGCAGGTTTGCTCAAAACTTTAGATCAACCAGTTCACCCACCACTACATCCTAAATCAGTTTTAATGAACACAAAAGCACATCTATATCTAATGCAAACCTGCAGCTATACTGAAACCAACTATTATGTATTTTTCAGTTGAAGACAGACATTAAATGATTAAGGTATACAATAGTATTAATATAGGTTCAAATAAGGAGATGAGGAACACAGCAGGAAGGAGCCAGTGGGCACGGCTGAGCACACAGGGGCCTGTGTTGGCAGAGGACAGCCCGTTACCAGCAGGGATCAGGGAACAGTTCTTGTAGATCTGTTGGAAACATTTGGAAAAAAAACAAATGTAAAACTCCCAAAGCCAAGAGCAGGTTTTTTAGCGATGCACCAGACTTCATCGCTTTACAGAAGACTGACGAGAGCGTCAGCTCCAATTTTAAGGCACAGCCATGGCATCCTGCAATGGAATGTGCTGCCGTCCCCATTTCTCCTAGCAGACTCCCAGGGCATTACAGCAGTTCTCTGTTGCACCTTCTCAGGGCTTCAGCATCTCTGGCAGACCTCCCCGCTCACCACATCAAAAAGGTTCTACCACACTACTGCATTTTCAAGTTCCTACAGCATTGCTGCAGCCTCCATTGTCACCAGCAAGCAGGGTGCCCCCTGCTTTGCAAACCACTTGTTTGGGAGTGGGGTTTGTGTATCTGTGCCCATCAGCCTTTGAACCTAGAACCTTTTACAAATTCTTTCAGTGGTTTTAACTGAATACCATATACCATGCCCTTTTTCTTCTCCCCTCCACGCAGCACTACTGAATAGAAGAGGTCAGCATGTTACAAATCCTACACTGCAGTTTGTGTGCATGATTCAGAGAGTCTAAGAGCAAAGGCAAAGGAGAAAAGATGTAATGAAACTTTTGTCACTACATGTCATTATAGAAAGTAATTTGTGACCTTTTCCCCATAGTTTCTTATTTTATGTTCTATATTTTGTAAGAAAAACTGAATTAGCTGAATTCAAGCAAAGTCTAATTTCTAATTAAACATTAAACCAAATCCACAATCTTTAAAACAGTTTGCCTGTTTTACAGTTTACCTTACATTCAGAAAGCACAAAATTTTGCTGCCACCCCCACATCCAGGACACACAAACTAAGGAAACAGAAAGGAAAATACACAGAGACCATTGGAAAGGGAACTTGAGCTACTGGTAAATAACTTTCTGGACGGATGAGAATCGTTGTATACGTCATTTCCACATTTAAACAGTAATGCTGCTGGCTAAGTATACAAAAGCAGAAAACTGAAAAGTGAAGAATTACATTACGGTCATTTTGTTTATACATCATTCAAAATTATTTCTCTACCACATTACAGTGACTCTTCTAGCCTCCACATCACAGATCAAGTGTACACAGTATCTTGTAAACGATCCCAGTTCACCTTTAGCCTAAGCTGAGGTCTCAATTTTCACATCTAGCTCAAGTGTCTAACACATGCAGTTATTTCTCTCTTGCACAGCCTGCTCCCTTTAAGTTGCTACAGAAATTGCTTTTTAGATCTGCCAGCAAAACATTGAGGCAAGTGATCTACTCCTCCCTAGCCTTCTTTGGTCAGGGTAATAACAAACTTTGTTCGCTTACCCCTCCCTAGCTTTATTTTGCATGCAAGCATTTCTGCTTTTGCATCAAACTGCTGCAGAACTCAACTTCAATGCATGGGAAACAGAATCACAGAATCATCTAGGTTGGAAAGGACCTTGAAGATTATCTAGTCCAACTGTTAACCTAGCACTGACAGTTTCCAACTACACCATATCAAATACTTTAAAATGCTGTATTTTGTGGTTTGACCTCAGTGATATCCTCTTAAATGAAAGTAAGGAAGCTGACCAAAATTTGAGTTTATTTTTACTAAGATTCTGCACTCAAAGTACTGGAATGTCTGCTGGCTCATGTTGACTGAACTAATCTCAATGTTTCTAACTGCAACATACTAACTGTGGCTCAATGGATTAAACACAGAATTAAACACAAAGCAAAGCATTTTTTTAATATATAAAAAGGTTTCAATAGATCCTTCGAAAACTTAAAGCACTTACAGTTCTGAAAATGTGTAACTATTGTTTTAAGAGTTAACTGGAAAAAAAAAAGTAGCAACTAACTGTCATTGCAAGGCTAAGGAAACCATTGCAGCAGAGAAAACATATCCAGCTCAACTTCCTCTCCAGCTTATTTGTGTAAAACATTCTGACTTGTACTTCCTCACTGGCAGGGGAGGCAGAACATCACTTTATATCCAAGCAGTCACAACTGGCTACAGTATAAAGAAATGAAAAAATATTTAAGTCTCAAAACTTGCTTTACAATCTAACCAAACTACTGTATGACTTCCTAACAGATCACTGAAGAACTTCCATTGTGACAAATGTTAAAAACCCAAGTTAAGACAGACATGAGGAAGGAAAAAAAAAATTACAGAACCTCTGAAGGTTCTGCTTTTATAAACATCTACATTCAGAAGTATTTTCTATCAAAACGTCATCATAAAATTATGGAAAATTATAAGTAAAAATAAATGTTTGAAACCTTCAGACTATCCCTCAATAGCATGATTAACTAAAAAAACCAGATGATTTACTAGAATCATCTCCCCACCCCATTTCTTTGTCAGATTCTGGACAGTCTTTCAAGTGGCGACAGGAACAATTTTGATTAATTCTACTAATGACCTTAGTACTCTCAATTTTATGGGTGAATGACCAACAGAATAGGTAACAACAGATCTGTGCTTTCAACCTGAGAAATGGACCCACACATTCAGGTGATGATGAGCAAGGTTTTGCATAGGCACAAAAAACCACCTGCAGGTTCACTTGAGTGCCTTTTTTGACTTGTGAAGCCACTTTGAAATTTGGTGTGCTAGTTGTTGCACAAAACAGCAAGCTGGAAGTATCAGGAGCTGAGGTTCACACCTTTTAACGTGACAAGAAATCACAGCTAAGTCCCAAAAGTTTCATTCCATTTGCTGATGCCTGCAAAGCTCTGGCTGGCACAACCTTTTTCTGAAAAGCCATTTCATCTGTCACTGGTAGGAAACGGAAAGAGGCAGGGCTGTCACCAAGCGTACATGAGGTCCTGGAAGAAAAGACCTCATTTCCTTTTATTGCCAGAGAATATCCAAACCATTCAGACACATATTAACAAACACCCTTTATTGCTGGTGTTGCTACATGCTTCAAAAAGACACAGCACACTCTAAACTACTCACATGGGATGTCATGATTAAAAAGCAGCACTGAAGAGAATTTTAAACTCAATTTGTTGTTCTGAATTTTATAAATGTAATATTAAATACTTAGCAAAAAATTATCTGTGTATGAATAGGCACAGATCTCAAAAGATGACTGGTGAAAGACTCAGGAAGAAATTAATTAGGAATTAGTACATACTTAGCAACTAAGGCAGAAAACCTAAGGGGGTGGGGGTAAGAAATAAACTTATCTACTTCACCCTCCCCAAAACTCCTGATTAGAAATAGCAGCAGGTTTAAGAAATCATCAGTCCTATATTTGTGATATTGCTATAATGTGGTGCTTCCCACAATTAATGTATAAAAATAACTTTTAAATGGTTAACTTCCCAGAAGTTGTAATACCAGGGACAGAACTCCATAGGTCATATTTTATCATGCTCTCTGCTCTAAACAAATGACTGCAGCTATTTACAAATTGAGTCATCATTTTTAATCAGATTTTGAAAACTTGATAGAGAATGGTAATGAAATATTTTGGGAACCGGTAATCTCAGCTTCCAGTCACACCACTATTTTGTGAAAAGGCAACATCAGAGTACCCCCGCCCCCCCCGAAGTCAATAAACTATGATGCAAAGAAAGAACTATCACAGGCTCTAAGATGTTTACAATGGCTTATTCCTTTGATCAGTTTACCCAAAGGACCACATTTAATTGTCAAAACAAATGCATACAAGTTCCAGCACACTCAGCTCATTTTTCTGCAGGAAGTAACAGTGCAAAAGATACAAGATGCAAACAGCACGCTATTTCATACCAGCTGATCTCACCCACCAAATTAAGTATCGCCCACAAGACAAACAAGGACTATTCAAATGTGTTGTACACAGAAGCAGGAACCAGGAAGAGCTATATGCACAAGAGCACAAGAAGACTGAACAAAATCAAGAACACCCTTACCTGAACTGAAGGTGCTGGCTCTTGAGATTGCTTACTGGTAGTTCCTTGGAAAGATGCTAAAGCAAAACTGTCAGTCTTGTGTAATACTGGACCAGCAATCCTGGCAGATGCATCTGTCCTATGTGACTGCCACGTCTCTTTTCTGTGATGAGATTCACCAGCTTGCTCATCTCCGAAGGCAGCCCAAGAACAGCTGTCTTTTTGTTCATCTTCAAAAGCATTCCAGTCTGTAGCCTGGTTACAACCTGCTGAACTGAAGTCCGCAAAGTCGTCAGAGTCCTGAAAAGCAACACTCTCATCTTGAGGTTTTGGCACTGAATCAAAGTCTCCAAATTCACTATCATCACCATTTTCTACCTCAGTAGTATGCTGGAAGTCTAAGCCAGAAGTTTTACTGGTAGTATCACATTCTAAAGTGTCAGCAGTCTGATTTAGTTCAGCTTGATCCAACCTTGCTGGCTGCTGAGAAACAGTACTTGTGTCCCTGAATTCATCATGAGGTTCGCTAATATGTGCGGGCTGTTTGGAAGTTTCTTCTAAATCTAGAGCATTTATCGATTCTTGAGCATTAATGAAGGTGGGAGATGCACTGCTGACTGAACCAAAATCACCAAAATCATCATCATGTGTGTCACTGCAAGCTATAACTTCAGTACTGCTTCCACCATTCTTAAGATCTTCAGAATCACCCAGTTTCTCTCCTGCAAGATCACAGCTTAGGCTTTGGATCTTATCAACCTTGATGTCCTCAGTTCCCAAAGAGTCATCAGGCCTAGTAAAACCTTTGCCATTCTCTACGCCACGTTGTCTTCTCCTCCCATTGTGTTCTCCATTTTCAGTAGTGCATATTGAACTTCCAGTTGTTCGAGACGTACTAGAAATTGCAAATTCATTATCTTCCAGTGCTAAGGGACCCTGTTCACAACTAATTTCTGAAATGCAAACCTCTTCTTCAATACAAGTTACTCTGTTTATTCTGTTGTTCTCCTGAATGCTCAGAGAGTCTCTTTCGTTAAGAACACTGCATATTGTAGGTCCTGTTCCCTCTAAACGGATTGGTTTTTTGCTTGAGAATGTAGCAAAATCTGCAAAGTCTTCACCTGAGCTAGGCATTGAGTTCAAATTTTGCTCAGTACTATGGGCGCTAACAGTTTTCAGTCCCTTTGAGTCACCGATACTGTCCAGATCTTCTGTTCCCTGAGGATTTACAGGGTCCGTTGCTGCAAATCCATTTGTTAGAATCTCTAGACATGTAGGTTTCTCACCATTACAAGCATCTATTTGCTCATCCTGGCTCTCAACTGCTATACCAGTTCTAATGACATGAGAAGAAAACCCTTCTGATTTCCCAGTGCTGTCTCTTTGTTCCCCTCTTTTGTTTACATCTTCTAAAGCAGTACCTGAAGTTCTAAACTTAGATTTTTCTTTGCTGGTACTAGTAGCTGACATATCAGAAAGTTCCTTAGTAAGAGTAGGAAGCTCTGCAATGCAGTCTTTATCTTTAACATTTTTAACAGATGTGAAAGTTGCAATGCTAGCTACATTGTCAGAATAATCATGAAGTGGGATGAAATGATTCGTGGGTATAAACTCTTCCTTTGGATGACTGTAGTCCTGCGTATCAAAGTCAGCAAAAGCTACACCAGCAGTGGTTACACCAGAAAATCCTCCAAATTCTCCAAACTCATCTTCATCATCATCATCAGCTCCATTGTCTAGTGGTGGAGGGGATGAGGAGTACATTCGAATAATATCTGGTTCCATTGTTTAGTTCCACTTCAAAGTTAATGTATTTCTATAATAGGAAAAGAAACAAAAGTAGTATATCAGAATTTGGCTAGCTTTTGTCATCTCATTTTTTTTTTTTTTACTGTTTCGCGTTTTATTTTAGAAGTGTGCATATAGGTCAATGTCCGTATTAGATATGAGAAAGGAACATTCCCCAAACCCATTTTCTAACCAATTCTTTTGTTTTAGAAGTCACAGAGAATCACTGGGGACAGTTCAAGTCTCTTGTAAACTACTACACAATTGTATTCTCAGCAGACAGTGCTGAAATGCCAGAGCACAAAACACATTTGTCTTGAGCTGTTGAGCAACACACTGACATGACTAAACTCAGTTTTAACCCATCAGTTCTCTACCTCCCATCACCAGCAATTCATAAAATAGCCAATGACCCTGGTCCCTCTCTTCCCACACTCATTTGTGCACTCAGCTGACAGTGTGACAGAAATTAAACCACTTGACATACTGTGACACAACAGTCATGCACGTAAGGCACCTTCAGTAGCACCAATGACTTTGAAAGATGTTTCCGTAAGCTTTGAAACTGTGGAGTGGAAGAATGAACTGCTATTATAATTGCTAGCTATGATCCGCTGCCCTACTGTTTACGTTTCTTTCTACCAATTCATGGGTTTCTGTTAGTTCTCCCCGTTCTTTGGGTTTCACAACTGTGAGCCAATGTGCCCTGTCTTTACAGCTGCTGCCGCCAAGCCTGCTTTTGTCTTAAGAGCTGCCAGTTGGGAAATGCCATTAGGAGCACCAGCAAAGCCTAGGGCAAAACAAACTTCATCAAAGCTTATTCTCAAAAGCAGAATGGAGAAAGATTATCCATAAAATATTTAAACGCAAATCACAAAATCAGGGGAAAAAAAAAAAGAATAAAGTATTCACACAGCCTAGATAGAAACAGATTAAGGACTCCGTCTCAACATCGCAAACCCATTACAAACAAAATTACAGTAACAAGCAAGGTACGGATTGAACGTTTTCTTTCCTGAAGAGTTATCTTGATTTTTTTTTCAATACTGTACGTAATTAATGAAGCAATAACTACTATTTATAGATTCACAACTGTACACGTCACTTATCTAGTTCATACCTTAGAGCTTTTCAAGTGAGAGCTACATGCAAGTTCTTTCCATTTCGAATGACACTTGTCATGAATAATCTGTAACAACATACTAAGTATTATCTACAGAAGTGGAAACAACCCATACATATTAACAAATATTTTAATTTAACCACCAGAATAAGTGCAGACTTTACAACACTAGCTCTGAAACACAGATAAAACATGATCCTTAACTCCAACATCTTTAGCAAATTACTTTGCACATGCACCTAAACAGCAGCACACAAAGGGTATAACAACAACAAATGAAGATCTGCAGTTCTTCTCAAGCACAACATACCACAGCACTTGAGCCAAACAACTCTTGGTATTTGCCAGGAAAGTCTGGCATCTTTAAGGTGACTAACATACATACAATTTTTTTTTTTGAAAGCATATTTTGCAGTTATAAAAGAACATCACGTTTATCAGATGAAGCCATGAAGTAATTTGTAACATCACATGCAAACTGAAGACGACTGCAAAGGAATTTTGTTTAGAATAAAGAATAAGTTGTCAACAAGCTCCCACATAGGCTTACTCAGCACCAGCTGCTTAACAAGGTATTTGAGAGAGGAGTTTCACTCTCTTATCTCAGAGGCCTCATCTCTCAAGAGCACTCTCCTTTTTACATTAAAGTCTAGCAATTGCTGTTTAATGTCATACATGAATGTAAAGATCCTTTCCAAGATGTCTGTAGAGTGTGACTTTGTGTTCACACAGAGATTATTCCAACCTGTTCACTTCCCAAGCTTCTGGGTTTTCAATCTATTAAATATGATAATGACATTTCTTTTTTGTAACTATCAGAGCAGCCATTCCTTCTTTATATCTAAGCTTCCAAGATCTACTGTGGTTGACCATCAGCACTAAGATTAAAAACCCAGTATATCCAGACTACAATTGCTTTCTGAATGTTTTACTGCAGAGGAAAATCCATATGCTATACACAAAGATATACCTTGGTAGGTGGAAGTGCTGGTTTTGTTCTTTTGTAGAAGAAAGACCGCTTACGTAGATATTGGTATATATTAGCTTTGCTCATCTCAAGACACCTTATTTTGGGGATAGCACTATTTAAAGCTATAGGGGAGTTGGTTAAATAGTGAGTGGCATTGTGTCTGGAATTCAGGACTGCTGGGGTCACGAATCAGTAGCTCTTTAGTAACACACTGACATTCAGGAGAAAGGACAGAGAAAACTGCATCAATCAGGATGAGACTCACTCCCCACCTCTAATTCCTGGAAAAGGGAAAGGAGTTCTTGGTTTCTGTGGGGTTGGGGTTTTTTTTGGTTTGTTTTTATTGGGTTTTTTTTTTTTTTTTTTTAATAAAAAAAGGAGTGGGTTTATTTGGTTGTAA
This sequence comes from Strix aluco, assembly GCF_031877795.1. NCBI lineage: Eukaryota > Metazoa > Chordata > Aves > Strigiformes > Strigidae > Strix > Strix aluco. Next base: position 9,935,225 of record NC_133933.1, read on the forward strand.
CAAATCATCCCTTGTAACTAAAGTTGAGTTTACAAGTCTCCAGATGAATCTCGGTAGACAATAGCATAAACGTACTATTAAATCTCCTGAAATTTAACAAGAGTTGTTACACCTATTTGGAAAGTTCAGCTGACATTATTTATCATCTTATCCCATGTGACAAAAGCTGAAGAGACTGTAAAGGCAAGAAACTAGTTCTTGAAACAAATAAAAAAGCCCCTCAACACTACTTCAAGGACAGTACTGACTGGATATAAACCTTTATCATCCCAGAAGAAAAAGGAGCCTGAACAGAAACAATGAAATGGCTGGAAAGAAGGAAGGTGAAAACAGGAGTCCTACAAAAAACACCCCGATTGACTTGTGGGATAAGCAACTCCTTGACCAAGACCAAGTACTACAATTGAAGCCACTGCAATCTCAACAGTAATTTTATCATGTGATTAGATGTTTTATTCTTTATTAGCAGAGATGTATAAGCCCTCTAAAACACATCCCTAAAGCCATTCAGAAAGAAAAGATTTTAAAATAGAAAATGACAGTTCTACAGCATGTTGATTTACACTGGAAAGAAAAAGCCACATAACTAAACCCATAGAGATTTAAAGCAGAAACCCAAATAAAATCTCTAAATATTCCTATGACTCTCAAACAGGTAGTCTATAAAACATTACATAAAGTCAAATGCTTGTGTGCTGACACAAGTTAAAGTTAGGAAGCCAACATATTTGACTTAGAAACCAAGATTTCTGAAGTCCACAAGGCCCAGTCTTGAAGCTTTCAGTGCAGTATGAGTAATAAAGACCCAAGTTTAACACCGAAATATTTTTCATATATATATATATAAAAAATACAGATACATATCAGCTTGTTCTTTTGAAACAGTTTTAGAATAATCAAGTCATGCAAGCAATTATATTCACGTAAAAAGGAAATTAAATCTAGGTAGACCAGCCTCCCTTCTCCCAGAAACCTTATTTTTATTGATGAGTAGTCATGAGAAGGTGAGAAAAAAGCAGAAGACAGTAGCAACCTCAAATTTGTTTCCAACTGGCAAATATAGAAACTTACAGACCTGTACATAGACAATGACATCAAAGTATAGTTTTGCTGGTTCAGTAATAAAACAAATCCACATTGTACTCCTATAGCATAAAGTTTTCAAAACCTTGGAAAGTACTTTGATCAGCTGCAACTCTTTTGCTTGGCTAAGAAGCACCGCCAGCTCAGTGACTGACCTAGATTACCACAGCTTTATGGACAGGAATTAGATGCAGGAGGATGCTGATGAGCCTCCTAATTTATGCATTATATAGGCCAATATTACTTAAACAAGTAAATAAAAAAATTAAAGTCATCATGACTCAGACTAAACAACAAAGCCTAACTAAAAAGTGTTGGGTTTTTTTACTGTATCTCAAAGACATATCCTAACACTATGAATCAGGTCTTTAAAACTTCTGAACTCTCCCATTAAAAAGAAAGTTTGTCTGTATTTTTCACCAAAACCATGTGTGTTTTGTTTTATTTTTAAGTCTCTTCATATTTACAGGCTTGTATAAATTGATGCTCACTTGAGTTATTTGAAATATCACATTCAGTTCTGTATTAACAACTGCTGCACCACTTGACATCAGTTCTCATACAAGAAATGCTGACAAAAATTAATTCTTAACCTGCACTGGACATACGCCCATATATCATCCATCATAACAATGCTACCTATTATTTTTTGTTGACCGTTTACTGTATTATCATCTTAACTTCAGCTAAAAATAAATCATAATAGAGTCGAGAATATCCTCAGAGGCAAGGATGATCTAAAAAAACCCAAAGATGCAGCATTCAGAAAATGAACTGAATAACATGACAGCAGCATCACAGTCAAAGGAAATTTATCTATAAGACTCCTTTTCTTTCCAGTTAACATTAAAAAAGGGAGGCAAGGAACAAGAATAGTAGGGACAAGCACAGGACAAAGATAACATGAAGAGGCTGCATGGGGGCTGAAACAGACTGCAAAAGCCCAATCAAACATGTAGGAAGATATCTGACCATCTAAAAATTTTCTCTCCTGCAGCTTCTGCCATGGAAAAGAAACTTCCTTCCATTTTTCATGTCAAAGCACTTTTAAAACATCACAAGGATCATTTACACAACAGCCCAGTAGCACAATACTCTGCTCCAGGTATGTTTCAATAACATTTGCCAAAACAGGATCTGCAAGGAACATTAGTTGTGCATTTAAAAATCTGATCATAGTTTTGATAGTCTACTACACATTTAATCAGTTTAACCTATAAGAACCAACTGCATAATCAATTGTATGGACTTCGGTATAATTTTTTTTAAAAAAATGTCAGCTATTTCTGATGATGTTATAGATGCATTTTGAAAGCTAAAGTTAGAGAGCTCCAAAATGTAAGAATCTGTATTATATATGAGTGTCAGGTTGCTATGTTAACACAGTTTAATTGTGTTAACTCAAAAGAATATCATACTCTGTGTAGCAGAAAGAAGAAAGTCATATCAGTATTCCCCCTCCCCTTGGCTAATTAGTAATAATTAGTGATTTTTTTTAAATGGGGCATAATCCCAATTCTCCTTGCAATATAAAAACAGCATGGGAATTTTTATCCTTAATGTAGTTTTCTTCAGAAAGAATTTCATTACGATCCCCTTTTTCAACTTCCAGAAGTGTTCCACCTGCCAACCATAAGCTACTGAATCAAATTCATTATTGTCCACTGGAACATTAACATGGTGAAAAGCCACAGGTCTGACAGAACAACAACTTTGTTCATTAATGCACTTAGTTAATCCCTGCTTTGTCTGGCATCTCAAACAGGGGCTAAGAGCTGGAACCGTGGTTTCATCTTTTGTAGTACTTTATACCCAACTCAGACATATTCTTGGTCAAGACTCAAAACATGATTTAACTCAAAGTAGAATTTGAACAAATTTATGACTGATACACTGATTATTTACCTTCTCCATATTTTTGAGGAAATTGGCTCCCAAATTTAAAAGTCAGCTATGAAATTAACATGCACTTTTGCACTAACTTATCTGTTCATTTAAACATTCTTGAAACATGCAAATTTTAAACAAATGGAAACCAACAATTTTTCAGTATGCTATATAGCAAGGATTTTTCTTTGAAGGAAATTATAAGAGTTTTTACTTGCACATAACAGAACAGCTACTTCTATGATATGTAATACGCAATAACCCAGCTTTCTGGCATCAGACCTTAAACCTTGAAGTGAAGATTCTGACATAGTTTAACTGTTCATGTTTAGACTGCATTATTTTAGCCACAATCACAGATTTATGTTGACAAGTGTCAGCAAGTTTTTCAGATGACAATAGTTTGTTAGACTGATAATGGATTTCCATCAATTTCTCCTGACACGCTGTTGTCCAACATTTTCCAGAAAAAAGCTGTTAAAGAATTGTGTTCTTTCAGATGCTGTTTTCTGCAGTCTTTTACCCCTTTGTTTTGTTTTTTTTTTTTTTAAAAAGCTGAAATCACTAGTTAACTTCTTGCTTCCACATGTTTTTTTATATTCGTTATGAAGGAATTTCACAAATTTCAGTATCATAAATAGAAGAGCACTGTTAAAGTCATACTATAAATGTAATCCACCAATACACTTAAGAGTACATACTGACATTTTACTTTAAAGAAAAAAAATTGCTAATTAACTTGGAGATTCAATTCTGTTACTGTAGCTCTTGGTTTAAATCTTTTTTCTAAGGTCAAAAGAATTTAAGACTGTAACTCAATTTAAAACACTCAAAAGAAGAGAGAAAACAGAAATCAGTAATGCTGGAAAAGATAAAAGTAGTAGTCAACTTAAGTTTTGATAGGGCAAAGATTCAGAAAGACAAAATGCATACCCTTCTTTTATCTCAAGTCACTAACTAGGTTTCTAAAACATTTACTGTCAAACCAGGGTATCTTCTTATTTGCTTGCAGTAAATAGGGAACAGTATCTGCTTTCCTCATACACGGATCACATCCTTGTTCATTACCTTTTTGTAGAATAATAGCAACAGTCTAACAAAGACGTGGCAGCAAAGAGAACAATGTAATTGCAATACACAAAAGCAGGTATAAATAGTTCCTTCTCTGAGTATCTTCTAAGGCAAAACTTGAAATAGCATGTTTGGCTCTTACATAAGACCTACAAAAACTAGGAGGCCACAAACAAAGAGTATCTCTAAAGAAATACTTGAGGCATGTAAATTCAAAAGAAGAAACTCCTTGTAGAGCACAACATTCCCTTTAACTTGAGACAAACATTAGCAAAGCAATGGATAACCTCTCAGCTGTGGATTATTCTGAAAGCAGAGTTAAGCAATCCATCACTTAAAGCATAAAGAAAACAAAATAATCAGAAATGGCAGGATCAAGAGCTCCATGACAGAAATGACAATGTTCCTGAAATGCCCTACAGTAAAAGCCTTGCATGGCAAGGAGATGGGATTCAAATCATTAGCTGCTAGCATCTGATCTTTCCAAGAACATTTAACTCTTCTACTGCAAGGGGATTCCTCAAGCAGATACCAAAAATACCGCAGTACGGACCAGATTTAGATTTCTTATTACAGCAAAATGTTGGTTTCCAGTAGGAAAAGCTGTCCTCTTCTGTTATAACTTTGCTTTTTCATTGGCTTATGAACAATGGAAAATGGATTTACAGTCTTTCTGCATCTAAGAACTTCCTTCTAGAAGGGCATTATAAATAAGGAGAACCGGTCTATTAAAATAGCATTTCTACAACCCAAATCCAATCCAGAGAGAGAGTCACTGTCCAGGCTGAAGTCAATATATTCTTAAATTGGTTTAACAAGCTTACTTTTATTTTTGGAAAAAGTTACCAGCAAACAAAATCCAGCAAGAAAATGTTTACTTCATAAAGCCTCCAAGAAATCAATGTTTTCAATTTTGAATCTAATGCTGTTACAGCCAGAAGGTCCATTACCCAAAGCAGAAGTTTCAAAGCACTTTTTTTTTTTTTGCTTGGACATATATGAGTTGAGGAAAAGAATGTTTTCCAGTTCCAATAAGGCAAATATATCTAAGCCTTATTTCTCATTACCCAACATTTGGAATTAATCAATACCAGTATACATTACTGTGGCTTCAACAAACATCAAATATGCTAGACACCTTCTATTAGAAAGTGTTGTATGTAAAATGAACATTAAAGTAACAAAATTCAGGAGACTGCCATCAGGATAGAGGCACTTATCTTTGGCAACTCATTCTTCCTGTCCTCCTGCCCTCCCCAGGCTGGCAGTAAACACCAGGCATCCTCAGACAATCCAGTCTATACAAGATTCAGATCTCTTTGACGTGCTCCTCTTCCTCTCATCACTGACAATACAGGAAGACTAAGTTAGGTAGCACTAATGTGCAATTTAAACAGGTCTGGGATATAGATATCTTCCTTTAAATCTTACTTGTTAGATTATATAAAGAAGCAATCAAACATGCACTTTCAGTTAGTCGTGCTGTTTCACTTCTCCGCATTTTATTTTGGCTTAGCTATGGAATCAGAGGAACATTTGAAAAATATGAATCTAAATGTTGTGTTAGTTCATTAAACTCTTTTTTTTAACCAAGCATCACCTCCCTAAAACTAAAAGACCCGGTTATTTTTATAAAGTTACTATAAGCAAAAAAATTTAATGTTTCAACTCAAAATCTACTGACTTGCTTTAACAGCTGCAGATAAAGACAGTCTGTACCTAAATTCGTAAACGGTAGGGAAAATGTAGTAGAACAAGCACGTTTTTAATTCATATAGGCAAACGCATCTGGCTGGGAAAGTCAATCAGGTTTAAAATCTGGCTCTGTGGGAACACTGTATTTGTGTCCAGTGTACAGCACACATCCATACCATGTGTAAAGACAGATGCCATAAGTAACACATAACTGGTATGTTTTCATTCTTACCGTTTCTCAAATTCCTTTTAAAACAGTGTTCAATTCAGTGAGAAAATGTATTTCTGGATATTACCCTGAAACATGTTAGCTGGGAACCCTGTTCTAAATTAAGACGAAAAGATGCTGGATTAGAAAGTATTAGAACTAGATTACCTAAGGTCAACTGTTCTCGGAGATTTATTTCCAGAGTAGTATGTTTTCCATCACATATAAACCCTTCAAACTTCACAGACTGCAAGTAAAGAGCAGATTACAACTGCCCAGAGGTGCACTCTTATATGGAAGGCTCTCTCATAGCTTGGCAGAGGAAATACAGTTGCAGAGGGAAAACAACCATAGGTCTTCCTTCCATTACTGCAAACTTTTGCTTGTTTTTAAGTGAACAAATGTTTTCTTCAACATGCAGAGAACAAGTAGGTGAGGAAAAAAAAAAAAAAAAGAAAAAATCTGACTGAAGCAAGTTAAACACATGTAGCAAGAACAGGCTTACATTAGTCATCATTTATCCCACCAACAGATATTATCTCGTATTAAAAAATAGTCCAAAGAGTAAACTTATATTTTCTACCACTTTTCAATAGACATATGAACTTGAGGTTTCACATTTCCTTCCCCATGGCAGCTACTTTCAAATGTACTAAAGTGAAGACAAGATTTGCCCTTCTTTGTGGTTCTTCCAAAACAGGAGTCTTGGATTTGGAAAAATCCAAATTATTTGCCTTAAAGAAGCAGACTCATTACATCACCTTGCAACTGGTACTGAAGCATTCCTCAATCCAAAACTTTAACTGCTAAAGATATTAGCACAGAAGAAAGTCTACTGGAAATGAGGCTGTCAGTTTTCAAACAAGGCACATTTCAAGGCCTTTTTTTGTGTGCACAGGAGCAGCTTACAGAGTGTGTTTTCCGCACAAAGGAAAAATAAAATTAACAGACAATATTTCTGAAACCTAGCAATGAGTAGGATCTAAGCCACTTCTTTTAAGAGGACTATCCAGAAAAGTTATGAGTATTTTGAATCCCCACAAAAAGGTTAGCATGTCATTGCACTGAAACATTCACGAAGACGTAGTTTAAATTGTCAAACAGTACAATAGCACAGAAAGGAATGAACATTTTGTCGAAAAAGATAATGAGTATCTGAAAGAAGATTATGCTGCCCAGTATAGTGAAAAAAACAGATCCAACATGGGTTTCTTTACTGCTGTGTTTCCAGTTGATACCACTACATATCTGCAAGGAGAGCTCTATGAATATTTCAAGAGGAAAGGGCAAAGAGTTGACAGAAGTCCATCTAAGCTGCTCTATCATTTCCACTGTGAAAGACAAGTCTTTTCAAAGCACTCAAAGCTTCAGAATATTACTTTATGTAATTAGGGTGTTAAAATGCTTTCATTAACTTAGTAAGTTACTAAAGAAATTTTAAAGTATAAATGTAAAATCACACACCGCCTTATCAACAGAAATACATAACAAATAATTCACTGTGTATAACTGGATTTTATAGACTATTAAATCCTTTGCTAAACAAAACCATGACCTGAACAAAAAGAAAATAAAAATAAAATAAAAAATAAAATAATCAGACAGCATGAACTGATCTATTGAGGCCGAGAACCTTCAACTGCTTACTTATAAACAAATTAAGGAAGTAAAAAGAAGAGGTCATACTTTCACATGACCTTAGAAGGTCATACAGCATGTACTTTATGCAAACATCATGTGGAATGGAAGCACCATAGCCACATCAGCTTTTCTGAAGTCCCTTTACTATACAGTTAATTCGTATTTTAAAGTTTAAACTCTCATATCCTCAAATTTATGCTATTTATTTCCACTGACATGAAAGGAATGTTTTAAAAAAAAACCCAAACCAAACAAACAACTCCTCAGTAGCCACAGGTACTTCACCTCTTCCCCCAGCGCTCCCAATTAATGTTATATTCCTCCAGGTACAGCTCCAACTTCGGGAAGAGGAACCACTACCTATGCATTAGCTGTATGAGCGTGCATACAAACTTCTGTGTGCCGACAATATAACCTAACGTTTTTACGCTTAAAGTAGGCTAATTGGTTTTCCAAGTCTAGTTCATATGTCCAGAGAATAAAACAAGGAGGAAATACTTTTAATTTTGTTCAATCTCCAAGGACCACCCCAGTTAAAAACCAGCATCCAAACTCGCTTTACCATGAACTTAACAGCTGAAAAAATCAGTTCTAATGATGCACATCCTGCTGCAAACCATGCACGAGAACAAAACTCATATGACCAACGCAATACAGCTCTTGTCAACAATGCTGCTTCTACTCACTCCCTTCATTTGTGAATAGATGTTTGCTTTAAAAGAAGCGTCAAACTTGCGAAGGTTTCAATTTCTGTGCTGAAACTGGAAGGAAGGGGCTGTCACCATCAAGAAGTCAACTTACTGAGGCTTTGACAGAATCCCAAGGTTTAACCCTTGGTTTAACCCTTGGTTTAAGGAATTGCCTTCTCTAAGGAAAAAGATTATTTTGGTTCATCAGGTAGCCACTTATAATAGTAAAATGAAGTATCAGGTCCTAACAAACATTTCATCAATTTTGTCCCATTTTAGAACATCATTACTTCTTAAAAAAATATAAAAAAGTCATAACTCTGGTTTAGCATGTCGTCTTCAGATGCACTGAGTAAGTGACACGGTTTACGCCCCTTAAAAAAAAAAAAGCTTGTCAGGAGAAGCCAAACACACAGGACAGCTTAACTTGCCGTCCCTCACCCCCGAGCCCTCCCTTCCAGCTGCGGTCCCGCTGAACGCCACGAGAACGCGGGGCACTCGCCCCAGGCCGGCTGCCCCCCGCCCGGAGCCGCCACGGGAAACGGCCCGCTGCGAGGAGCGGCACAACGCCGCTCGACCCCCGCCGCCGAAGGACAAAGCCGCCCGGCTCCGAGCCCGGCCCCGGCCCCTCGCTCCAGCCGCGGCGGGACGAGCCCAGGGAGCGGCGCCTCGGCGAGGGGGAGCGCTGCGGGGCTTCACGCCGCTGCCCAGCGCTCCCGCCTGGCAGGGCGGCCCGGCCCGGCCCCGCCGCCTGTCCCCGAGAGCGATGCCCTGAGAGGCCCCGGCCGCTGCAGGCCCCCGGGGGAAGCCTCGAGGGTCCCCCGCCCGCCACCGCGGGGCAGCGGGTGCCCTTCTCCGGCCAGGCCCGGAGGAAACGAGCCGCCCCCCTCTCGGCGGTAGCGGCGGCGCCGTCTCTTACCTTCGGGCTGCGCGGGGGGTGGCGGAGCCCGGACGGGCATGGCGGCGGGCGGGGAGGGGGAGGGAAGGGGAGAGGGGACGCGGCCGGTTATCTGAGGCCTCCCACGGCAACCGCCATCGAGGGGGAACCCATGTCACGGCGACAGGAACCGCGTCGCTGCGGCCCGGCCCCCTCCCGGCGGCCACCGCCTCCTGCCCCGCCAGCGCCCACTTGGCTTCCCGGCAGGCACCGCACCGCGCCGCCCCCGCCCCCGGAGCCGCGTCACTTCCAGCCGTGGCCGGTGGGGCGGGCACGTAAATAAATGAATAAACGAGCGACTAACGCCGCGGCGGTCACACCTGCCCCCCCGCCGGGGAAGGGAGACGGTGGTTTAAGCGCGCGGCGCCATCTTGAGTGCTGGCAAGCCACCTCTACCGCGGAGGGCGGCCATCTTGGACGAGGGGTGAGGCGATGCCGTGGGGGACGCTGCAGCCGCCATGTTGAGTTCGGGAGGAAGAGGGCAGCGCCGGGTTGCGGTGTTTTCCGCGTCCTGGCGTAGGCAATATGAGGTGTTTTCTTTTTTAAAAAAAAAAAATTATTGTTTTTTCTTTCTCCTCAGGGTTGTCGTGTGGGCTGCGCCAGGTGAAACCCTCCGCTGGGGCTGCCTGCGCTCGATGCCAGGGATCCCTGTGAAGCGGGCCGGGGCTGTGCGGGCGTTTGCCCGCGGAGAAGCTCTGAAAACAGGCGGTGACATAAAAAAAACATCCAGAATAGAAATGGGGAATCTGGGACGAATCCCTTCTGGCAGTTGGCCGGCAGTGCGGGGAGGTTGCGGGAGCGAACTGACGGAAGGGCTGCGCTTCGCGGGTGGTACCGCCGCTGTGGTACCGGTAGCACCGGGGTGAGGACCCCAGCGGAGCTTCGCCGCCGCGAGCACAATCGTGGTTATGCCCGCGCTGTGGGAGGGTTTCATTTCCAAGTCTTGAGGGTTAGGCTAGCATTTCTGCATTGGAAATTCTTTACTACAAAGTTTTGCCCCTTTGAAGTTTTGGGGGAGAGGAGGAGTGTGATCCCGTATGTGTGATCCCGAGACCCTGTTTCCAGACCCACCTCTGGAACAGGCTGCCATACCACTATTCCACCTTTTATGTCTCGTTGTGGCCACCGGGTAGGTTTCTTCAGCTTCAGAGTTTGCAAACTGCTTAGTCCAGGTGGAGTCCCCAGAGGCCCTTTCTGCATCGTGCAGAAACCTCGGCTTGTAAGCATCAGGGTCTGCTGGAGTTATCACCTTCAAAGAGTAGCTTGGTACCAATTTGTTTCTGGAAAAACGTGCCTACGGTTCATAGGGAAGGTGTGTACATAGGCTAGTTGTAAGTGCAACATCAGTCAAACCATGCTTTTGAGCTGTCTTTTTACGGTTTTGTTTGCTTGTTGGTTGTGCAAATTCTGTAGAAAGGAGTAGAAAGACTGCAAAAAGGCATACAGGGAAATACCCTATCTTTTAAATAATTTAAATATAACTTTTAATATGTATCTTGTCTTTTTTCCCAAGGAGTGCAAGTAGACAATGGTTTGACCTCGTAGATAAAATAACATTTACAGCAAAACCACTGAAGTCATGAGGAATAACAACACATGCTTCTGTTTTTCATATATTTTGGGGTTTTTCTGATGTTTTCTAATACCTGTTTATACTGTACTGGTGAATACTGTCAGAACTACCAGCACATTAGGTCTTTAAAAATGCATAACATGGTTTTAAATAATGTGCAAAGCCTGCCATTCATCCTTTGACAATAGTGAACTGAACACTGTACAGTGGTTACAACATGCTGGCAAATTACAATAATAAAATAGTGATCAAAGTGTAATGGTAAAGCTTTGTTCCTACAGAGGCTTAAGCATATATTTAAACACACAGTAGTTTGGCTGAGGAAGGCTTAAAACAAGACTATTCATAGAACTTTTCATGTTTTGGATAGGTTTGTGGAATAAAAATGCCTCAAATGTATTTAAGAGTAATTGTAATTAATCTGCTAATTTAATAAGCAATATAAGGCCTTTGTGAAGCATGGGGAAATTACATTATTATTATAATGTTTCTATTACATTAGGAATCCCGTTACAGTAGCTGAAGATAATCATAGGTGACTATTAATGAGGCTGTATGAGTATTACATTTTGCCGCCTGGTGGTGGTTTTCTTTTTTTCAGCTTAGTATCAGAAATGCAGCATAAAGCTTGTACTGGCTTGGCAGGACAGAAGGAGAAGCGGTGACGGAACTGGAAGCTAGGGCAATTTAGCAGTCAAAGATCTTTGACCTTCACCCAATGTGTTTTACAAATCGTAAGGTTGCAGAGAAGAATCTGTAAAAGCAGTGAAATACTTTGTTGTAAAGGAACAGACAAACTAGATTGTTTCTTCCCATATCTGGCAGTAGCCATTAAATTCCAGAGGCCCAAAATGTACTTCAGTGCGTAGTGTTAGTCCATGAAGAATCATTTCCCATTCCAGCTGTCTTTAGTTGGTGGTCATTGGCCATGAGTGCAAATCATCCTTATTATTGTAAATAATATAATTAGAGGAGGTAATTTAATAATTATCTTCTCTTATACAGCTGATGTATCAATGATTTGAATGAGCATACAGAATAAACACACTGCCCATAAACTCCCCAGACAACAACCTGAGCCCTAGCACCCTAAAAAAAAAAGTAAAGTCCTTTTGTGGAAAAGACCAAAGCCACAAGCACAACTGTGCACCACAGGAAGAGAGACAGAAAGTTTGACAGTGTCAGTAATTAGGTCCTAGAATAGAAGGAAATTTGTTAAGTAAAATTCCCAGATGATTTGAGGAAGTGACTCATATCCTAGGCTACAAAGAAAGGCAGAAAATCCCTCCAAATGGTCCCTGCCAGTTTGACCAGAGGGAAATTTCCTTCTCTTGGTGGTATTCAGTAGTTTCTAGGACCAGAAGCTTTAATCAGTATGCAGTTGTGAGTCTGTGAAATTCATTTAACTTGAATGCAGGATCAGATGAGGGGTAAGCGTTCCACATAAAAAAAATGAAGGTGATCTTCACTTAGGCATAGTGTGAATGATTGACAAGATGTGTGGGATTTCTTCAGTCATTCCTGCGTAAGCTTTGCTGGTTGAAGGAGATTACATTTGCTTATGAAGGCAGACTGACTCTTTATAATAGCATTAGCCATATTATGTATTAATACTGTGAAATGGAATCCATGGGTTACAATACTAATTTCAAGGTTATATTTTCAACATATGAAAGTTTCCTTTACAGAATTGCATGGGTTGTAAACACTGTATGTTACTTGGAGATTATTCTAGGGTGGTGTTCTATCCATTTTCAAACATATGGTGGTGTTTTGGGTTTTTTAAAGCATATAGTTCCAAGCAATTTCTTTTCTTACAGCACGGTGAAAAAAACATGGGAATCTAGAGATATCTATCTCAATGTGAAGCCCCTCTGCATAGTGCAATAGAGGTTTTAAGTCCAGCAGGACTGGTTTTAGTAACTCCGAGGTCCAGCCTGGACTTGTTAGCTGCCGCAAAGCGGCTTTATCAGTTACTGCTGCTGCGTCCTAAACTGTCAGGAGAGGGCGCAGCCTTCCTAGGAGTCTCAAATAGAAAAGGTATTGTGGTGTGTCAAGATGATTTAGAAAGGCCGTCTCCCAAAAACCGGCAAGGTCTGGAGGCTCAGACGTCCTCCTAGGTTGGGAATTGAGGATGGCAGGGAGACCTTGTTATGGTCTACATCCATGTCCCTCATTAAACTTAGTCATTCATAATTCTCAGGAAAATTGAGTACTTACAGGGAAACAATTTAGCTTTTTATTTCTCATTTTGAAGTTTACAGTGCAGTTCCTGGATGTAACTTCTAGTTATACTGTAAGCTCTACCACATATTGTGTGGTGTAATGCAGAATATCTTCTGAAAGATCGCTAGCAGTGGCTAGTGCAGTTCTTTTTCTTTTTTTTCCCCTTTAATTTCAAAAATATGTACAGTACAACATGGCTCCTGGCAGTGCAAGCTTTTTCTGGCTTCCCCACTCAGTGTATGAGGAAGAAACTTGCTCTACTCAAAGACTAAATAAATCCTCAAACTTCAGGCAGTTTGCTTCCTTCTCTGCTGTGTCTGGCAATGATGCTGATCAGAAACTAGATAGTTGGTTTCCTGAGAAATTATCATACTTGATTTTTTCTTTCTTTTTTTTTTTTTAAATTCACAATTGAACCAGACATTTGAAGATTTGAAATTATCCATAGAATGAATTTTAAATGGTCTTTGGACCCACTAGATCATTTCATTTCACTAATGCCAAAGGCTTTCATTTCTGCTATTGTCAGTGCAATGCTAACTAATTTAAATTTTTCTGTGGAAATGAAATATAAAAAAAATCAAGCAAATTGAAAACAGGAAATAAAACCATTGCTATTTATCTTCACAGAATGTTTTGACTTTTTCCTATCCTGATATGAAACGGAATTGGCACATTTCTCTAAAATGTTTTTAATTCAGTAAATCTGCATTTATCTTAGACCATTATAGCTGAAATAAGCCCTTCTACTGCATTATCAAGCAGAGAGAGCTTGTCTGACTGAATTCACCAATCTACCTCAAAAGCTTTACATGAAAATTGTTTGTGGCTGTGGTTTCATAAGGTGGGCATTATCAAAGCTAGCTGAATGAATAATAGGCACTTTCCGCTGGCTTCTAAATGGGCAACAGTTAGTAAAAGAAAAATTCTGCAGCCACTGTTAGCTGTGTTAAATAAAGCTGCAGCTGAACAGAGAATGAACTGTTACTAAAGCTGCCTGTTACTAAACTCCACTGCTGATCTGTCCTTTGGCCTCCAAAGGTGGTAAAACAGATCTATGAGCAGCTGATGCTTGTTTCTTTGAGCAGTGGTTGGTGCCCTGGACTCTATGCAGAATCAGTACAGACTGCCCAGCTCTTCCACAGGGCACTGCAGAGCTCTCGTCTGTGTTGGAGTTCACAGAATCACAGAATCGTCTAGGTTGGAAAAGACCTTGAAGATCATCCAGGCCAACCATTAACCTCACCCCCAACTCCACCAGATCCCTCAGCGCTGGGTCAGCCCGACTCTTAAACACCTCCAGGGATGGGGACTCCACCACTGCCCTGGGCAGCCCATTCCAATGCCTAACAACCCCTTCTGTAAAGAAATACTTCCTAATATCCAGTCTAAACCTTCCCTGGTGCAACTTGAGGCCATTCCCTCTTGTCCTATCGCTTGTTACTTGGTTCAAGAGACTCATCCCCAGCTCTCTGCAACCTCCTTTCAGGTAGTTGTAGAGGGCAATGAGGTCTCCCCTCAGCCTCCTCTTCTCCAGCCTAAACACCCCCAGTTCCCTCAGCTGCTCCCCATCAGACCTGTGCTCCAGACCCTTCACCAGCTTCGTTGCCCTTCTCTGGACACGCTCGAGTCATTCAATGTCCTTTTTGTGGTGAGGGGCCCAAAACTGAACCCAGTCATCGAGGTGTGGCCTCACCAGTGCCAAGTACAGGGGTGAGATCCCTTCCCTGTCCCTCCTGGCCATGCTATTGCTGATTCAAGCCAGGATGCCATTGGCCTTCTTGGCCACCTGGGCACACTGCTGGCTCCTGTTCAGCCGGCTGTCAATCAACACCCCCAGGTCCCTCTCTGACTGGCAGCTCTCCAGCCACTCCTCCCCAAGCCTGTAGTGCTGCTGGGGGTTGTGACTGAAGTGCAGTTGAGGGAGCCAGGAGTGCCTCTAGGCCTCAGAGCAGCCCCTGACTGCATCAGGGACCCTCTTGTGAAGAGCCCACCTGGGCTGTGCAGCAGAGGTCCTGAGGATCCCCATTCCCTGAGTTCTAATAGTGTCTGAATTAATTCCTGCTCCATGTGGTCCTCCTGTGTTGCTCTGCTGACAGGAACTTGCTGAGCCTGGCCTCTCCATGTTAGGTGTCAGCCACTATGTGGTGGTCTCTGTTTCCTCCCAGGACTGTAGCACCTCTCAGATATTTTCAGAGTCACTGAGATACTCCTAAACATCTCATATGCCCATATCTTCTGCATCACTGCTACTTCCTTTAGCATTGACCTCTGGGCAAGCAGAATGACCAGGCACCGGTTTCTTTTGTTTTGGGGATCCAACAAAGGTGTTCTAGCTTTTTTTGCGTCTGTTCAAGGAAAGAACTGTCTCCATCTGTTCTAGTTGCAATGGCATAAAATATAAGACATTATAACATATGTTTTAGATGGAACATATAAATCTTCTGTTTGGAGTGCAAGTTTGATATTACTTTTTACAAATCTCCCTAGCTGTCTTTACTGAAGTCATAGTTATGAAAGTGAGAAGGCAGCCCATTTTCTTGTGATTCATAAGCCATTAAAAATCTCAGAACTGTCCTTAAACAATCCTAAATGTGTTAACTACAAAGAATACTATGTAGTTACAGAAAACAGATGAAATGGCAGTTATTTTAGGTGTGTCTTAGAAATCTCCTACATCTGAAGGGCATGTAGGTTCTTTGACTTTTTAGCTCAGGCTTATTTGGGCAAGGATATGGTTGTTGATACTCCACAGTGTTTGTTGGGAGGGTTTTTTGGGTTTTCTTTGGGGTTTTTTTCTTCTAAGGAACTCCTTTCTGAGTCTTGACCATGTTTGCAGCTGATTTGGAGCATCAAATGAACATGCAGGCTCACATTCCTGCCGTATGAGGGCTACCAGTGGATTAACCAGCTCATGAGTGTCAAAACAGACCCATTTTACCTGCTGTGGTCTAGACCACATCCTCAAAGTGGCAGAAGTTAATGACTTCATTGTGGCAATCCTATGTGTACACCTGGCCTCAACATATTTTTACACGTAACTCATCAGTGTGTACAAAGTGTATTTTAGTGTATATACATTTTAATGATGGCAAGGCTTGTCAACAGAGACAACAGACAAACCAATGTACCTGGCAAAAACTGGCAAGTTGTTAACAGTGCTGATGTGTTCAGGTGTGAAGGAGATAAAACAAACTTTAAGATGAGTTCAGACTGAAAACAATCTGACTTCAGCCCTAATTTATCTGTGTTGCTCAGGCAAGCTGAGAGGAAGAAACGGCTGACAAGTGTAGCAGCTCGGCGAGCTATGGACAGCCAAAATGATGTACAGGCAACACGTACTATTTCCTCCTGGGTCTGAAGATACTCCCTTCTCCTAGAAGATGGTATTGTGTGAGTACCTCAACTGTCAGCAGGAAAGAAAGATTTCTAGCTGTCTCAGTAGCAGAGCAAAGCTTTCCAGTGTGACTAATTGGGGTTTTTTTTCAATACAGGCTCTAAATGCAGAAAACCAATAAGAAAAGAAATCCAAAATATTTATTTAAAGACAGTCCCTTGCCTTTAAGAGACATGGCTCATGAGTTTTGTACATTTAAGATGAGAAGTGCTAAAAATAGTTGAAGACTGTTACTCCGGTTTAATGATCCAATTTATTTATTGGACAAAGGTGAGTTGACTTCCATAGCCATCCTCCTTCCATGTGTGTCAGCTCCTTTCTGTGATGACAGGAGTCAAAAGTCTCCAAACACCCTTGTAGGTCAGCTGGTAGGAAATTCTGAGGTACAAACTACTAACTATGTGTATGTGATGGGGACTATTACAGCAGTCTCTTGCATACTGAGCTCTTCAGGGTAATAACATATGTGCCCATAATCTCTATTAACATCTATTTTAAGGCTTTTTCATTTCTAAGGCATTTCAGAGTGTTGGGGTTTGTTTTGTTTTTTGGGTTTTTTTAGGTTTAGGAACATCAAAACTTACCTCTAGAGCTGTTTTTGTATATGTATAAGACCTGCAATATCCTGTTGTAATCACACAAGTTCATTTCACATCTATATGTCAACACAGTCAGTGAAATTCAGGTGCCTGGTTCAGATATTTTCGACAAGTTTTCCTCATGAGCCAGTGCTGTGTGACTGGCAGTGATGCATCTCAATAAAAATAATTTGGGATTTTTTTTTTTCAGATCATGCTCTTTGTCTTTACAGTGAATGGCAAAATGTCCATTAAATGTAAGTGAAAGTAGGATTCAGTTACAGGTTTTAAAATGGATATGGCTAAGTTTTTTCTGGGTTAATGACTTCTGTCTCAAATGCAACTGCCATGCAAGGAAAGTAGCTCCTTTTGCAGATAGTTGTCAAAATCCTTCTCATTGTCTTTGTATCTGATGCCTGTTTTCAGTACCACATATGTCAGTTTTATCCTCTGCAATGGGTTTGCTTTCTTGATCAATGTTCATTGAGATGCAAAGCATCTGGGATGTAGGCACATAACAAGGGTAGATCTCAGAAGAACAGGATTGCTTTCTGGAAAACTCTTATACGAGAAATATGTGTGATTGTCAGGTGGTTTAGGACCAGATATGGCCAGGGTTGTCATAGATAAATTATAAACAATAAGACAGAATCTAGAGAGAAAATACCATGCTTCAAATAGCCAGAATGTTTTTGAATGCTAACAGAAGTATTGTCTGCCCCAGCTGCCCTGGAGTCTTATGTGCAACGGCCTTTGGCTGCCCCAGCAGTCAGGATGAGACCGTCAGACAGAGGGGTTGGTCTCCCTGTGGTCCCCTGCTGTTGTCTCACAAGCAGAGAGAAGCAAGACTGAACCCCTGACATTTGTACCAAGAACAGAAGGGAGTGTGGAGAACTGGTCAGGGAGGGAAACAGCAGGATGGCAAAGGCAACTACAAAGCGTGGCAGTTGAGGAGATGAGAAGTCCAACCCCTATCCCTTCAATATCCAGGATCAGACGGAGATCTCTTGAGAGCAGCTGAACCAGCTCTGTTGCCACAAGGAGAGCTAGGAAAGATGAGATTAGGTGAATCCGGGTGCCTGAGCAATCTGTTTAAATTCACTAGGCTCTAAGTAGGAACCCTCTCTCTAAATCATGGCTAACTAGGTTTCAGTGCTGGGAAAAGGGTGCTGTCTCTGAACCAGCTTCTTGGTTTTAGTAAGCAAATATGATCCCAGCAGGCTTCCATGGTGTCACTGATGTGCTCTGCAGGAGCCCTTGCCAGGGAGCGCTTCCCCTCACCCTTCCCTGCATCTCTCTGCACTGGCTGTACAGTCTTAAGTGCGGCCTGTGTCATGTCAAGGGAGCAGTGAGCTGCAGCCACCCTATCTCTAACCTTATTGAACTCAGGGGGTGTGCATTAGTGGTGAATTTGGCTCATGGTTTTCAGTTTTTAACCACTGAACTGAAAAAAAGTTTAATAAGCACAATAAACCTATCAATTCATAGGGTCTAGAGCTTGTTGCAAGGGGCCTTGTTTCCCACCGTAGCTGAGGGAGGGCTATTTTCAGAGCACCAGCTTGGGCTCTGTACCTTTCTCTGACCAAAGAGCGATCTGAGATCAAACCTCGATGTTGAGGAATTCTCATACCTCCATTCTTCCATGTAGGTAGTGCTAGTTGGAAACATGGCTCCAAACAGTACCAAAACCACCAAGAGTGTCCTCCCAGCACAAGCTGATTGGCAGATGTTTCAAAGGAGCAGCTTTGTCTTGATTTCCCTGTATTTATGGAATTGTTTATAATGTAGGCCACAGGGTCTTTTCTGTCTGCTCGGTCAGATGTAAGTCAGCAGTTCAGTGAATTTAAATGAAAGACTGATGGCGACTTAGAATCAGTTTGCATGGAAATGGCATTGGGCCAGTTGCCCAGTTGTGGAATGTTATGTGAACAGAGCAGATATAATTATTTCCAAATTTGGCCACAATCCATATTTTATCCATATTTATCCATATTTTGCTGCAAAGGGGCTTGTCTCCTCCAGCAAGAAATCCCTTGGGCAGAGAGCATATCCTCAGTAACTCGCTGTTTACCCCATACAGGGTGGAGTTTCCAGCAAATTCTCTTCTGTGAAGGAGCCAAGGTGCATGACCCTTGCTAGTGATGCAGCTATCTCCCAAAATCAGACCTCTGTCTCCTCAGCAGCCTGTCTCACTTAGGAAATGCTGCAGCTTATGAGATCATTCACAGTTCTCTGAGCAGCAACTAATTCTTGATACAAAACCTGTTGGCAGTAGCCTGAATTTTTCAAGGAGCAAAGACTCCCGTGCATAGCATCACGTGGAGCAGGACGGAGTTTCAGGAGCACTGCAGAGATCTCTCACCAGTCACATGCTTGTTGTTCTTATTCAGAGAGTTGGTGTGATGTGAACCAGCTTTCGTTCAAAAATAATGTAAGCATTTTAATACATGGCTGCTCCCCCTTTAGGAGGTCCTCTTGTATGTTCTGGGATCATTTTATTTGAATTGTTCTGATGGAACTCGATTGCTATCAGATGGCCCTTTGCAGGGTTGCTTCAGGGATGAGGAAGATGTAGACTGAACCTGCTGGGTTAGCTGTTGCAAACTGACCTATTCCTCTCTTGCTCATGGCCAGCCAATCAGGGATGGATGGTGCATCTGCTTCATGGCTGCTGAGCCATGAGTCTTCTGATCTTTTTTCGCATATAAATGTTTTCAGATGCAGTTTGACAGCAAGTTACACTGAGAAGACTTTTCCACTCTGCAGTTCTACACCATCAAGACATGCTTAAATTATCCTACAGGCTGTGCCTTCAGAGGGGCCCGTGTTACTTACACATCTCTGCTTTGGCCGTTACTAGCTAGGCCGCTTCTTTGGAGAGTCGCCCTTTCTCAATCTGACAGAGATGCAGGCAGACAGAGCTACATCTCTGTGCTACCTAAAAAAATCCAGGGTGATAACCCTCTACAAAGCATGACAGAGTCACTGCAAGCTCAGGTTTGCCTTGGGGCTCGTTTGCTTTTACAGAGCTGGACCAGTTTCTCCTGAGTCAGATTCTGTTATATGCAAGCTACTCTGGTGCCTTTAATTCAGTTTAAGAGTGGATCAGATAGGTTCCTTTCCCCATCACAATTATTACCTTGTTATTGCTCTGTTTGTTAATGTGTGTTCTGGTAGCATTGCACAGCTACAAGCATGCCCCAGGGCCCAGTGCAGTAAGTGTCCGTGGTGTTTTTCTCTCTTGTTTGTGTAGTGTCATCACTGCACTATAAACTTATCTCTCAGCTTCTGGAGGCTCATTCTTGCCTGTGGGAAAGCTTAATGCATGAAAAGTGTCAGGCCTGGCTTTCTGTGGGATAGGCTGGACTGTTACATCCTGAGGTAAATGATGACCATTTCTTTTTCTGCACTGGGACTGATATGAGGGAGCAGATAGCAGTAGGTCAGAGCTGTGTTGGACCCCAGTCTAATGCTGGCTTTAGGTAAGGCTCTGCAGCAGTCTCCAAGTTTGTTTCCCTTGGAAGTCAAAATTTGGTTAGAGAAAATATGATGGTGAATGAGTGAGTCCTATGAAGAACAGGAAATAATCTCTGCAGTTGTGGCAGCTAGTGCTAGTGTGTGGGAAATATACAGCATTTGTGTGAGCTTTTGAGTATTGGTTTTATTCCCGTGATTCTTTTTGGCTGATCTAACACCTTGATGTTGAATTCAACCATTTCACCTCCCAGGAAGCAAACGTCACCACCACGGGATCTTCTCTGGTGCCTGAAGGTGCTGTTTATGTTTCCCATTGCACTGGTATCACTCAGCGATGAAAAAACAGAATCACGGTTTTACCAAGGCAATGGTTTCTGGAAGAGAGGAGTCTCCCAAGGGATTATAGGTGTTAAGTTGCTCTGTTGGCAGAATGCAACAAGCTGCAGTGATATCTACCTAACACACATATGTAGGCTTTGGACTCATTGGCATTAAAACCATTTTGAAGGTCAGGAATAAATCTGTGTACGACTACCTGTATGTATTTACTCTTTTCTTGCAAAGGACAAAAAGAAAAGCAAGTGATGCCTGCTTTTTTGGTGATTAATACTGTTTGTCTGCATGAAGGTTTTTTCCTCTGAGGCATTTGTGCATGGTCTTTTACAGCTAATGGGCTGCTCCTGTGTAAAATCCCTTCAGAGGATACTCCAGAGGAGACAGCTGCAATTGAAACCAGAAGACTCTGTCCCAGTCCTTTGACATCTCCTTCTTTGACTTTGGTTATCTTTAAATGACATCCTTACTGCTGTTGCTCTGTCAGAGTAGGATCACCCTTGCCTAGATCTTTGCCCGTGGAAGGTTTAGTATAGCCCTAACCTAGTCAGGAATCTGAGGGTTTTCTACTCATTTCCTTGCGGTGTATCAGAATGAATTATCCTGATATGAAGAGTATAAAATAGGTAGAAGTAAAAAAAAAAAGATTCAAGCTCTGAGTCTCTAAGCTCCGAAGACCTTACCATCCTGAACCCCACTGGCAATAAACAATGCCTGTAAATGAAAAGTCTTGTATCTCTGAAGTCTTCAGGTTTAACAAAATGGACAAACATATCATTGTCCCCCTGTTTCTGCAGTCCATCAGAGTCTTTAGCCCCAAATCTTTGCTCAGTCTTTAGTTGGACAAAGTAGACAAGGAATTTGAAGTGAGTATGAATACATCAGGACTCCTGAGTTCAGCTAAGATTGCATATAAAAATAATATTGTCTTAGAAAATGAAAAGCCTGTGTCCTGCATCTGCTGAGCAAGGGGTTTCATGCCCATGTTTTTTTCCTGCATGCTGGCAGATTCACAAAATGGGGATGCATTCTGACTGTGGCTAAATAAGCAGCTGGAGGGCTGTTATCTCTGTGCAGAGCCATGGGCCTGTTCCCTTTCTCTTTTCAGGCGCTCTGCCTGCTCCCCCTCCTTTGTAAAGGCTGCAGCCTTATGGGAGGGTGAGCACGCTCTCATACATTGTAGTGTTGGTGCTAGCTGAGACTAAGGGAATGGCCTCAAGTTGCGCCAGGGAAGGTTTAGACTGGACATCAGGAAGTATTTCTTTCTGGAAGGGGTTGATGGGCTTTGGAATGGGCTGCCCAGCGCAGTGGTGGAGTTCCCATTCCTGGAGGGGTTTAAGAGTCGGGTTGACAGAGCTGAGGGATATGGTGGAGTTGAGAACAGTCAGTGTGAGGTTAATGGTTGGACTGGATGATCTTCGAGGTCTTTTCCAACCTTGATGATTCTGTGATTCTGTGAAATTGTTTCTGTCCCATTGCCCCAGAAGTGGTCACTTAATAATACTTGGTATTTATACCTTTTGGTAAAGCACTCCAAAGCACCTGTCAGGCTGACTTGGACTTTGTGTAGCCAGTGGTTATTCACCCACCTCTGGCATTTGGCCATTTTGGAGTGATAAAATGTAAGCTATGGACAAAACTGGCAACCCAAACCAGCTCAGGTCAGATTTGTTTGCTGCTGTAACCTCCTTGACATCTGTAGAGTACCAGCATTGTTTCCTTTACATTCAAGAGTAGGGGACCACCAAGGAATGAAGGCTGAATACTGAAACATTTAGCATTGCTGTTGCTGTTTGCAAAGAAACCCACCAGCCATGAGGTATTTGGTAGCTTGGGTTCTGAGAAGGTGCTGTTCTGTGTCTTCCTTTATATGTTGGTGCTGACCAGTTCAGAAAGGACAGGGATAAAAAAAATTACCATGTTCAGTCTAAGCAAAACAATAAATCAGCTCTCTTGAAATACAATTCTGCCTTATCTGGTTTTACTTCTCGTGGAAGGGGAGGCACACGGTGTTTTCCTGTTGCCACCTGCTTCCAGCAGGACCTGCTTGAAAGCAACTGAAACGTTCCCATAACCAATAATTACTTGGGATCTGGGTAATAAGAAACTCTGCTTTCAGCAATATGGAAACTAATTTAAAATAAATAAAGGTCACATGTTTACAGAGCCCTTTCCACATTATTTAGCATTTCTAGTTGATAGAGTGCATTGTGTTTCTTACTCCTACATGTAGAAGATCACCTGTGGCATGCAGAAGAGGGATGTTGTGCAGGTGCTGCCCTAAGTGCCTCAGCTCCTTCCAGGGCTTTTTATTCAGATCTCTTTCCATGCCTGGCACGACAGGTGAACCCCTGTGGAAGCAGAATTGCAAGTGTCTTCTTTGTTGTGTGAGTGATGCATAACCCTCTGCCTTCAGCACTGAAAGCCTTTGCTGTTCTTCGCTTTCTTAGGGTGGTAGTTTCCTTCCTATTAGCAGGTGCTTAAAGGAACATCTGGAGTCACCTATCTTTGGCCTGTTGTTTCCAGCTCTCTTTTTTTTTTTTTAAGCTTCAAACACAGGGTGTGTATGTGTGTGAAAGTGAGATCAGGCATCCACATTTGCGTGTTTGGTAGAAGGCGAGTGTCCTCAATGTCCCTTTATAAACATTGGAGCTAAGGCCTCTGGAAGACCATTCGGGGTATCAAAATTGTCTCTGCTAAATCATCCTCTGGAGAAGTGTCTCTTTCCACTGCCTGTATAGGGAATCCACAGAGACCAGGCTGAATTACCACAGCTGAAATGAGATGCTGCAGAAGGTGGCATGAATACCCCTGCAGTTTCAGCTACTACTCACCCAATAAAAGGCTTCCAGTTTTCCCATCAAAGTAGCCACTCAGCTCACCTAAGCAAAAAAAGCTGTCTTTGTGAAAGATTGTGTATTAAGCATCAGTCTTTATTGCACCAAATAGCTCTTTTAAATCCTCACCCTGGGAAGCTGTTGACGCATGTTCGAGTCACTCTACCACCCTCTCCCAATAAATGTGTGTGTAATTGTGTTTGTGTATACTAGTTACTTGTTGCTGTGGAAGTTTTGGCATGCTGATATATATCTACATGCCAACCATCACAGCCTGTGGCTTCATGGCCGTATATGGAAGTTCACCTGTGAAGGTATCCAGAATTTCCCTTTGGATCTGTTTGAGGTCTAAACCAAGCAGCTTAGAAGAGGGCAAGTGGAGCTGCTACGTGCCTGAGATGGGTGGCAGTGTCTGGCAGTGAAAATTGTGGCTTCCCACTTGAAACCTGGCTCGCATCACCCTGAATGCTCTGAAGAATGTTTCTGCCATGCCCTCTCCAGAACAAGATGTTCTCTGTGGAGTGGTGTGCTCTGAGAGGCCGGATCTGGCTACTCCCCTCTAGCACTGCAGGTAGAAAAAGACAGCTTGAACACAAAGGAAGCCACAAAAATGATTTGAAGACTGGCCAGAGGCAGGTGGGAGCAGGCTGAGGAGATGGAGGTCCATTTGGTCTGGTGCTGTTGCTATGTAGATTCCGTGTCTAAAATCCCTTTTGGGGAGAGAATGACGTGGAGGGAGTCATCGGCTGCAGTTAACTGGGGGGGTTCCTGAGGGCCAGATGAGGGAAAGCTCGAAAGCACACATTTCAGCATAATTAGAGGCTTTTCTAAAATGAAGATAAAACTTGATATGCAAAGTCTGTACACTTGGATTTCATGTTGCACTACACCCCCGGAGTAAGCCTTCATCTTACATTTACATCAGGATGTTAGGCAATATACCACCACCTGCAATTTACTTTGACTGTGGTGGCTGCTAATTCTTATAGTGTGGATTGAAGAAATGTTTTAGAAATCTGTCCAGTCTGTTATTTGGTCATTAGGTTGAAAAGGTCTATGTAGCTTGAAAAAGGTGATAATAAATGTGCTGAAAATGTATAGAAAGCTAAATGATACTGAGAAGGTAGTTTAGGGTTGTCTCTTTATTCATCCGCCTATTAAAGGATAAAGGGGCATATAATGAGACAGAAGAGTGGTACATTGAAGGCAGACAGGAATTTTCTTTGCATGGAGTATATTGCCATTCATGGACAGTATCAGCATGCATAAACATAACAGGATCCTGAAAAAGGTCAGGCATTTAATAGCCTCCAACACCAATTGCAGTCCCTGCAATATCAGTGATAAATACCTAAAATTCAAGACTACTGAGTAGGTTTCAGACCAATTCTACTTAAATAGAATTGAAAGAAAAATCTGTCTGGGGCTGGCTATGGTATAGTTGTGTGCCACAGCATCCCTTGTACTGTCCTCTAGAACACATTCCAGTAAGCACAGCCAAAGACTGTGAACTATTTGAACTGCGGTTTTATCAAGTGTAATAGTCACCATGCTCCTGTGGTGGTCTGTGATCATCAGTTTATTTATATTGAAGAGTCTACTGGAAGATATCTGGCATTCTGACACCTACCTGAATGACTGCTGAGTACTTCAAGTGTACATTAGTTATCTCTTCTACAACTGAACCCATAATGTGCTCTACTTAAAGACACTTGGCTTGACTCTTAGTGGAAAGGTTCAGACCTCGATAAGTCCTGTACAACTCCTGTCTAAACCAGCCCAATGATGGGACTGTTAACCTGGCTGATATTTTTTCCAGAGAGTCTGAAACAGCTTCTTCTGCTTTACGAGACATATAAATGCTTTACAAGATGTACAAGTTCCCAACAGATGCAGCTGCACATCTGCTCTGTACAGGCAGCGCCTGGTTGCCTCCCAACCGACTTTGCTTACAAGAAACTTGGCCCTACCAACTGTGTGTCCACATCCGTACAGTTTCGTGCCCAGTAATAAGCCTTGCACTTCTGCAGTCTTGATGAGATTTAGTGAGCCACGGACCTCTGCACCATGCTCTGTTGGGCAACACAGGCACCTCAAACACTACCTGCTGGCAGCTGAGACCCAGGACTGAGTCCTTGAAGGATGTCTGTAGATGGCCATCAGTTCTCTTTACTGGTACAGAGATGTAATTTCATGTGTAATGGCACCAGGTAAAGCAGGAGAGATATGGACAGTCTGATCTGCAAATGCATCATCTCTTCATCCTGGAAAGTAAGATTCTGCTTTTTACCAGCTTCCCTTTCACACCGGCCAATGTGAGCCACACAGCTCTCAGAGGACACTCTTAGAGGTGAAAATGCTGTGCTTGTCAGTTGTTGAACTTCTGAGCTGTTCATTCCTGCCCTTTCCTCCTACCCAAACAGTGAAATGTTTGCTGGCACTGTCCAGGAATTCATCTGTTGGCATTTTAATATGCATGTGTACGATCATCCAATTGCTTCAATTACACTGTGGGAATCTTGTTTCTAAAAATACACCAATCTCTTCTGCTCTCCAGCGCTAGCACGAGATAATGTATCATGTTCCCTAGTTGCCAGTGCCACACAGGATGAAGGTAATCAATACAGCTGGTAATACATAAAGACAACAATTATAATTACAACTGATTACCCTTTCACTTAAAAACATCATCTTCTAGCCTGCATTATCACAGCTTCAGCTGTACAATGTGTTAAAACAATCATGCGCTTCCCTTTGCTAAATAGAATCCTGTTATTTTGCCTGAGAGCATCCTTTGAGTAGCTCAAAGGGGTTAGGTTTATTGTGGGAACCTTAAACCGGTTCGTACTCCAACAGGTGCTCAGTTGCTATCAATCAGTGTACTTCCACCGAAACCGAGAGAGATCTGCCTGTTTGCATCACTCAGGTTGTGATTGCTGTATTTTGTCCAGGGAAACACGTGTGCACATCATCTTTCGAATTCAAGGTGCAGCAAACAGCTCCCTGCTAAGAAACCCGATCTTCCATGTTCCAGCTTCTCTTCTGCATTATTTAAATTGCGATTGAAAGCACTGTGAGTCAGTGGAGGCTGCAAAAATTGACAGAATGCCATTCAATTTTTACTATTTAAAAAAAAATCATATTTTGGAAGGATTCTGCATTACAAATAGCCCCTCTGAACCCAGAGGAGCTACTCAGTATATAGCATTACTCAACCTTACTGTCGTGTCTTCTGGCCTAAAACAACATGTCTGCCTGGTGAGCCAAGGATGGGGCTCGGGAGCTTGAACTGTGTTGTATTGTAGCCAAGAGTCACAGTGATGAGACATTAAGTGTGTGCAAATCATTATATTCCAAATTACAGCACTGATTGCTGAGAAACTGTTGTTACATCTCTGTTCTTCCCTCTCCCTGCCCGTAGAATAACAGCAGTAATACTAGAAATGGCAAAGAGCATTCATGAATTAACATGAATCATAAAGTTTGTCAACGCTTCGAAGTTCTTTGGTGAGTGGCACTAAATAAAGTACACCTTGGTCAGTCTCTGTTGAGGACATATTAAGGTCTGAAACCACAGAATTCCTCTGGCTGTGGGGTTTCCAGCAATGGTTCTCTTTCATGGAGGGGACTGACCACCCCTGAGAAAAGGCAGTGGAAACGGAGGGGAATGGATGTGGAAGCTGGCTCTGCACCCACGCAATGATCCAGAGCTGCTCCCAGCTTTGCCCCTCAGAGTCTGTTTTGCAGCCTCTGTTGCTCATTATATCTTTCTTCCAAAAATGAGGTGTGAAAGGAACCCCACTATCCTAGTTGTGGCCTTTGTACTTTTAAAATATTTTGTTTCCCCTGGAGATTGTAGTGAATCTGTTGCTTCCCCATTAATGTTTCTTCCACCTAGAGCCATATTCTGTCCTTAGTTCTGGTCTGGATCTCTTCTAGAGACAGTGATGATCTTTCCCATTGAACAGAAAATTTCTTAGAGAGCAGCCAGGAAAGAATCCTCTTTGCTTCTTGGAGCACGCAGTGCTGGAGCTGCTACTGTAGCTTGTCATACATTACAATTCTGTCAGCACTGGCTTTTCTCCCATCACAAGGGTT
Source organism: Strix aluco (assembly GCF_031877795.1). NCBI lineage: Eukaryota > Metazoa > Chordata > Aves > Strigiformes > Strigidae > Strix > Strix aluco. The sequence goes on from NC_133933.1 coordinate 9,962,955, forward strand.
TTTGGAGCCGGGTGAAGACAGAGCCACTGAGCACTCTCAGAAACCTCCAGCATCTCCATCAGCACTGGGCTGTTCCATGGAACAGAGTTCTGCCTCTCTGCTTGATCGAAGCAACACCTGCCCACGGCCTCTGGGCACCAAGGGAGCATGGCTCTTTGCTGTTAGTATCGGATTGCCTAGTACTGAAATCCTCCTCTTTGCTGCTGAGATTTGCTGTTCAGCTTCAGTGAGGTTTTCCTAACTAACCAGGCTTCTGTTCCTACCTTTCAGAGTCGCAAGGAAGCCCTGTTCTGGAAACCAGGAGTCAGCGAGCTCTGTTTCGCTGTTGCTTCTGACTGCTGGGGGACATTTGGAGGTCTGGGAAGAGAGCTACTGAAAGACACCTCCTTCTCAGGGTCTTTAACAGAATGGCACCCTTCCCGGCATCACAGCCCTGGTCTAGCAAGGCACCAGTGTGGAAACTGAAGCCTGAAAACCTGAACAGGATGAGAAATGTCTAACTTTTGGAGAATGCTGGAGCCGACGTGATGTTTCAGAGCCAGCCTCTATTCTTAGAAGAGTGGTGAAAGTCATAATTTAAAAATAAGATCCAGTGCAGTGCTAGCAAAGAGTCATGTTCGTGGTATTCCTGTGAGTAAATCCCTCATCGTGAATTGGCGTGACTTCAAGCTCAGAACAAAATAAGGCCCAGCTGTGGGGCATCCATACTACTGATCTGAACAGGAGAGAAGTACACACGGCACTTGCCACATCAGGTGCTCTCAATGGAGTGGGCGACCCCTTCCCTTTGTTCCCCCCAAAACTCGTGCCTGTAGTTCACTCAGTATTACAGGTCAGATGAGAGCTTTTCAAGGGCCTCTATAGGAGTTAGTCAATGCAAGTGGTGAAATTTGATGTATATATTCCCCCTTTTGAAAATCCCCCCAAGCACGTAGGCAGCTGCTGCTGTTCTGCTGTCTGGTGGGGACTAGGTGCTGCCTTTATACCATTTCTGGTTTGCATCTGGGTTACCTAGTGCTGTGTTTTAACTTGGAACCTCTAGATGTCTTAACTTTTAGGGTTGTGTATAGTAAACAGGGACAGTTTCAGGCTGGCTTTGAGCAGGGATGGCCACAGATCCATGCTCGTGGGTTAGAGCTAGGATGAACAGTGTGGGGAGCATCTGATTCACAGTTATTTTATCAGGAGAAAAAACACAGAACTAGTTGTATTCAAATCCTGTTCATCTGCTGCTTCAGTGCTGTGTGGATTTTGAGGTTTCCCTCGGAAACCTCACTTATTTTTTACAGCCACAACTGGATGTAGGGCGTAATCCTTTCCCGTTTGGGTCATGCAGAATTTTTCCAATAGCTTTAATTGAAAGAAGCCAAGACCTTAAAGTTTCCTCTTGCATTTACTCAGGTCAACAGGAACTTTAGTTAGGATCATCCCAACGAGTGAAACACTGGATCTCATAATAACACGTCTCTGGAGCTGATCTGGTGGTTTTACTCACCGTGTAACCCCCACCCATGAATCCAGTCCCACCAGAGTGAACTGAAGCGCGTGTGTGAGTTGTGCTGCTGACGGGCTGTTTTATCCTATAAAAAAGTGATCAGCCGTCTGTGTCTCGTGGCCTGGCCGCAAGGTCTGAGTCGTGCCTGTTAACTCCTGAGGCTTACACTGCCCAGTGATGTCAGCGGGAGTCTTGCATGAGTAAGCAAGCTATTCTTTCCTCTAATGAAGTTATTGGATTGTTCTGTATAGTGCATTTAAACTGTAAAGGGGTTTTTCGTAAGCTGCTACCAAAGCTGCACATCTCATTCTAAAGTTTCACACTACAGTTTTACGAGGGAAGGAGTTAGCTACAAAATCAGTCAGAAGATAAAAGAAGCCAGAAGTTAAAGAAGTCAAGAGGGTGTGTAATGAGCATTAATAATTCAGATAAAAACCAGAACAACCCAGTGAAGATTTCACGTTTTATTGTTATTAAAAGTTCATGATGAAATTGGCATAACACATAAAAATAGATCTGTGGTGAATGATACATATTACTATTATTGCCCAGTCGTTTTGTGCACACCCTCGCTTTTTAAAATCAGAAGGTAATGAATATAAGACATTTAATCAGCTAACTGCGAAACCAGTTACTGCAGCAGAGGGGCTGTGCTTTCTGTCGACTCTATCAAATGGATAATGCAGACAGAAATAGTCCTCTATTCATACTTAAAAATAAACTCAGTTTTAGAGTATGCCCCAGCTGAAAATAACTGGAGAGGGAGAGCTAGAAATACCCCTTTTCTTATGGACCTGTTTCCATGAAAGTCAAAGGGATTTTTGCCACGGATTTTAAAAGCAGCAGGAAATAGTTATTTGTTGACAGGCAGATGGAGAGGCCTAGCAACAGAAGCTAGGGAGGACCTGTGGCAAAATACAAGTTTATTATTTTGATCTTGCACATGCTGCTGAATCTCCTTGTTGTAGTAATTGTGTATGTTCATAACAGCAGTGATTGCTGGGAGGAGCTGGGAGGGTGTATCAAAGCCAGATAAAGCGTCTGCGCTCATTTTTTTCTCCCCATTTGGGTTGGCTTTGGTTCTAAGCCCACACACCATTCATTGCAAAGTGACTTTTACCTTTATGCTTTCGGATCCATGTGAGAAAATCAGAACAATACTCATGGTCACTAACTGTTCCTAGACTTGTGTAGCTTTTCTTCCTAACTTCTGTGCTTATCCCAGCATTTAGGGCTGTCCTCAGCCTGACTCTTGTTCTTCAAACTGTCATATCAATTCCAGGGGTGCTGGGAGGTTGGTTAGAGCTGCCACTAACTAACTGGCTCAGCAGAGTTGTGGTTCTGCAGTCTCCTGCATGGAAAGGTCACTGTAACCCGCCTCAGTGCAGAAAGCAGTGCTGTAGATTTCTGCGGGGAGCCCTTCCTGTGGGTGGGAGGCAAGATGAGCCCCACATCTGCTGTATCTGATGTCTGTGAGGAAAAAAACACCTTAGTGGCATGGCTACTCCGAAGTTTTCCTATTATTTATTTGGGAGCCTCTTTTAAAGAAGGCGAGTAGGAACATGAACCCATTCACACCTTCCAAACTTGTAAGTAATGCTGTTTTTTTGGTGTGTGTTCTGGTATGGGGTTGCAGAAGGTGGCCACTAACAATGTGGCAAATGTTCATCCCTGGGAAACGTCATGCAGCTCCACAGCCCGTGCTCTTGGCTGGCTCTGAAATGTCCACTACCTCCTTCTGACCTCATGCTCTGTTAGAACTACAGCACATCATGCTACCCAAACCCTACTACTAAGCTTGAGAGCGCTGTGGCTACTCTGTTCTTGTTTCCTCCACAGTGAATAGTTTTAAATCCTGGAAGATAAAAATCTCAGTGCTGCTCCCTTCCATTAAAATCTCAGGACTTCAGTCTCAGCCTCACAGCAGGAGAGTGACAGGGGTGGAAAGCTGGCACAGCAGAATGGTGAATCAGGCTCTGCCTTTGGTTTTCAGGCTGTTTACTCAAAACAGCCCTTGAGAAAGATGCTATGCCTCAAGCAGATGTCACATTCAACCGGTTTAGCAATATTACGCCTATTTCTTCTCAAGTTAGTCAAGTAGGGGAGGGAGAATATAATATATGTTAGTGCAAGTTCACATAGACGACATGAATATTTAGTACAAAATGTTCTTTCAAGGTGGGGCAAACATTTCTAATTGTGACACAAAAAGGAGGTATTTTGTAACATTTTTAACAACTTGGCTGTGAAAAACCGTTTATGTGAAATATGTTTAGACACAGACTACCTCACATGATACTGAAGTATTTCAAGGCTCTTTCTGAGTAGGCAATAACCTCATTTTTTAAAAAAATCAGCTTTATCACAGCCTATTCCAAATATAACTAAATAATTTGGTTGTGGTTTTTTGGTTGTTTTTTCTTCTTCCTCTTTGGAAAAATAAAGCTATGCTAACTTGAGTGATTCCACTCCACATGGGTTTTACCCATTCAAGGCTTCTTTCATTTCAGAATTAATTTCCTCCTTCAGAGGAAACCATAGAAATATTCAGCTAATAAATTCTAGCCTAAGATTTCAAAAGTTGGTTCACACACTCACTTAGTCCTGATGAACTGCAGCTTCCAAGAAGCTCCTTGACTACTTGTCCCTACTGAAAAACATTTTGAAAACCTGGCCCAATTTAGAAACAGTCTTATTTCGGGTCTAGTAGGACTTATATCCAAAATGAAGATGCAAATAATCCCTAAATTGTGGAGACCAAAAGATTCATATATAATTTATGCAGCATGGTCTCCCATCTTAAACATTTGGATTTGGCTAAAAGTCCAGCTGGACAGAAACATTTAAGGCCTCAGTTTTCTGACTTGCACTGCGCATGGAAGCGTTCAGCAGTTGCTTCTGAACACGATCAGCCAACATAAGCCAAGCACGCGTGGAACAGCCCTTCGTCACATAGACATCATCCTTCTTTTGCCTGCCATAGCCTGGTACTGCCCATGAGCAAAAGAAAAGTAAAAAGGCTTCCAACCTAGTGTTAGACAGACAAAGAGACGTGGAAGCCTGAACTGTGCCTTTCTGCCCTTTCCTGAGCTCTCAGCCAAACCACAACCTATTGGAAGTGGGTTCACAGCTCTCCTTGCCTTGAAGCCTGGCTCAGAAACCACAACAGGGCAGAATCAGGCGGTGGGCGCCGTGGTTGGTGGAGTTATGCAAAGGCAAAACCAGAATCAGGTTCAAAAAAGCATTTTCCCGAGACGGGGAAACTACTGGAGCGGGAACAAATGGGAGTGCGCAGCGCAGCGGGTGGGAACAGAGGTGAGGCAGTACCCCTGAGCCCCTGTTCCAAACAGAGACGCCACCAACACGGTGGTGCATCGGGTTCATCTCGGCATCTCTGCTGCAGGCCCTGTGCTGTGCCCAGCCTGTGCAGGACAGCAAAAGTCTCCGGGCTGTGCTAACCTACCAGGAATCCCAAGTGGCTGAAAATTCAAGTCAGCCAAATTGCTTTTTCTGGACTAAAATAAAGGCAGGAAGAGGAAATCTCTACTGGTGTACTGTCAGATATCCCTTTTGGTTTTGTGCTGCTGTAGGGTCATGGTGCTACTCTCCCCAGCCTCCTACTCTGGCCCACCCGACTAGCAGGACAGCCTCAGGCAATGGCACTGCATCAGCAAACCTGGCTTTAGCTGGAGAAAGCACTCGGCAGGGAGGGTGCTTAAACATCTCTCCAAACAGAATTTACCTGCCTGCTTCTGCTTTGGAACCATAGAGCATTTCCAAGCTGGAGAAGAATCCAAACACCTCATGTAGAAGCACCTTTCCCTTGGATTTTTATTACCATCATCATCATTTTTAAGAATGTATTTTGTACCGAAACACTGTCAGCATTCTTTGTACAATGGAAAATGACACAGTCATCATGTAAAAGAGTAAAAACAGAGCAAGACAGGGACATTCATATCAAGATTCAATCTGGAGTACAAATAGAATCTGATGTACAACTTAAAAGCCACACACCAGATAAAAAGATCATCTGGAAAATAACAGGTTCTCTCAATTTGGAAAAAGGAGGAAAAGTCAAGGAATGTTAAGGCTAAAAATTCCATTTAACTTTTACTTTATGGGTGGCAGCCTGATTCTTAACTCGTGTGCAGGAGCAGCAACAACACCCCCCTGGCTTTACAAAGAGATTTGCACTTGCATGAAATAAGAATCAGGCTTCTGTGCTCGGAGGACTCTGATTGACCTCAACAGGCTTTGGACTAGAGCCACAGCTGGAATTTCAGCTTGCAGTCTAAGGCTTCTTAACTGCAGGCCAAATTAGCGCAAAATGAGGCTTTGCAACTGGCATTCTACCCTTAACTTTGGATATTCCAGTTCTGGTTGCTTTAAACCACAGCTTTATTGCAGGTTTAACATAGTTCTGTTTGTGAGACTCTTCTCTTTCTCTCCTTTTTTTTTTTTTAATACTGTGCTACAAAGAATGTTTTTGTATTCTGTGTCTTAGAAAGTCCCTATATTACATGTTTTCCAAATTGCCTAAATATATGTTTATATCGTGATTATAACTACTCAGAAAGACTTGCTACAGTCTATTGTGAGCAGCCAAGGAAAAAAGTGTATTTAGTCCTAAAGAAGTCAAGAAAAGTGGCTGTGTTCATTTATAGTGTAGCGCAATGACTGTGTTTATACAGCTATACCTACTATTTAAAAAGCTACTTGAAAAGTTATTATTCATGTGCAGTAGCTGATTTTCAAGCATTAATAACTTGGCTGTCTAGACAAGTTTTAATTGTCATATCAAAGGCCGAATATGTTCTCAAGTGCAAAAAAATCTCCCATCTCCCCTGGAAAGAGGCTGGTTCTCCTTTGGAACCAAGAGACTGCCAAATTTAACTTTTTCTCAGGTTATAAAAGCACAGTTAAACCTACAAATTTGCTGTTTAAGTTTTTTAAACGGAATGATTTCAACTCAAACCTATCCTGTGCAGCAAAGTTAGTAAGCCCTGAAAAACAGTTTCTAGTGAATACTCAAAGAGTTTCCCCACCCCCACCAACTACCATGCCCACGTTTTCCCAGGGCCTAGAGGGCTCCATTAAAATGTAACTAAATGTTCAATAGGAAACATGATTTTTCGAGAATGATATGTAAAGTTTACCCAAAGAACCTAAGACATTTTGTACATTCAAAATGTTTACACTTTGCTGTTCTTAACCATCAGTAAGATTGTTCATTTTTACTAATAATACATACAAGGAGTATAAATAAATAAACTACAGATAAGCTTTAAAAATTGTATTAACAATACATTGTGCAAAAACTCGTAACGATCTACATTCTATGCAAATACCCTGACTAAAATATACAGGCTGTGTCCTCACACCCTCATTCAGTTTTTGCACAGTCCTTGGGCCAAATCAGCGGCTGGGAGCAATCAGCAAAATCCCGTTGCAAGCCATGGAAGTAATGCTGATTTACCCCAGCAGAAGAGCCAGCCCCCAGGCATTGCAAAAAATCCCATAGAAATCAGTGGGAATTGTGCTTGACTAAGGACTAGACAGTTTGATTGTACCCCGTTAAAGTGAGTGGGAGTTTTGCCATTGATTTCCATGGAACCAGGCTCAGGCCCTGGGTAAGGACGTCAGCACGTGGCCCTATGTTGTGCTACACTACTCCACTTCAGTGCAGAAACATTTGCAAAAGAAAAACTTTTTTTTTTTGTTGTCACTGCTGTTCAGTAACCGGTTTTAGCGCTGTGTTTCAGAAATTGCCTTTCTGTGAGATTTGAAACAAGACTGCAAGTCTTTCTGAATCCATTCCAATTTGATTATCCAGCACAGGTGGGCTATTTTGATCCAAGAAAAATGGCTCAATGTCTATTAACCAACAATGTTCTTCATTAGGATAAAGAACAGCCCGGTTCATCAGCACAGGAGTGAAGAACTGCATGCGGAAAAGGAACGGGGCAGCCCTCCTACCATAGCTGTGTCCAGAGCTGGCTGTCACTTCTCCAAACGGACGATGGCACCTGAGCCGGTTTGGAATCTACAGTCCTAACAAGCTCAGCCAAGTTTTGTAAGCTGAAGATCTCCATTTATCTTTATCGTGTCAATTGCTGACAGTGTTTCAATACGGTGGTAAAAATCAAAGAGCTGATGTCCGTCCACAAATACTCTAAAACGGGGATGCTCACAAAGTATCTCAACCTGTAAAAAATAAAACGATGAATCATGTTGTTCACAGTGTAACTGGCAAGTTATTCACAGAATACAAAGAGCACTCCATTAGCCTTTAAGTAGTGTTGGTATGGTTACATGTTTTACTACTTCTGTGCCACGTAGCAGCCAGGGCTGAGGCCAGTTTGCCCCCATGACACCAGTTCCACTATGATGGATCTGCTCTTACTTCGCAGGGACACTAATGCAATCTCACACTGTTGTGGTGGGAAGGACTTTGGAACCCAGTCCCACTGGCATCAGGGTTTTTTTTTTTTGGAATAATGCCAGAAACAGGCTCAAACTGCTCATTACAGGGGGAAGAAATTCTATCTCCAACCCAAATCTTGCATTCCTTGCTACAGAATTTTTTTTTGCTGCAGAATGAGGGGGAAGTTCCCTCTGCAATGCTTTCCATGCTTCCGTTAATTTACTGGAAGGGATCGAACATGAGAGGAGGGATAGGTTTGCCCTCCCCTCCCACACATACTCACAGAGCTGCTGCAAAACTAAAAAGCCTTCACTATTGTGGCTGCAGACAGCCCAGGATTCCTTGTTGGACCAGACTCCATACTGGGGCTGCAGTAAGGGAAACGTGGTGCAGGATGGCTTGAATTCAGCTAGACAGTTCACACAAGGCACAAACAGGATCAGGGAGGGACACAGCTCATCCCTCCTCCTCCAAGCCCTGCAGAAATGCTCTGGAAAAGCAACAAAGCCTGGAGCTGAACAAGCCTGGACAGGTTGGGAGATTCCTGATGTTAGGGGTGGCTTGAGAGGGTGCCCTGTAGTCAAGCTTTGCTGGAGCTGCCCCGGCAAGAAGCAGGGGATATGAGGGCACAGAACGTGCGCTTCTCGTACAGGCCCTCAGAGACCTCCAGGTCTGGGCAGGCTAAGAAGAAAAATCTGCAGGGAAGCCACACGTAAATCCTGGGTCATTTCAAGAGGCTGGTAGTCTGGAGTGAAGTGCTGCTTCCAGGCACTTGACTCTGCTGCTATTACAGCGTATAAAAATGGGAACGGGGCCAGCGACAAACTGACTAAACCAAAACCCGACTGACTTGGGGCACGTTGCGCTGGGAGAAGTGGCAGCCGACGGTTCAGGAGAGCTGAAGCTCCTGGGGACCTGGTAGCGCACCACGTAGCAGGGAAGCACCCATGCTGCCACGTAGCTCCTGTGTCACTGCGGCAGGTGCATCCAGCCTTAGGCCTTGTTATGTAAAAGATATGGTTAGCCTCAACGCTGTTTACGATCCATTTTTTTCAGATCACTCTGGGCCACGCCAGAACGATAATTGGACTGGATCACAAGTAACTGGCAAGAACACTTAACAGTCGAATTTATTCACCGACAGGGTGACCATCAAAGGTACAAAGTCAATTGGGAGCTTAAATTCCATTTGTACATTTGGGAAAAAAGGAGAAAAAAAAAAAAGAACAACTGCCTTTCTACAGTATCTCAGGCCAAACGTGCAATATTGCTGTCCTCTAACGTCAATTGTCATTAGTGGGACACCCACAAAACATGCTCTGGGTAATTTGTCTGGCTTGTCTGAGGGCCCAGCCACCACCCACTGCGGCAGGGAGTATAACCCTCTCAGCCAGAGCAGGACCAAGCCTCCAAGCCTTTTCAAGTGCACTTCCCACACGCACCAAAGGGTGTTGCCAGTTCCGATGGGAGAGTTTGCAGAAGCAAGTAGAGCGCAACCAATTCACGAGAAACTCAGTCATAAACACCCTCTCAAAGCCCAAGCATTTGGGGAGATGGTGAGCTTTTGGGGTTGGGGGAGATTATCTTGGGGGCAAGAAGGATTAAGAGAGTTTGGCAGCTGGTCAGAGCATTGGCATTTAGCAGAGGGGCCAGCGAGGTTTCATAAGAGGGGCGGGGAGGAGGAGGAGGAGGGTTTTTCTGGGTCAGCCGCATGGAGAAGGCATGCAGGCTTTTTTCCTCAACGTTGTGAAGCCGCTGAGAGAAGCGGCCCTCTGCAGCTGCATACTTTGTTAGTCCTGATTTGCAAAGACATCTTCACATAACCATAAACACTACAGATGGGAATCTGCTTCTAGGTCAACCCAGTCCATCCCTTGCACTACAGCGTTTCCACGTACACCATTTTCAAGTGACTACAGACTTAAATTTGACAGGCGATTTAATCCCAGGGTTCAGAAAAGAATACCACTATTGCTTAGCTGTTTAATCTGCTAACACGAAGGGCTACGGTCAACCTCAGCGTAATGTCCCTGGAGACAAAGGATGAACAAGATCCTTATTAGCTGCACTAAATTGCAAACACTGTGTCCATTAAAAAAACCATCAAAACATATGGCAGTCCCAGAGTATTTACATTCTCCAGTAATAACTTGTAATGCACTAATAACATAGAAGTACTTTTTAATTTATAGCTATAAAACTAAGCTCAGGAAGTGCGCTTCATCACACAGTATTACAACCTCCGACTTGTCATAGCACCCTGGTGAGGCGTTCACAGCCCCGTCTGAACCGCCTGCAGCTGCACACAGCAGCGGGATCTCCGCGCAACTTCTGATCGATAGAAACAATCCAGCAACCGGTGTCTCAACAAGAGAAGCGCTGGCTACGCTGTGATTTCACGAGAGGCAAGTCAGGTGCTGCTGTGACTCTGATCATACCATACACCGTGCATGCCGCTGTCATCCTGGTACTCACCCGAAAAGGCTGGTCCGGTATAAACGGAAAATAAGGAATAGATGATTGCTCTTCCCCCCATTCGCCGGCTACACAAGAGTTTCTGACAAACTGTCTGTCTGTAAACACAGCTTTCAGTTCAATAGCTACATCCGCAGGAGGATCTTCTGACTCCCCGCAAGTCAGACTGATGCCAAAGCTGTAACACAAACAGAACGGCTCTCATTCAGCCAGAAACAAGCAAATAAGCCCCAAATGCCGCGGGTCTCATTTGTCAGCTTATTAAAGCCATTGACGGTATAGCAGCATGGGGGGGTGACAGCTCAGCTCGTTCAGGGAATGCTCTGAAAGCCCGTCAGGGACAAGAACATGGTTATAGCATATACATATGTGTGTGCATGTGCGTTGTGCATGTATGTGTATACATCTGTGTGTATATATATATATATATGCTCTGTATGCTCCTTTACTCTCAAGTGAAATGTTGGGAAACAGGATCCCTTAAAGAAATGCCCCCTCTATGGGTCAAAGGAGAAATCAGCACGCTATATTTAAAATGATAAAAATAATCCTTCTCCAGAAAGGAGGGATCCGTGTGTACGTGTGTGTGTGTGTGTGTCTGTGTATATGTGCGTGTGTGTGGCCTCCCCCCTCGCCCCCTCCCCGGGCCCAGCGCCCCCGGGGCGGGCAGCCCTGCCCGGGTGTTACCTCTCGGGGTTGAGGTCCACTATGCCCATAACTAAGATCTTCTTTCCCGGCCTCATTCCTCCTTTGATGTGCCCACAGAAGGGGACGATCTGGAAAGGACAGGGGGGAGGGTGGCAAGGGTCAACTCGGCATCAGCAGCGGCCGCCGTTGTGCAGCCCATGGGGGCGGGGGGGGGGGGGGGGGGGGCGGGTAAAGGGGTTTTAAAAAAACCTAATCCTCCCCAAAAACCCAAATAAAGGTGATTTACCAGGCGAGGGAAGTACACATCTGCTTGCACCGGGGATCCCAGGGAGTTGTTTAAATGCCCGTCCTCTATTTTCTGCAGGTAAAAAGGAGAGCGCTGAGGCAGGGGCAGGCGGAGCCCCTCCCGGCCCCCTCCCGCTCCGCTCCGCTCCGCAGGTGCCCGCCGTAGGGGGGGCCCTGCCGTGCCCGCCCCCAGCCCCATCCCGGTCCCCGTCCCGGAGCCCCGGGGAGGGGGCAAAGCGGCAACTCACCAGCGCGTCCCGCTCGGCCACGGTCCCCGCCATCTTGTGGAAGCGGCGGCGGCCCTGGGGACGGGGCGGAGGGGGACCGGCGGGGGCGGGGGAGAGGGAGGGAGGGAGGGAGAGGGGGGGCTGTGTGGCAGCCCCGGCGGCCGAGGGGCAGTGGCGGAGCCGGAGCGGGAGCGGAGCCGGTGCAGAAGTAGGAAGGCGAGGAGTAGGAGTAGGAGGAGGAAGAGGAGGAGGAGGAGGAGGAGGAGGAGGAGGAGGAGGAGGGGAGGTGGCCGGCTCTGCCTCGCCCGGCGGGGAGCCCAGCCCCTGGCCCGGGGGGAGCTGGGCAGGGCGGGGGCTGCGGCCGCTTCCTCCCCTCCGCAGCCTGTACCCTGCGGCGGGGCCCGGCTGGAAGGGCCGCGGGGCCCGGCCCTGAGCGGGGAGACCCCGGCCCTGAGCGGGGAGACCCCGGCCCGGCGGGCCTGGCCGCGCTCCGGCCGCGGCCGCGCTGAGGGGGGGGCGGCGGTGGTGGGCCCAGGGTAGGCCGTGGCAGGGCCCGGCCGGCCTGAGGGCTGGCGGGGACCCGGCGATCCCTCCCCTGGGGCCTGCAGGTGATGGGTGCTTGGAGAGCGGCCCCACCAGCCCCGCGCCCCATCGCTCAGGGAGCGCCTTTATTTCTGAGCTTGGACACCCCGGCGAAGAGGCCGAGCCGGGCACCTTGGGTAGCTTCCCTTCTCCAGAAGTGGAGAGCGGCTCAGCCCCCCCAAACGAACCATCACCCCGCTCCCCTCTGTGCTGGGGTGCCCTGCCCCACGGCGTGGACCCTCGGAGGGTCGGGTCCCCGAGCGGGTGCTCTGATGGGACACGTCTCCCCGCTGCCGGAGGGTGGCATGGCCTGTGGCGGCGGGTGGCTGCCGAGCGTGCCGTGCCGCTGGGTGAATTGCAGCCTCTTGGCCAAGTCAGGCAGCAGCTCCTTTGAAATCGTCCCCACCAACCTCCTAATGAGACACGGTAATTGCATAAGTCGGTTGGCTGTGATGGCTTGTTACAGAGCAGGAGCTCCTATTTACATGCAGTGTCCGTAGTTATGCAATGTGGTGGTGTCCGTGGGTGTCCCGCTCCGCCAAGAGCACAGTGAACCTCTGACCAAGGCCACCAGCCCTGCTCACGGCTCCCGTGCAATGCCAGGAATCCCTCGCCTTTACCACAGCGCGAGTGACTTGTCCCGGCAAGCATGCTGTAATGATCCTGTTGACAGCTTCAGGGTCCTGGGGGGGGGGGGGGGGGGGGGGGGGAATTGAGGAAGGCTTTCTTCTCACTTCCTCACCACTGGGATTTGGTGGCATAACATCTGTTTAGCAACGTGACACAGCGACTGGGCTTGGCCACCTTGCTGCAGGACCTCGCATGGGTCGCTTGGCTTTTCGTGCCTCTTACGTGCATGTTGGGCTGGGTTGGGGAATGTCACTGTCCTTCCTCCTCCGAGGTGCTGTGAGGATTAATTACTCACCTTGAGTAAAGTGGAGTGGAAGAAGCTAAATCACAGCAATATTTAGGGTTTCAGTATGACGGTGTGTGTCCGTTGGGAAACGCTTGCAATCAGTAGGTGATGCCATTTGAGAAATCAAGAGCTACTGAGAAGTAAGTAAAGATTGTGCAAGTGTTCAGATGCTTGGTTACTTTTTCAGTAGTGCCTACTAATTTGGGGATGTTTTCATCTCTGGATGCCCAGCTGGAGATGGCTCATAGAAGATTATGTTTGTGCAAACACCTCTGCTGGAAGTCACGTACTGACGTCATGGCTTCTTCAGTTGTATCAGCACAGTTGGACACGAAAGCAGCAGCCATCCCTGTGGCCCAGATCTCAGCATGGGAAAACCGCTGGACTGTTTTCTTCATGCCAGAACATTGGGTGTCAGTCGTCACCACGTGGAAAAGCACCTTCCTCAAATACTGCCAGGAGACTGAATTCATAAACAGTGCAGTAACATGAATCCATCGCACATTAGAAACAGTTGGCTTTTGAGTGGTGAGTTCAGTGTGTTCACAAGTTCACCACAAAGAGGAACTAGAGTTAGCTTGATGGTTTTGTCAGCTCCTGTCTGCTGCTCACCTCACCAATGCTGATGCCAGGTGCGTTATGCTTTTTTTCTCTGTTGGCCTAAGAGAGAACAGAAATTGCCCTAAGCTTTTCATTTTTATTTAGTGGTACAGTGTTACACGATGCCCAAAGAGCTCTTTTCAGAACACCTCATCTTTTCCTCTGCTCTACAGGGAGCCACTTTATGGGATAAGATTAAATTTATTGGACATAAAATCAGGCCAGCAAGTTGTTTGTGCCAAAGCATGAATTCTTGTGAGGAGAGAGGTCATCATTATGTCTTTGTTTTGTAGCTGGTTTTAATTGAACTTCTTCATTTTAAATAGCAAGACTTGGCCATTTGGCTAGCTGCTTCGCCTTGTGTTTGTCTTCTTTGGCATGTTTTCCAAAAACTAGCACAAATGCAACGTTTGTTTTGTTGGCCATGGAAAGATTGACTGGAACAACCTGCTTTGTGAAGTTATGATGGGGGAGGACATTCCCATTTTTTTAAGGCATTGCTGGTCTGTGCCTTTCTGTTTCTGTGCCACATTCTCCTCTTCCCCCGTAACAATCCAGGAGGGCATTGAAAATCCTGCTTGTACCACAAATAAGGTGAGGCAGCCAAAGCAGGAGCTTTGCCTCTGTGTGCCGCTGTCCTGCCTGTGTGATGACTGCTCCTGTGGTTTCTCACAGGGAGGCATTCTCCAGCAGAAGAGGACTACCTACCTCTGCACTGCCCAGCAGTCTGTGGAGTAGGGTTGCGTTTCTGGGCAGCACTGTGCCTCCCACCTGCAGAGGAGCTTTTTCGAGACCCAGCTTCCCAGCAGGTTCCTCTCTGCAAAGGGCTGCAGGGTGAGTGCTGCCATCTAAGATCCTGCATTTGTTCTTCTGAAAAAGGGAAAGGTCTGAGCCAAATCTGTTCCTTCACCCATGAAATCCTTGTTAAATCATCTGCACAAAATGGGCCCCTTCCGGTATTTTTACCAGCCTCCTCAACAGGGAAGCTCTTGAGGTTTCGTGCTTGAGGGCCTGAGCTTGCAGACCTTGTGGTAGTAGCTGGAGCAACATGGTGAATATTTGTGCTCCACTGAAATAATGCTGAAGTACAAGTTACTGAACTTGACTGGTTGACCAAGTACAAAAAATATTGTGGATAGGTATTGTCTTCCATTTCTGGGTTCGTACAGCCCTTTGCTCAGTGGGAGCCTAGAACTCTTGAAATACTGAGAATTGTATAAAGATTAAAAGGAAGTGGCATGGTGTGAACACCATTTGGGAACAGTTAATGACATGCCCAGCCCAGCCACCAAAGCCATTGCTGAGAACTGGCAAACCCAGAACTTCATCTTAATCCCAGCACCTTGTATCTTGCAGCCACTCCCTTTGATGATTTAAAAAGGTGTATCTAATTCTTAGCCGGCCTTTCACTGGAAAGGAATGCAGCATGGTCGCAATTTTGGTGTGGTATAATTACCCTGCCTTTCTTGCCCCATTACCACTGACATTGCTCTCCTCACGCCTGGGTTTATAGTCTGACTTGTACAACCTTTCTGGTTTGTTTTGCTTTTTTAATGACATTGGTGAGAAGATGGGAGGTGTTTGCTGGTTTCATGGAAGCTTCCTTTGGTTTCTGGGTGGCAAAGCACCAAAGTTCTCGTTTTTGTAAGACTCGGAAAAAGCTGAGTAACACAATAAAGGAGAAAGTCTGGGAATAAGTTTGGTTCAGTGGTTGGATCCAAGTGCGTAATAGTTCAGAGGAATTCCTCTTCAGAATTACAGCTGTAAAACTGCAGTTCTGATAAACAATTATTTGGATTGGGTGGTTTTTTTGACCTTTGTAGCTTCACCACTGCAAATCCTCAGGCAGAGGTCTGGGAGACCAAACCCAACCTTGCATAAATTTGCCCTGGGTGGGTGCCCGAGGCAGGGCTTGGGAGAGGATAGTGCTGAGGATGTGTCGCGAGGGGCTGGAGAGCAGAGTAGGAGATGTTGTACTTGCCCTCTTGCTGTGTGGCTTCAAAGTGTCCCAAGGACAGATTCCCCTGGCACTGCGTACCGAGTCTGAAGCGCGGGGTGCTGTGTACCTGTGGAAATGTTCATAAATCTGCCCGCCCATGCTCACCCGTGGGAAAGACAAATGACAGTTATCAGTACGGACAGTGCGGGGAGGGTGTTTAGCACGCCTGTGCGCTTTCACAGGCTAGTGCTGTCACATCTTCATGGGCAGAGGAGGGAATCCAGGGCCAGGAGCTGCACCCCCCTCTTGACATTTATTTCATGTGGCTTCCTTGCTTCTTGTTGCCCCCTGAATTATTCTTGGTCTGAGTCTTGCCCCTAGGGGTTCAAGCTCTGGCTGTGCATGAATCCAGTGGAGAAGTCAGTTTTCTGGGGCTCTTAGTAACAGAGACTGTGTAAACTGGTGTTTAAGGAGATGGTCCTGGTGAGTGAGTCATTTGGTCACACACAGAACCACTGCGTGGCTGGTGCAGAGCATGTGCGTATCAGAAATATTTATCTTGCTGATTGTTTACTGCAGTCTGCACCAGGAACCGAGGGCACGTACATAAAGGCATGTCAGATAAGGCATTACTTGCTGCTGTTTGAAGCCTGTTCACATTCAGGATCTTTCAGCCCTTTCAGTCCTTTCTGCAGAAGATCAATGTCCAAATGCATCAGAGACTGATCTTTCCTGCTGTGCTTATTTTGGACTTCCTGGGTATTATCATATCTCAACAATTTTATTGTGAATCTCATAAAATGTTGGTTCTTTTGTCCTTCAGTTGTAGATTTGATGTCTTTGTCATTTCACAAATACCTGGCTTTTATTTTATTTTTTTTCCTTTTAGTTCTTCAGTTCTTTAGTTCTTCAGTTTCTAGCAATTTGAGAATCTGGCTACTTTCCTAACAGCTCAGTCTAGCGGCAAATAAAAAGGACTGTTATATACATATATTTAAAAATCTTGTGATTTTCAGTCCAACCTCATGATTTTAAAGATGGAGATGCATGACCGTGATGCATCATGCCTGCATCACACCTACCAGAGGATGTGGAATAAGACTGCTAAAGGGCTTTTACCCATAAGTATCAGCATGTCAAAAGGCCTTCTATGTCTATTTTAAATTATTAGTGACTGATATTTATCCTCTTTCTCCCTGTCCCCTAATAACAGGTGGCCTTCCCATTTTGGAAAAAGATGCACTTGTAATCCTCATCGCAGTGGCCCGGGAAGATCTGCAGACATAGGGAGGGACGGACTGACCGACCCAGGCACGGGCATGGGGAATCCAGGGAAAGCCAGACACAGCCCTGACCAAGGCACACTGGTTTGGGACCTCCTTGCTAAGCAGGTGGCAGCACCATGTTGCTGCTGCTGGAAACCCCAGCCACTGCTCCCCACTAAACTGCTGACAGAAGTGAAGACTGTAGCTGTTGAGCACTACAAGGCAAAGGACACAGCAGTGAAAGGGCCAAGTTCCCCATGGCCACGAGAACTCATCATACGGTGACATTTTTAGGGAGTTATTTTTCTCCCTCTTAAAACTCTACAGAACCTCACTAGGCTGCTGCCGGTGCTTCAGGCTGGCCTAGGTTCTACCACTCCTCCTGGGGCACGACGGCCCCAGCAAGAGCAGCCTTCAGACATCCCAGAAGACCAGCAGGGAGGAGAAGATCACAGAGATGAAAGTGTAAGGGTGGTCTGCAACCTGCCTGTGGAGCAGGAGCCCTGACCGCTGGCCGAGAGAGAGCACCTGAAAAGCTGCACAACGCAGCCACTGGCTCCCACCTGCCTTGGGCGAGCCTGGGGGACAGCTACGGGCAACGTCTGCTTTATTCACCTGGTGCTGCTGTTCCCCCAGGGTGGCTGAGAAGTTGCCTGCAGCCAGTCTCCTCCTCCTGAAGCGGCTGCTGTCCATCCTCGGGCACATGGGCCAACACGCAGCCACCAGGAGGATGAGCTGCAGCAACCCGGCTGTCTGCGTTGGGCCAAACCTGCTGAAAGGGAATGAAAGGGCTCGAACAAATGAATTTGTGACAATTTTTAAGACTAAACTGGGATGTGATGTATGAAAGCTTTGCTTGTGCTTTGCTTCATTTGTTTCAAAGCCTTGCTTGTGCTTTGCTTCATTTGTTTCTCAAGGATTCCTGACTTCTCAACTGTTTCCTGAGGTCCCTTTGTCTGTTTAGGTAAGATTGAAACACTCGTTAGGCTCCCTACGGAAATCACTGATAGCAGACTCAAGGTCTTTAGGAGGGACATTTAGGAGGGATTTAGGAGGGACACACCTGGACTTTACTTCACAGCGCACGCTCTAGAAAGAGGGTCAACTAGCAAACACTGTGAAGAAGACTGCTTACTTCCTCCCTCCACCACCAAAGACCCTCACCCTATTTTCACTATGCATGCTCAGACTATGTAAATGAATTCTGGGAACTCATTATGATAAGACACACCTTTCTAGGAAATCTAATGAATATGTATGATTTGTGTGTGTGTGTAAACTGATCTCCCTTGCTAATTCTTGGGAGCCCTTATGGTGGAGAATCCCCAGGGCGACCCCAGTGCTGCCAATAAAAGAATACCTTCTTAACAGTTATATTGGATTCTGACTGTTAATTTCTTTGTTTCAGAGCTGAGCCCAGCAGACGAGGACCTGCTGTTGCTGGAGGCCATGCTGGAGGCCACTGGCAAGGTTGGCTGTATTGCCCCGCTGGCCGCAGCTGTCCCCATCAGAGCTTGGCTGCACAGAGGTCTGTGCAGGCCTCCTCCCGGCACAAATGCTGGTGGGGTGGCTGCCTGCCTGGAAGAGCAACCCTGCCACCACAGCCCTCTGCGCAGAAGCAAGGTCCAAGCCTTGGGAAGGGCTGCTTGGTCCATGTTCAGGCAACTGGCTTGAGACCAAGGGTTTGGTGTGTGCAAGGGAAGGTGCTTCTGGAATTTCTGGTGGAGAACTGCAGGGAATTCTTTGGAGGAGTCGCCAGCTGTTGCATTTAAGGTGATGAATCAATTTGGTAAGAGATGAATTCCCTTGTGTTCTAGCTGGTCCTCAGAGATTAGAGGGGGTAGGGGCAGCTGGACTTATCTCTTAA
Source organism: Strix aluco (assembly GCF_031877795.1). Classification (NCBI taxonomy): domain Eukaryota; kingdom Metazoa; phylum Chordata; class Aves; order Strigiformes; family Strigidae; genus Strix; species Strix aluco. Next base: position 9,981,681 of record NC_133933.1, read on the forward strand.
TAGGTATGGCAATTGGGGCTGTAACTATAGGCCTGACACCAGATGCACGAACAGCCCATGTGCTGTAGGTCTGGTTGCATTCAAGAGAAGCAGTCAGGTTCACGAATAACACGGTTTATTTTTACACAACATTTACAGATTCTCTAAGATTGCCTGCAATAAATGCACAAACTGCAGGTTGGCTCTATAGCACTACACAAAAACAACTGCAATCACACACACTTAATTCCCAGGTAATCACTCGGTGTAGCCGAGGACTAAAATCTTACCAAAAGGCGGCCCTTCTGGGGGGGGCGAGGAGCACAAACCCGTTGATCTGTCCCTCCGATTTGGTGTCAGATTATCGTCCCTCTGAGTTAGACACAAACTCGGGGTAGTATTTATCTAAGTGTGTATGGGTGAGTGGGTGGGACTGTGGTCCAGCCATTATCTTTTGAGTAACGACACAGCACATTCCTTGGTGCAAGGGGTGTGCTGTTTTTTGTGGGAAAAGAGGGAGGATGAGAGACAAGGTGGGCAGGCTACTGCAAAACCATCCTTGGGATAAGTGAAAGAACAGGACCACGTGGCCTCCGCCTCGCTTCACATTCCTCCTTGGCGCCACGACAAACACAAATCACTGGACCTCCATCCCGTCCTGTGTTTTTTCCGGGCACCCTGTGTCAATGAAATGTGTGGTTTACAGATTTTTCGTTGTTTTGCTTTTCCCACACTTCCAACACCAGCCCCCACAGAGAGAACCCGAGGTAAGAGGAGGGACGGAGGGTTGCCAGAGGCCGGGGCTTGGGATGCTAGAAACCTCAGCCTTGTTTCTGGTGGGGCTGGGCATCGAGTGTTGTCCTGTCAGCCCTGCTTGTCCCGTGGGTTGGGCCACGGCCTCTCAGGGCATGAACAGTTTGTTCTGCACGATGAGCTGAAGCCTACTGGCAGGGCATCAGAGGGCTGAAAAGGGAAGTGGTGTAGGGCTTTGGGTGGGTTTGGCTTGAGCTGTTTTTGACTTCCAAGAAGTCCCCTTGCTGCACATGCTTTTTCTTTCTAGCTCCGTGTTTGGAAGAGCAAAGTGTCCCTGCAGCCACAGCAGACTCAGCCTTGCTGCACGCACCCCCCTCTCCGCTCGGTGTCCTCAACAAAGCTGGGGGGATGCAGATGCAGTGGTGGACTCTGAAAGGCATGTCTGATCCCCAAACATGGTGGCAGCGTGTCTGGTGTAGGAGGGCAGTTTCTGATGAGGCCAAGTCACTGCTGTGCCTCTGCCTGGCCGTAGAGCTGGTGTGTTTGGGTTATTCCTGCATCCCCCCCACCCCACCCCGGGTGCTACATAGTGAGGAAAACTGGTGAGGTTGTTTCTCAAATGCATTAGGCATGTGCTGAGTCAAACCAAGTATCTACAAAAAGCCAGAGGGGAGTAGCTGTCAACTTCAGAGGGGTTTTCCTCAGGTCCTACTTCATCAGAGCTTTGTCAGACCTATTTTGGGGGTGGGGGGAGTGGGTTGGGGTGACTGGGTGAAATGCGGCTGATGCAAAGCTGCTGAAGGGATCTCCTCTGGAGAGCTGAGGCAGCAATTTGGCAAACAGTAGCTGACCCTTCCAGGTCTCCTCTTGCCACCTGCCAACTCTGACATTTCTGTTGTAGGCACCTCCAGCTTTGGCTCCAACCAGCCCTGAGAGCGCAGCAGACTCCCTGGGGCACCCAGAACAGCTGGTGGGCCTTTCGGGGGACAGAAGGCAAAATGAGCTCGCTTTGGTTAAAATCAAGTGAATCATGGCTTCCCTTAACTAATCCCACTGTGGGATGGAAAGGTTTGCAGGCTCTCCCTGGGACAAGAAGAACAGAAGAAAGCGAAAGAGAAAAGAGGCTTGGGGAGAGGAGAGTGAAAGCCGTGTGGAAAAGAAGAGGAGGAAAAGAGAAGAAGGAGGTGGGGATGGACCCATGAGAAGCTGCAGGAAGGTGCAGAAGGTCAGGAAATCCAGGTGTGTTCCAGGCTCTGCTGCCCATCCTTCCCAACTCTCAGCACTGCCCTAAGTCAGTGCAACTGGCTGGCAAGGGGCAGTGAGGGATGGTGCTCCCCAGGGCTTGGAAGGAAATCCATGGTAGCTCCCTGGGCCCTCATCAAGCCCTGCTGTGTGGCACGGGGGCGCAGTGCACCTCTGCGGGGACACACACAGGTCATGTGGGTACTTGGTACTTACCCCATGGGGGTAAGGCGCCAGAGCCACCCTGGAGCCGGTGCCAGCAGTAGCTCTCTCCTCTGGGCCATAAACAATTCTTGTCAACGGTGTTCCCCAAAGAAAGGGGAACAAAATCCTGCCTCTTTCTGCCTTGATGGATTTCTCACAGCTTTCTGACTCTGTCATTGCACCAGCTGAGCTGCTGGGACTGCTGGGCGTCCACAGCTGATGTCCCCAATAAATTGATATTTTCTCTCTTCTGTCTGCGTCTGCCTTAGGCTGTTGTGTTGTGGGGAGCTGTTGTTTTGTGACAAATCCTCGGGGAGGAGTTTGGGATTGTCCCTTGTCCCTGCATCCTTTCCAGCCGGCATCAGGACTGAGTTGAGGTGCTTTAGGAGGGAAAGCAGCCCACAGGGTCACACGGGAGGGTGGGGGTTGGAAGGCACCTGTGGAGGTCACCCAGTCCAACATCAGCTCAAGGAGGCTCGCCCAGAGCAGGCTGCCCAGCACCACGTCCTGGTGTGTTTTGGGTATCTCCTAGGAGCAGCACCACGAGGCCAGAGCAAGGGCAAGATGTGGGCAGGGCACGGTGGCCAGGAAAGGCTGAAGGTCCTCATGCAGCCACCATCACCGGCAGCTTGCTGTCCCCTGCAGCCATCCTCCCTGCATACTGACTGGCAGGCAGTTTCCTCAGACCCCTGTCACTCGTGGCAATGGCAGACATGAACCTCCACTTTGGGCGTTGGAATAAATGCGTGGGCTCACTCAAAAAGCTTCAGAAGTGGCTCCAAGATCAGCCGGACCACTGCGACTTTTGTGCATCCTGGTGTGGTACAGGGGCTGCCCGCACCCTGACAGAGGAGGAAGGATGAGCACGCTCACCATCATCTCAGGAACTATTCTGCTCATAAGTGCATGTGTTACAAGTTATGAGTTACAGATTGCAAATTATGAAGTAGAGAATTTGTGAGTTTGATACCTGATAAATTAAGTGGTGAATGAGTGAATTCACATGTTAGAATAGTCTGTGCAAAGAGGATTGAACCCATGTTTGTTTTTTTTTGTTTTCCTAATGATCTCATAAAATATAATTGAATTTATAGAGTAGTTGTCCTGCAGATGTGAGAGATTCAAACAGATCATGACACTGCTCAGTCCAGAAGACTCTTCCTGTTGCTTTGCATGGTCTTCAGGACCTGTTTAGTATATTGAGAAGCTGCACAGAAAATATTCTTAATCTGTAACTTACAAGACCTGCCTTAGTATTTCTGTTTTTACAGTGCTTTCTGCAAATGAAACATGGAACATGGGAATCACATCTTTAGATTTTAATTGCCAGCCTTGGCAGTCAAAGAGAAAATTCTGCACTCAATATGTGGGCAATGCAGCGCCTCCATGGATTTGCTGGACATCACCAGTTGGTCCAAATTGGTGTGTTGGTTTTGGTGCATTTGGAGCAGAGTCAGCATCTGACTGAGTCCCAAACATCTGCAGGTACAGCATAAGACTGTCTCATGGTTTAAACCCCGTTGGCAGCCAAACACCTTGCTCACCCTCCCCTGCCCCGAGAACGGGGAGAGAATTGGAGGGGTAAAGGTAAGGAGACTCATAGGTTGAGATAAAAACAGTTTAATAATTGAAATGAAAATAATATTATTTTAAAAAATAGATAATACAAACAGGTAATGCACAATGTGATTGTTCACCACTTGCTAACTGATACCCAGCCCATTCCCGGATTGTGATCCCAGAGAAGCCAAGATCCCCAAACCACAATCCTGGAAGCGAGAGCCCCTGCTTCCTGGCCAACCCTCCTCTATACACTGAGCATGACATTGTATGGTATGGAATATTCCATTGGCCAATTTGGGTCCATTGCTCTGGCTCTGCTCTCTCCCAGCTTCTTGTACACCCGCACATGGACAGGACATGGGAAGCTGAAAAGTCCTTGATTTCTTAGCAACAACTGAAAACATCAGTGTGTTATCAACATTCTTCTCACACCAAATCCCATACTGAATCTAAAACACAGCACTATTCTAGCTACTAAGAAGAGAAATCAGCTCTATCCCAGCCAAAACAAGGACAGAGTGACAACAGTCCTTCATCCTCCAACAGTGCCTTCAGAAGACCCCAGCTGAGTTGGCGCATCTGCCCAGGCAGGGAACAAGGCCATTCCTGAGAAGAAAAGGAGACATGGAAACTGCTCTGGGTGGCTGATCAAGCCAGGGTTTCACTGCCTGTGCACATCACTCTCAGGTGCTATTTTCTCACTCAGGACTTGTTGCAGTCTGAACTCCTCTTCCCATCTGGATCACACAAGGTATCCTCCATTAGTGACACTTTGCTCTGACAGGCATCCTGCTGTGCATTGCAGCAGTTCGGAGCTAAATAATTTATTTTGGAAGCACATTTTGTACATGACTTAGAAAATGGGAGGGACCAGGAATATTGCAACAGTGAACTGTAGAGTGGACAAATCCATTCTGCCCTATAGTTTCTAAGCATTGCACTTTGCCATCCATTGTTTCAAAACTGCTTTCTCTCCCATAATTATGTTCAAAAGAGAAGGCTGATCCAAAGTGTTGTTGGTTTGTTGTTTTTTTTTTTTTTTTTTTCCAGGGTGGTTCATTGATTTCCATTTTTAATAATAAAGGTGAATAAACAAAAGGAAAAAAACCCCATGACAATATATTACCTAGCACTTAAAATAGAGAGAACGCGCATATATGCCACAGCACACTTCATCTGTGGACATCAAAGTGTTTCACAGAGGTCATAATCCTCATTTCAAAGATGAGGAAACAGAGGTGCTAAGAGGGAAAGTGGCTTAGCAGGTCAGTGGCAAAGTGGGGCAAGAGTCTCCCAAGCCTGTACTGCAGGCAGAGATGAGGGAGCGGAGGAGAACAAACCTGTCCTCACCTAATCAGGACAGCACAGGTCCCAAGTGCAGTGATGAAGGCACAGCGACACTGCAGGGAGAGCAGCAAACCATGCCACAAGCCATGGAGCCAGCGAAGCCTGGTTTCCTTCTGGTTTGTGTCTGAGGGTAGTTGGGGAGTTGTCTGATATTGGCCTTTAATGGTGCGATCATGGGGTGACACTGTGGCCTTTCCCTCATGAAGGGCACTGGTGGAGTCTGACTCCTCAGCTTTGTTGTCTGTTTTCCCAAAAGTTTTAGGTATTTGAGAATTTAGGAGCTTTTGTGTCAGGTGTGATCACGGTGAGCCAGTGGAGTCACAGAGAACATGTCCTTGCATGCACACACACAGACATGTTTGTCTTGGTATTGCAATATAGGGGGTACCTTATCCCATGGAACTATGCAATCAGTCAACATTTTAATATTGTAGATCCGCGGTTTTGAACTTTTTTTCTCTGCAACAGAGTTCTGAAGGTGGATGAAGGGTGGTACAGCGAGAATGTTCATGATGTTGATCCAGTAGCCACTATTATTGAATCTTACAGAAAAATGCTTCCCAAGGGGAGACAGAAAATTGGACTTCCAACTCCGTAGCTGCATGTTTTGAGCCCTGAGAGACTTGCTATGAAGTGAGACTCATTTAGGTTATTCATTTGATGAATAACTTGAGTGAGAAGACTTTGTTATGCCTGCAGCCATGCTGCCTTGGGTCATGGTCCTGTCATATCTCATTACCGAGAGAGGAAGAGGTTGAATGGGAATTTTGGTGTGAAATTCTGAAGTAGTGATTTTCAAGCTTTCTTGATTTGAGAACTCTGAAAATACTTTGGGAGGTCGTTCAGCCTCCTTGATGGTAAATTGAAACCTACTGATAAGAGGTTGGTTTTCCTAGCTTTAATGGACCCGTTAAAAGGAGGCCATGGATGCCACATGTCTGCTGGCCAAAAGTTGAAAGCAATTGCTCTGAAGAACACCCCTGGTACTTCAGGAGGGCTTCTCACGGTTCAGGAAAGAGCATCTTTCCCTCTGAGGAATAGAAGACAGCCACTCCATGAGTCTATAGAGTTTCATGGCATGATGTGGCTATGAGTTAATTGAAGATCTTGGAGTGTTTTTCATGAAAGCATTTGCCTCTGAAAGGTAGACACAATTTGGGGGATTCTCCCTCTCTTACTCGTATTGTTGGAAGCAGCAAAATCAATGGGAGCCAGGACCCAAGATCCTGGCTCTGTCTGTAGGAGAGCATCCATGCCCTGGTTGTGCACGCGTGCAGACGTCTGTCCGGGCTCACCCCTCACGTCTGTATGTGTGCAGGGTGCAGTTGGACGTGCTGTCCTCGGCAGGTCAGCTCTTCGCTCAGGGAACAACAGACTGTTGACCTTTGTTGCACTCTGTGCTACACAACTGGTAGCTACTAATCACGATAACCGCTTTGAAATGACTTGCAGTGTAACCTTCTGGTTAACAACACATCCCTGTCTGCTTTCTGCTTCTTCAAACGAGAGTTACAAAAGGTGGGTAGTAGGGGTAAGTTGTCTAGCTTGACATTCACCCTCTTTGACCTTCAGCTCTTTTTTCTTGATGAAGTCCATGTTACCCATCAATTAAAAAGACACAGCGTTGTGTTCTTAGCCCGCAGGAGGGTTGTGAGAGTTTTAATAATAAACTCTTCTAGATCATCAAGTGAAATGTGCTATATAAATGCAGATTAATGTTACTAGAAAGCCTGCAGGTTCTTTGCCTTGTGTGTCTCTTCTGTGGTGTCTGCCAGCAGACCTGAATACATTTGCTGCTCAGATTACTAATCTCAGATGTAATATATCAACTGAACAGACTTTTGTTCCTTATGTTTTAAATATTATAGTGCATTGTATCATGCAACCTATGGTAATACTGTTTAGCATCTCTGTTATTAGAGCATCTCTTCATACTTTTGTTGTTACAGGTCCCAGAGTCATCATGTATGGGCAGACCTCAAAGACCTAGTAGTACTTCAGTTTTCCAGATAGGAAAACTGAGGCCCATTTTCCAAGAAAAAACTCTGAGCCAGTGGTGTAGAAACTGGGTCTCCTACCTCTCACACGCTTTCTCTCCAAGCACTGAGAAACTGTGCTTTCAAAAGCACTGAAGACTATAAATTACAGGACCTAAACATGGAGTTTTCAAGTGAAAGTAAGTTTGCTAAACAGAATTTTTTCTCCCTTCGCGTGCTGTGAGAGACATTTCCACTGGGAGCTGCAGTGAGTGAGATCCCTGTGTGTCTGGTTACCCTTGGCACGATCTGAAGGGGGAAGCCCTCACCGATTAGCAATGGCTCCTATTCTACTAGCTGGATATTGAATGTTTTGCATCCCCAGGTGCTTTACTAATATTCTTCTCTTAACACTGAGCCTTTTCACTGGTTACCAATATGTTCCTCAGAGTAGCAAGGCTTTACAGGCTGTTGTTCAAAGAGAGTTATCTGGAGAACATACACAAATGTTCACACACAAATGATACCTGAAGATCCCTCTTCTTCACACCTTACTAGGAAAATACCCTTATTACTGGGCTAGGTGGTCATGGTAGTCCATCTTTTCTGTTTCATGAACCTAACATTCCTCACTGCCCAGTGGTCTGATGTCAAGATGAGCCAAGAAATATTTCCCTCCCTGCAGCCAGTGGGGGTGCTTTGAAAGGAGGTGTTGACTTGATCTCTGTTAGAGTGAAGATGGCCATTCCATGTCTGCCTTGCCTTTGGTGAGTGTCCTGGTCCCCTTTGGCTGATGCATGGCAGTGTGAGAGGTAAAGCAAGGAACAATCCTCTTTTGTGCCCACATACTGGTGGGATGCAAAATCCGCCTCAAGGAGGCAGGGGACTCAATTCCTTAGCTTTTCTTATTGGCCATTTTAGATGTTAATTGCAACTACCCAGCAATTATGGCACCTCATATTGGAGGTGTAGGTGAGTAGCTGGGGTTTGGGCATTTCACTGCTGGAACCAGGCACCTGAAAGGGAGGTGTGGGAGTTGCTGTCACCACACCTAAACCCTTTCCCATTCTGGGGCCAGAGTGCCCAAGGTGAGTAATTGTTATTGATGGAGGAGCCGCCTTGTTTGTCCACTGAATAAATAAAGCAGATTTTCCAGCTGTTCCCTCCTCCAAGTCTCTCCCAGCTCCTTCCAACTTCCCTACATCAGTTCCTTTTCCTAATCTCCCCATCTTTTCTCTGTGGCTTCCTCCTGCAGTTTCAGCTCTGGCAGGCAACTCCCAGGGTGATATGGACTTCCCAGCTGAAGAGGGCTTTCCAAGGGCAACCTGAACATCCCGAACAGTTGCCTGTACAATCCTCTTTCCAAAATCATCTGTGTCAAAAAGTGATGTTTTTGCCTTGTGTTGCAATGATAATATTTAATTGTTAGTTAAATATCGAGGTCACCAGCCACTCCTAATCCTAAAGAAGCACTATGCCTTTTAAGTGAGCAGTGCTGGAGGGTAAGGGCATTTACTGACCAAACCATCTGCAGAAGAGCTGATCTTTCCATTTGCCCTTGAAAGCCAAGGTCGCCTTTTTTTCCCCAGAGTCTGTGATGTGAACAGCAAGTTAGTGTCCTGCTAGAGTGGCTGGTCCTGAGGTGCCCATGTTTCCTGCCACTTGTTTCAGTAACTGCAATGATTTCAGCATCCTTATGAAAAACAATTCAGACCATCCACTGGATCTTTCCAAAAGCAGAAAACCAGCATGATGAGACACACCAAAACCCAATTTGAAAGTAGTACACTAGTAAAATGGACAGACCCTGCGGGCACTCTGGGTCAATATACAATAACAGCAGTGCTGTACAAAGCTTTTATTCCATCATAGCAGCTCTATCACATTGATTTGTGCCAGAGAATAGCTGAGTAGCTTTTTTATATGTAAATCCACTTCCTAACCTGGCAGACTTTACAGCACAAAAGTGTCAGCGAGATATTGGTGCTTATTTCTTCCATGTGTTCTGACAGGGATATGTATCCAGTCCTCTTTTCTGAGGGTACAGCTCCTTTAGAAATGCTTTTTGTGGAAGAGCTTTACTTGGGGAAAGAGTTATTTTTAATGACAGTTTTATGCCTTTCAAATGTTAAAGTCTTTGCATAGCAGAGGCACATGTGGTTATTCCAGCATAAAAATGCCTGTGTTTGCATGGTTCTGGGAATCAGTATAAATTATGCTAGCATGAACATGTTTTTGTTTATATGTTGGGAAAGCTGGCACTGTAATTGAATATAACTCTAAACAAAATGAGCCTGGTGCTATTTTTCATTCACAGGCCACCCAATTGAAATATATCCTCACCATCACCATATCGACAAGGGCAGCTGTGAGGGGTCAAGTGAGTCGGAGTCAGACTCATCCCACCACCTTCAGCTGTCCAACTCCAGCAACAAAACCTTGATGCCAGAGACCGTCTGCATAAAGGATTTTAGGATGGGATGAACCATGGTCTACAATAACCTGTTTCTATCTGCTGGGTTATAAAGGACCACAGATCTGCCACTCACAGTGTAAATATCCAGTATCGGCTAGATAAATCCCATGTTTGAGCCCTGAGATCCTCAGTAGGTCTCCAGACTGCCAGTCTCACCTCCCACTCACCTGGGCACAGTGCCCGCGGCAGGTATACGGCACCAGTCCCTGCTCAGCCTGTCGTAATTAAAAACAGCTTTATTATCTGATAGGTACCGACAGAATATAACCCGCGACACAGAAGGCTCCTGCCCTGAGGATGTTTCCCTGTAAACAGATGGCAAGCAGAAAACATGCCAGAAAAGCTCTGCCTTGGAAGGTTTGTGATTCCTTTCCCCTTCAGACGTAGCATCACTGCTGGCTGATGCAGGCTTCAGTTACAGAAGAGGTTTTCAAGGCTAAGGCAGCGTGGAAAGCCTGCAAGGGAAAACAAGGGAGGGAAAAAGATCCAACCAATTAGTATTCACCAGTGGGGATTTTATTTCAGCCCATCCCTCTCCCTCTGTGCTTAGCATGGTACGTATACACCATGTAGGAGACCAGCTCTGCCCAGGCAGACGTAGCATCCACGCAAGCTGGAGAAGGGGTGGGGGACAGCACATGCTCAGCTTAATTTTACAGACTTGAAACAGATTTTTCCAGCTGACATCATGACTTGTACAAGGTTGGTGGGGACGTCGGCAGCAGAGGTGGTAATTAAACCCCTGGCATTCCAGCCGGAGGCACGGTCATGTCCTGCTTCGTCTGAAGCAGAGTTGGTCTGACACAGCAGAAGCCTTACATAACCAGACCAGATTTTTCATTTTTGGAGCAACAGTTTGAGAAGAACTACATATGAAGGATTTTTCACTATTTATAAGCTGGAGAATGAGCATACCTCTGTCCCCTCCTGTCTCACACTTCGTTAGGTGACATGCACATCGGGGAACGAGGGCTCGTCTTCCAGCTAAGTACGCAATGCTTTTGTTTGCATTCCCTCTTGTTTTGTGTTGGGATAGCAAAGGTTTGCACTGGCATGCGAGACATCTTCTTCTTGCTCATCTACAACTGCAGTCGCATTTCAGAAGCATTTTGGCACATTGCCCTGCTGGCAGTCAATGACTGCAGTAGCAGCTTCTTAGGCTGAAATGTTTTTCTTGCAACGCATTAGCCCATCTCTGTTATTGCACAAGCTTTTCTTTTTTCCCTCATCTGTTTTGGCCATATCAGAAAGTGTGAACTCTTTTCAAAGAATCTTTAACCTTTTTCAACATTTGGAGTGGCCCTGAATAAACACTTTGTTAGGGAAAAACTTAATGGGAAAGACTTAGTGTGTTTCTTGGCTTTTTATTCCGGCTGACACAATCTCTTGCAGATGAAGGATTACAATAGCAATAGTGCAGCGATACGCTTACAATAGCATGGTGCATGCAAACCATGATTGTTTGTAGTGGAAAGAATCACCCTGATGTACCTACCAGCCCCTGATGTGTTCATTGCTTATATATGAGTGTGCTTTCCTTTTAGACCCACTCATCGTGTGGTTTCCTGGAAAACAGAAGCTTAAAACTGATAGGCATTTTCTATCACCACTGAATAACACTTAAAACCATGGGATAATTAAGGTTGAATGCTTTAATTCATTGGTTCCCTTTTCAGGTAAAACTATTCATTTAACCAGTTTAAGGACAATAGATGACTACCTGTGAGTTCATCAGCTGTAAATCTAGGGTGTAAAGTAAAATAAACACATCATAAAACTTCTGCCCTGTTTCTTCCCACCTATTCTTTAGACTATTCATCTATTTTGGGAAGCTCATTAGTTCAAGACTTTAAAATCATGGGCTACACATGAAGAGCAAGTACGATATGCACATGGAGAGGACTGAGGTCTTGGTCTGAAGCAGGGGTGGGAAAGGCAAGATGTGGGCATCCTTGGTGAGGAGTGAAGTGAGCTAGAGAGTAGTGAGCTGGAGGTGGGGGGGCATGCATGTTCTGGGAATCACTGCTCAGGTTCAAAGCACTTATGCAGATACTTGCCTGTAATTATGTATTTAAACCCAGACCCAAAGCAGTTAAATACCTGCACAAACATAAAACTTGTGTCACTAAACATGTGGCTCTGTGCATTGCTGAATCAAAGCCTGCAGAGTGAGGTGGGTTGTGGCAAGAGGATTTCTGGTCTATAGGCTTACACTGACTGAGGCCAGCATGTCAGAGCGGGACTATTTTGTAGAAACTCAGCTACGAAATGTCAAAGTCTGTAGAAGCAGTGTCCAATTAACACCTTTAATCTCACTATCTCAAGCCTTTTATCTTCAAATTTTCTTGGCTGTTTGTTTGTTTTCTTTACATCTGTTTACATATACGGAACTGAAAGTTTTTCTGGAAATGCTGGTATGGCTTTTAACTGTAAGAATGATTCACTGAGAAGAATTAATTCAAAGATCTTGGCATCTCTTTTCCTTGTAATCTGTTGGTGGATATTCTGTGATTTTCTTGGAAGGTTTTTCCCCCTGAATGTGCATGTTTACACTCACACCCACATAGACTCACACACATTTGCAAATGCAGACACTTCCCTCTTCTTCTTTTGGAGCTTTTAAGTTCTGGAGCAGCACATCTGACCTGTATGATTAACCCTTTCTGCTATGTATCACCTTTATTTGTGTCCAAAAGCACGATGGAGCTTTTGAGGTTTGTGGGATCCATCCTATAGGTTTTTGTCCATACCATAAACCCCTCTAAGCTTCCAGCACAGAGCAGGCACACACAAACCGTGCTTCAAGAAAGGTCTGCACTCTGTGCTAACTCCTGCAATTGTTCAGGCTCCATCTGGGAGACTGCTGGCTGGCCTGGGTCAAACCAGCCATTTTTCTAAGGAATTAAACAGCACAGATCTGCTCCCAGGGCCCAGGATTGTTCCCCGGTGTTGTTTAATTTATTAAATATTGTTGCTGATATAGAGGTTATAGCTTGCTCACACTTTAGTATCTGTTAGCAGCAAAAGCAGTGAGTTCTGTCTTAGACTTTGTAAGTCCTTGGGAGTATAATTTACGTAGAAAATTAAGCCCAGACCTTGCAGTCTGTGAAACAAGCTCATACAGAGCATAAGGGGTAAGATTTCCCCACTGGCCCTGTACATGAAACCTCTCATGAAACTTGGAGTGGCTCATCACTGTAAACATTGGTATTACTTGAACTATTTGCTTTGTAAAGCTCGCGGTTTCACTTGAAATTTAGGCACCTAAAGAGAAATCAGGGTGCTAAACACCTTTGAAGAGCAATACCTTATTTTTTCCCTTGTTCTGAAAAAGGTCATTTATGCAATGCCAGAATCCCTGTGGCTTAGTACTTTGCACTGTTATTTCAGAAGTTAAAAGCTCTTATGGTGCTTTTTAATCACCGGCACAGCGTGACAAAAAACCTAGTTGCTTTGCAGTGATGGTCATATCATTCAGTACTGACAGCTCCCTTAGGACCTGTGCAAGGTAACTAGCAGGCTGTAGGTGAGCTGGGTTTAGCCAAATAAATGCAATGTAAGGAGCCTGCAGCAGAACATGGAGTCACTCTGTAATTATGCTCCCAGGTTTTCTGCCTTGTCTATGAAACAGTCACAGGAACAGGACAACTTTTATAAATTCAGGGAGGGCCAAGATTATTATAACTAACTATAACAACACTTGACTCTTTGAGAGCTTTTATCCAAGTGTCTCCAAGCCCTTGCTCTTCACAAAGAGAGATAAATGTAATTATCACAGTTCTAAAGTGGGGAAAGCTGAGGTTTAATTAACTACTCATGGATATACAGCAAGTCAGTAGCAAAGATGGGAATAGAAACCAGTTTTCCTGACTCCCATTCATGCCCTAGTCACTGGATCCTGATCCCATCTCTATCGGGTAGCAACTGCAGTGGGATAAACAAGACAAAAAGTCCCAAAGCTGAGGGTGGCCCAAAGAGCAGCCAGACAGCCCCATGGCCAGCTGAAATGGCTCTGGGATACGCCTATTGCCTATGGTGTGGCATTTTGTGAACCCGGACCGGCACTGGGAACCTGCACCTTTTATGCCTGAGAGGCCAGTTTGTTTCTCATAGTTTTGTCCTTATAATAATCCTAAAGTTTGTTTGTGGGAAAGTGCTCCTGCTGTGGCATCGCCCACCCAGCTGCTCTCTGCCTCTCCACCACTGCAGCTGTGCTAACCTGGGACTCCTGGCTTTATCCCAGTTGGGAAAGTCAGTGGCCTAGGATGAAGCCATAGCAATATACACTCTACGCCATCCACTTAGGCTTCTTGCTTTCCAGCCTGCATTGTTTTTGTTGTGATCTGCCCACCACCACCCATGCAGCCTCAGCCACTGAGACCAGCGCTGGACGACTCCTTGTTCTCAAAAGCTGAGCCACACACCTGGAAGAAGAGGCTGTACTAAGAGGTGCAGACATGAGATAAACCAGGCACTGATCCCTCAGAGGTGGCGTTTAGCCACTCTTCTCCCAAAAGGCTGAGGATGGAGAAGGATAGCCTTAAACTGTTCTGTTCTGAACAAACAGTGCCAAAGCAGAGGAAGGGATCTCTCTTTCATCCCTCTTGCTGACTCCAGGCCAGGTATATTCAAAGTCTCTGTTTCCTCAACAGGGCGCAGAGCTGTGCTGAGCTGTGTCCTCCTTCTGTACCACCAGCTACCATAACAGCTCTGGAAGTCAAGGTGCTTGTGGCATCTCCACAGGCTCTCTGGAGGTCTCTCCACCCATCTGACTTACACTTTTTTTTCCCTACAGTTGTGACAGAAGTTGTCTCGGCAGATGAGAATCCATTGCTACACAAGCGACATCCCTTTCCTGTTTTGGGTCAAAACGTAACCTTGAGCTTTTGCAAGAGATCAGACTCCTCTCCCTGCGGCTCCCTGAGCACAGTGGTATATGTCTGCAGTCATTTATCTAACTCCAGGAAGCAAATCAAGTTAAAATGCCCAGAATGAGATTTTTCTAGCATTTACTGATGACTTACTACATTGCAGCAGTGAGGCTTTCAAAACAGGAAGGTGTTTCTACTCCAGGCTGAAATAACACGCTTTAGCACAGCCAGCAGCTAGCTTGCTGCTCACACCCTGGGCAATACCTGCTTTTGCTGAGAGTAGAAGTAGGTACAACCGTGGCAAGGGGTGACTCTGATGGCAGAGAGAAACCTGTAAATAGCAATCGTCATTTTTGCTTCCAGACACAAGCAGAAGACCTATTTAGCGTTTGCTCAGCTTACTACAGGACAATGTATTTGTCATTTTTATCCCACTAAAGCTTCAGGGTGAACGAGGATGGGGCTCCAGCCAGACACTGTACCGCAGGAGGAATGTGGGATGGGGCAAAGGGATTAGCAGGGGCACAACAATACGAGGGCAGAAAATACGCAGGTGTTGCTGTGGAGGGAATCACAAAGTGATAGAAAAGAAGGGAATTGGCTGTCTGTAGCAAGATTGGAAAAAAGTCAGAGGAGGGCTGGAGCTGAGGCTCAGGTTAGAAAGGAAGTTCTCTGAGGCCACATCTATTCTAGCAAATTAATCACACCCAGGGCCCTTGTCTGGTGTTGAGGTCAACCAGCAGAGAAGAGCTTGTGTCCATACCATTAAACTCTCTCAGCTGCTAAAAGATGATGGCTGACTCCGCTCGGTTTCCTGGGAGCTCTCCCTGGCTTTTTCTAATTCCCAAACCATGCCCAGAAACCTTCTGGAGGAGCATTAATCTGCACAAGCCAGAAACCTTCCAGGAACAGCCCTGAGAATTGAATTTCAGTGCCCAGGTCTAGTATTGGTCTATGCTCGCGCAGCCAAAGTCTTTGCTTAGCCTTTGCTGTGGCTTCCCTTGCCTGGATCTGATTAACTCCTTCCTGTGGGCAGCTGCCAGCCCCTCTGAGCCACAGGTACGGGAAGAGGCACCGAAGGGATGCCTGTCTCGAGAGAGGCATGGGTTGGGTGCACAAATGCACACAGATGAGGGGGGTTTCCCTGCGCAGCTCCGGCAAGGGAGGGCTTCTGACATTAAGAAAGGGTGGACTTGGCCAGACCAGGCATTGAATGTGGGTTACTCATTGCAGCAGACCATGGAGAACAAACATAAGAGCCCTGGAAGCCGTACTGGCTGGTGCTGGTGGTGTTGACAGAAAGGTAAAGTTGCTCTTTCCTGCAGCAACAGGCACTCCCCTCTGCCCATTTCACCAGCCAAAGCAGTAAGCCAAGCTTTTACAGGTTCTCCATCCCAGTCCCTCCTGCTCCTGGCCAGATCCCAAAGGCAGCAATGATCAGTTCTACCTCTATGGCCAACAAGCCATGAGCTGTGGCTGGTTATGCCGCTGTCACGTGTTCTCCAGGACAGAAATGCATGTGGTGGACACTTCTTCTGTTCCTGGTTTAAACGTACCTTTGAAAACTTGCTGCCTTAACTAGGTTGAGCTGAAGTGGTCACTGACATTTTTGGATGCTACATACATATACATGCAGGTACATGTATGTATCCTCTATTTAAGAGTCTCCAGTGTGACTTTGTATTCATGGCTTTCAGTTCAGATGGCACTCGAAGACACCCACATGCTGTTTTTTGCCTCAAGTGCTTAAAGAGAGAACTAGAGGCTCTGGTTCCTTGTTCTGGTGGCATCCTGATCCATCGCCCGGCTACCTTCTTCAGATGAGAAACCTCCAGAGAGAGGAGCTTCAGGAGCAACATCCAGTAAAGGTGCTTAGTTGTGTAAAACAGACTGAAGACTGGAGGAAGGTGGCAGCTGTCATCTGAAGGTGCTGTAAGTGGAGATGCCGCTGCAGACCCCTGCATCCCTTCCACTGTGCAGATGCCAAAGGCTGTAAGAGGAGCCCTGGGTGTAGCACAGGTTTCAGTCGTATCTCTGAATCCAGAAGCTATTCTTGGACACCACCTACTGGCATTTTCCCTAGTAACTATTCTCAAGATGAGCAGTTGTACAGGGTGTCGGTGACTTCCCAAACCTGGAAGAAAAGAGACAAATTTGGTCTTCCCTGACCTTTTTAGTGAATGTCCTGCTTATTTTTCCGAGAGGAAAGATGCCCTGGGGCCTTGTGAAAAGCCCTATTATGTAAGGAAGGGGTTTTTACAACTAGGAAAGGGGATGTCAATGCCAAAAGAAGTGCTGTGAATAGAGGCAGGTGAAAGAAACAAAAAAAAAATTTAGAAAATGAGAAAAAAAGTCTGCAGTCACTAGTGTGGAATAAACTGGAGTTCTTCACTACCACAGCTCTGGAGGTGGGGGCATTTTATACCCATCAAGCGCCAGTTTAGATAGCTTTTCAAGACACAGAGCATTTAAGTCCATGATTTTTCTTTTCTCATCAAGGTTTATGTGGCACTGAGAAAAATAAAAAAGCTTTTTAGTTGGCTGCAGCATTTTAAAAGAGAAAGGAAGAGGAGGTACAGCCTCTGACTGCTCTGCTTTTCATCACCAATACCAAAACCCATAGTGCTGATGCTTATAATTCCTGACAGTCATGACAAAAAAAAAAGAACAAAAGCCTGTGGTGGTCAGTCATCCTCGTTTGCACAGCAGACAAGGGCTGTGCTCGACCTCTGCACGTGCTGCAGCACGCAATGGGAAGAAGCCTCGCAGCTGCAATGGCTCCTCATGGAAGGAGGAGGCAATTCTGCTCTTCCTCCAGCTTTCTGTCCGTGACCTGCCACAGCTGTGGGTTTTCAAGCAAAACAACCCAAGCTCCCAGTGTGCCCATGGGTCCTAATTGCTCTGAGCAGCCTCAGCTGGGGCCTCCACCCATACCCTCTGCCCAGCAGCACTATTTAAGCTCAGCCCTGGGCTGCACTATGTGGCTTGGTCTCTGGTTTTGCTGTTCGGGTGGACTCTTTGGGATGAGTTGTAGCTTGTCTCCAGTCTGTTTCACTGACTGTAACCCCTGGACTTAGTGCACCCCTTTGCTGTGTCTGGGGCTGCTGATAGAAGCTGCCACCAGCACCTGGCTCTGCTCAGGTACTATGGGTTGTGCTTGTGGGTGAGGGCAGTGCTTGTGCTGGGGGTATTCTTGTCCTCTTTGTGGGGCACTGCTGCTCCCTGACATAGGTAAATGCTATTGCTACTCTTCCACTTCTTGTCACTCATGTAACTATCTCCTTCAGGCTTTTTCAACAGAAGCTTCTCTTGCTACATGTATATTTTTTTTCTTACTTATATTTGTTTCAGAAGCCACATCATCTAATATTCTTCTCTGGGGAACAAGTCTAGATTTAAAATCATAAACTGATTTATCTTCCCATGAGAAGATGGAGAAGGTTATCAAGCCATCATCTGCCCAAGGCCTGTTGAGACTCCATGTTGCCTACCACAGGGTTCCTGAGCCTGTTCACCTCCTTGCTGCCTGTTAGGTTTCTGCCCACAACCTGTTTTCTGCTTTCAGTTAGGTGGAGATTCAAGCCCACTGATTTTTTTACATCTATGTTCCTCTTCTGTTCTCAGGATGCTCTTGCAGGTTTTCTTTTTTTAAGTTCCGTGGATGAGATGGTTTTTCTGAAACATCTCTGCAAATTGTATTGACTGATGAGATCTTGCTGTCTGTGACTGTCATGAAAGAGTGGTTTTGAGCAATAAGCTCTAGCCTTACCCAAGGCACAAAGATCCCCAGATAGTCTACCTGGGAGGTCTTAACTTAACACTCATCCTTCTGGCATGGTCTGAGCTCTTTTCCAAGCTCTCTTACTTTAAAAGACCAGTGACCTTTTGGGCATAAGTCTGACTCTCACTGATGGCTGGGAGGGCATAAATGTAGCAGGGCTGTTCTGGTGCTGTGCATCCATGTGTCTGAGTAAACCATTAGTACCTGCAGAGATCCTGCTGGTATCTCTGGATAGCATTCTGCTGATGGTCAGAATGGTGTAGGTAGGAGAGTCTACTGGGCCTTTGAGGGTTTATTTTGGCTTTGAATACTAATTTCCTTTTCTGTTGGATGTGGAAGTTGGTGTATAAAGAGGTATCTGGCAGGTGGAGGAGCCTTTGGAAGTGGAGCTTCTTCAGTATGGTGTACATTGGGTGTGAACCCATAATGTAATGGCTTCTAATACGAAGAGTTTTATGAAGTGATTATGATGCCTCTTCCTCCAGCAAAACTGGAATTATCTCTCTTCAAACACTTCCACTTTCTGTTGTATGGCATATTGCAAAAGAAGGCTTTCACTGCTGTGCCATATAACCCAGGGCTCTCCTTTCAGATGAATCCTGCCAAGTGAGAGATGTGTTCCTGGAAAACGCTTACAAGTCCTGAGAGCATGTCTCTGGCTTAATAGCTTTCTCTGATTGGGCAAGTACTCTTTTTATGGCAAGTAAAATCAGAGGAGACTTACAGCCTACACTGATATAATGTGGTCTAGCCATGACATACAGTCCTTTCATTATAATGAATGATGGATCTAGTTGTTATTACTTTGTCTTACTACTGTAACAGGTAGGTTTGAACTGCACTTGCTGCAAAGGATGAATGCATTAGGAAGGAAAACACTGGAACTGTTGTGGTTCAAACCCACTTAAGGAAAACTGTTGCATGCCAGGTATGGGCTAATTTACACTGCAGGAAAAAACCTTGCTGCTGGGGTTTGCTCTCTTCAGTGTGCATTTCCTAATTTTAAAGGTGGAATTCATGTGTTCTGCTTCTCACATTATTGATAAGGTCTCTTAGAAGGTATCTGTGGTCAGAACAAGTCTTTTCATAATTAATACTAGCCCTTGATTCCTAGTTGCTTACAGGTGGTTGTTTAAAGTAGATCTTATATGTGCTGGTGTTTATACACAGGAGCTTTGCAGGGCCATGTGGTAGACTGGCAGATTATGTAGCCTATAAATAATCTGTTTTGCAGCAATAACCTTTCTATGTCTTAAACAAAAATACACTGTGAGAATGATGCTGTGCTCACCTATAGGACCTGACTCTGTAATTTCCATAGACCTTAAAACAAAAGTCATAATATGCCTCAACTTGTGTGACAGTCTGAGTTTCTAATGCTGATGAAAGAGGTGTGAGGAGTAGGGACTGACCAGCCAGCCACCTGTATTATGTATGGCCTATATTACATGACAGTAAGGTGCCTTAGACTGTGAGACTGCCAAAGCCCTGTACTCAAGGTGCTTTCAGATATTAGGAAGCTGTAATGCAGAAAAGGATGTCTTATTATCCAGAGAGCTGACAGTTCAGCTTGCTCTTGTGCCTGGGAAACTGGCTTGCAGTGATGACACTACTGAGGCTTTGTGGATTTTGACTGTAGACAAGCCTCAACAGAATAACCAGATCAAAACTGCTAACACCATAAGTTTCACTAAAAATTAATTAGTAGGAAAGAAGAAAAGGAGGAAGGGCAGGCACTGCTTTGAAGATTGAGTTGCAAAAAGTAACACCATGATAACCCTGAAGGGTGTTTGGACTAAGATGATTTTTGGTATTCAGTGAAAAATATGGTAAGAGGCAGATGTAGCAGAGTTGATGCTATCTCTTCAAGGTGCGCAGGGCTGGGACTCTCGTTGGCTCTCTGACACTGTAGGAGCTCAGTCCTCATCAATCTGCTGCTAGTGGTTTTCAAAAGAGGTGGCTGATCTTGCTGCTGACCTTTCTGGATGCCTGTTCTTTAGACACCTTCTGATGTTCCTTGAGGAAGGAATTCTAGTCTCTTCAAAGAACAAGCCTCTTCTAAGGTATCTCAAGTCTAAAATGGAGGCTACCCCAAATCACCAGATGCACTGGGAGTAGGTCCTCATCTACAGCTGCAGGAGTGGACAGGACTCAAGTTGTGTGAGGCAGGGCCTGGGAACCTTTGTAAGTTGAAAAAAGTTTCTGTAAGAAGCTGCATTTTACCTTCTTGAAATGTAAAGCCCTTGTCTTCAGCTGTCTTTTCATGGGCATACTTGCTATCCAGCTTGAATGAGAGAAATGGTCTACTGCATGACCCTGGAGAGGCTACAAGGTGCTCTGTGAGGATCTAGATACATGGGTGTGCATACGCATGTCTACAATAATAGATACACTTACTGCAGGCAAAAAGGACAACATTGTTTGCAGTTATGGCTTCCTTATGCTTTCTGCAGAGCTCCCTTTCTTCACTTCTGACTTAACCAAAATTTCTTCTTTGGCTGTAGTTTTCCCTTGTTGCCATTTTCCATTGTTTCTTGCTTGCCTCAGGCTTAGCTTGTTTCTGAGAAGTTATAGTACAAAAGGTCTTGCTGGTTTTGACTAAGTTTAGGAGGAAACATGTTTTGTCTTAAACTTCTGACTGAAATAACTGTTTGATTGTTTTAACACTTCTGTGTTCTGAAAGGCAGCCTGGAAATTAGGTTGGAAGATCAACCTGGAGCAAAGGGTATGCTTTTTTTTGCTTTTGAAAAGTAGCCATATAATTCTGAGTTATAGGTCTGAAAATCTTTATTTTCATCCTTGTTGTGGAAGAGGAGAGGGTAGAGGCTGGCAGAAACAGCCTTTAGAAATTATATTTTTCCCTAGGAAGGGGACAGGGCAGTTGTGTGGAATAATGAGAACTGAGATAGGTGAGCAGATGCAGAAGCAAGGATGAGGGATGTGGGGAAGAGGGTGAATGAAGCTTGTATGGTAACATATACACAAGAGAACCAGTTAGAGGGACTGCTGTCTAAAATTTGCCACAATAGACAGAAAATGTCAACCTCTGCATTTCTGTACAGCCAGCCAAAAGCTGCCGAGGTTGTTCCCTGCCCTGGTCCACAGAGTTAACTGCCTTCAACTTGTATTAGCTGTGCCAGGATCTTGCATGGTTAAGACCTGCCTGACGTGAATGTTTTTAACAGAAATACTAATATTGGTGTGAATGTGAATGCATGGCTGAAGACATCAGAAAAACAGTGGATGAAAGGTTAAAGGAGTGGCATGTATTAATTGCTGCAGAGTCACCCATGTGTCTTATGCAAATAACCAGAGGACAAAGAACTGACAGCCTTAGAGATAAGGTGACTAGATGACCAACAGCACTGAAGCTGTGAAATACCCAGATAAGGATAGCAAAAGACTCAATTTTGCCTGAAACTCTTGAGGGGTGAGGCACAAAATCATAGTATCCACTGCTAAAGGGTATAAAAGATACATCCAAAAATAGAGGAGCCTAGGAGATGCAGTGAGGCTGTGATGGTGTTATCCCATGTGCTTCCTGCTGCACACAGGTGATCCTGGCTAGAGGATGGATACAGCTCTGAGCATGTGAGTATGTTGGTGTGGGATTGGGTAGAATCAACTTACTGGGTTCTTTTTCATAAAAATTGCTTTCCCTGTCTGCAAGGTCTTGCGATGAGTTTTGTTCCACAGTGATGGAACTAAATGTTCCAGTTCTGCTAATGATTCACGTAGGAGGTGATATATATCCATGTGATGGCATTTTATATATACTCCAGTTGCTGTTAAGAAAATACCTAGATAATTAGATTGCAAAATTGCTATGTTAAAGGAGTATTCACGCTAAAGTCAGGCACTCAAATACTGCGAATCAAAGTTGTCTGTTTAAGCTTCATGCTGCCCTCTTGTAGGAAAGCTACTGCAATCAAAATGTTTGCTGTGCTTCTCATGTTCTAAATGCTCAGCTTGAGATGCATGTTGCCCGTTTGAGAGATGCTGTCAATTATAGGTGACACTACTGCATTTAAGCATATAAAGTGCCACAAAAATGCCATAAAGAAAATCAGGCCACCCAAGTTTCAAAGCAGGCTTTCTGCATGAGAGGTTCTTGCTGACCTGGATGCTGCAGCTATAAAATGAAGGCAGCTCTCTGCTCTCACAGAAGTCAAGCTTGTGCTCTGACTGCAGTCCAGGTGCCTTTTCTCCCTTCCTATCCATTTCTGTTCCTGACTGGTCCCATGGGCTCTGCAAAATGGCTTTCTACACCCACTGAGGGTTTATAGATTGCTGGGCTGCTGTCAGTGCAAGGGGCTTGTTTTCTGGGTGCTTTTTGCTCTTTCTCATGGGGTTGTGGGGAGAAAAAATATAAATGCTTGTGAAGCATCCAGGGGTGATAGTGGTGAGGGCAGAGAAAAGCTACCCAGGAGGCCAATATGTCTGTATTCCTGAAATCGGTAAGGATACAGAAGTGATGCTGGCCAAAAAAGTACTGAATGGATGCTGTTGGTTGTGTCATGCCTTCAGTGAGGAGGACATGGGGGAGCCCTGTGAGCAGCAGTGGTGCCATGTGATTGAGTAAAAGCTTACAAAATGAAGATATCCAGCCATATAAATGTGTCCTTGTTCATTCCTTCTTAACGCTGCCATTTTCATGGTCTCTTCACAGTCATCCTCTTTGAAGGGGTGGGTTGCACTGGTGAGTTTCTAGTTTCTTGGACTTGTACTCTTCCTGCCAGCTCCTGTGCTCCTGGTCTGATGCTGCCTGCCAGATACTGCTGCAGACTCTTGGGCTGCCCTTGAAGGCAAACTTACCAATGCTTAACCAGTAAGTGAGAACATCTGGGGAGAATATTTTCTGTTGTTTGTCTCATGAAATTTAGCTTAGAAGTGCATTGTCTTTTTTCCCCTCTTTCTCTTACAAGAGTGGAGCAAGGTTTAGTTTTGAGTTATTTAAATGCTTACAACAATGTCCTTAGAGTTCAGTGAAAAGATTTGGGGATCAGTCAATGAATGTTAGCATAGTAGCTGCCTTAGTCTGTTTGTAAATAAGTGGGTAGTGGATTCCTATTACTGTTCTTGCTCCCTCAAACCTAGGGAGGTTTCTCCACTGCAAAAGGGTGGATCTGTTCTCCAACAACAAAAAGCAGATGATTTTCCTTCTTAAAATACCCAAAGGGGTTTGCTAACATAGATCCTCTTCACTGTGTGCCCATCCTAGTGTGCCTGGTCAAATCCCATCCCCTCTAGCAGTGTGGAAAGGCTAATCCCTGGCACTGAAGGCATCCAGATTAACCCACTGCAGGATTAGGATGCTTGATCTGTTAGAAGATTAGTATATTTGGTTGTCAACATTTGCTGAACTTGAAGTGATTTGCAGTGAGGCTGCTGATGCTTGGGTGCCAGTTTGGCTGGCACATTAGGCAAGGCTGGAGTTAAAGGCTGTAAAGATTAAACTGGAGCTCTGAGTGTGCAGAATGCATTTTGGATTTAAACCCCTCACTGCTGATGGGGACAAAAGGCTTTGGCAGCCTGGTCTGGAGTTGCTGAGCTGCTGCTTTGCTGGGGAGGTGTTCAGGGTAGCTGTGATGGCTGTGTTGCAGTTCAGTGTGTGTCAGGGCGAGGAGGATTTCTGACTTGACCCCGGAATCCCTGCTGGTGGCTGCATCTGGGACAAGGAGTTGTACCAGTTGTCTCACATCTGCATTTGGGACTCACAGAGCTTCAGGGCAGCTCTTCCCTGCCTGTGCACATCCTTTGGTGTTGAAAGCTTCTTTTCATAGGCTATTTTATTTTGAGTTGCCTGGCTGGAAGTGAATATAACTACTACCCTAGCACTAGTTTTGTTCAACTATTTGTGCTGGTCTCCAGATGAGAGATAAACACCTCTGTCCTAGATGAAATTAGAGTCTTTCTTGGTGAGGAAAAGTAGGTTCTCTGATGCTTTGCTTTCTGGAGTTTCCTGCTAATGATGGTGTGTGCCATTAAGTGGGTGAGCTGCCCACAGATGAACTTGTCTCAGTTCCTTCACAGTGCAAAATGAGTTTATTTTGAGGGCAAGGCCTCCACAGTGGTACCTTTAGGCAGAAAGCAATTGGCTTCCACTTTCTGTGCTGGGACTCAAACTGTCTGTGCTCATAACGTCTTATTTCAGCTACTAGCAGGGGGATTCATGTTTTAAAAAAAATCTCCCTCCTGTCAGCAGGGTGTTAATTCCAGTGTAATTCCAGTCTGCTCATGCTATCTCAGCACCTTGTAAATGCTTACACTGCTTTCTAGCACACTGGGGAGTGACAGCAGAGCTGTGGTTCCATTGCAACCAGTCCTGCTATGGTGTGTGAACGGGTGTCTGAGGTGCACTGATGCTGGTGGAACACGCCATTGTGCTGCAGGGACTGTGTATGGGGAGGGATGGGCATGGTAGATCTCTTCTTGAAAAGCATCTTTTTTCCTATTCCTTTTTCTCTGGGAAATTACAAGTGAGGGCTCTAAAGATAAACCCTTCAAAGATATTTTTTTTTGGTAATACAGGAAGAGTGTGTATATTCCTCTGCTTATAAGTGGAAAACTGCCATGGTGGTAAAATAACTGTTAGCTGGAAACTCTTTTCTTCCATCATGACCCAGGTGAACACAAATTTACATTTGATTCAAAGCAGCTTGTCTTGAAAAGTACTAAACACTGGCTGCATTGTGGAATTGGTTCCGGTGATTTCATTCAGTGTTGTTGCTGAATATTTCTATTTCAAGACACATCATTTTGTGTATGTGGATTATATCATGCTTCCCTTTGCTGTGTGTACAAACATCAACAGCCATTTCTTGATTGAAATGTATATAAGTGCATTTGTCACTCATCCAACAATACATTTTTTCTTTCTCAACAGGCCAGCAAAGAGATTCAACTGAAACCCATGTGAAAGACATAAGTCTCTAAAAGATCTTTCAGTGAAGATCCACTAGAAAGGTAGGGCCTTTCCATAAATGCTTGCTTTGAGTTTGACACTGGTATCTTAGAGCTATAGCTGTACTGAGCATTCCCACTTTCGGCAGTGCTGTGCAGCCCAGTGAAGCACATGCTGTTCAGTCTTTAACACATTTATAAGCACTAAGTACATCCCTCTGTACTTTACAAACATACTTTAGGGGATTTCTGTACAGCTGCATGATAAAATAATTTTAAATATTTTATCCAAGGCCTGTGTTGCAACTTATTCTGAAAAAATAACTTCTGAAACCCAGAACATGGGCCCTAAAGCTTCAGCCTGGCTTACTGCAGCAAGAAGACAAGGCCGCTGCTATGGTGGCATTGCTTCCAGTTGTCTCACTGCAACAAGACAGATGCATTATGAAATAACCAGCAAGAACATGGGACAGCAAAGTGTGTTGGTTCTCCCACTTGGCCAATGCTTCCTGCATGGAGAATGTGCCCTGAATTTAGATCAGCATGGACCTAGCTGATCAGCTGTGCCTAACAGGCATGTGTAAGATAAAGTTGTCTGTATTAAGTGAAGAATTTCAGACCACCCATTTGTTGGATGAAAATGTAATGTCTGATGTTGTGTTGAGGTTGTTTGGACTATTTGAGTAAAAACATATATATGCATATATACACTATATATAAAGTGGGCCATAAATAAGACAGTCCAGTGTGGAAAAAGTGCATTGTAGATTTTAATATACTAGGAAGAGAGGACCATATGATGTGTAATGGTTCTGCTTGTATTTCAGCCCATACTTGCTGTAATAGCACTTACAAAACTCTATGTGAAGGCAGTTTCTAGGACATGAGGAGAGTCACTGTGTACATATCTGGGGGGATACAAACTGGAAAAAAGGAGAAATATGTTAATGCCAACATGCTGTGAGCTCAGGCCTTTGTCTTCAAGGGACAGGTTATGTATGAGCAGTTCTTGTTTGTGATCGGTGTGTAGAGCATAATGTATTGTCTGGCTGATATGAAATAATCATACTTAAGCCACTGGTTTCCTCATCAGAATACCTTCAAAGGGTGGACCTCAGATCTACACAGATAGGGTAGGCAATGGCAGTGCTGGCTGGATGCTGTAGCTAGCAGATCCGTGTTCATGTAGGCTTTGTACCCCTATCCCAAAAGTCAAGGAAGCCCCAGCAGGGTTTGTTCCCAGCCCCATGATGTTGCTTCTAATGGGTGATGATAGGTGCCAGTTTATTTGTTGCCCTTATTTGACATGGGGGAGTCCCCAGCAAGACTGTCTGCTTGGTAGGCACTGTAGTTGCACAAGGTAAATAACACTTTGATGCTGAAGCATATCTTTAATTGGATATAATAGTTTAAATATTAGGGGAAACATGTAGAAACATAAAATGAAAGGTGTGAATGTGCAGTCCCGTACCAGGCAGAGGTGCAGGTGGAGACTGATCACCTAGTGTGCCTTGCTCTGCTTCTGTGGGACTGGCTTGCAGGGCAGGAGCCTTTTCTGTATCTGGGAACAAAAAATTCCTTGTGCAATATGCTTGAAACCAATCTCTCAAAAAAAATCTCAGAAAAATCCATTTAGCACTCCAGGTTTTGGGTTATCTTCTCACCTGTCCTTTTGGTTCAGACATCAGGAATGTTCTCCCTGCAGGAGAGTCCTTCAGATCTAGGAATTACTTAAAGCCCAGCTTTGAGGCCAGGTTAGAGGATTTTTCAATAGACTATGTGTTGAACTGCAAGGAATAGATATGAAGTATAAAATACAGGATTACGAATACATGTGCTTGCTGTGTAAGAGAAGCTACTCTTATCTATACAATGTTTAACACTATAGAATGTCCCCTGAATGCCAAGTTTGAAGGAGCTTGGCTTTCAGCTGCCTCTGGGGCTATAGGAAGATCTGTAGCTGCTCACAGGATCCAGACCTTGCTATGTGTTAATCTCCATCTTTCCCAAACCCCAAGTCCAGGCTTTTTTGCAGCTACCCCTGCAAGTTTTCCCTCTCCCATACAGGAGGGCTGCCCTAGCTATGATTTTGAGATCAGTATTTTCACTGGAGTGCTCCATTTCCCTCCTTGTGGCAGAGACAGGGAAGGATGAAGCAGGCGAGAGCCCATGAGTATGCACTCATTAGCTTTTGTCTGCCAGCAAGTTGGGAGTGCGTGTTGTTGAGGCTGTTATAAAAGGCACTCGTTAAGTAATCGCATTTCTCTTGCATAAGTACTTGTTTTTAGGAGACTTTAGCCAACTGAAGGCTGCAGCTCACAGACAGAAAGCATGTTTAACTACCATGTTTTTTTAAATGCATGATTATTAATCTGCTGAAAGTTGTATAAAAATCTCTTTAGATAAGGTTGAGTGGCAGAGACTCTCCAGTGCTGGTGGTAGCTGAACTACAGCCGTAAGACACTGCTAAAAACCTGTGGATCCTTGTAAGTAATATTTCTGATTCTTCTAAAGTGTGCTTGTGACTGAGAACTGCAGGCAGGGAAATATTGCAGATGTTTATTGCTGGCAATAAATTAGAGGGAGTAAGAAGGTGAGAGACAGTAGTGAAACTATTGACTAGTTTTAAAATAAGGCTTTCCTCCTAGATTTCTGTAAGAAAGTGTGGGTTTCTCTGAAGCTGTGTAATCAAATCTCTTCTAAATATGCTAATAAAGTGCGGTGAATTCAATTACAGGTCTGTCCGGAGAACATAGATTTGGCCTGACAGTGAGATCAAAGAACCATCTAGTCCCATGTGCTGGTTTAGAGTGGCCAAAAGTCAGTGTTACAGAAAATAATATAAGAATAGAAGTGTTCAGTGATATTTTCTGTCCTACATTTTTCCCAGCTTGCAGAAATCTGCAGATCATTTTTTTCCTGATCAGAAATGGTATCTTTAATAGTATAAGTGTGTTTTTCTTTTTAGAATTTGCTAATTCTGTATATCTGTTGAAGACAATATGTTGCTTTAGGATTTGAGTGCCATAAATCTAATTGGGATTTGATATCTTGAGTTAAATGAGTTCTTCCACATAGGGTCTTAATTTTTTAAAAAAAGGTGGTTTTCTGTTTAGATGGAACTGAAAAGGGAAAGCTTGTATAGATTTACAGAAAAGAGAATTGCACTTCCCACTTCCCTGTCATGTGTCTGGATGCAGCTCAGTCCATGAACAAAGCCTGGAACTATAAAATCATCCACTGAAGTGGGAACTGGAATTTATTGTTCAAAGCTGAGCAGCTTGGAACAACTAGGTTGTTATTCCTGCCAACCCTGAAAGGCATTGAAGTGCCATTGTGTAGAGAAGGCAGCTCAAGTGCTGAGCTGTAAGGGGAAATAAAGCTGTTGCCCATAGTGTGGATGCATGTATGCTTACTCTTACAGGTGGCACAACACTTATCCATGATAGAACAAATGCTGGACTAATCGATACCACTTGGGAGAGCTCAAGTCACTACTTGCAAACCTTGAAAAAATGTAGTATGTAGATTTTACAATCTGTAAAGTTCTTGAGGCCTGCTAAAGCATTTAAATCTTATTTGCAGCCAGTAGATGAGGAGGTAATCCCACCAAGAGAGGCTATTTTGTAGGAGTTACAGGATTAGGGAGGTAAATGTGAAAAATCTATATTGAACTAAAAGGCGCTTGGCTGCAAAGCCAAGACTTTAATGTTTTCTTATTTCTTTCCTAAAGTAGGCAAAATTGATAGGCCTGTTTGCTTCAGTAAGACTGTAATAGTGATGTAAGACAAGCTGGAATCACTCTTACACTTGCTTGCTAATTATTTAGACATTAAAAGCTTTGCAATACACCTGAGCTATGTGTCTTGCACTATGCCAGTAAGGGAGAGGTGGTGGTGGAGCAGACTGCTTGCTGGGCCCTCCATGGCTTTCTGCTTCAGCTCTGCAACCTAGCAAGGTCTCTGCTTCTGTGGGTCAGGGTTGTCCAGAACCCAGGCAGTCTTCCTGGGTGTCTGTAGTGTTTGTTCTTCATCTGAAACTTGTATGGGGGTCTTTAGCCATTATAGTGCTGGCAGCTGGCCGAGGTTGGTAACAGTCTCTGACAGGTTTTTCTCCAGATCATTGGATTACTTCATGGCCTTGGAGAGTTTACAGTCTTAAAAACCCATGAGAGACTATTAAAGACACTACTACTAGAAATCCTTGAGCTGTTGGAAGAGTATTCTGGGGAAGTATCAGTTGCTTGCCCTGATTTTGGGCTATTTTCTGGGCTGCTGACACTGACTGCTGTCAAGAGAATGCTAGTTGAAAGATGCTCCTAGCCTATGCAAGGCCTTTTCCATTCTTAGGAAAACAGCACAAATAAAAGTCAGTGGTTAACTGTGGAATTTACAATGTTATTTCTAAAACAGTCTCTAGGACATGAAACAAACCCAGGTCTTTGTTAGGACAGCCAAACAATATCTGTAATTTGTTGCAGGGTAAAATGGATGCTATACACAAGCTGAAGATTTTGGTGATGTTTCTGTCTCTGGCTACTTTCATGGTCATGGTGATACTGAATGCTGGAAATGCCACTGGGATTTTCAAAGGTAATGCAAGCAAATTGTTCAGAGGTGGATTTCATGCATTCTGTCATTTAATTATACAAAGTGCCTCAGATGGGATAGATCTGTTTGTTACCTCATTGCTTCTCCAAATATACCTTGATCTGTGAAAGATAGAAGTAGCTGGTGCACCTTTCAGGTGTTACAGCCAGGTGCCTGAGCTTTATCCAGTCCTTTGAAATCCAAATAAATGGTCTTGTCCCTGGTGAACCTGGGCAGGTAAAAGGCAGTCTTTGCATATGCTGCCCTTGTATCCCTGGTGGAAACTGTTCAGGCTGCTTCTGTGGGTTTATACAGGGCAGTGGTGCTTGGTTTGAACACTACCCAGCTGAGTCTGACAGAAATGGGCACTGTGCCTCTCTGGCTTTCACATGCAACTAGATTTTCTGGCTCTGTATAAGAGGGAAGGTGCTCAGGGTTTCCCTCAGGGACAGTGATCCCATAATGGGTGTCTAAAGGCAAGTCAACTGCAGCACATGGCTTGTTTTCATCAAGGGCATCCTCTTATCTCCCTCAGGTCCACTGAGGTGTGGACTAAGCCTTGAGGAAGATTGCAGGGTGAGGGAAATCGGCAGTCTTTCCCCATCCTTAGTATGTAGCAACACTTTTGCCTGCAATAACATTCCCCACCACAGGTCTGTTCAGAACAACCCCTGGAAACATCTCGGCAAAGTACAACACTGACTTCACACCAGCTGGCTGGACTTTCCTCATCTGGAATGTCATCTATGCCTGGCATCTTGCCTGGCTTCTCTACGCCTTGTCAGGGATCTGTCGAAGGTATTTTTCCCTGCTTACAGTATAAATGAGGGACAGTGGCCCTTCCCTTCTGTAGCTCAGTCTCTTACCCCCTCTTCCAGGGTTTCCAGTCAGAGTAAGCCCACTGCCATTCCTCTTAACTTGGCATGCTGAAGCTCTGCTGCTGGAACATCTTAAGTTCAGCATCCAAAGCTGGGAAGCGGTTCCAGGAGAGGAACTGCTCTAACATGTGGACAGGTTACAAAGCACATAAACTTCTGTGAGGCCTGGTTTCCACTGATTCATGTGACTTACCCAGTAGCTGCACTTACCCACTAGTAGAAGCCCCCCATGTGGGCAAAAGTAATGAATTATGGAGCTAATGATTTGAGTTTACTGTTATAGATTAGAGAATCAGCACTGGGAAGTCTCTTGGCTTGTTAAACTGGACTTGAAGCTCTTCCAGGGGCTATGAGATCAATAACTGCTTCATGCAGTACCATGTAATAATCTGTAATATTCTGATATCTTCTGTGGGATAGACTTGCACTGAAGCTCTTCTGTCAAGGAGGATCATGGACTGCTTAGTTTGTCTTCTGTGTATCTGCTGTTTTCACATGGCTTGTAAGAATTTGCTCAGTTGATACTGACCAGCGCTGAAGGTTGAGGGAAGCATGAAGTACGTGTTTGTACAAGAGTGATCAAGTCTATACACATGGATGTGCACACACACAAAATATATATGCACTCAGAATATGATCCCATAAACCTTTTTCCCTGGGAACTGGGCTAAAATCCCATGACCATACCGTTGCTACCACCACCAGTGGCCACAAGCTTTGCAACATCTGTGGAGCAGTCCTTAGTACCTGCTAAATCTGAGATGGTACAGTAGTGGTGCACAGACAGGCAAGAATTTCTTATACCGTGGGACAATGTCTTGATGGGGAAAGCCACAAGGACTGTATTGTGTCAGAGAAGGATGCAGAGGAGAGTCTGATTTAAGCTTGAAATATTTAACTCCACTGTAGAGTACCTGTTAGTATGAGGAAAATGAGGCCAGGAAAGTTTGGTTGGTCAATGCAGGCATTGTTTTCCTTTTTCCATACCCACTTTTCCTGGCAGGAATGAACTTGGATGTGTCTACATAAAGCCAGACTTGCTGCCAATACCTTTTTATGTGGTGTGGATTCTGAATAACGGCCTCAATGTTGGATGGCTGTTTCTGTGGGACCGAGAGTAAGTTGCCTTTTGTTACAAATGCCTTCTAACCCTCTTGTTGGGACTGCCCCAATATTTCATTTTGCCTTTTCCAACTATGTATGAAGACTTAATCACAACTGTAAAATGTTGTGGCAGGCCTTGGCAAAAGGTAGCCTTCATTAAAAGTTTGGGGCTTTTGCACTATGTTTTCATCTTGCTTGTGAGGTGGATTGGTTATTGAAGTCTAAGAGCTCCTCAAAGCTGCTGTTCTTCCACGTGTTTTCCTTCACAGGTGAGAGGAGCCATGCTTCTCTTCGTAAATACGGTTAAGCTGCTTGCCTTGGATTGTTTTCATAATCATGGTCACGTGAAGGGCTTATAATAGCACCACTGTCAAGAGGTGAAGAAATCAGTTGCAGTCAGGAAAATAACTGCATGATTAACAGAGTAAAGCAGCAGTATGTCAAAATGAGGGCTACATGTAGTGATTACCTTTATTAAAGGCTGATTAACTTAAAGTCAGTAAAGGATGAACACTAAAGCTGTGAATTAAGGCATTGTGACACCACTGAAAAAAAGTATTGTGTATTGTGTGTGCATTTTCCTTGTCCTAGATACCTCCTCCCAGCCCTGGTGTTCCTGGCAGCCCTCACTTTTACCACATGTGCCTCCCTCTTCATTTCGCACCAAGCCTTGAGCATGCATTCCTCGTGGTTTGTGAAGGGCCACAAAGCTGAGCTCTGGCTCATCCGCATCCTGGTAGGTGGCATTTGGGAAGCTGTGCTGTTGGTAAATGCTAAAAAACCTCTGCAATGCTGAAAGTATCAAGAATGAAAGGTTCAATGGCAGGACATATAGGTAAGGGAAGATTTTTTTCCCCTAACTTGTCTGCTGCAGGTGCACACAGGCTTAATTGCATCTGCTTCCTGTCAGACATCATGGGAATGGTTCAGAGCAAGGTATATCCCTTGTACTTCTCCAGCTGCTACAGAATGAAATCTTCAGTGAAGTATAAAAACTTCAGCCCAGACTTATGTTTGGGGGTGGAAGAATATTTCTTGCAGAGGGAGAAGCCATTGTTAAGGGTGGCTTCTGTTGCTATAGCTGATGATGTCCCTGGTATCTAACTACAAAAAATTACATATTTCTTATATGGGGAAGTGTACACTGCTCAAAGCTTCAAATGCAGCAGTTTTGCCAAATTCTGGAAGAAAATTATTTTTCTGCTGTCCCTGAGAAGAGTGGGTGTTTGGCAAACTGCACAGAGAAAATAAGATAAACATACTCATACTCCATCACTCCTTGGTTCCCTCCCTGTGCCTCTCCCCTAGCTCAAACCTCCCCATCCAGGACACCTCACACTGCAGTTCCTCCCATGGCCGCTGCGTGTGGCTTAACCACCTTTGGTTCCTTTGCTTGATGTAGACGTTGTTCAGCTAGGAAGTGGGTCAGCTGAAAAAGCCCCTCCAAGGATCTGAGGGTTTTCAGTGGAGGGGGAATCTGCAAAGCTGGGAGGCTCTGCACACAAGTTCCTACTGACCCTGATGGAAATGTGTCTACATCGCTTGGCACAAACTGGGAGCAGGCAGGTGTTCCTTACACCCTTGTACTGCATTTCCTGAGGCACCAGTATAACACAGGGAAATGGGAATAGCTGGCTTCCCCATCCTCACTTAAGAGTGACTCCAGCCCTTGATATTGCCTGCTGCAGGCTCCATGTAGCAAAGATGTTTGCTGGAAAGTGGTTGAGATTCAAAAAAACCGGTTCTCTTTGCCTGTTACAGCAGCCTGGAATGACTGGGATTGGCAGCCAGGCAGGCTGTGCGTTGGGGTGTGGGTGGGGAGCCCCTGCTGGTGTTGCTAGTATGGGGAATTCTGCAGCTGCCACTGAGGTGGATCTTTGGGGACTCCGAGGCTTCAACTCCTTCTCCATGTTGAGAGACATTCCCTATAATGAGGTCCAGAAGGCTGGTTTGACTGCCCCAGGACCTATGGCTCACAAAAGACAAGCAGGAATTACCTTTTTTATCACTGCTTGTCATCTTGTTGTGCTACATGGCAGGTCCAGAATGGGCTGGCGCTGTATGCAACGTGGACCACCATTGCCACTCTGCTGAACTTCGCAGTTGTGTTGATCTACAAGTGGAACGCGTCCAATGAGACAGCAACGACTGCTTCCCTAAGCATTCTTGCTCTTGGCCTAGTAATATGGTAAGCAACCTCATGGGTTCCCACCAAGCCTGAAGGACCCTTTCTACATCTCACAAATAGGTTGGACTGTCTGTCCCTCTACCAACACAGGGTACAAAGGGCTCTGTCACAACGCATGGCAGATGAACAGGGAGCCTGGGCAGAGCTTTTCTTCCCCAGTCCTCAGCAATGCAGATAAGCATATGCTGTGGGCCCGGAACAGGTTGCATGAGCCCAACCTGCCCTAGGTTTGCAGGTAAAGGCTTGATATGGAAAGCATATGAAACATGGCTTTATTTTTTCCCTAAAATTACCTTTGATAAATTTTATTAGTCTTATGAGTCTTAGTAAATGAACAATTTTGGACTCTAGCTCAAACTTTCCTGAAAAACATTCTTTGTCTGTTTCCTTTCTTAATCTTTCTATGGAAAAAACCATACAGAGAAAATGCTTACTTTGGTCACTTTTTCTTCACAGGTTTTATCTAGAAAACTTCTTTCTTGACAAGCATGTCCGCTATAACCTTACAATCTACCCAGTGGTCATAATAGCTCTGACTGGTAGCACATGCAAGAACTTCTCATTTTCATCCCCAACAACAAATGGCATTTTTATAGGTGAGTCTTTTGGAATGTTTCCAACTCTTATAAAAGAAGGCCAGTAAACACTTCCACATCTTTCCTGTGTATTAGAGGCAGAAAGACAGACTTGCCTCTTGAAAAGTAACCTTTATAAAAAGCAGAACTGGGATTTATTTGAAGGTATTCATTTTGCAAAGTAAAGAGAAGAGCAAAAGTAACTTCCATGAGTCTTTGGGCTGGATTCAAACCTTGTGTTGCCTCAAGTTCACTTCCCGGTACAATATGTTTGCCCTACAACTCTCCATCATTCACTTGGGTCCTCTGCTGGTAGCTCCATCTGGAGGTAGGCCAAAGGAAGAGCAGGGCTGGGATGAAGGCTGTGGACTTCCATTTGCCCTGTATCACTTGGGATATAGGAGCAGTACACGAAACCCCACCTGCAGTGCTGTGTTCAGCTCTGGGGCCCCCAACATAAGAAGGACATGGACCTGCTTGAGCAGGTCCAGAGGAGGCCACAAAGATGATCAGGGGGCTGGAGCACCTCCCCTGTGAGGACAGGCTGAGAGAGTTGGGGGTGTTCAGCCTGGAGAAGAGAAGGTTCTGAGGTGACCTTGCAGTGGCCTTTCAGTACTTAAAGGGGACCTATAGGACAGATGGGGAGGGACTCTTTATCATGGAGTGTAGGGATAGGAGGAGGGGTCACAGTTTTAAACTGAAAGAGGGTAGATTTAGATTAGATATAAGGAAGAAATTCTTCCCTGTGAGGGTGGTGAGGCCCTGGCACAGGTTGCCCAGAGAAGCTGTGGCTGCCCCCTCCCTGGCAGTGTTCAAGGCCAGGTTGGACAGGGCTTTGGGCAACCTGGGCTAGTGGAAGGTGTCCCTGCCCATGGCAGGGGGGTTGGAACTAGGTGATCTT
Source organism: Strix aluco (assembly GCF_031877795.1). NCBI lineage: Eukaryota > Metazoa > Chordata > Aves > Strigiformes > Strigidae > Strix > Strix aluco. Next base: position 10,017,011 of record NC_133933.1, read on the forward strand.
TAAGGTTTCTTCCAACCCAAACCATTCCATGAATCTACAACTCTGTTTCTGACCCAAGGGGGGGCCTGTATCTAAATTTTACAATGCAAAATCCTGCGCGTGCTCCTCTCCTACACAGAGCTCAGGCTAGCCTTAACAAGTTTTCCTGGGATTATTTGGTTGCTGCGGGCCACTGTAGCGGAGTTGAGTGTAGTCAACCATTGTAAAAGGGCTTAAGCTGTCTGAATACTGTACAATCAGTCTGACAAAAGCTATGCTATTATGAGTAGCTTTATTCTGTCATGAAAGGGACTGAGCTGTGCGAACTCTGAATCCTGCTGTAGCAGTTTGAGATGCTTATTCCCACCATAGGGTCAGCAGAAAGGAGCATGTTCTCACCCTTCAGCCTTCCCACTGCCATGTACCAGTGGCTAAAACTAATTTCTAGACTGACACCGCCATTGCAGCCATCCCACTATGTGTTCCCTTTTGCTGTAAAGGCAGCTGGAGCCTCATAAAGCCTGAAAACACCCAGCAGGACTTAGCAGAGCCTGTCTGCCAAAAGTATGAGGGCACTGGAGACTCACCTCCTGATGGTTATGGCCACCAGGAATGTGAAGGTATGTGTGATCTCTGGCAGACAGCTGTGTTCCTGCAGTAGGTGCATTTCTACCAGCAACACTTCATTCCTAGTGGTTCAGCTTGTTTGGCGGGTAGGACAAGAATGTGCTTTTCCCAGACTAGTGCATGTTTCTTTATATAGTTCAACTATTCTTGGAGTGTTTTATTAATGTAATATTCTTGTGTCCATAAAGCCTCCCCTTTTAAAAATGCCTGACCTGGAAGCATTGGGCAAGTTTAACTCTGAACTCTGTGAAATACACCTCTGATGGGGGGGGGGGTGGGTAAAGGCTCCTTTTCAGGGGGGTTCTCTTCCTCTTTCCCTGAATGCCCTCCTATACTGGGAGCTGGGGTATGATAAAAGGCACTGATTTTCTCTCATGCACTAACATGCTTCTGTGTTTCTTTTCTAGTTGTTCTGCTGGCAATGACTTGTTTGATCTCTGCTGTTCGGCTGGGACTAGTCATATGGAGACACTGTAAGAGACCACTGGAAGCATCAGAAACCCCAGACCCATCAGGCACAGTGGCCTGAGACCTCTGGCATGTTGTGGCAGACACTTTTAAATGGAGAAAAAAGAATTTGGCCTCCACTGATTTGTCCTTCTACTATCAGTTGCCTTGTGCTCTTCTCTGTTTCTTTCTATTCCAAATGTGGATGGCTTGTGTCTGCAAACCTGTCCTGCATCCATATTCCTTAAAATAAGCTACTCACAGCCCCACCTTGAATCTGCATTCTCCTTCATTTGGTTTGACTCTGGCTCAGTGCAGGAAAAGGTCTTTCAGCTGAACAACCCTCTGCACCTTTGTGACGACTGAGCTGTGGTGCTCTGCTCCTGCCAGTGCAATGAGGGCTAACAGGCACTGGGCAGGCTTGCACAGTTCATATTTTCCTCAAAGTGCAGCTCTAAGTGAACTGTCCCTGGGAGTCAAGGTGAGCAGTGGGAGGTCTAGCATTCCTTTGGCCATGCAGTGCTGGGTATCTGCAGGCAGCGACTGCTCCTGTTCCTGCTTCTCTTCACCCTGATGGGAACAGATACTACAACTCTAGAGATCTACCTTTGTGGTGTCAGTTCTGATGTTTGATGTCCAAGGGGGGGGAGGAGGAGTGACTGAATACTTCTGGCACAATTACAAGCCTTCAACCTATTTCAGCTTGTTGTAGCTCTGGAAAATGTAGACACATTCACTTTTCAGCATACAGTAAGGTGTCTACCCTGTTTTTTCCTGACTTTCTCAGCTAAGTTAGTCACTGTCAGCACCCCTGTGGACCCCCAATAACAGCAAATGCATGCTGTTCCTGCTCTGCCTGTAAGACAGAGGAGATTTGGGCCAGGCAGGAGCAGTGGGTTGCCTTTCCCTGAGCTGTGCAGAGTGAGCAGCTCACAGTTTGTGCTGGAGGGTGGTTTGTAGCCACTCTGGCAGGAGGTTGGATGTACAGATGAGATGATACCTGATCTGGGGTAAAGCCTGCTGCCTCAAAGGAAACCTGTTTAAGGAAAAAAAATAAATTATTTGAACCAGTAGTGTGAGTTCATCCTGGATCAGTGTTTTCTCATGTGGCTTCACCACTTCTGAGTTGGTATTAGGAAGCCTAAAAGTGGTTTAACTGAACTGTTGGACCACTGCCTCTATTTTCTGTGCCTATTTGAGAGTTGGTGGTGCATCACTGGTGTCTGGAAAGTGTTTCTATACAACAGGTGCTTTCAGAAGCTGAATATCTTGCAGTATTATTACAAAGGTAGATTCTTCTAAAAGAACCTTTTTTTGTTTACAATTTAACAAATAACAAACATAATTCTTAATTTTGTTCTTTGTAAATATGGATGTAATGCAATTCCTGTTGTAATTCTCTTGTGTTGTCTTATTTTCAAATAAATCAGCTCATTCTACCACTCTTCCACTGTAAATCACCTAAAGCAACTGTCCTGGCTCTGACCTCACTTGTGTCCTGCTGTGACCTTGGTTCCTTGCTTGAGTTGGTTTCATCACTGCAATGCTCCTGGATGTAGCTGCTTCCACTGATCATGCCTTCATCAACTGTAGAGGCAAAGACTTGGGTGATGCAGATTCCTATGTGTGACTTAAACTCCTATGCCTAGCACCTTGTTCATTAAACTTCTATTTCATAAGCGCTGCCTTGCAAGAGCCCAGCTAGTAAATTCCCAGCCTCTCCCTAAGCTGCTGCCTTTCATACAGTGGTATTAAATCCACAGGTGTGTGGATTAAGGGGCAAGGTAAGGAGTTGGTGTGAGGCTGTGCAGCCCTGGAAGGCTTTGCATCCTTGCAAGCTCTGCAAACAGCTCCTGGGTCAGGGCAGCTGCACTACCTTTCTACAGGATATTAAACAAAACTTTCAGGGACTTTCTTGGTGTCTGTAGTGGTCAAGTGGCTAGAAACTATACCACAGGATACAATTAATGTATTAATAAGCTGAGGAGAGTCAAGGGGGCTTCTGTAGAGGGAAGCAATGTCTCTCAAACCTCCGAGTTCTCTGAAGCACTCAAAAAGCACATAGCTAAGGTGAACTGTTTTATATTGCCCCTGGCTCAAGAGCTGTGGCATAAAAGGCAATGTCCTCCCTTAAAGTGGGAAAATAGAGGTGGTGTTTCTCTCCAGGAAGGGAGGTTGTTAGTGACATGTGTGATTAGACCTGGACTGGATAATGTAGTCAATAAAACCAAGGGGTAGTTTGATGATGGACAGTTATGCTGAAGGAGAAGGTTGACTGGGGAATGGCAAAAAGCTCTTGTGAAACTGAAAGTGGATAGTATAAATGATGGGTGAAAGTTAGTGTAGGTATGTACCAAAGGATGCCTAAGGGGAAAAATGAGGCTGTGCTTTGCCTTTCAAGGGCTGTGCTCTGATCTGACCCCTGCCACTCCTGCACAAGAGCTTGCAGCTATGGTAGCCATTCTCACCCAAATATTTCTACATCTGGGAAACCATTTATCAGGGATGAGTAGGAAAGGAATAAAACTGAGAACACACTTGTACCTCTTTAAGGCCACTGTGCGCCCACATCTTGAGGGCTTTGTGCAGTTCTATGCACTTCCAGGAGATTATTAAGGTTTGGGAGAGGTTTGGAGAAAAGCAATTGTGTGAGGGAGCGAGATGTCTCCCTGACGGTCTGTGCACCCCAGAGCTGAGGAGCAGCTTGGGCAAGGGGGTGTGTAAGCTCCTTTCCCGTGGCCACCTTCTCATGCATGGCACAGGACTGAGTGCTGCTCTTCACCCTGCTCTTGCCACTCTCAAATGAGCTGTGAGGAGATCCTCAAAGGCCTTTTTCTGAGTGGTGATGAGGTGCTGCTGCAGGATCTGGTTAATCTTTTGCAGACCTCCCTGTGAGAAAGCCTCAGCAACTGCCCTGAAATGATTAGGCTGAGCTTGCCCTAACCCCCAATTGGCCACCCACAAATAGGCTCCTGATCCCCAAAACCCCCTCCAAGCACTGTTTCCCCAGAGCTGGGGCAGGCAGAGGTTCTCATAGCTGTCCCCGCACGCAGACCTCCAGCCAGCTTTGGGAAAAGTAGCTTTCCTTGCATCTGCAGCAGAAACAGGAGCCTAAAAATACTCTGCCTGCCTCTTTTTCTTTTAGCTGGGGTGGAGGGAAACAGATGGAAAAATAAGTGTGAACCTTCCTCTTCCAGCCTTGGGGCTAAAGATAGCCTCAAGGCTATTTTTAAAGGCCTTTTTCTTTTTTTTTCTCAAATGCCTTATTTTCATTTGTTTTCAAAAAACACTGATATGCGTTTTTGCCCACAAGAGGTTTTTCTTTCAGCAAAGCTGCATTTCATGAAGCTGGAAACCTGCCAGCTTTTTAGCAAAAATAATCAGTTCAGCCTTTGTTTCCATGAGTGATTATAGGATTTGGGTGAATTTTACCAGATTTAAAATTTCTTGGAAAGCTGGTGGCCTTAAGAACCTAAAGCCGAAAAATGAGTTTTGTTTCTGAAAAGGTCCTAGCAAATGCTTTTGTGTCTCATAGCTCAGCCTGGGATACAACCTGTCCTCTGGGCTGCCTTGCCTCTCCATAGGGCTGGAAGATGGATGGGGCTGGCATGTTCCCAGGACATGAAGGCATACCTTGCTTTCTGATACCAAAAGCTGGATTTACACTTGGCATCCTCTGAAGGGATTCACTCTGTGGCTAAATGAGGGGATAGAGGAAAGCAGGGTGATCTGTAAAGCACCACTAGGTGGACAGCCCCAGTGCCGAGTCCAGGGATGCTCGGGGATGCCTCCTTCCACTGGCTTGGGCCAGCTCCTGCCCAGACTCCTTCCTGCTCTGTGCCTGGAAGCCTCCATCCAAGGGTAACCTATCAGTTTAACAATGTTTTCTCCAGAGGGCTGTATCGGCTGGGCTGGATGTTGCTGAAGCTGTGAGGCAGTTTTTTTCAGTAAAAGTTCCTGGGAAAATCTGATTTGGAAAAATGATGCATGGAAGAAGTTGTGGGTCAGGGGAAATATGCATTTGAACTGAGAGAGCAAATGTGTTAATTCAAAAGGAATTTTTAAAAAAGGGGGTTATAAGCCCCTGGATCAGGCTCTCATTAAAGTCCATGCATCTTCAAAACATGCCTTATTTCTTGGATTAGGGCTCAGCCAGCTCCTCCTCAGCCACGGTGAGAGTGGAGGAGATGCTGGGATCAGGGCAGGCTTCCCTTTGACACCTCCCACCAGCAGCAGCATGCTCTGGGCTGTACTCCCAGAGTCTGTCCTGCCCACAGCCCCAAGGCACTGCACTCCTCTCGGGATGCTCTGGGCTGCAGAGCTCAGGCAGAGTGCAGGCAGGAGACTCTCCTGGGCTTCTGAAAACCAGAGCACCCAGGCAGAGGAGATGTTGTGTTATGATATAATTTGTTCTTGGTGTGATGCTACCCTCAGTACTAATTACTTTATATTAAAGCATCTGTGAAAAGGAATAATAAATAAATAAAATTGAGCCTGCTGGAGAGAGGAGATGCTACACCGTGGTGTAAAGCACCAAAGCAGAAAGCAAGATTGCCTTTCATCTGCAATTCAGAGCAATTTTGCAAACCCATCACCCAGCTGCAGCCAGGGACGATGGGTGTAGCAAGAAACAGGCAGCAATACTGAGATACGGGTGCAAGTGACACTGGCAACGCTGGCCACCACCACCATAGCAGGAAAAGATGGATGAGACTCTTGCTGGTGCCTTGTCACTTCTCAAGGCATCTCATTGGAGGAGCATTGGCCGTGGAGAGGAAACACAAAGTAGGCTGGCTCAAAACATGGTACCCTGAATGCTCGTCCTCTGGAGTTGGAGCAAATCCAGCCCTTGCTGGCTGCACCTCCGTTTCCTTATCTGTAAAGCAGAAATGAACAGGACAAGCCTCTCCATGGCAGACTGTGAAGATCTCCAGATAAAAGTGCCAAATACATACGACGATGATTAAAGGCATCGGCACCCTTTACTATGCACACAGTCTAAACATGCTCAGGCCATCCCAGGCTCTTTGAAAACTGTTAGATGTTTTCAAGCTAAATATTTATTTTATCGGCGTAGAGCCAAGACTGCCCCATGTTGGGAGACTAGCTCAGCTCCCTCTGTCAAAGACATCTCAGCAAAGAGTTACGGGGTCAGGCAGGGCTCATGCATGGGCTGAACACATGGGAAAAAATTCTGGAGCAGCCCAAGAGCCCGACCCTGCTCCCAGCAGAGCCAGGATGCCAGCTGGAGCACGCATCGTCCACGTGATAGCACGAGGGGTGTTCCTTGCTCTGAAGTTTGACCCAAAACCCTTGAATAGCCACACAAGGATGCTGTGTTTTCTCCCTCTTTGGTAAGAAGGTGTCTTGAGGACCTTTGCCCAGGCAGCTGGTACAATGTGATGTTTAGCCAACTGAGAAGGGATGTTGCCCACTCAGCATGTGACTGATTAGTGTTAGGGAACACTGGAAGCGACAGTGACGTTAGCTGGGAACTTGGTTTGTTGTTGCCCAAACACAAGAGTGACACAAGTTGTTGTTCAAGCCTGCCCTGCCCTGCCCTGCCCTGCCTGCATAGCTGCTCATAGGCAAGGCAAGCCCCGAGCCTCACGCACCATCCGAGGCCACCACCGCCCTCCTGTAGCCGTGAGCAAGATCTCAAACTCCTTTTCCGCTGCAGGAGAAGAGTTGTTAATAGAAGCGGATGCACGTGGCACAGTCTGTCCCAGAAGAGTCACAGCTGTTCAAAGCTTTCCGTGCCCTGGGTTGGTGGTTGTCAGGACCAGCTCCTGCGTCAGCTTGCACCGAGGCTGGCGACAGCTGTATTTCATGCAGGTAACTCAGGTTTAACCCTTTGTCCCCTGAGCATCCGCACAGCTCCAGCAGCATCGCAAGTCACAGTGGGCCGCGCTGGAGCAGCCTGCTCCGCTGGACTTGTGGCAAGTGTTGCGTCTGCATCCCTGCCCTTCTGTTCTCCCTGTAGGGTCCTGGTCAATACGACAAGCTGCTCTCCCTGGAAATGACCATCGTGGCGAAAGACAGACTCCACTGTGAGCCATGACCTTCACCCACCGAGCAGCCAGCACAGCCAGGGACACGTCTGTGCGAAAGGCCCTCCCCGTGGCAGAAAGGGGATCCATAGTCAGCTTTGGATGGCGTGTGTCTGGTGTAACTGTTGATACTGCGCGATGCCTTGATTAAAATAGGAGCGATGAAGAGAGTTCAAAACCTGCCCTTTTCAGGAAAAATGCAGGAAATCAGAGTCTTTGCAGGAAAAATGCAGGAAACCGGCATCTTTTGGCTATTTTACACTCCAACCAGAAAGATTGTGGGCCCGTGTTTTGCTGATTAGGAATACCAATTAAACTCAGACACCAGAGTGAAGAGAGCAGGCGTATTTTACTGGAAATAACTAAATAACGTAACAGAATAATACAGAAAACATACAGTAAGGAAAGACACAATAGTGCACTTAAACAAATAGGAAAATACAGGGTCATGCATCAAATCATTACTACCTGAGGGAGAGAACAGTGATTAAGAAAGATCCATCACCACTTGCACCCGTTCCCATCATCCAGACCCGCAGTGGCTGGGCAGCCCCGGTTACAGCGAGGATTTGGAGAGCCTGTCCCGGCAAGTGGGAAATCCTACGCGGTGCGTCCACCCGTAGGTGAGGCTTCCAAAGTCGCTGTGAGCGGGTCCAGCCTTATATAGCCCAAAATCAGCAAGCCAGAATAGCTGGCACCTTTGTTTTGAGCGGAACATCTGGTTTCACTCTCACATTAGATTCCCCCGGAGCCTGGCCAGGGCTCAAGGGAGAAGCTAAGGGAGTTTCCCTGCTTATCTAATTTATTTATGTTCTTTTTAGAACAAGGCCACACATCTGGTCCCAAGGCCGGACAGCTGGCTTCATGGCCTTGTTAACTTACCTCTATGCCAAGAAGAAGAAAGATACATTCAGGATAGACATGTTTCCATTACATTCATCATCAGTAAGGAGTGTATGATATCTAAGCTACATCTTTCATTAATGACCATACATATTTCGTTAATGACTACATACTAAGTTAGCAGCTTTGGCTCGGGGCCTGTTGTTCAGGCTTCAATACTTCAACACTTTAGCACTTTTTACATCAGGATAGGCGGTTTGTTATAACCTAGTGCAATACCTACTAGCACAATGGTTATCAGATACAAAATATACAGGATTCATCTATAGGTCAACTCTGGCTTGGGCCTATTGTCCAAGCCTTAGCACTTCAGCCCGGTGGTTAACGCTTTAAGGGCAGTTCAGCACGTTGGGAAAAGGGATGGAAGACCACTCTTCTGGACACTGTCTGGACTGGGCTAGGCTGGGGTTGGAGAGCCTGGGAGGGTCTCCGGGGTCCCAGCTTTCCCGCAGTGCTGACTGTGGTGGCTGCTGCCTGTTCTTTCCTGCAGTGCTGACTGCACCCACCTGGTGGGGCTGTCCTTGGGAAGGGCACCAGAGCTGAAAAAGGCCCTGGTGGAGGGGCGGGGAGAAGCTCTTCTCCAGAGATTTGCCAGAAACTCTCCAGAGCATCCCTTTTCCAGCCCATGAGATGCTCTGTGTGACAGGGAAGGTGCCCATTAGTCCACAGTCCTGGGCAACCTGGTCTAGGTGAGCCTGCTTGAGCACGCAGGTGGACCAGAGGACCTCCACAGGTCCCTCCCAGCCTCAGCGGTTCTATGGGATGCTGTGCTTTGGTTTGACTCCTCAAGCACCTCAGCTCAGCCCCGATGCCTGCTGGAAAGGATTCTGGCGCAAGGGATGATCCCAAACTCCTCCACAAGGATGCATCACAAAACAACTTCTACCTCGTCCAGAATATCGTACGGCACACACAGTCAGAAGGGAGAAAATGTCCTTTTATTGTGGACATAGGAGCCCAGGAGTCACACGGGTTAACGAGAAACAGGAAATCAGCACCTACAACGACAGAGCCAGAAGGCACTGGTAAAGCCACAAAGGCAGCAACAGGCATGGCTTGGTTCCCCTTTCTTTGGGAAACGGGAATTGTTGATATCCCAGAAGAGAGCTACTGCTGGCATTGGCTCTGGGGTGGCTCCGGCACCTTATGCCCATGGGTAATGCCCTTAGAGAGCTGTGCAGGTGCAGAGGTGCACAGTGCCCCTGTGCCACACAGCAGGGCTCCCCTGGGCAGCTGCCACGGCGTTCTTTCCAAACCCTGCATAGCACCATCCCCTCGCCGTCCCTTGCCAGTGAGTTGGACTGACTTAGAGCAGTGTGGAGAGTTGGCAAAGATGGGCAGCAGAGCCTAGTACATACCTGGGGCTTCCTGATCTTTTGCACCTCCCTGCTTTTTTTGCAGTGCCCATCTTCTCCTCTCTTCTCTTCTTCGTCTGGTGGGGTTCTGCCTCTTCTGCCCAGGCCTCTTCTCTCTTTCTTTTCCTTTGGCTGGTGTTCTCCTGGCGGGAGCCTGCAAACCTTTCCATCCCACAGCATGATTAGATAGGTGAAGCCAGGATCAATCGGAATCAGTTCTTGATTTAACCAAAGCTGACTCATTTTACCTTCTTTGCTCTGAGAGGCTCTTTGGTTCCGCTGCGCATCCCAGGGCCTCTACCGTGGTCTCGGGGGTGGCTGGAGACAGAGCAACGGGTGCCTAAAACAGAAAGGTCGTCATTAGCAGGTGGCAAGGGATGCCCTGAAGTAGTAAGCAACTGCTTGGCACGTTGCTGCCTTAGCTCTACAGAGGAGATCCCTTTGGCCGGTTTGCATTAGCCCTTTCTCCCAAGGATCTCACTCTGGAACACAGGGTTCACGTGGGGGTGTGACAGTTCATTTGTGGGGCCATTCAGCAGAGAGCCTGCGATCCCCTGCCGGGCAGGAGAAGGCTGGCCCACTTCCTTCTGCCAGAATCTCTTCTGCCCTCCCAAGACAGAGCTCTGTGGATGCCCATTTGGTGCAATACAACCTTGTGCGGTGGGAGGCTTTGCTTTTGAAATCTGTCTTTCTGTGGCATTTTGTAGGTATTTCCTTTGATTAAGCACATGCCTAACGCATTGGAGAAAAGACCTTGCCAGTTTTCCTGACAGAGTGTTATTCCGGGGAGGGGGGGTGAAATAAAATGCAAAGCCACAAGAGACCGAATGCCAGGAAGAGGCACAGCAGCTGCTTGGACCCAGCAGCAACTCCCCTCCTCCTACCTAAGCCACATTGTTGCAGCGCTCGTGGAGCTGCCATACCTCCGCCCATTCTGCTCCCAGCACCGTGTCTGCCCCTGCTGCTCTCTGGAGGCTGAGCAGAGAGGCTGGTGCATCCAGGAAGGTTTTTGCCTGGTGCTGTGCAACTGCTTCACCTGCTGGGCCGTGCTCCCTTCCCCAAGGCAGCTCTGGAAAGCGAAAGCACGTGCAGCAAAGTGACTTGTTGGAAGTGGACAACAGCTAAAGCAAAACCCACAGGAAGCCCTACCCCCGCTGTCTGCTCAGGCTGTGACAGCCCTCAGTCCCTCCTCCTACCTGTGGATCTGCCCATGGGCTCTGGTGACATCTGGCCAGCCATCTCCTCCCCCAGGATGTCACTGCCGTTCTCAATGAGAAATTCCACCAGCAGCTTCACCTGCACACATCAAAGCCTTGGTTTCAGCGCAGGTGTCTGAAAATGTGCCGAGCAGCCTTTCCTGCTCCTGACCCTTGCTTCTGCACAGAAGGCTGTGGCTGTGGGGCTGCTCTTCCAGGCAGCCACTCCACCGGCATTTGCTCAAGAGAGGAGGAAGCTCTGAGGGTCCAGGCAGGCTGCAGCCAGCCGGTCAATACAGCGTACCTTCTCGGTCACCTCCAGCATGGCCTCGAGCGGGAGCAGGTCCTCGTTGGGTGGGCCCAGCAGGTTTGGCCCCAGGCAGATGGCCAGGTTGCTGGAGGTCATTCTGCTGGTGGGCACGTGGTGGCCAATGTTCTGCAGCAGTGAGATCAGGCGCTGGAGGAGGAGGAGATGGGCTGCAGGCAACTTCTCGGCCACCCTGAGGGAGCAGGAACACAACGTTAAGGAAGCAGATGCTGCCCACAGCTGTCCCTGAAGCTTGCACAAGGGCAGGTGGGAGCCAGTGTCTGTGTTGTGCCGCTTTCCAGGTGCTCTCAGGCAGCGATCAGGGCTCCTGTGGTTCAGGAAGAAAACACACTGCTGCTTCCCAGCTCCTGGTTTCACCCAAGCCCACGCAAGGGAAGGCTCCCTGCCCACGCCCTTTCCCCCAAAATGCAACCCCAGCCCAGCAAATGCGAGCTGCCAGAAAATGCAACCTTCTAAGGAGCCCGTCCCTTTTCAGGCAAGTCCCAGGACTCTGCCACTCCCTACTCAACAGGCAGGCTGCTGGCCACACTTACGCTTTCAGCGCTTCCACCCTGGCCTCCTTGCTTGGCCTCTCCATGGCTTGCATCCAGTCCTGGTAGAGGCCGACAACGAGCAGCTTGCCGGGGATGCTGCGGAGAAAGTCCTGCAAGGCCAAGGGCTTCAGGTGAGCCTTTGAAGGTTCCAGGCCAGCCAGGAGCTCTTCCAGCTGCAGGGCAGAAGCGCTCACCTTCAGGACAGCAGCCAGCAGGATGACAGGCTGGTTTGCCAGGTCCACATCTGCGCCGCGGTCGAGGTCCTCCTTCAGCTTCTGGAGCGCCGTCCCCCTGTCGGATCTCCGGAATATCCCCTCCGTCGACGGTCCTCGCTGGTGCAGGATGTCCACGAGCTCCTGCGGGAGACGCAGGAGGACAGCTGCTTGGCTGAAGAAACAAGTGACGGCAGAGGCCAGAGCTCTGCCCCAGGCTGGGCTCCCCCCCCCCCACCCGCAAAGGGTCTGGCGCCAGAAGCGGTGGCCGTGGGTGAAGAGCCCAGTGCCCCAGCCGCCCCCGGAGCCGCTGGGGACAGTGGCTCTGGAGCAGCCGCAGGGAGGGCTGGGGCCCCCCTGTCCAGGCTGGCCTACCTGGATGGGCCGGGGCAGCGTGCCGGCCTCCCCGCAGAGGGCTGCCAGGGGCTGCCCAAAGAGCGCCCTGCTGCAGCCGGAGCCCGCCTGCCCTGGCGCCGGGGCAGCGGCCGGGCTCCGCCACAGCGCAAAGGGCCAGGGCAGCCCCCTCCTCCTCCTGCTGGTGCTGCCGCCGCTCCCTCCCGCTGCAAAGGGAAAGAGAGCAAGAGCCCGTCAGTGGGAACCGCCAGGCCAGCGCTCCCGGAGCCTGCCCTGCCCTGCCCTGCCCTGCCTGCAGCGTGGTGCTGAGCGGTACGGCGGGACGGGACGGGCAGGGAGCCGGCGGCTGGAACCAGGGCTCTGGCTCAGCGGCTCCGGCTCGCAGTCTCCTAAGAGCCGGCGGGACAGCGGGACAGCCCGGCCCAGCCCTCGCCCTGCCCTCCCCCAGGCTGCGAGCAGCAGCAGAGGGAGGCTCCCTGTCCCGCAGAATCACGTCCAGCGGCCGCTGCCCAGCGGGTGTCCTTGCTCGTCCGGGTGACATCCGTCCTCCCTTGGGGTGCCCAACCTGCAGGGGGACGCTCAGGGAACAAGGGAGCACGGCTCCTCCGGGCTCTGGCCGAGGAGCAGGGACCCATCTGCCCGGCTCTGGGGACAGAGCTCAGGCAGGCAGCACCTCGAGTGCTCAGCACTGTCGAAGGGTCCCGAGCGCTCAGCTCTCTCCTGCTGCAGCGTGATGGGCACCGATTTCCTCTGGCCAAAGGGCAGCAGCAACAGCATCCTCAGTTGTGCAGACGTGCCGGTCCAGGAGAAAAGAAGGCCCTCCCTGTCCTTCGTTCCCAAACTCACCTGGTGAGCGGCAAAGTCCCCCTCCATTGGTAGATGGGGCTGTTGGAGGGCCTTGCTTGGGATCAGCCTGCAAGAACCAGGCTGCGCTTAGAGAGCATCCCCGCGGCGGAAAGGGCCACCGGCGAGCGGCCACCCGGCACCAGCAGCCTGAGGGCGGCAGAGCGGGGACCCTCTGCCCTCCTGGGCTCTCTGCCTCACGCGGCAGGTTTCCTCCCAGCACCACCAGCGGGGACATGCGGCGTTCCTGGTGGCTCCCCAACCCTCTTTGCGCCCGGGGTGGCACTGCGGGACCCTCCGTCCCCCCTGCACAGGCTCACCCCACTCGCTGCACATCCCTGGCACCCCGGCACAGCCAGAGGCGGGTGAAAGGCAGCCGTTCTCACCTCTGCCTGGCCCTCCATCAGCCTCTCCAGGCTCCTGACGCTGAATGTCTTCCACTGGGCAGGAGAGAAAGAGTGGAAGGAGGTGAGCAGCGATGCCTCTGCTGCTCAGCTGGAGGGCCAGCGCTCGGGGACAGTGGCCAGACTCGAGAGACACTCACGGCATGGCGTTGGCTCAGCTCCTTCTGCAGGAGTTTGATGGACGGGACGCTGGTCACTCGGGCTCCCGTGGCTCCTTCGGGCGTCCTGTGCACCGGCAAGGGACAGGGAGAGAGCTGGCTGAGCCCCAAGCTACCTCTTGTCCCTTGTCAGGCAGCTCTGCCTGAGAGCTGCCCGCAGCCACAGCGGCAGCTCTTCCCATCTGGGGAGCTGTGTTCCCCCATCCGGCCACGCCTGAAGCACCCCCCTAGCTTACCCCAGCAGCTTGCCCAGCCACAGCTGCTTCAGTGCCCGGGAGCTGCAGAAAGAGAGGAGAACCAGCGTCAGGCCCCGCTGCCCCCCAGCCCCTGGGCCCCTGCACAGCCTTGCCCCTTGGGAAGGGCAGAGGGGCAGCACGAGGCCCCGTGGGGCAGGACAGGGGTGCTGCCCAAGCCCTGGCTCCCTGTGTGCTGCCAGAGCAGTTGCTCCTGCCCTTCCCTTCTGGGGACCAAAAGGTGACCAGGGGATGCAGGATGTGGAAACGCACCCCCATCCCTCCCTGCCGGCGTGCTGCCCGCTCCCTGCCCAGGCTCTGCACGGAGGGCAGAGGCCATTCACAGGGTGGCGTGGGCACGGTTGGGACCTTCTCCTGCCCGGCTGTGGGACGTGGCACCACGACTCACCCGAAAGTGGCAACACAGGTGCCGCTGGGCCAGATGAGGATGATGGAGGTCCTGTCCTCGTCGCTGCCTTCCTCCTCCTCCTCCTCTTTGACGTCCCCCGCTGCCTCCTTCCCGCTGCTCAGCACCCACAGCTGGTCCAGGGCCAGGCGGAGCTGTGGGCGCAGGGTGGTGCCACGTCTGCGGAGAAGAGAGACAGGCAGTGAGCTGGAGGTGGCCGCCTTGGGGTGCCCCCGGGCAGAGCCCTGCCCCCCACCTGCCCCTGTGTGGTGGTTTAGGCCCTGCCGGGACCCGAGACGACATTGCCGCTGCCCCTCCCCTACCCTCCGACCGGAACGGGGCAGGGAGTGAAATACAAACCCCGGGGCTGAGATGAGGAGAGGTTTAATACAACAGTGCAACAGCAACAAACCGAACAACAACAAGAACGATAACAATAACAGTAATAACAATAAACAGAACAAGGGATATACTGATACAGCAGTGAGGAGAGCGACCCCACACCACGCGTTTACCAACTGAGTAATCCCACACCACTGAGGGATCTTCTGAGAGGCCGGGTAAGGTAGACAATTGCTCAATCTCCTCCAGGGCAGCTATACCAAAGGCCCACCAGTACTCTCTTGGGTCTTTAAAGTACGCTCTCCTCAGGTAATCTGTACCTAGGATGCACGGGACATCTGGGCCAGTCACAATGGGGTGCTTATGCCAGTCTTTCCCAGTTAAGCTTACTTCAGCTTCTAATAGGGTCAGCTGTTGGGATCCCCCTGTCACTCCGGAGATACAGATGGGTTCAACCCCACTGTAGTTTGATGGCATCAGGGCGCACTGTGCGCCAGTATCTACCAAGGCCTTATATTCTTGTGTGTCTGATGTGCCAGGCCATCGGATCCACACCGTCCAGTAAATCCAATTATCCCTTTCCTCCACCTGGTTGGAGGCAGGGCCCCTCTAATCCTGCTCACCATCACTCACTTGATCTAAGAGTGACTCCTGCAAGCATGACTCACTTGTCCCCTCAAGAAGGTCAAGCATAATGTTGGCCATTCTATTCTGTCTGGGGGATTTCCGACTGGACACTGGAGCTGCGTCTCTCTTGGAAGACTCCCCTTTCATGGTGGTCTTCCCTTTCAGCTGCTGTACTCGTGCAGCTAGGGCTGGAGTGGGCTGTCCATCCCACCTCCTCATGCTTTCTCCATGGTCGCAGAGGAAGAACCACAGGGTGCCCCGTGGTGTGTCCCTTCCACTGCCCTTCTCTTGGGTGGGGAAGTGCCTGCTTCTAATGGCTGAGACATCGGCCCGTGCAGGTGGAATGTAGGACATGTCCTCTTCCACTTTCTGGAGCCTCTGAGACAGTTCCCTTACAGCTGAAACCCAGGCATGTTGGGAGGAAGGGAGATTTCCCTCATATTGCTGGAGCTGGCCAGCCACTTCATCCACTGTCTGAGTCTGGGTGTCTCGCCACCAGGACGCTACTGCTAGTGCTTTGGAATGTGCCTCTGGTGCACTTTGCAGGAACTTCCGCCACATCAGCTGTGTGCAAGGGGCCTGATCTGGATCTGTGGGTCATCATTCAGATCACCATAAACCATGTCAAACACAGCCAGTTCCCTGAGGTTCTGAATGCCTTTCTCCATGTTGGTCCACTTGCCTAACCGACATAGAACATCATCCTTGTAGGGGCACCTCTCCCTTACACTGAGCAGGAGTCGCCTCCAAAGGCTGAGGGTTTGAGCCTGTTTCCCTATGGCCTTGTCAATACCAGCCTCCCTGGCTAAAGGTCCCAGCTGCTTGGCCTCTCTCCCCTCCAATTCCAAAACACCAGCTCCACTATCCCAGCATCGGAGCAGCCAGGTGCAAATTTGCTCGCCTGGAAGGCGGCTAAAATCCTTCCGCGTATCTCGCAACTCACTCAGGGATAGAGATCGGATGGTTACCTCCGGCTCTTCCTCCTGCTCTCGTGATGGGCCTGGTTCATCATCACCCTGTACACTGCGAGGGGATTTTTTGGTATATTTGGTTTTCCGTATCGGGGCGACTCATACTGGCACTGCCTGTCCCCCTGGCCCAGCTGCTGTGCTGGTGGAGGCAGCTGGTACTGGCACTGCCTGTCCCCCTGGCCCAGCTGCTGTACCAGCAGGTTCACTTTCAGATCCTGCAGCCCTTTCTCCCCCTTGAGGGCAGTGAGCAGTGTTAAAGATGACACGGTAGGCATGGGCAAGCCCCCAGCACATCGCAACGAGTTGTGTCTCCCGGGGTTTGTCAGATTGGCAACACACCTTTTCCAAACACTCCACCAGTTTATCAGGACTCTGCACTTGTTTGGGAGTGAGATCCCAAAGCGTTGGGGGTGACCACTGACTCAGGCACTTGCCCATCTTTTCCCACACACCTTGCCATTTATAGCTATCTGCCCTCGGGGCAGGTTTCCGGGTGGCGCATGGCCCAGAACAAGATCTGGCAGACATTCAGAAAGCGCTGTGCCGCAAACACACTGGCCTGGGTGCTCCAAGGATAGCTAAAACTCTCAAAAACCGAGAGCATCTCTTCCCCTGGCTCACCCACAGAGGGGGTGAGACCCCTAACGAAAGCCCAGGCAGCAAACAGCTACCGGTTCCCCCCCACAAGCAGTGATGCAAGCACATTATAAGCAGTCAGTAGCCAGTATAGCAAAATAAAACCCTTGACACATTTTCCACCGATAACAAACACCAGCACTGGGAACACACAGGGGATATAAGGATTAATCCAGCCCCACCACGCAAGCAAGTTGGCCAGCACTGCAAATGTTCCTTATCAAACAATACAAATAAAAACAGAAAAATGGCACCTAACAGATGGCTCTAACACACCTTCTCCTTTTGTCCTTATCTCAACCCTCTCATGCCACACGTTGGGCGCCAAAAAGGCTGTGGTGGTTTAGGCCCTGCCGGGACCCGAGACCACGCTGCTGCTGCCCCTCCCCCACCCACCGACTGGAACGGGGCAGGGAGTGAAATACAAACCCCGGGGCTGAGATAAGGAGAGGTTTGATACAACAGTGCAACAGCAACAAACCGAACAACAACAATAACAATGGCAATAACAGTAATAACAATAAACAGAACAAGGGATATACAGATACAGCAGTGAGGGAAGCGACCCCACCCCACGCGTTTACCAATCTTCCCGCGCTTGGGCGCCAGGACCTGACGTCAGCATGGTATTGAATAACCTGGCTAGAGCTCCCTCCCCACTGCTGGGGAAACTTAACCCTATCCTGGCTAAACCAGGACACTTGGGATGGACATTGGTGCATCCAGCACCAAGGCCCCAGGGCCTGGGGCTGGTGCCAGAGTGTCCCTGGCCTGGTGGCAGGGCCAGGGATGGGGGAAAGGCAGTGGGGCTCTGAGGGTCTTACCGCAACTTGGCGATGACCAGTTCCTCCTGGAGGAGGAGAAGGCGCCTCTCGCTCCTCCTGCGGCCCCGGGTCAGCCGCACGTCTGTGCTCAGCACCGCCTCGGCGTCGGTGAGAGCCTCCCTGCGGAGCAGAGAGCGGTGGGCATGAGAAAGGCCGCGGCTGCGGGGCCCGGCCGTGCCCACCCATCCCCGAGCCGCAGGGGGGATCCTACCTGGAGTGCCAGCAGCAGTTGGCCTGGCCCATCCTGCCCGGGACAGGAGGACCCTCGCTCTGCACCGCTCTGGGATGCGGCCCAGCCGGTCACAGCGAGGATGGGAAGCGGGGTGCCGGTGCCGGGGAGTGCTGCTCGGCCAGAGCCTGCCTCCTGCCAGCGCTGCTCCGTGCCAGCACAGCCCCCTGCTGCCGGCTCTGGTGGCTGCTGGCTCCAAAATGGCCGCCTCTGGGAGGCCAACTGAAAGTGGGCGGGGCCTCGTGCTGGGGGTTCTCTCCAGCATGGCCCTGGCTGTCTTGCGCTGGGGAGCCCAGAGCAGGACAGAGCAGAGGGGAAGGACGCCCTCCCTCCACCTGCTGCCAGTGGTTTGCCTGCTGCAGCCCGGGATGCACTTAGCCCCCGTTGCCCCAGGGGTACTTTGCTGGCTCCAAGTTGCTCAACTTCGGGTCCACCATGACCCCAGGGCTCTGCACAGCTGCTTTCCAGCTGGGTCTCCCCCAGCACATACGGCTCCAAAGGCTTCTTCCTGCCCAGGTCCAGCACTTTGCTCTTCCCTCTTCCCCTTCTTCAACGACAGCAGGCACCTGGCAGCCCCTTTCTCCAGCCTGTCAAGGGCCCTCTGGTTGGCAACACAACTCCCGGCTGCAGGAGCCTCTCCTCCCGGTCGTGTGCCTTCTGCAAGCTGTCTGAGGGTGTGCTCTGCCCCGTCATCCGCATCACTGAATGTGGACAGCGCGTGCATCGTGCGGCGCACGGCTTTCTCACAGAATGATCAGAAATTGAGGGGGAAGATCCACTTGTGTGTGTGTGTGTGTGTGTGTGTATTATAAATACGGTGCTTCTCCCTGTCATCCCTTCAAGCCATTAAAAGGTGTACAGGCTCTCTCGTTTTTCATTTGAATGTCACACCTCTTGGTAGTACTGACCTTACGTGCAACGTTGTATCAGGCTGTACTCTTGCCTAGACTGTTAGATAGTAGGTAGCCTAGAGTAGTAGAGAGCAGATGATCTGCATCTGCATTAATGGTGCTAACACCAGTGATGGGAGGTTGCATCTAGCTGTTCAGCCAAAGGGTAAAAATCAGAGGTGTCTGTTGAACTCAGTGGGCAATTGACTGAATTCAGCACGTTCCAAAAAGAAAAGGTACAGGAGAAAGGCATATTCCGTCTTGACTGTTACAATGCAGGTTTTAGGAGGTATGAAGATAAACCCTGCATGCCCCTCCGCCCACCCCCTTCCAAGAGAAAGGACTAGAGAAAAAAGATGCAACTTCTAGAGCAATGGGGCTTTTAATAGCCAAGTAAATTTCCCTGTATCATGCCCATTCAATGAGCTACTTTGTCTGACACTCTGCCTTACTCGGTACCAGCATAAGACTCTTCCCAGAAAAATTAGACAAACAAAAAAATTGCTGTACAGCCAGTTGCCTCTGTTACACTATGGAAGATGCAGAATTCCTCCCTGACCCACAGCTTTCCACCTACAACCAAAACCGTAGTGAAGTTTTCCTCCATTTCAAATGGGCGCTGATGGCTCTTCCCCAGGGAAAGCCTTTCCTCTGTCACTCTGGGGGCATAGCTGCTCATAGGCAAGGCAAGCCCCGAGCCTCACGCACCATCCGAGGCCACCACCGCCCTCCTGTAGCCGTGAGCAAGATCTCAAACTCCTTTTCCGCTGCAGGAGAAGAGTTGTTAATAGAAGCGGATGCACGTGGCACAGTCTGTCCCAGAAGAGTCACAGCTGTTCAAAGCTTTCCGTGCCCTGGGTTGGTGGTTGTCAGGACCAGCTCCTGCGTCAGCTTGCACCGAGGCTGGCGACAGCTGTATTTCATGCAGGTAACTCAGGTTTAACCCTTTGTCCCCTGAGCATCCGCACAGCTCCAGCAGCATCGCAAGTCACAGTGGGCCGCGCTGGAGCAGCCTGCTCCGCTGGACTTGTGGCAAGTGTTGCGTCTGCATCCCTGCCCTTCTGTTCTCCCTGTAGGGTCCTGGTCAATACGACAAGCTGCTCTCCCTGGAAATGACCATCGTGGCGAAAGACAGACTCCACTGTGAGCCATGACCTTCACCCACCGAGCAGCCAGCACAGCCAGGGACACGTCTGTGCGAAAGGCCCTCCCCGTGGCAGAAAGGGGATCCATAGTCAGCTTTGGATGGCGTGTGTCTGGTGTAACTGTTGATACTGCGCGATGCCTTGATTAAAATAGGAGCGATGAAGAGAGTTCAAAACCTGCCCTTTTCAGGAAAAATGCAGGAAATCAGAGTCTTTGCAGGAAAAATGCAGGAAACCGGCATCTTTTGGCTATTTTACACTCCAACCAGAAAGATTGTGGGCCCGTGTTTTGCTGATTAGGAATACCAATTAAACTCAGACACCAGAGTGAAGAGAGCAGGCGTATTTTACTGGAAATAACTAAATAACGTAACAGAATAATACAGAAAACATACAGTAAGGAAAGACACAATAGTGCACTTAAACAAATAGGAAAATACAGGGTCATGCATCAAATCATTACTACCTGAGGGAGAGAACAGTGATTAAGAAAGATCCATCACCACTTGCACCCGTTCCCATCATCCAGACCCGCAGTGGCTGGGCAGCCCCGGTTACAGCGAGGATTTGGAGAGCCTGTCCCGGCAAGTGGGAAATCCTACGCGGTGCGTCCACCCGTAGGTGAGGCTTCCAAAGTCGCTGTGAGCGGGTCCAGCCTTATATAGCCCAAAATCAGCAAGCCAGAATAGCTGGCACCTTTGTTTTGAGCGGAACATCTGGTTTCACTCTCACATTAGATTCCCCCGGAGCCTGGCCAGGGCTCAAGGGAGAAGCTAAGGGAGTTTCCCTGCTTATCTAATTTATTTATGTTCTTTTTAGAACAAGGCCACACATCTGGTCCCAAGGCCGGACAGCTGGCTTCATGGCCTTGTTAACTTACCTCTATGCCAAGAAGAAGAAAGATACATTCAGGATAGACATGTTTCCATTACATTCATCATCAGTAAGGAGTGTATGATATCTAAGCTACATCTTTCATTAATGACCATACATATTTCGTTAATGACTACATACTAAGTTAGCAGCTTTGGCTCGGGGCCTGTTGTTCAGGCTTCAATACTTCAACACTTTAGCACTTTTTACATCAGGATAGGCGGTTTGTTATAACCTAGTACAATACCTACTAGCACAATGGTTATCAGATACAAAATATACAGGATTCATCTATAGGTCAACTCTGGCTTGGGCCTATTGTCCAAGCCTTAGCACTTCAGCCCGGTGGTTAACGCTTTAAGGGAAGTTCAGCACGTTGGGAAAAGGGATGGAAGACCACTCTTCTGGACACTGTCTGGACTGGGCTAGGCTGGGGTTGGAGAGCCTGGGAGGGTCTCCGGGGTCCCAGCTTTCCCGCAGTGCTGACTGTGGTGGCTGCTGCCTGTTCTTTCCTGCAGTGCTGACTGCACCCACCTGGTGGGGCTGTCCTTGGGAAGGGCACCAGAGCTGAAAAAGGCCCTGGTGGAGGGGCGGGGAGAAGCTCTTCTCCAGAGATTTGCCAGAAACTCTCCAGAGCATCCCTTTTCCAGCCCATGAGATGCTCTGTGTGACAGGGAAGGTGCCCATTAGTCCACAGTCCTGGGCAACCTGGTCTAGGTGAGCCTGCTTGAGCACGCAGGTGGACCAGAGGACCTCCACAGGTCCCTCCCAGCCTCAGCGGTTCTATGGGATGCTGTGCTTTGGTTTGACTCCTCAAGCACCTCAGCTCAGCCCCGATGCCTGCTGGAAAGGATTCTGGCGCAAGGGATGATCCCAAACTCCTCCACAAGGATGCATCACAAAACAACTTCTACCTCGTCCAGAATATCGTACGGCACACACAGTCAGAAGGGAGAAAATGTCCTTTTATTGTGGACATAGGAGCCCAGGAGTCACACGGGTTAACGAGAAACAGGAAATCAGCACCTACAACGACAGAGCCAGAAGGCACTGGTAAAGCCACAAAGGCAGCAACAGGCATGGCTTGGTTCCCCTTTCTTTGGGAAACGGGAATTGTTGATATCCCAGAAGAGAGCTACTGCTGGCATTGGCTCTGGGGTGGCTCCGGCACCTTATGCCCATGGGTAATGCCCTTAGAGAGCTGTGCAGGTGCAGAGGTGCACAGTGCCCCTGTGCCACACAGCAGGGCTCCCCTGGGCAGCTGCCACGGCGTTCTTTCCAAACCCTGCATAGCACCATCCCCTCGCCGTCCCTTGCCAGTGAGTTGGACTGACTTAGAGCAGTGTGGAGAGTTGGCAAAGATGGGCAGCAGAGCCTAGTACATACCTGGGGCTTCCTGATCTTTTGCACCTCCCTGCTTTTTTTGCAGTGCCCATCTTCTCCTCTCTTCTCTTCTTCGTCTGGTGGGGTTCTGCCTCTTCTGCCCAGGCCTCTTCTCTCTTTCTTTTCCTTTGGCTGGTGTTCTCCTGGCGGGAGCCTGCAAACCTTTCCATCCCACAGCATGATTAGATAGGTGAAGCCAGGATCAATCGGAATCAGTTCTTGATTTAACCAAAGCTGACTCATTTTACCTTCTTTGCTCTGAGAGGCTCTTTGGTTCCGCTGCGCATCCCAGGGCCTCTACCGTGGTCTCGGGGGTGGCTGGAGACAGAGCAACGGGTGCCTAAAACAGAAAGGTCGTCATTAGCAGGTGGCAAGGGATGCCCTGAAGTAGTAAGCAACTGCTTGGCACGTTGCTGCCTTAGCTCTACAGAGGAGATCCCTTTGGCCGGTTTGCATTAGCCCTTTCTCCCAAGGATCTCACTCTGGAACACAGGGTTCACGTGGGGGTGTGACAGTTCATTTGTGGGGCCATTCAGCAGAGAGCCTGCGATCCCCTGCCGGGCAGGAGAAGGCTGGCCCACTTCCTTCTGCCAGAATCTCTTCTGCCCTCCCAAGACAGAGCTCTGTGGATGCCCATTTGGTGCAATACAACCTTGTGCGGTGGGAGGCTTTGCTTTTGAAATCTGTCTTTCTGTGGCATTTTGTAGGTATTTCCTTTGATTAAGCACATGCCTAACGCATTGGAGAAAAGACCTTGCCAGTTTTCCTGACAGAGTGTTATTCCGGGGAGGGGGGGTGAAATAAAATGCAAAGCCACAAGAGACCGAATGCCAGGAAGAGGCACAGCAGCTGCTTGGACCCAGCAGCAACTCCCCTCCTCCTACCTAAGCCACATTGTTGCAGCGCTCGTGGAGCTGCCATACCTCCGCCCATTCTGCTCCCAGCACCGTGTCTGCCCCTGCTGCTCTCTGGAGGCTGAGCAGAGAGGCTGGTGCATCCAGGAAGGTTTTTGCCTGGTGCTGTGCAACTGCTTCACCTGCTGGGCCGTGCTCCCTTCCCCAAGGCAGCTCTGGAAAGCGAAAGCACGTGCAGCAAAGTGACTTGTTGGAAGTGGACAACAGCTAAAGCAAAACCCACAGGAAGCCCTACCCCCGCTGTCTGCTCAGGCTGTGACAGCCCTCAGTCCCTCCTCCTACCTGTGGATCTGCCCATGGGCTCTGGTGACATCTGGCCAGCCATCTCCTCCCCCAGGATGTCACTGCCGTTCTCAATGAGAAATTCCACCAGCAGCTTCACCTGCACACATCAAAGCCTTGGTTTCAGCGCAGGTGTCTGAAAATGTGCCGAGCAGCCTTTCCTGCTCCTGACCCTTGCTTCTGCACAGAAGGCTGTGGCTGTGGGGCTGCTCTTCCAGGCAGCCACTCCACCGGCATTTGCTCAAGAGAGGAGGAAGCTCTGAGGGTCCAGGCAGGCTGCAGCCAGCCGGTCAATACAGCGTACCTTCTCGGTCACCTCCAGCATGGCCTCGAGCGGGAGCAGGTCCTCGTTGGGTGGGCCCAGCAGGTTTGGCCCCAGGCAGATGGCCAGGTTGCTGGAGGTCATTCTGCTGGTGGGCACGTGGTGGCCAATGTTCTGCAGCAGTGAGATCAGGCGCTGGAGGAGGAGGAGATGGGCTGCAGGCAACTTCTCGGCCACCCTGAGGGAGCAGGAACACAACGTTAAGGAAGCAGATGCTGCCCACAGCTGTCCCTGAAGCTTGCACAAGGGCAGGTGGGAGCCAGTGTCTGTGTTGTGCCGCTTTCCAGGTGCTCTCAGGCAGCGATCAGGGCTCCTGTGGTTCAGGAAGAAAACACACTGCTGCTTCCCAGCTCCTGGTTTCACCCAAGCCCACGCAAGGGAAGGCTCCCTGCCCACGCCCTTTCCCCCAAAATGCAACCCCAGCCCAGCAAATGCGAGCTGCCAGAAAATGCAACCTTCTAAGGAGCCCGTCCCTTTTCAGGCAAGTCCCAGGACTCTGCCACTCCCTACTCAACAGGCAGGCTGCTGGCCACACTTACGCTTTCAGCGCTTCCACCCTGGCCTCCTTGCTTGGCCTCTCCATGGCTTGCATCCAGTCCTGGTAGAGGCCGACAACGAGCAGCTTGCCGGGGATGCTGCGGAGAAAGTCCTGCAAGGCCAAGGGCTTCAGGTGAGCCTTTGAAGGTTCCAGGCCAGCCAGGAGCTCTTCCAGCTGCAGGGCAGAAGCGCTCACCTTCAGGACAGCAGCCAGCAGGATGACAGGCTGGTTTGCCAGGTCCACATCTGCGCCGCGGTCGAGGTCCTCCTTCAGCTTCTGGAGCGCCGTCCCCCTGTCGGATCTCCGGAATATCCCCTCCGTCGACGGTCCTCGCTGGTGCAGGATGTCCACGAGCTCCTGCGGGAGACGCAGGAGGACAGCTGCTTGGCTGAAGAAACAAGTGACGGCAGAGGCCAGAGCTCTGCCCCAGGCTGGGCTCCCCCCCCCCCACCCGCAAAGGGTCTGGCGCCAGAAGCGGTGGCCGTGGGTGAAGAGCCCAGTGCCCCAGCCGCCCCCGGAGCCGCTGGGGACAGTGGCTCTGGAGCAGCCGCAGGGAGGGCTGGGGCCCCCCTGTCCAGGCTGGCCTACCTGGATGGGCCGGGGCAGCGTGCCGGCCTCCCCGCAGAGGGCTGCCAGGGGCTGCCCAAAGAGCGCCCTGCTGCAGCCGGAGCCCGCCTGCCCTGGCGCCGGGGCAGCGGCCGGGCTCCGCCACAGCGCAAAGGGCCAGGGCAGCCCCCTCCTCCTCCTGCTGGTGCTGCCGCCGCTCCCTCCCGCTGCAAAGGGAAAGAGAGCAAGAGCCCGTCAGTGGGAACCGCCAGGCCAGCGCTCCCGGAGCCTGCCCTGCCCTGCCCTGCCCTGCCTGCAGCGTGGTGCTGAGCGGTACGGCGGGACGGGACGGGCAGGGAGCCGGCGGCTGGAACCAGGGCTCTGGCTCAGCGGCTCCGGCTCGCAGTCTCCTAAGAGCCGGCGGGACAGCGGGACAGCCCGGCCCAGCCCTCGCCCTGCCCTCCCCCAGGCTGCGAGCAGCAGCAGAGGGAGGCTCCCTGTCCCGCAGAATCACGTCCAGCGGCCGCTGCCCAGCGGGTGTCCTTGCTCGTCCGGGTGACATCCGTCCTCCCTTGGGGTGCCCAACCTGCAGGGGGACGCTCAGGGAACAAGGGAGCACGGCTCCTCCGGGCTCTGGCCGAGGAGCAGGGACCCATCTGCCCGGCTCTGGGGACAGAGCTCAGGCAGGCAGCACCTCGAGTGCTCAGCACTGTCGAAGGGTCCCGAGCGCTCAGCTCTCTCCTGCTGCAGCGTGATGGGCACCGATTTCCTCTGGCCAAAGGGCAGCAGCAACAGCATCCTCAGTTGTGCAGACGTGCCGGTCCAGGAGAAAAGAAGGCCCTCCCTGTCCTTCGTTCCCAAACTCACCTGGTGAGCGGCAAAGTCCCCCTCCATTGGTAGATGGGGCTGTTGGAGGGCCTTGCTTGGGATCAGCCTGCAAGAACCAGGCTGCGCTTAGAGAGCATCCCCGCGGCGGAAAGGGCCACCGGCGAGCGGCCACCCGGCACCAGCAGCCTGAGGGCGGCAGAGCGGGGACCCTCTGCCCTCCTGGGCTCTCTGCCTCACGCGGCAGGTTTCCTCCCAGCACCACCAGCGGGGACATGCGGCGTTCCTGGTGGCTCCCCAACCCTCTTTGCGCCCGGGGTGGCACTGCGGGACCCTCCGTCCCCCCTGCACAGGCTCACCCCACTCGCTGCACATCCCTGGCACCCCGGCACAGCCAGAGGCGGGTGAAAGGCAGCCGTTCTCACCTCTGCCTGGCCCTCCATCAGCCTCTCCAGGCTCCTGACGCTGAATGTCTTCCACTGGGCAGGAGAGAAAGAGTGGAAGGAGGTGAGCAGCGATGCCTCTGCTGCTCAGCTGGAGGGCCAGCGCTCGGGGACAGTGGCCAGACTCGAGAGACACTCACGGCATGGCGTTGGCTCAGCTCCTTCTGCAGGAGTTTGATGGACGGGACGCTGGTCACTCGGGCTCCCGTGGCTCCTTCGGGCGTCCTGTGCACCGGCAAGGGACAGGGAGAGAGCTGGCTGAGCCCCAAGCTACCTCTTGTCCCTTGTCAGGCAGCTCTGCCTGAGAGCTGCCCGCAGCCACAGCGGCAGCTCTTCCCATCTGGGGAGCTGTGTTCCCCCATCCGGCCACGCCTGAAGCACCCCCCTAGCTTACCCCAGCAGCTTGCCCAGCCACAGCTGCTTCAGTGCCCGGGAGCTGCAGAAAGAGAGGAGAACCAGCGTCAGGCCCCGCTGCCCCCCAGCCCCTGGGCCCCTGCACAGCCTTGCCCCTTGGGAAGGGCAGAGGGGCAGCACGAGGCCCCGTGGGGCAGGACAGGGGTGCTGCCCAAGCCCTGGCTCCCTGTGTGCTGCCAGAGCAGTTGCTCCTGCCCTTCCCTTCTGGGGACCAAAAGGTGACCAGGGGATGCAGGATGTGGAAACGCACCCCCATCCCTCCCTGCCGGCGTGCTGCCCGCTCCCTGCCCAGGCTCTGCACGGAGGGCAGAGGCCATTCACAGGGTGGCGTGGGCACGGTTGGGACCTTCTCCTGCCCGGCTGTGGGACGTGGCACCACGACTCACCCGAAAGTGGCAACACAGGTGCCGCTGGGCCAGATGAGGATGATGGAGGTCCTGTCCTCGTCGCTGCCTTCCTCCTCCTCCTCCTCTTTGACGTCCCCCGCTGCCTCCTTCCCGCTGCTCAGCACCCACAGCTGGTCCAGGGCCAGGCGGAGCTGTGGGCGCAGGGTGGTGCCACGTCTGCGGAGAAGAGAGACAGGCAGTGAGCTGGAGGTGGCCGCCTTGGGGTGCCCCCGGGCAGAGCCCTGCCCCCCACCTGCCCCTGTGTGGTGGTTTAGGCCCTGCCGGGACCCGAGACGACATTGCCGCTGCCCCTCCCCTACCCTCCGACCGGAACGGGGCAGGGAGTGAAATACAAACCCCGGGGCTGAGATGAGGAGAGGTTTAATACAACAGTGCAACAGCAACAAACCGAACAACAACAAGAACGATAACAATAACAGTAATAACAATAAACAGAACAAGGGATATACTGATACAGCAGTGAGGAGAGCGACCCCACACCACGCGTTTACCAACTGAGTAATCCCACACCACTGAGGGATCTTCTGAGAGGCCGGGTAAGGTAGACAATTGCTCAATCTCCTCCAGGGCAGCTATACCAAAGGCCCACCAGTACTCTCTTGGGTCTTTAAAGTACGCTCTCCTCAGGTAATCTGTACCTAGGATGCACGGGACATCTGGGCCAGTCACAATGGGGTGCTTATGCCAGTCTTTCCCAGTTAAGCTTACTTCAGCTTCTAATAGGGTCAGCTGTTGGGATCCCCCTGTCACTCCGGAGATACAGATGGGTTCAACCCCACTGTAGTTTGATGGCATCAGGGCGCACTGTGCGCCAGTATCTACCAAGGCCTTATATTCTTGTGTGTCTGATGTGCCAGGCCATCGGATCCACACCGTCCAGTAAATCCAATTATCCCTTTCCTCCACCTGGTTGGAGGCAGGGCCCCTCTAATCCTGCTCACCATCACTCACTTGATCTAAGAGTGACTCCTGCAAGCATGACTCACTTGTCCCCTCAAGAAGGTCAAGCATAATGTTGGCCATTCTATTCTGTCTGGGGGATTTCCGACTGGACACTGGAGCTGCGTCTCTCTTGGAAGACTCCCCTTTCATGGTGGTCTTCCCTTTCAGCTGCTGTACTCGTGCAGCTAGGGCTGGAGTGGGCTGTCCATCCCACCTCCTCATGCTTTCTCCATGGTCGCAGAGGAAGAACCACAGGGTGCCCCGTGGTGTGTCCCTTCCACTGCCCTTCTCTTGGGTGGGGAAGTGCCTGCTTCTAATGGCTGAGACATCGGCCCGTGCAGGTGGAATGTAGGACATGTCCTCTTCCACTTTCTGGAGCCTCTGAGACAGTTCCCTTACAGCTGAAACCCAGGCATGTTGGGAGGAAGGGAGATTTCCCTCATATTGCTGGAGCTGGCCAGCCACTTCATCCACTGTCTGAGTCTGGGTGTCTCGCCACCAGGACGCTACTGCTAGTGCTTTGGAATGTGCCTCTGGTGCACTTTGCAGGAACTTCCGCCACATCAGCTGCGTGCAAGGGGCCTGATCTGGATCTGTGGGTCATCATTCAGATCACCATAAACCATGTCAAACACAGCCAGTTCCCTGAGGTTCTGAATGCCTTTCTCCATGTTGGTCCACTTGCCTAACCGACATAGAACATCATCCTTGTAGGGGCACCTCTCCCTTACACTGAGCAGGAGTCGCCTCCAAAGGCTGAGGGTTTGAGCCTGTTTCCCTATGGCCTTGTCAATACCAGCCTCCCTGGCTAAAGGTCCCAGCTGCTTGGCCTCTCTCCCCTCCAATTCCAAAACACCAGCTCCACTATCCCAGCATCGGAGCAGCCAGGTGCAAATTTGCTCGCCTGGAAGGCGGCTAAAATCCTTCCGCGTATCTCGCAACTCACTCAGGGATAGAGATCGGATGGTTACCTCCGGCTCTTCCTCCTGCTCTCGTGATGGGCCTGGTTCATCATCACCCTGTACACTGCGAGGGGATTTTTTGGTATATTTGGTTTTCCGTATCGGGGCGACTCATACTGGCACTGCCTGTCCCCCTGGCCCAGCTGCTGTGCTGGTGGAGGCAGCTGGTACTGGCACTGCCTGTCCCCCTGGCCCAGCTGCTGTACCAGCAGGTTCACTTTCAGATCCTGCAGCCCTTTCTCCCCCTTGAGGGCAGTGAGCAGTGTTAAAGATGACACGGTAGGCATGGGCAAGCCCCCAGCACATCGCAACGAGTTGTGTCTCCCGGGGTTTGTCAGATTGGCAACACACCTTTTCCAAACACTCCACCAGTTTATCAGGACTCTGCACTTGTTTGGGAGTGAGATCCCAAAGCGTTGGGGGTGACCACTGACTCAGGCACTTGCCCATCTTTTCCCACACACCTTGCCATTTATAGCTATCTGCCCTCGGGGCAGGTTTCCGGGTGGCGCATGGCCCAGAACAAGATCTGGCAGACATTCAGAAAGCGCTGTGCCGCAAACACACTGGCCTGGGTGCTCCAAGGATAGCTAAAACTCTCAAAAACCGAGAGCATCTCTTCCCCTGGCTCACCCACAGAGGGGGTGAGACCCCTAACGAAAGCCCAGGCAGCAAACAGCTACCGGTTCCCCCCCACAAGCAGTGATGCAAGCACATTATAAGCAGTCAGTAGCCAGTATAGCAAAATAAAACCCTTGACACATTTTCCACCGATAACAAACACCAGCACTGGGAACACACAGGGGATATAAGGATTAATCCAGCCCCACCACGCAAGCAAGTTGGCCAGCACTGCAAATGTTCCTTATCAAACAATACAAATAAAAACAGAAAAATGGCACCTAACAGATGGCTCTAACACACCTTCTCCTTTTGTCCTTATCTCAACCCTCTCATGCCACACGTTGGGCGCCAAAAAGGCTGTGGTGGTTTAGGCCCTGCCGGGACCCGAGACCACGCTGCTGCTGCCCCTCCCCCACCCACCGACTGGAACGGGGCAGGGAGTGAAATACAAACCCCGGGGCTGAGATAAGGAGAGGTTTTATACAACAGTGCAACAGCAACAAACCGAACAACAACAATAACAATGGCAATAACAGTAATAACAATAAACAGAACAAGGGATATACAGATACAGCAGTGAGGGAAGCGACCCCACCCCACGCGTTTACCAATCTTCCCGCGCTTGGGCGCCAGGACCTGACGTCAGCATGGTATTGAATAACCTGGCTAGAGCTCCCTCCCCACTGCTGGGGAAACTTAACCCTATCCTGGCTAAACCAGGACACTTGGGATGGACATTGGTGCATCCAGCACCAAGGCCCCAGGGCCTGGGGCTGGTGCCAGAGTGTCCCTGGCCTGGTGGCAGGGCCAGGGATGGGGGAAAGGCAGTGGGGCTCTGAGGGTCTTACCGCAACTTGGCGATGACCAGTTCCTCCTGGAGGAGGAGAAGGCGCCTCTCGCTCCTCCTGCGGCCCCGGGTCAGCCGCACGTCTGTGCTCAGCACCGCCTCGGCGTCGGTGAGAGCCTCCCTGCGGAGCAGAGAGCGGCGGGCATGAGAAAGGCCGCGGCTGCGGGGCCCGGCCGTGCCCACCCATCCCCGAGCCGCAGGGGGGATCCTACCTGGAGTGCCAGCAGCAGTTGGCCTGGCCCATCCTGCCCGGGACAGGAGGACCCTCGCTCTGCACCGCTCTGGGATGCGGCCCAGCCGGTCACAGCGAGGATGGGAAGCGGGGTGCCGGTGCCGGGGAGTGCTGCTCGGCCAGAGCCTGCCTCCTGCCAGCGCTGCTCCGTGCCAGCACAGCCCCCTGCTGCCGGCTCTGGTGGCTGCTGGCTCCAAAATGGCCGCCTCTGGGAGGCCAACTGAAAGTGGGCGGGGCCT
Source organism: Strix aluco (assembly GCF_031877795.1). Taxonomy (NCBI): domain Eukaryota; kingdom Metazoa; phylum Chordata; class Aves; order Strigiformes; family Strigidae; genus Strix; species Strix aluco. The sequence continues at coordinate 10,047,496 of NC_133933.1, forward strand.
CGTGCTGGGGGTTCTCTCCAGCATGGCCCTGGCTGTCTTGCGCTGGGGAGCCCAGAGCAGGACAGAGCAGAGGGGAAGGACGCCCTCCCTCCACCTGCTGCCAGTGGTTTGCCTGCTGCAGCCCGGGATGCACTTAGCCCCCGTTGCCCCAGGGGTACTTTGCTGGCTCCAAGTTGCTCAACTTCGGGTCCACCATGACCCCAGGGCTCTGCACAGCTGCTTTCCAGCTGGGTCTCCCCCAGCACATACGGCTCCAAAGGCTTCTTCCTGCCCAGGTCCAGCACTTTGCTCTTCCCTCTTCCCCTTCTTCAACGACAGCAGGCACCTGGCAGCCCCTTTCTCCAGCCTGTCAAGGGCCCTCTGGTTGGCAACACAACTCCCGGCTGCAGGAGCCTCTCCTCCCGGTCGTGTGCCTTCTGCAAGCTGTCTGAGGGTGTGCTCTGCCCCGTCATCCGCATCACTGAATGTGGACAGCGCGTGCATCGTGCGGCGCACGGCTTTCTCACAGAATGATCAGAAATTGAGGGGGAAGATCCACTTGTGTGTGTGTGTGTGTGTGTGTGTGTGTATTATAAATACGGTGCTTCTCCCTGTCATCCCTTCAAGCCATTAAAAGGTGTACAGGCTCTCTCGTTTTTCATTTGAATGTCACACCTCTTGGTAGTACTGACCTTACGTGCAACGTTGTATCAGGCTGTACTCTTGCCTAGACTGTTAGATAGTAGGTAGCCTAGAGTAGTAGAGAGCAGATGATCTGCATCTGCATTAATGGTGCTAACACCAGTGATGGGAGGTTGCATCTAGCTGTTCAGCCAAAGGGTAAAAATCAGAGGTGTCTGTTGAACTCAGTGGGCAATTGACTGAATTCAGCACGTTCCAAAAAGAAAAGGTACAGGAGAAAGGCATATTCCGTCTTGACTGTTACAATGCAGGTTTTAGGAGGTATGAAGATAAACCCTGCATGCCCCTCCGCCCACCCCCTTCCAAGAGAAAGGACTAGAGAAAAAAGATGCAACTTCTAGAGCAATGGGGCTTTTAATAGCCAAGTAAATTTCCCTGTATCATGCCCATTCAATGAGCTACTTTGTCTGACACTCTGCCTTACTCGGTACCAGCATAAGACTCTTCCCAGAAAAATTAGACAAACAAAAAAATTGCTGTACAGCCAGTTGCCTCTGTTACACTATGGAAGATGCAGAATTCCTCCCTGACCCACAGCTTTCCACCTACAACCAAAACCGTAGTGAAGTTTTCCTCCATTTCAAATGGGCGCTGATGGCTCTTCCCCAGGGAAAGCCTTTCCTCTGTCACTCTGGGGGCATAGCTGCTCATAGGCAAGGCAAGCCCCGAGCCTCACGCACCATCCGAGGCCACCACCGCCCTCCTGTAGCCGTGAGCAAGATCTCAAACTCCTTTTCCGCTGCAGGAGAAGAGTTGTTAATAGAAGCGGATGCACGTGGCACAGTCTGTCCCAGAAGAGTCACAGCTGTTCAAAGCTTTCCGTGCCCTGGGTTGGTGGTTGTCAGGACCAGCTCCTGCGTCAGCTTGCACCGAGGCTGGCGACAGCTGTATTTCATGCAGGTAACTCAGGTTTAACCCTTTGTCCCCTGAGCATCCGCACAGCTCCAGCAGCATCGCAAGTCACAGTGGGCCGCGCTGGAGCAGCCTGCTCCGCTGGACTTGTGGCAAGTGTTGCGTCTGCATCCCTGCCCTTCTGTTCTCCCTGTAGGGTCCTGGTCAATACGACAAGCTGCTCTCCCTGGAAATGACCATCGTGGCGAAAGACAGACTCCACTGTGAGCCATGACCTTCACCCACCGAGCAGCCAGCACAGCCAGGGACACGTCTGTGCGAAAGGCCCTCCCCGTGGCAGAAAGGGGATCCATAGTCAGCTTTGGATGGCGTGTGTCTGGTGTAACTGTTGATACTGCGCGATGCCTTGATTAAAATAGGAGCGATGAAGAGAGTTCAAAACCTGCCCTTTTCAGGAAAAATGCAGGAAATCAGAGTCTTTGCAGGAAAAATGCAGGAAACCGGCATCTTTTGGCTATTTTACACTCCAACCAGAAAGATTGTGGGCCCGTGTTTTGCTGATTAGGAATACCAATTAAACTCAGACACCAGAGTGAAGAGAGCAGGCGTATTTTACTGGAAATAACTAAATAACGTAACAGAATAATACAGAAAACATACAGTAAGGAAAGACACAATAGTGCACTTAAACAAATAGGAAAATACAGGGTCATGCATCAAATCATTACTACCTGAGGGAGAGAACAGTGATTAAGAAAGATCCATCACCACTTGCACCCGTTCCCATCATCCAGACCCGCAGTGGCTGGGCAGCCCCGGTTACAGCGAGGATTTGGAGAGCCTGTCCCGGCAAGTGGGAAATCCTACGCGGTGCGTCCACCCGTAGGTGAGGCTTCCAAAGTCGCTGTGAGCGGGTCCAGCCTTATATAGCCCAAAATCAGCAAGCCAGAATAGCTGGCACCTTTGTTTTGAGCGGAACATCTGGTTTCACTCTCACATTAGATTCCCCCGGAGCCTGGCCAGGGCTCAAGGGAGAAGCTAAGGGAGTTTCCCTGCTTATCTAATTTATTTATGTTCTTTTTAGAACAAGGCCACACATCTGGTCCCAAGGCCGGACAGCTGGCTTCATGGCCTTGTTAACTTACCTCTATGCCAAGAAGAAGAAAGATACATTCAGGATAGACATGTTTCCATTACATTCATCATCAGTAAGGAGTGTATGATATCTAAGCTACATCTTTCATTAATGACCATACATATTTCGTTAATGACTACATACTAAGTTAGCAGCTTTGGCTCGGGGCCTGTTGTTCAGGCTTCAATACTTCAACACTTTAGCACTTTTTACATCAGGATAGGCGGTTTGTTATAACCTAGTACAATACCTACTAGCACAATGGTTATCAGATACAAAATATACAGGATTCATCTATAGGTCAACTCTGGCTTGGGCCTATTGTCCAAGCCTTAGCACTTCAGCCCGGTGGTTAACGCTTTAAGGGAAGTTCAGCACGTTGGGAAAAGGGATGGAAGACCACTCTTCTGGACACTGTCTGGACTGGGCTAGGCTGGGGTTGGAGAGCCTGGGAGGGTCTCCGGGGTCCCAGCTTTCCCGCAGTGCTGACTGTGGTGGCTGCTGCCTGTTCTTTCCTGCAGTGCTGACTGCACCCACCTGGTGGGGCTGTCCTTGGGAAGGGCACCAGAGCTGAAAAAGGCCCTGGTGGAGGGGCGGGGAGAAGCTCTTCTCCAGAGATTTGCCAGAAACTCTCCAGAGCATCCCTTTTCCAGCCCATGAGATGCTCTGTGTGACAGGGAAGGTGCCCATTAGTCCACAGTCCTGGGCAACCTGGTCTAGGTGAGCCTGCTTGAGCACGCAGGTGGACCAGAGGACCTCCACAGGTCCCTCCCAGCCTCAGCGGTTCTATGGGATGCTGTGCTTTGGTTTGACTCCTCAAGCACCTCAGCTCAGCCCCGATGCCTGCTGGAAAGGATTCTGGCGCAAGGGATGATCCCAAACTCCTCCACAAGGATGCATCACAAAACAACTTCTACCTCGTCCAGAATATCGTACGGCACACACAGTCAGAAGGGAGAAAATGTCCTTTTATTGTGGACATAGGAGCCCAGGAGTCACACGGGTTAACGAGAAACAGGAAATCAGCACCTACAACGACAGAGCCAGAAGGCACTGGTAAAGCCACAAAGGCAGCAACAGGCATGGCTTGGTTCCCCTTTCTTTGGGAAACGGGAATTGTTGATATCCCAGAAGAGAGCTACTGCTGGCATTGGCTCTGGGGTGGCTCCGGCACCTTATGCCCATGGGTAATGCCCTTAGAGAGCTGTGCAGGTGCAGAGGTGCACAGTGCCCCTGTGCCACACAGCAGGGCTCCCCTGGGCAGCTGCCACGGCGTTCTTTCCAAACCCTGCATAGCACCATCCCCTCGCCGTCCCTTGCCAGTGGGTTGGACTGACTTAGAGCAGTGTGGAGAGTTGGCAAAGATGGGCAGCAGAGCCTAGTACATACCTGGGGCTTCCTGATCTTTTGCACCTCCCTGCTTTTTTTGCAGTGCCCATCTTCTCCTCTCTTCTCTTCTTCGTCTGGTGGGGTTCTGCCTCTTCTGCCCAGGCCTCTTCTCTCTTTCTTTTCCTTTGGCTGGTGTTCTCCTGGCGGGAGCCTGCAAACCTTTCCATCCCACAGCATGATTAGATAGGTGAAGCCAGGATCAATCGGAATCAGTTCTTGATTTAACCAAAGCTGACTCATTTTACCTTCTTTGCTCTGAGAGGCTCTTTGGTTCCGCTGCGCATCCCAGGGCCTCTACCGTGGTCTCGGGGGTGGCTGGAGACAGAGCAACGGGTGCCTAAAACAGAAAGGTCGTCATTAGCAGGTGGCAAGGGATGCCCTGAAGTAGTAAGCAACTGCTTGGCACGTTGCTGCCTTAGCTCTACAGAGGAGATCCCTTTGGCCGGTTTGCATTAGCCCTTTCTCCCAAGGATCTCACTCTGGAACACAGGGTTCACGTGGGGGTGTGACAGTTCATTTGTGGGGCCATTCAGCAGAGAGCCTGCGATCCCCTGCCGGGCAGGAGAAGGCTGGCCCACTTCCTTCTGCCAGAATCTCTTCTGCCCTCCCAAGACAGAGCTCTGTGGATGCCCATTTGGTGCAATACAACCTTGTGCGGTGGGAGGCTTTGCTTTTGAAATCTGTCTTTCTGTGGCATTTTGTAGGTATTTCCTTTGATTAAGCACATGCCTAACGCATTGGAGAAAAGACCTTGCCAGTTTTCCTGACAGAGTGTTATTCCGGGGAGGGGGGGTGAAATAAAATGCAAAGCCACAAGAGACCGAATGCCAGGAAGAGGCACAGCAGCTGCTTGGACCCAGCAGCAACTCCCCTCCTCCTACCTAAGCCACATTGTTGCAGCGCTCGTGGAGCTGCCATACCTCCGCCCATTCTGCTCCCAGCACCGTGTCTGCCCCTGCTGCTCTCTGGAGGCTGAGCAGAGAGGCTGGTGCATCCAGGAAGGTTTTTGCCTGGTGCTGTGCAACTGCTTCACCTGCTGGGCCGTGCTCCCTTCCCCAAGGCAGCTCTGGAAAGCGAAAGCACGTGCAGCAAAGTGACTTGTTGGAAGTGGACAACAGCTAAAGCAAAACCCACAGGAAGCCCTACCCCCGCTGTCTGCTCAGGCTGTGACAGCCCTCAGTCCCTCCTCCTACCTGTGGATCTGCCCATGGGCTCTGGTGACATCTGGCCAGCCATCTCCTCCCCCAGGATGTCACTGCCGTTCTCAATGAGAAATTCCACCAGCAGCTTCACCTGCACACATCAAAGCCTTGGTTTCAGCGCAGGTGTCTGAAAATGTGCCGAGCAGCCTTTCCTGCTCCTGACCCTTGCTTCTGCACAGAAGGCTGTGGCTGTGGGGCTGCTCTTCCAGGCAGCCGCTCCACCGGCATTTGCTCAAGAGAGGAGGAAGCTCTGAGGGTCCAGGCAGGCTGCAGCCAGCCGGTCAATACAGCGTACCTTCTCGGTCACCTCCAGCATGGCCTCGAGCAGGAGCAGGTCCTCGTTGGGTGGGCCCAGCAGGTTTGGCCCCAGGCAGATGGCCAGGTTGCTGGAGGTCATTCTGCTGGTGGGCACGTGGTGGCCAATGTTCTGCAGCAGTGAGATCAGGCGCTGGAGGAGGAGGAGATGGGCTGCAGGCAACTTCTCGGCCACCCTGAGGGAGCAGGAACACAACGTTAAGGAAGCAGATGCTGCCCACAGCTGTCCCTGAAGCTTGCACAAGGGCAGGTGGGAGCCAGTGTCTGTGTTGTGCCGCTTTCCAGGTGCTCTCAGGCAGCGATCAGGGCTCCTGTGGTTCAGGAAGAAAACACACTGCTGCTTCCCAGCTCCTGGTTTCACCCAAGCCCACGCAAGGGAAGGCTCCCTGCCCACGCCCTTTCCCCCAAAATGCAACCCCAGCCCAGCAAATGCGAGCTGCCAGAAAATGCAACCTTCTAAGGAGCCCGTCCCTTTTCAGGCAAGTCCCAGGACTCTGCCACTCCCTACTCAACAGGCAGGCTGCTGGCCACACTTACGCTTTCAGCGCTTCCACCCTGGCCTCCTTGCTTGGCCTCTCCATGGCTTGCATCCAGTCCTGGTAGAGGCCGACAACGAGCAGCTTGCCGGGGATGCTGCGGAGAAAGTCCTGCAAGGCCAAGGGCTTCAGGTGAGCCTTTGAAGGTTCCAGGCCAGCCAGGAGCTCTTCCAGCTGCAGGGCAGAAGCGCTCACCTTCAGGACAGCAGCCAGCAGGATGACAGGCTGGTTTGCCAGGTCCACATCTGCGCCGCGGTCGAGGTCCTCCTTCAGCTTCTGGAGCGCCGTCCCCCTGTCGGATCTCCGGAATATCCCCTCCGTCGACGGTCCTCGCTGGTGCAGGATGTCCACGAGCTCCTGCGGGAGACGCAGGAGGACAGCTGCTTGGCTGAAGAAACAAGTGATGGCAGAGGCCAGAGCTCTGCCCCAGGCTGGGCTCCCCCCCCCCCACCCGCAAAGGGTCTGGCGCCAGAAGCGGTGGCCGTGGGTGAAGAGCCCAGTGCCCCAGCCGCCCCCGGAGCCGCTGGGGACAGTGGCTCTGGAGCAGCCGCAGGGAGGGCTGGGGCCCCCCTGTCCAGGCTGGCCTACCTGGATGGGCCGGGGCAGCGTGCCGGCCTCCCCGCAGAGGGCTGCCAGGGGCTGCCCAAAGAGCGCCCTGCTGCAGCCGGAGCCCGCCTGCCCTGGCGCCGGGGCAGCGGCCGGGCTCCGCCACAGCGCAAAGGGCCAGGGCAGCCCCCTCCTCCTCCTGCTGGTGCTGCCGCCGCTCCCTCCCGCTGCAAAGGGAAAGAGAGCAAGAGCCCGTCAGTGGGAACCGCCAGGCCAGCGCTCCCGGAGCCTGCCCTGCCCTGCCCTGCCCTGCCTGCAGCGTGGTGCTGAGCGGTACGGCGGGACGGGACGGGCAGGGAGCCGGCAGCTGGAACCAGGGCTCTGGCTCAGCGGCTCCGGCTCGCAGTCTCCTAAGAGCCGGCGGGACAGCGGGACAGCCCGGCCCAGCCCTCGCCCTGCCCTCCCCCAGGCTGCGAGCAGCAGCAGAGGGAGGCTCCCTGTCCCGCAGAATCACGTCCAGCGGCCGCTGCCCAGCGGGTGTCCTTGCTCGTCCGGGTGACATCCGTCCTCCCTTGGGGTGCCCAACCTGCAGGGGGACGCTCAGGGAACAAGGGAGCACGGCTCCTCCGGGCTCTGGCCGAGGAGCAGGGACCCATCTGCCCGGCTCTGGGGACAGAGCTCAGGCAGGCAGCACCTCGAGTGCTCAGCACTGTCGAAGGGTCCCGAGCGCTCAGCTCTCTCCTGCTGCAGCGTGATGGGCACCGATTTCCTCTGGCCAAAGGGCAGCAGCAACAGCATCCTCAGTTGTGCAGACGTGCCAGTCCAGGAGAAAAGAAGGCCCTCCCTGTCCTTCGTTCCCAAACTCACCTGGTGAGCGGCAAAGTCCCCCTCCATTGGTAGATGGGGCTGTTGGAGGGCCTTGCTTGGGATCAGCCTGCAAGAACCAGGCTGCGCTTAGAGAGCATCCCCGCGGCGGAAAGGGCCACCGGCGAGCGGCCACCCGGCACCAGCAGCCTGAGGGCGGCAGAGCGGGGACCCTCTGCCCTCCTGGGCTCTCTGCCTCACGCGGCAGGTTTCCTCCCAGCACCACCAGCGGGGACATGCGGCGTTCCTGGTGGCTCCCCAACCCTCTTTGCGCCCGGGGTGGCACTGCGGGACCCTCCGTCCCCCCTGCACAGGCTCACCCCACTCGCTGCACATCCCTGGCACCCCGGCACAGCCAGAGGCGGGTGAAAGGCAGCCGTTCTCACCTCTGCCTGGCCCTCCATCAGCCTCTCCAGGCTCCTGACGCTGAATGTCTTCCACTGGGCAGGAGAGAAAGAGTGGAAGGAGGTGAGCAGCGATGCCTCTGCTGCTCAGCTGGAGGGCCAGCGCTCGGGGACAGTGGCCAGACTCGAGAGACACTCACGGCATGGCGTTGGCTCAGCTCCTTCTGCAGGAGTTTGATGGACGGGACGCTGGTCACTCGGGCTCCCGTGGCTCCTTCGGGCGTCCTGTGCACCGGCAAGGGACAGGGAGAGAGCTGGCTGAGCCCCAAGCTACCTCTTGTCCCTTGTCAGGCAGCTCTGCCTGAGAGCTGCCCGCAGCCACAGCGGCAGCTCTTCCCATCTGGGGAGCTGTGTTCCCCCATCCGGCCACGCCTGAAGCACCCCCCTAGCTTACCCCAGCAGCTTGCCCAGCCACAGCTGCTTCAGTGCCCGGGAGCTGCAGAAAGAGAGGAGAACCAGCGTCAGGCCCCGCTGCCCCCCAGCCCCTGGGCCCCTGCACAGCCTTGCCCCTTGGGAAGGGCAGAGGGGCAGCACGAGGCCCCGTGGGGCAGGACAGGGGTGCTGCCCAAGCCCTGGCTCCCTGTGTGCTGCCAGAGCAGTTGCTCCTGCCCTTCCCTTCTGGGGACCAAAAGGTGACCAGGGGATGCAGGATGTGGAAACGCACCCCCATCCCTCCCTGCCGGCGTGCTGCCCGCTCCCTGCCCAGGCTCTGCACGGAGGGCAGAGGCCATTCACAGGGTGGCGTGGGCACGGTTGGGACCTTCTCCTGCCCGGCTGTGGGACGTGGCACCACGACTCACCCGAAAGTGGCAACACAGGTGCCGCTGGGCCAGATGAGGATGATGGAGGTCCTGTCCTCGTCGCTGCCTTCCTCCTCCTCCTCCTCTTTGACGTCCCCCGCTGCCTCCTTCCCGCTGCTCAGCACCCACAGCTGGTCCAGGGCCAGGCGGAGCTGTGGGCGCAGGGTGGTGCCACGTCTGCGGAGAAGAGAGACAGGCAGTGAGCTGGAGGTGGCCGCCTTGGGGTGCCCCCGGGCAGAGCCCTGCCCCCCACCTGCCCCTGTGTGGTGGTTTAGGCCCTGCCGGGACCCGAGACGACATTGCCGCTGCCCCTCCCCTACCCTCCGACCGGAACGGGGCAGGGAGTGAAATACAAACCCCGGGGCTGAGATGAGGAGAGGTTTAATACAACAGTGCAACAGCAACAAACCGAACAACAACAAGAACGATAACAATAACAGTAATAACAATAAACAGAACAAGGGATATACCGATACAGCAGTGAGGAGAGCGACCCCACACCACGCGTTTACCAACTGAGTAATCCCACACCACTGAGGGATCTTCTGAGAGGCCGGGTAAGGTAGACAATTGCTCAACCTCCTCCAGGGCAGCTATACCAAAGGCCCACCAGTACTCTCTTGGGTCTTTAAAGTACGCTCTCCTCAGGTAATCTGTACCTAGGATGCACAGGACATCTGGGCCAGTCACAATGGGGTGCTTATGCCAGTCTTTCCCAGTTAAGCTTACTTCAGCTTCTAATAGGGTCAGCTGTTGGGATCCCCCTGTCACTCCGGAGATACAGATGGGTTCAACCCCACTGTAGTTTGATGGCATCAGGGCGCACTGTGCGCCAGTATCTACCAAGGCCTTATATTCTTGTGTGTCTGATGTGCCAGGCCATCGGATCCACACCGTCCAGTAAATCCAATCATCCCTTTCCTCCACCTGGCTGGAGGCAGGGCCCCTCTAATCCTGCTCACCATCACTCACTTGATCTAAGAGTGACTCCTGCAAGCATGACTCACTTGTCCCCTCAAGAAGGTCAAGCATAATGTTGGCCATTCTATTCTGTCTGGGGGATTTCCGACTGGACACTGGAGCTGCGTCTCTCTTGGAAGACTCCCCTTTCATGGTGGTCTTCCCTTTCAGCTGCTGTACTCGTGCAGCTAGGGCTGGAGTGGGCTGTCCATCCCACCTCCTCATGCTTTCTCCATGGTCGCGGAGGAAGAACCACAGGGTGCCCCGTGGTGTGTCCCTTCCACTGCCCTTCTCTTGGGTGGGGAAGTGCCTGCTTCTAATGGCTGAGACATCGGCCCGTGCAGGTGGAATGTAGGACATGTCCTCTTCCACTTTCTGGAGCCTCTGAGACAGTTCCCTTACAGCTGAAACCCAGGCATGTTGGGAGGAAGGGAGATTTCCCTCATATTGCCGGAGCTGGCCAGCCACTTCATCCACTGTCTGAGTCTGGGTGTCTCGCCACCAGGACGCTACTGCTAGTGCTTTGGAATGTGCCTCTGGTGCACTTTGCAGGAACTTCCACCACATCAGCTGCATGCAAGGGGCCTGATCTGGATCTGTGGGTCATCATTCAGATCACCATAAACCATGTCAAACACAGCCAGTTCCCTGAGGTTCTGAATGCCTTTCTCCATGTTGGTCCACTTGCCTAACCGACATAGAACATCATCCTTGTAGGGGCACCTCTCCCTTACACTGAGCAGGAGTCGCCTCCAAAGGCTGAGGGTTTGAGCCTGTTTCCCTATGGCCTTGTCAATACCAGCCTCCCTGGCTAAAGGTCCCAGCTGCTTGGCCTCTCTCCCCTCCAATTCCAAAACACCAGCTCCACTATCCCAGCATCGGAGCAGCCAGGTGCAAATTTGCTCGCCTGGAAGGCGGCTAAAATCCTTCCGCGTATCTCGCAACTCACTCAGGGATAGAGATCGGATGGTTACCTCCGGCTCTTCCTCCTGCTCTCGTGATGGGCCTGGTTCATCATCACCCTGTACACTGCGAGGGGATTTTTTGGTATATTTGGTTTTCCGTATCGGGGCGACTCATACTGGCACTGCCTGTCCCCCTGGCCCAGCTGCTGTGCTGGTGGAGGCAGCTGGTACTGGCACTGCCTGTCCCCCTGGCCCAGCTGCTGTACCAGCAGGTTCACTTTCAGATCCTGCAGCCCTTTCTCCCCCTTGAGGGCAGTGAGCAGTGTTAAAGATGACACGGTAGGCATGGGCAAGCCCCCAGCACATCGCAACGAGTTGTGTCTCCCGGGGTTTGTCAGATTGGCAACACACCTTTTCCAAACACTCCACCAGTTTATCAGGACTCTGCACTTGTTTGGGAGTGAGATCCCAAAGCGTTGGGGGTGACCACTGACTCAGGCACTTGCCCATCTTTTCCCACACACCTTGCCATTTATAGCTATCTGCCCTCGGGGCAGGTTTCCGGGTGGTGCCATTATTGGAGAAGTACCGCATGGCCCAGAACAAGATCTGGCAGACATTCAGAAAGCGCTGTGCCGCAAACACACTGGCCTGGGTGCTCCAAGGATAGCTAAAACTCTCAAAAACCGAGAGCATCTCTTCCCCTGGCTCACCCACAGAGGGGGTGAGACCCCTAACGAAAGCCCAGGCAGCAAACAGCTACCGGTTCCCCCCCACAAGCAGTGATGCAAGCACATTATAAGCAGTCAGTAGCCAGTATAGCAAAATAAAACCCTTGACACATTTTCCACCGATAACAAACACCAGCACTGGGAACACACAGGGGATATAAGGATTAATCCAGCCCCACCACGCAAGCAAGTTGGCCAGCACTGCAAATGTTCCTTATCAAACAATACAAATAAAAACAGAAAAATGGCACCTAACAGATGGCTCTAACACACCTTCTCCTTTTGTCCTTATCTCAACCCTCTCATGCCACACGTTGGGCGCCAAAAAGGCTGTGGTGGTTTAGGCCCTGCCGGGACCCGAGACCACGCTGCTGCTGCCCCTCCCCCACCCACCGACTGGAACGGGGCAGGGAGTGAAATACAAACCCCGGGGCTGAGATAAGGAGAGGTTTGATACAACAGTGCAACAGCAACAAACCGAACAACAACAATAACAATGGCAATAACAGTAATAACAATAAACAGAACAAGGGATATACAGATACAGCAGTGAGGGAAGCGACCCCACCCCACGCGTTTACCAATCTTCCCGCGCTTGGGCGCCAGGACCTGACGTCAGCATGGTATTGAATAACCTGGCTAGAGCTCCCTCCCCACTGCTGGGGAAACTTAACCCTATCCTGGCTAAACCAGGACACTTGGGATGGACATTGGTGCATCCAGCACCAAGGCCCCAGGGCCTGGGGCTGGTGCCAGAGTGTCCCTGGCCTGGTGGCAGGGCCAGGGATGGGGGAAAGGCAGTGGGGCTCTGAGGGTCTTACCGCAACTTGGCGATGACCAGTTCCTCCTGGAGGAGGAGAAGGCGCCTCTCGCTCCTCCTGCGGCCCCGGGTCAGCCGCACGTCTGTGCTCAGCACCGCCTCGGCGTCGGTGAGAGCCTCCCTGCGGAGCAGAGAGCGGCGGGCATGAGAAAGGCCGCGGCTGCGGGGCCCGGCCGTGCCCACCCATCCCCGAGCCGCAGGGGGGATCCTACCTGGAGTGCCAGCAGCAGTTGGCCTGGCCCATCCTGCCCGGGACAGGAGGACCCTCGCTCTGCACCGCTCTGGGATGCGGCCCAGCCGGTCACAGCGAGGATGGGAAGCGGGGTGCCGGTGCCGGGGAGTGCTGCTCGGCCAGAGCCTGCCTCCTGCCAGCGCTGCTCCGTGCCAGCACAGCCCCCTGCTGCCGGCTCTGGTGGCTGCTGGCTCCAAAATGGCCGCCTCTGGGAGGCCAACTGAAAGTGGGCGGGGCCTCGTGCTGGGGGTTCTCTCCAGCATGGCCCTGGCTGTCTTGCGCTGGGGAGCCCAGAGCAGGACAGAGCAGAGGGGAAGGACGCCCTCCCTCCACCTGCTGCCAGTGGTTTGCCTGCTGCAGCCCGGGATGCACTTAGCCCCCGTTGCCCCAGGGGTACTTTGCTGGCTCCAAGTTGCTCAACTTCGGGTCCACCATGACCCCAGGGCTCTGCACAGCTGCTTTCCAGCTGGGTCTCCCCCAGCACATACGGCTCCAAAGGCTTCTTCCTGCCCAGGTCCAGCACTTTGCTCTTCCCTCTTCCCCTTCTTCAACGACAGCAGGCACCTGGCAGCCCCTTTCTCCAGCCTGTCAAGGGCCCTCTGGTTGGCAACACAACTCCCGGCTGCAGGAGCCTCTCCTCCCGGTCGTGTGCCTTCTGCAAGCTGTCTGAGGGTGTGCTCTGCCCCGTCATCCGCATCACTGAATGTGGACAGCGCGTGCATCGTGCGGCGCACGGCTTTCTCACAGAATGATCAGAAATTGAGGGGGAAGATCCACTTGTGTGTGTGTGTGTGTGTGTGTGTGTGTATTATAAATACGGTGCTTCTCCCTGTCATCCCTTCAAGCCATTAAAAGGTGTACAGGCTCTCTCGTTTTTCATTTGAATGTCACACCTCTTGGTAGTACTGACCTTACGTGCAACGTTGTATCAGGCTGTACTCTTGCCTAGACTGTTAGATAGTAGGTAGCCTAGAGTAGTAGAGAGCAGATGATCTGCATCTGCATTAATGGTGCTAACACCAGTGATGGGAGGTTGCATCTAGCTGTTCAGCCAAAGGGTAAAAATCAGAGGTGTCTGTTGAACTCAGTGGGCAATTGACTGAATTCAGCACGTTCCAAAAAGAAAAGGTACAGGAGAAAGGCATATTCCGTCTTGACTGTTACAATGCAGGTTTTAGGAGGTATGAAGATAAACCCTGCATGCCCCTCCGCCCACCCCCTTCCAAGAGAAAGGACTAGAGAAAAAAGATGCAACTTCTAGAGCAATGGGGCTTTTAATAGCCAAGTAAATTTCCCTGTATCATGCCCATTCAATGAGCTACTTTGTCTGACACTCTGCCTTACTCGGTACCAGCATAAGACTCTTCCCAGAAAAATTAGACAAACAAAAAAATTGCTGTACAGCCAGTTGCCTCTGTTACACTATGGAAGATGCAGAATTCCTCCCTGACCCACAGCTTTCCACCTACAACCAAAACCGTAGTGAAGTTTTCCTCCATTTCAAATGGGCGCTGATGGCTCTTCCCCAGGGAAAGCCTTTCCTCTGTCACTCTGGGGGCATAGCTGCTCATAGGCAAGGCAAGCCCCGAGCCTCACGCACCATCCGAGGCCACCACCGCCCTCCTGTAGCCGTGAGCAAGATCTCAAACTCCTTTTCCGCTGCAGGAGAAGAGTTGTTAATAGAAGCGGATGCACGTGGCACAGTCTGTCCCAGAAGAGTCACAGCTGTTCAAAGCTTTCCGTGCCCTGGGTTGGTGGTTGTCAGGACCAGCTCCTGCGTCAGCTTGCACCGAGGCTGGCGACAGCTGTATTTCATGCAGGTAACTCAGGTTTAACCCTTTGTCCCCTGAGCATCCGCACAGCTCCAGCAGCATCGCAAGTCACAGTGGGCCGCGCTGGAGCAGCCTGCTCCGCTGGACTTGTGGCAAGTGTTGCGTCTGCATCCCTGCCCTTCTGTTCTCCCTGTAGGGTCCTGGTCAATACGACAAGCTGCTCTCCCTGGAAATGACCATCGTGGCGAAAGACAGACTCCACTGTGAGCCATGACCTTCACCCACCGAGCAGCCAGCACAGCCAGGGACACGTCTGTGCGAAAGGCCCTCCCCGTGGCAGAAAGGGGATCCATAGTCAGCTTTGGATGGCGTGTGTCTGGTGTAACTGTTGATACTGCGCGATGCCTTGATTAAAATAGGAGCGATGAAGAGAGTTCAAAACCTGCCCTTTTCAGGAAAAATGCAGGAAATCAGAGTCTTTGCAGGAAAAATGCAGGAAACCGGCATCTTTTGGCTATTTTACACTCCAACCAGAAAGATTGTGGGCCCGTGTTTTGCTGATTAGGAATACCAATTAAACTCAGACACCAGAGTGAAGAGAGCAGGCGTATTTTACTGGAAATAACTAAATAACGTAACAGAATAATACAGAAAACATACAGTAAGGAAAGACACAATAGTGCACTTAAACAAATAGGAAAATACAGGGTCATGCATCAAATCATTACTACCTGAGGGAGAGAACAGTGATTAAGAAAGATCCATCACCACTTGCACCCGTTCCCATCATCCAGACCCGCAGTGGCTGGGCAGCCCCGGTTACAGCGAGGATTTGGAGAGCCTGTCCCGGCAAGTGGGAAATCCTACGCGGTGCGTCCACCCGTAGGTGAGGCTTCCAAAGTCGCTGTGAGCGGGTCCAGCCTTATATAGCCCAAAATCAGCAAGCCAGAATAGCTGGCACCTCTGTTTTGAGCGGAACATCTGGTTTCACTCTCACATTAGATTCCCCCGGAGCCTGGCCAGGGCTCAAGGGAGAAGCTAAGGGAGTTTCCCTGCTTATCTAATTTATTTATGTTCTTTTTAGAACAAGGCCACACATCTGGTCCCAAGGCCGGACAGCTGGCTTCATGGCCTTGTTAACTTACCTCTATGCCAAGAAGAAGAAAGATACATTCAGGATAGACATGTTTCCATTACATTCATCATCAGTAAGGAGTGTATGATATCTAAGCTACATCTTTCATTAATGACCATACATATTTCGTTAATGACTACATACTAAGTTAGCAGCTTTGGCTCGGGGCCTGTTGTTCAGGCTTCAATACTTCAACACTTTAGCACTTTTTACATCAGGATAGGCGGTTTGTTATAACCTAGTGCAATACCTACTAGCACAATGGTTATCAGATACAAAATATACAGGATTCATCTATAGGTCAACTCTGGCTTGGGCCTATTGTCCAAGCCTTAGCACTTCAGCCCGGTGGTTAACGCTTTAAGGGAAGTTCAGCACGTTGGGAAAAGGGATGGAAGACCACTCTTCTGGACACTGTCTGGACTGGGCTAGGCTGGGGTTGGAGAGCCTGGGAGGGTCTCCGGGGTCCCAGCTTTCCCGCAGTGCTGACTGTGGTGGCTGCTGCCTGTTCTTTCCTGCAGTGCTGACTGCACCCACCTGGTGGGGCTGTCCTTGGGAAGGGCACCAGAGCTGAAAAAGGCCCTGGTGGAGGGGCGGGGAGAAGCTCTTCTCCAGAGATTTGCCAGAAACTCTCCAGAGCATCCCTTTTCCAGCCCATGAGATGCTCTGTGTGACAGGGAAGGTGCCCATTAGTCCACAGTCCTGGGCAACCTGGTCTAGGTGAGCCTGCTTGAGCACGCAGGTGGACCAGAGGACCTCCACAGGTCCCTCCCAGCCTCAGCGGTTCTATGGGATGCTGTGCTTTGGTTTGACTCCTCAAGCACCTCAGCTCAGCCCCGATGCCTGCTGGAAAGGATTCTGGCGCAAGGGATGATCCCAAACTCCTCCACAAGGATGCATCACAAAACAACTTCTACCTCGTCCAGAATATCGTACGGCACACACAGTCAGAAGGGAGAAAATGTCCTTTTATTGTGGACATAGGAGCCCAGGAGTCACACGGGTTAACGAGAAACAGGAAATCAGCACCTACAACGACAGAGCCAGAAGGCACTGGTAAAGCCACAAAGGCAGCAACAGGCATGGCTTGGTTCCCCTTTCTTTGGGAAACGGGAATTGTTGATATCCCAGAAGAGAGCTACTGCTGGCATTGGCTCTGGGGTGGCTCCGGCACCTTATGCCCATGGGTAATGCCCTTAGAGAGCTGTGCAGGTGCAGAGGTGCACAGTGCCCCTGTGCCACACAGCAGGGCTCCCCTGGGCAGCTGCCACGGCGTTCTTTCCAAACCCTGCATAGCACCATCCCCTCGCCGTCCCTTGCCAGTGAGTTGGACTGACTTAGAGCAGTGTGGAGAGTTGGCAAAGATGGGCAGCAGAGCCTAGTACATACCTGGGGCTTCCTGATCTTTTGCACCTCCCTGCTTTTTTTGCAGTGCCCATCTTCTCCTCTCTTCTCTTCTTCGTCTGGTGGGGTTCTGCCTCTTCTGCCCAGGCCTCTTCTCTCTTTCTTTTCCTTTGGCTGGTGTTCTCCTGGCGGGAGCCTGCAAACCTTTCCATCCCACAGCATGATTAGATAGGTGAAGCCAGGATCAATCGGAATCAGTTCTTGATTTAACCAAAGCTGACTCATTTTACCTTCTTTGCTCTGAGAGGCTCTTTGGTTCCGCTGCGCATCCCAGGGCCTCTACCGTGGTCTCGGTCTCGGGGGTGGCTGGAGACAGAGCAACGGGTGCCTAAAACAGAAAGGTCGTCATTAGCAGGTGGCAAGGGATGCCCTGAAGTAGTAAGCAACTGCTTGGCACGTTGCTGCCTTAGCTCTACAGAGGAGATCCCTTTGGCCGGTTTGCATTAGCCCTTTCTCCCAAGGATCTCACTCTGGAACACAGGGTTCACGTGGGGGTGTGACAGTTCATTTGTGGGGCCATTCAGCAGAGAGCCTGCGATCCCCTGCCGGGCAGGAGAAGGCTGGCCCACTTCCTTCTGCCAGAATCTCTTCTGCCCTCCCAAGACAGAGCTCTGTGGATGCCCATTTGGTGCAATACAACCTTGTGCGGTGGGAGGCTTTGCTTTTGAAATCTGTCTTTCTGTGGCATTTTGTAGGTATTTCCTTTGATTAAGCACATGCCTAACGCATTGGAGAAAAGACCTTGCCAGTTTTCCTGACAGAGTGTTATTCCGGGGAGGGGGGGTGAAATAAAATGCAAAGCCACAAGAGACCGAATGCCAGGAAGAGGCACAGCAGCTGCTTGGACCCAGCAGCAACTCCCCTCCTCCTACCTAAGCCACATTGTTGCAGCGCTCGTGGAGCTGCCATACCTCCGCCCATTCTGCTCCCAGCACCGTGTCTGCCCCTGCTGCTCTCTGGAGGCTGAGCAGAGAGGCTGGTGCATCCAGGAAGGTTTTTGCCTGGTGCTGTGCAACTGCTTCACCTGCTGGGCCGTGCTCCCTTCCCCAAGGCAGCTCTGGAAAGCGAAAGCACGTGCAGCAAAGTGACTTGTTGGAAGTGGACAACAGCTAAAGCAAAACCCACAGGAAGCCCTACCCCCGCTGTCTGCTCAGGCTGTGACAGCCCTCAGTCCCTCCTCCTACCTGTGGATCTGCCCATGGGCTCTGGTGACATCTGGCCAGCCATCTCCTCCCCCAGGATGTCACTGCCGTTCTCAATGAGAAATTCCACCAGCAGCTTCACCTGCACACATCAAAGCCTTGGTTTCAGCGCAGGTGTCTGAAAATGTGCCGAGCAGCCTTTCCTGCTCCTGACCCTTGCTTCTGCACAGAAGGCTGTGGCTGTGGGGCTGCTCTTCCAGGCAGCCACTCCACCGGCATTTGCTCAAGAGAGGAGGAAGCTCTGAGGGTCCAGGCAGGCTGCAGCCAGCCGGTCAATACAGCGTACCTTCTCGGTCACCTCCAGCATGGCCTCGAGCGGGAGCAGGTCCTCGTTGGGTGGGCCCAGCAGGTTTGGCCCCAGGCAGATGGCCAGGTTGCTGGAGGTCATTCTGCTGGTGGGCACGTGGTGGCCAATGTTCTGCAGCAGTGAGATCAGGCGCTGGAGGAGGAGGAGATGGGCTGCAGGCAACTTCTCGGCCACCCTGAGGGAGCAGGAACACAACGTTAAGGAAGCAGATGCTGCCCACAGCTGTCCCTGAAGCTTGCACAAGGGCAGGTGGGAGCCAGTGTCTGTGTTGTGCCGCTTTCCAGGTGCTCTCAGGCAGCGATCAGGGCTCCTGTGGTTCAGGAAGAAAACACACTGCTGCTTCCCAGCTCCTGGTTTCACCCAAGCCCACGCAAGGGAAGGCTCCCTGCCCACGCCCTTTCCCCCAAAATGCAACCCCAGCCCAGCAAATGCGAGCTGCCAGAAAATGCAACCTTCTAAGGAGCCCGTCCCTTTTCAGGCAAGTCCCAGGACTCTGCCACTCCCTACTCAACAGGCAGGCTGCTGGCCACACTTACGCTTTCAGCGCTTCCACCCTGGCCTCCTTGCTTGGCCTCTCCATGGCTTGCATCCAGTCCTGGTAGAGGCCGACAACGAGCAGCTTGCCGGGGATGCTGCGGAGAAAGTCCTGCAAGGCCAAGGGCTTCAGGTGAGCCTTTGAAGGTTCCAGGCCAGCCAGGAGCTCTTCCAGCTGCAGGGCAGAAGCGCTCACCTTCAGGACAGCAGCCAGCAGGATGACAGGCTGGTTTGCCAGGTCCACATCTGCGCCGCGGTCGAGGTCCTCCTTCAGCTTCTGGAGCGCCGTCCCCCTGTCGGATCTCCGGAATATCCCCTCCGTCGACGGTCCTCGCTGGTGCAGGATGTCCACGAGCTCCTGCGGGAGACGCAGGAGGACAGCTGCTTGGCTGAAGAAACAAGTGACGGCAGAGGCCAGAGCTCTGCCCCAGGCTGGGCTCCCCCCCCCCCACCCGCAAAGGGTCTGGCGCCAGAAGCGGTGGCCGTGGGTGAAGAGCCCAGTGCCCCAGCCGCCCCCGGAGCCGCTGGGGACAGTGGCTCTGGAGCAGCCGCAGGGAGGGCTGGGGCCCCCCTGTCCAGGCTGGCCTACCTGGATGGGCCGGGGCAGCGTGCCGGCCTCCCCGCAGAGGGCTGCCAGGGGCTGCCCAAAGAGCGCCCTGCTGCAGCCGGAGCCCGCCTGCCCTGGCGCCGGGGCAGCGGCCGGGCTCCGCCACAGCGCAAAGGGCCAGGGCAGCCCCCTCCTCCTCCTGCTGGTGCTGCCGCCGCTCCCTCCCGCTGCAAAGGGAAAGAGAGCAAGAGCCCGTCAGTGGGAACCGCCAGGCCAGCGCTCCCGGAGCCTGCCCTGCCCTGCCCTGCCCTGCCTGCAGCGTGGTGCTGAGCGGTACGGCGGGACGGGACGGGCAGGGAGCCGGCGGCTGGAACCAGGGCTCTGGCTCAGCGGCTCCGGCTCGCAGTCTCCTAAGAGCCGGCGGGACAGCGGGACAGCCCGGCCCAGCCCTCGCCCTGCCCTCCCCCAGGCTGCGAGCAGCAGCAGAGGGAGGCTCCCTGTCCCGCAGAATCACGTCCAGCGGCCGCTGCCCAGCGGGTGTCCTTGCTCGTCCGGGTGACATCCGTCCTCCCTTGGGGTGCCCAACCTGCAGGGGGACGCTCAGGGAACAAGGGAGCACGGCTCCTCCGGGCTCTGGCCGAGGAGCAGGGACCCATCTGCCCGGCTCTGGGGACAGAGCTCAGGCAGGCAGCACCTCGAGTGCTCAGCACTGTCGAAGGGTCCCGAGCGCTCAGCTCTCTCCTGCTGCAGCGTGATGGGCACCGATTTCCTCTGGCCAAAGGGCAGCAGCAACAGCATCCTCAGTTGTGCAGACGTGCCGGTCCAGGAGAAAAGAAGGCCCTCCCTGTCCTTCGTTCCCAAACTCACCTGGTGAGCGGCAAAGTCCCCCTCCATTGGTAGATGGGGCTGTTGGAGGGCCTTGCTTGGGATCAGCCTGCAAGAACCAGGCTGCGCTTAGAGAGCATCCCCGCGGCGGAAAGGGCCACCGGCGAGCGGCCACCCGGCACCAGCAGCCTGAGGGCGGCAGAGCGGGGACCCTCTGCCCTCCTGGGCTCTCTGCCTCACGCGGCAGGTTTCCTCCCAGCACCACCAGCGGGGACATGCGGCGTTCCTGGTGGCTCCCCAACCCTCTTTGCGCCCGGGGTGGCACTGCGGGACCCTCCGTCCCCCCTGCACAGGCTCACCCCACTCGCTGCACATCCCTGGCACCCCGGCACAGCCAGAGGCGGGTGAAAGGCAGCCGTTCTCACCTCTGCCTGGCCCTCCATCAGCCTCTCCAGGCTCCTGACGCTGAATGTCTTCCACTGGGCAGGAGAGAAAGAGTGGAAGGAGGTGAGCAGCGATGCCTCTGCTGCTCAGCTGGAGGGCCAGCGCTCGGGGACAGTGGCCAGACTCGAGAGACACTCACGGCATGGCGTTGGCTCAGCTCCTTCTGCAGGAGTTTGATGGACGGGACGCTGGTCACTCGGGCTCCCGTGGCTCCTTCGGGCGTCCTGTGCACCGGCAAGGGACAGGGAGAGAGCTGGCTGAGCCCCAAGCTACCTCTTGTCCCTTGTCAGGCAGCTCTGCCTGAGAGCTGCCCGCAGCCACAGCGGCAGCTCTTCCCATCTGGGGAGCTGTGTTCCCCCATCCGGCCACGCCTGAAGCACCCCCCTAGCTTACCCCAGCAGCTTGCCCAGCCACAGCTGCTTCAGTGCCCGGGAGCTGCAGAAAGAGAGGAGAACCAGCGTCAGGCCCCGCTGCCCCCCAGCCCCTGGGCCCCTGCACAGCCTTGCCCCTTGGGAAGGGCAGAGGGGCAGCACGAGGCCCCGTGGGGCAGGACAGGGGTGCTGCCCAAGCCCTGGCTCCCTGTGTGCTGCCAGAGCAGTTGCTCCTGCCCTTCCCTTCTGGGGACCAAAAGGTGACCAGGGGATGCAGGATGTGGAAACGCACCCCCATCCCTCCCTGCCGGCGTGCTGCCCGCTCCCTGCCCAGGCTCTGCACGGAGGGCAGAGGCCATTCACAGGGTGGCGTGGGCACGGTTGGGACCTTCTCCTGCCCGGCTGTGGGACGTGGCACCACGACTCACCCGAAAGTGGCAACACAGGTGCCGCTGGGCCAGATGAGGATGATGGAGGTCCTGTCCTCGTCGCTGCCTTCCTCCTCCTCCTCCTCTTTGACGTCCCCCGCTGCCTCCTTCCCGCTGCTCAGCACCCACAGCTGGTCCAGGGCCAGGCGGAGCTGTGGGCGCAGGGTGGTGCCACGTCTGCGGAGAAGAGAGACAGGCAGTGAGCTGGAGGTGGCCGCCTTGGGGTGCCCCCGGGCAGAGCCCTGCCCCCCACCTGCCCCTGTGTGGTGGTTTAGGCCCTGCCGGGACCCGAGACGACATTGCCGCTGCCCCTCCCCTACCCTCCGACCGGAACGGGGCAGGGAGTGAAATACAAACCCCGGGGCTGAGATGAGGAGAGGTTTAATACAACAGTGCAACAGCAACAAACCGAACAACAACAAGAACGATAACAATAACAGTAATAACAATAAACAGAACAAGGGATATACTGATACAGCAGTGAGGAGAGCGACCCCACACCACGCGTTTACCAACTGAGTAATCCCACACCACTGAGGGATCTTCTGAGAGGCCGGGTAAGGTAGACAATTGCTCAACCTCCTCCAGGGCAGCTATACCAAAGGCCCACCAGTACTCTCTTGGGTCTTTAAAGTACGCTCTCCTCAGGTAATCTGTACCTAGGATGCACGGGACATCTGGGCCAGTCACAATGGGGTGCTTATGCCAGTCTTTCCCAGTTAAGCTTACTTCAGCTTCTAATAGGGTCAGCTGTTGGGATCCCCCTGTCACTCCGGAGATACAGATGGGTTCAACCCCACTGTAGTTTGATGGCATCAGGGCGCACTGTGCGCCAGTATCTACCAAGGCCTTATATTCTTGTGTGTCTGATGTGCCAGGCCATCGGATCCACACCGTCCAGTAAATCCAATCATCCCTTTCCTCCACCTGGCTGGAGGCAGGGCCCCTCTAATCCTGCTCACCATCACTCACTTGATCTAAGAGTGACTCCTGCAAGCATGACTCACTTGTCCCCTCAAGAAGGTCAAGCATAATGTTGGCCATTCTATTCTGTCTGGGGGATTTCCGACTGGACACTGGAGCTGCGTCTCTCTTGGAAGACTCCCCTTTCATGGTGGTCTTCCCTTTCAGCTGCTGTACTCGTGCAGCTAGGGCTGGAGTGGGCTGTCCATCCCACCTCCTCATGCTTTCTCCATGGTCGCAGAGGAAGAACCACAGGGTGCCCCGTGGTGTGTCCCTTCCACTGCCCTTCTCTTGGGTGGGGAAGTGCCTGCTTCTAATGGCTGAGACATCGGCCCGTGCAGGTGGAATGTAGGACATGTCCTCTTCCACTTTCTGGAGCCTCTGAGACAGTTCCCTTACAGCTGAAACCCAGGCATGTTGGGAGGAAGGGAGATTTCCCTCATATTGCTGGAGCTGGCCAGCCACTTCATCCACTGTCTGAGTCTGGGTGTCTCGCCACCAGGACGCTACTGCTAGTGCTTTGGAATGTGCCTCTGGTGCACTTTGCAGGAACTTCCGCCACATCAGCTGTGTGCAAGGGGCCTGATCTGGATCTGTGGGTCATCATTCAGATCACCATAAACCATGTCAAACACAGCCAGTTCCCTGAGGTTCTGAATGCCTTTCTCCATGTTGGTCCACTTGCCTAACCGACATAGAACATCATCCTTGTAGGGGCACCTCTCCCTTACACTGAGCAGGAGTCGCCTCCAAAGGCTGAGGGTTTGAGCCTGTTTCCCTATGGCCTTGTCAATACCAGCCTCCCTGGCTAAAGGTCCCAGCTGCTTGGCCTCTCTCCCCTCCAATTCCAAAACACCAGCTCCACTATCCCAGCATCGGAGCAGCCAGGTGCAAATTTGCTCGCCTGGAAGGCGGCTAAAATCCTTCCGCGTATCTCGCAACTCACTCAGGGATAGAGATCGGATGGTTACCTCCGGCTCTTCCTCCTGCTCTCGTGATGGGCCTGGTTCATCATCACCCTGTACACTGCGAGGGGATTTTTTGGTATATTTGGTTTTCCGTATCGGGGCAACTCATACTGGCACTGCCTGTCCCCCTGGCCCAGCTGCTGTGCTGGTGGAGGCAGCTGGTACTGGCACTGCCTGTCCCCCTGGCCCAGCTGCTGTACCAGCAGGTTCACTTTCAGATCCTGCAGCCCTTTCTCCCCCTTGAGGGCAGTGAGCAGTGTTAAAGATGACACGGTAGGCATGGGCAAGCCCCCAGCACATCGCAACGAGTTGTGTCTCCCGGGGTTTGTCAGATTGGCAACACACCTTTTCCAAACACTCCACCAGTTTATCAGGACTCTGCACTTGTTTGGGAGTGAGATCCCAAAGCGTTGGGGGTGACCACTGACTCAGGCACTTGCCCATCTTTTCCCACACACCTTGCCATTTATAGCTATCTGCCCTCGGGGCAGGTTTCCGGGTGGTGCCATTATTGGAGAAGTACCGCATGGCCCAGAACAAGATCTGGCAGACATTCAGAAAGCGCTGTGCCGCAAACACACTGGCCTGGGTGCTCCAAGGATAGCTAAAACTCTCAAAAACCGAGAGCATCTCTTCCCCTGGCTCACCCACAGAGGGGGTGAGACCCCTAACGAAAGCCCAGGCAGCAAACAGCTACCGGTTCCCCCCCACAAGCAGTGATGCAAGCACATTATAAGCAGTCAGTAGCCAGTATAGCAAAATAAAACCCTTGACACATTTTCCACCGATAACAAACACCAGCACTGGGAACACACAGGGGATATAAGGATTAATCCAGCCCCACCACGCAAGCAAGTTGGCCAGCACTGCAAATGTTCCTTATCAAACAATACAAATAAAAACAGAAAAATGGCACCTAACAGATGGCTCTAACACACCTTCTCCTTTTGTCCTTATCTCAACCCTCTCATGCCACACGTTGGGCGCCAAAAAGGCTGTGGTGGTTTAGGCCCTGCCGGGACCCGAGACCACGCTGCTGCTGCCCCTCCCCCACCCACCGACTGGAACGGGGCAGGGAGTGAAATACAAACCCCGGGGCTGAGATAAGGAGAGGTTTTATACAACAGTGCAACAGCAACAAACCGAACAACAACAATAACAATGGCAATAACAGTAATAACAATAAACAGAACAAGGGATATACAGATACAGCAGTGAGGGAAGCGACCCCACCCCACGCGTTTACCAATCTTCCCGCGCTTGGGCGCCAGGACCTGACGTCAGCATGGTATTGAATAACCTGGCTAGAGCTCCCTCCCCACTGCTGGGGAAACTTAACCCTATCCTGGCTAAACCAGGACACTTGGGATGGACATTGGTGCATCCAGCACCAAGGCCCCAGGGCCTGGGGCTGGTGCCAGAGTGTCCCTGGCCTGGTGGCAGGGCCAGGGATGGGGGAAAGGCAGTGGGGCTCTGAGGGTCTTACCGCAACTTGGCGATGACCAGTTCCTCCTGGAGGAGGAGAAGGCGCCTCTCGCTCCTCCTGCGGCCCCGGGTCAGCCGCACGTCTGTGCTCAGCACCGCCTCGGCGTCGGTGAGAGCCTCCCTGCGGAGCAGAGAGCGGCGGGCATGAGAAAGGCCGCGGCTGCGGGGCCCGGCCGTGCCCACCCATCCCCGAGCCGCAGGGGGGATCCTACCTGGAGTGCCAGCAGCAGTTGGCCTGGCCCATCCTGCCCGGGACAGGAGGACCCTCGCTCTGCACCGCTCTGGGATGCGGCCCAGCCGGTCACAGCGAGGATGGGAAGCGGGGTGCCGGTGCCGGGGAGTGCTGCTCGGCCAGAGCCTGCCTCCTGCCAGCGCTGCTCCGTGCCAGCACAGCCCCCTGCTGCCGGCTCTGGTGGCTGCTGGCTCCAAAATGGCCGCCTCTGGGAGGCCAACTGAAAGTGGGCGGGGCCTCGTGCTGGGGGTTCTCTCCAGCATGGCCCTGGCTGTCTTGCGCTGGGGAGCCCAGAGCAGGACAGAGCAGAGGGGAAGGACGCCCTCCCTCCACCTGCTGCCAGTGGTTTGCCTGCTGCAGCCCGGGATGCACTTAGCCCCCGTTGCCCCAGGGGTACTTTGCTGGCTCCAAGTTGCTCAACTTCGGGTCCACCATGACCCCAGGGCTCTGCACAGCTGCTTTCCAGCTGGGTCTCCCCCAGCACATACGGCTCCAAAGGCTTCTTCCTGCCCAGGTCCAGCACTTTGCTCTTCCCTCTTCCCCTTCTTCAACGACAGCAGGCACCTGGCAGCCCCTTTCTCCAGCCTGTCAAGGGCCCTCTGGTTGGCAACACAACTCCCGGCTGCAGGAGCCTCTCCTCCCGGTCGTGTGCCTTCTGCAAGCTGTCTGAGGGTGTGCTCTGCCCCGTCATCCGCATCACTGAATGTGGACAGCGCGTGCATCGTGCGGCGCACGGCTTTCTCACAGAATGATCAGAAATTGAGGGGGAAGATCCACTTGTGTGTGTGTGTGTGTGTGTGTGTGTGTATTATAAATACGGTGCTTCTCCCTGTCATCCCTTCAAGCCATTAAAAGGTGTACAGGCTCTCTCGTTTTTCATTTGAATGTCACACCTCTTGGTAGTACTGACCTTACGTGCAACGTTGTATCAGGCTGTACTCTTGCCTAGACTGTTAGATAGTAGGTAGCCTAGAGTAGTAGAGAGCAGATGATCTGCATCTGCATTAATGGTGCTAACACCAGTGATGGGAGGTTGCATCTAGCTGTTCAGCCAAAGGGTAAAAATCAGAGGTGTCTGTTGAACTCAGTGGGCAATTGACTGAATTCAGCACGTTCCAAAAAGAAAAGGTACAGGAGAAAGGCATATTCCGTCTTGACTGTTACAATGCAGGTTTTAGGAGGTATGAAGATAAACCCTGCATGCCCCTCCGCCCACCCCCTTCCAAGAGAAAGGACTAGAGAAAAAAGATGCAACTTCTAGAGCAATGGGGCTTTTAATAGCCAAGTAAATTTCCCTGTATCATGCCCATTCAATGAGCTACTTTGTCTGACACTCTGCCTTACTCGGTACCAGCATAAGACTCTTCCCAGAAAAATTAGACAAACAAAAAAATTGCTGTACAGCCAGTTGCCTCTGTTACACTATGGAAGATGCAGAATTCCTCCCTGACCCACAGCTTTCCACCTACAACCAAAACCGTAGTGAAGTTTTCCTCCATTTCAAATGGGCGCTGATGGCTCTTCCCCAGGGAAAGCCTTTCCTCTGTCACTCTGGGGGCATAGCTGCTCATAGGCAAGGCAAGCCCCGAGCCTCACGCACCATCCGAGGCCACCACCGCCCTCCTGTAGCCGTGAGCAAGATCTCAAACTCCTTTTCCGCTGCAGGAGAAGAGTTGTTAATAGAAGCGGATGCACGTGGCACAGTCTGTCCCAGAAGAGTCACAGCTGTTCAAAGCTTTCCGTGCCCTGGGTTGGTGGTTGTCAGGACCAGCTCCTGCGTCAGCTTGCACCGAGGCTGGCGACAGCTGTATTTCATGCAGGTAACTCAGGTTTAACCCTTTGTCCCCTGAGCATCCGCACAGCTCCAGCAGCATCGCAAGTCACAGTGGGCCGCGCTGGAGCAGCCTGCTCCGCTGGACTTGTGGCAAGTGTTGCGTCTGCATCCCTGCCCTTCTGTTCTCCCTGTAGGGTCCTGGTCAATACGACAAGCTGCTCTCCCTGGAAATGACCATCGTGGCGAAAGACAGACTCCACTGTGAGCCATGACCTTCACCCACCGAGCAGCCAGCACAGCCAGGGACACGTCTGTGCGAAAGGCCCTCCCCGTGGCAGAAAGGGGATCCATAGTCAGCTTTGGATGGCGTGTGTCTGGTGTAACTGTTGATACTGCGCGATGCCTTGATTAAAATAGGAGCGATGAAGAGAGTTCAAAACCTGCCCTTTTCAGGAAAAATGCAGGAAATCAGAGTCTTTGCAGGAAAAATGCAGGAAACCGGCATCTTTTGGCTATTTTACACTCCAACCAGAAAGATTGTGGGCCCGTGTTTTGCTGATTAGGAATACCAATTAAACTCAGACACCAGAGTGAAGAGAGCAGGCGTATTTTACTGGAAATAACTAAATAACGTAACAGAATAATACAGAAAACATACAGTAAGGAAAGACACAATAGTGCACTTAAACAAATAGGAAAATACAGGGTCATGCATCAAATCATTACTACCTGAGGGAGAGAACAGTGATTAAGAAAGATCCATCACCACTTGCACCCGTTCCCATCATCCAGACCCGCAGTGGCTGGGCAGCCCCGGTTACAGCGAGGATTTGGAGAGCCTGTCCCGGCAAGTGGGAAATCCTACGCGGTGCGTCCACCCGTAGGTGAGGCTTCCAAAGTCGCTGTGAGCGGGTCCAGCCTTATATAGCCCAAAATCAGCAAGCCAGAATAGCTGGCACCTTTGTTTTGAGCGGAACATCTGGTTTCACTCTCACATTAGATTCCCCCAGAGCCTGGCCAGGGCTCAAGGGAGAAGCTAAGGGAGTTTCCCTGCTTATCTAATTTATTTATGTTCTTTTTAGAACAAGGCCACACATCTGGTCCCAAGGCCGGACAGCTGGCTTCATGGCCTTGTTAACTTACCTCTATGCCAAGAAGAAGAAAGATACATTCAGGATAGACATGTTTCCATTACATTCATCATCAGTAAGGAGTGTATGATATCTAAGCTACATCTTTCATTAATGACCATACATATTTCGTTAATGACTACATACTAAGTTAGCAGCTTTGGCTCGGGGCCTGTTGTTCAGGCTTCAATACTTCAACACTTTAGCACTTTTTACATCAGGATAGGCGGTTTGTTATAACCTAGTACAATACCTACTAGCACAATGGTTATCAGATACAAAATATACAGGATTCATCTATAGGTCAACTCTGGCTTGGGCCTATTGTCCAAGCCTTAGCACTTCAGCCCGGTGGTTAACGCTTTAAGGGAAGTTCAGCACGTTGGGAAAAGGGATGGAAGACCACTCTTCTGGACACTGTCTGGACTGGGCTAGGCTGGGGTTGGAGAGCCTGGGAGGGTCTCCGGGGTCCCAGCTTTCCCGCAGTGCTGACTGTGGTGGCTGCTGCCTGTTCTTTCCTGCAGTGCTGACTGCACCCACCTGGTGGGGCTGTCCTTGGGAAGGGCACCAGAGCTGAAAAAGGCCCTGGTGGAGGGGCGGGGAGAAGCTCTTCTCCAGAGATTTGCCAGAAACTCTCCAGAGCATCCCTTTTCCAGCCCATGAGATGCTCTGTGTGACAGGGAAGGTGCCCATTAGTCCACAGTCCTGGGCAACCTGGTCTAGGTGAGCCTGCTTGAGCACGCAGGTGGACCAGAGGACCTCCACAGGTCCCTCCCAGCCTCAGCGGTTCTATGGGATGCTGTGCTTTGGTTTGACTCCTCAAGCACCTCAGCTCAGCCCCGATGCCTGCTGGAAAGGATTCTGGCGCAAGGGATGATCCCAAACTCCTCCACAAGGATGCATCACAAAACAACTTCTACCTCGTCCAGAATATCGTACGGCACACACAGTCAGAAGGGAGAAAATGTCCTTTTATTGTGGACATAGGAGCCCAGGAGTCACACGGGTTAACGAGAAACAGGAAATCAGCACCTACAACGACAGAGCCAGAAGGCACTGGTAAAGCCACAAAGGCAGCAACAGGCATGGCTTGGTTCCCCTTTCTTTGGGAAACGGGAATTGTTGATATCCCAGAAGAGAGCTACTGCTGGCATTGGCTCTGGGGTGGCTCCGGCACCTTATGCCCATGGGTAATGCCCTTAGAGAGCTGTGCAGGTGCAGAGGTGCACAGTGCCCCTGTGCCACACAGCAGGGCTCCCCTGGGCAGCTGCCACGGCGTTCTTTCCAAACCCTGCATAGCACCATCCCCTCGCCGTCCCTTGCCAGTGAGTTGGACTGACTTAGAGCAGTGTGGAGAGTTGGCAAAGATGGGCAGCAGAGCCTAGTACATACCTGGGGCTTCCTGATCTTTTGCACCTCCCTGCTTTTTTTGCAGTGCCCATCTTCTCCTCTCTTCTCTTCTTCGTCTGGTGGGGTTCTGCCTCTTCTGCCCAGGCCTCTTCTCTCTTTCTTTTCCTTTGGCTGGTGTTCTCCTGGCGGGAGCCTGCAAACCTTTCCATCCCACAGCATGATTAGATAGGTGAAGCCAGGATCAATCGGAATCAGTTCTTGATTTAACCAAAGCTGACTCATTTTACCTTCTTTGCTCTGAGAGGCTCTTTGGTTCCGCTGCGCATCCCAGGGCCTCTACCGTGGTCTCGGTCTCGGGGGTGGCTGGAGACAGAGCAACGGGTGCCTAAAACAGAAAGGTCGTCATTAGCAGGTGGCAAGGGATGCCCTGAAGTAGTAAGCAACTGCTTGGCACGTTGCTGCCTTAGCTCTACAGAGGAGATCCCTTTGGCCGGTTTGCATTAGCCCTTTCTCCCAAGGATCTCACTCTGGAACACAGGGTTCACGTGGGGGTGTGACAGTTCATTTGTGGGGCCATTCAGCAGAGAGCCTGCGATCCCCTGCCGGGCAGGAGAAGGCTGGCCCACTTCCTTCTGCCAGAATCTCTTCTGCCCTCCCAAGACAGAGCTCTGTGGATGCCCATTTGGTGCAATACAACCTTGTGCGGTGGGAGGCTTTGCTTTTGAAATCTGTCTTTCTGTGGCATTTTGTAGGTATTTCCTTTGATTAAGCACATGCCTAACGCATTGGAGAAAAGACCTTGCCAGTTTTCCTGACAGAGTGTTATTCCGGGGAGGGGGGGTGAAATAAAATGCAAAGCCACAAGAGACCGAATGCCAGGAAGAGGCACAGCAGCTGCTTGGACCCAGCAGCAACTCCCCTCCTCCTACCTAAGCCACATTGTTGCAGCGCTCGTGGAGCTGCCATACCTCCGCCCATTCTGCTCCCAGCACCGTGTCTGCCCCTGCTGCTCTCTGGAGGCTGAGCAGAGAGGCTGGTGCATCCAGGAAGGTTTTTGCCTGGTGCTGTGCAACTGCTTCACCTGCTGGGCCGTGCTCCCTTCCCCAAGGCAGCTCTGGAAAGCGAAAGCACGTGCAGCAAAGTGACTTGTTGGAAGTGGACAACAGCTAAAGCAAAACCCACAGGAAGCCCTACCCCCGCTGTCTGCTCAGGCTGTGACAGCCCTCAGTCCCTCCTCCTACCTGTGGATCTGCCCATGGGCTCTGGTGACATCTGGCCAGCCATCTCCTCCCCCAGGATGTCACTGCCGTTCTCAATGAGAAATTCCACCAGCAGCTTCACCTGCACACATCAAAGCCTTGGTTTCAGCGCAGGTGTCTGAAAATGTGCCGAGCAGCCTTTCCTGCTCCTGACCCTTGCTTCTGCACAGAAGGCTGTGGCTGTGGGGCTGCTCTTCCAGGCAGCCACTCCACCGGCATTTGCTCAAGAGAGGAGGAAGCTCTGAGGGTCCAGGCAGGCTGCAGCCAGCCGGTCAATACAGCGTACCTTCTCGGTCACCTCCAGCATGGCCTCGAGCGGGAGCAGGTCCTCGTTGGGTGGGCCCAGCAGGTTTGGCCCCAGGCAGATGGCCAGGTTGCTGGAGGTCATTCTGCTGGTGGGCACGTGGTGGCCAATGTTCTGCAGCAGTGAGATCAGGCGCTGGAGGAGGAGGAGATGGGCTGCAGGCAACTTCTCGGCCACCCTGAGGGAGCAGGAACACAACGTTAAGGAAGCAGATGCTGCCCACAGCTGTCCCTGAAGCTTGCACAAGGGCAGGTGGGAGCCAGTGTCTGTGTTGTGCCGCTTTCCAGGTGCTCTCAGGCAGCGATCAGGGCTCCTGTGGTTCAGGAAGAAAACACACTGCTGCTTCCCAGCTCCTGGTTTCACCCAAGCCCACGCAAGGGAAGGCTCCCTGCCCACGCCCTTTCCCCCAAAATGCAACCCCAGCCCAGCAAATGCGAGCTGCCAGAAAATGCAACCTTCTAAGGAGCCCGTCCCTTTTCAGGCAAGTCCCAGGACTCTGCCACTCCCTACTCAACAGGCAGGCTGCTGGCCACACTTACGCTTTCAGCGCTTCCACCCTGGCCTCCTTGCTTGGCCTCTCCATGGCTTGCATCCAGTCCTGGTAGAGGCCGACAACGAGCAGCTTGCCGGGGATGCTGCGGAGAAAGTCCTGCAAGGCCAAGGGCTTCAGGTGAGCCTTTGAAGGTTCCAGGCCAGCCAGGAGCTCTTCCAGCTGCAGGGCAGAAGCGCTCACCTTCAGGACAGCAGCCAGCAGGATGACAGGCTGGTTTGCCAGGTCCACATCTGCGCCGCGGTCGAGGTCCTCCTTCAGCTTCTGGAGCGCCGTCCCCCTGTCGGATCTCCGGAATATCCCCTCCGTCGACGGTCCTCGCTGGTGCAGGATGTCCACGAGCTCCTGCGGGAGACGCAGGAGGACAGCTGCTTGGCTGAAGAAACAAGTGACGGCAGAGGCCAGAGCTCTGCCCCAGGCTGGGCTCCCCCCCCCCCACCCGCAAAGGGTCTGGCGCCAGAAGCGGTGGCCGTGGGTGAAGAGCCCAGTGCCCCAGCCGCCCCCGGAGCCGCTGGGGACAGTGGCTCTGGAGCAGCCGCAGGGAGGGCTGGGGCCCCCCTGTCCAGGCTGGCCTACCTGGATGGGCCGGGGCAGCGTGCCGGCCTCCCCGCAGAGGGCTGCCAGGGGCTGCCCAAAGAGCGCCCTGCTGCAGCCGGAGCCCGCCTGCCCTGGCGCCGGGGCAGCGGCCGGGCTCCGCCACAGCGCAAAGGGCCAGGGCAGCCCCCTCCTCCTCCTGCTGGTGCTGCCGCCGCTCCCTCCCGCTGCAAAGGGAAAGAGAGCAAGAGCCCGTCAGTGGGAACCGCCAGGCCAGCGCTCCCGGAGCCTGCCCTGCCCTGCCCTGCCCTGCCTGCAGCGTGGTGCTGAGCGGTACGGCGGGACGGGACGGGCAGGGAGCCGGCGGCTGGAACCAGGGCTCTGGCTCAGCGGCTCCGGCTCGCAGTCTCCTAAGAGCCGGCGGGACAGCGGGACAGCCCGGCCCAGCCCTCGCCCTGCCCTCCCCCAGGCTGCGAGCAGCAGCAGAGGGAGGCTCCCTGTCCCGCAGAATCACGTCCAGCGGCCGCTGCCCAGCGGGTGTCCTTGCTCGTCCGGGTGACATCCGTCCTCCCTTGGGGTGCCCAACCTGCAGGGGGACGCTCAGGGAACAAGGGAGCACGGCTCCTCCGGGCTCTGGCCGAGGAGCAGGGACCCATCTGCCCGGCTCTGGGGACAGAGCTCAGGCAGGCAGCACCTCGAGTGCTCAGCACTGTCGAAGGGTCCCGAGCGCTCAGCTCTCTCCTGCTGCAGCGTGATGGGCACCGATTTCCTCTGGCCAAAGGGCAGCAGCAACAGCATCCTCAGTTGTGCAGACGTGCCGGTCCAGGAGAAAAGAAGGCCCTCCCTGTCCTTCGTTCCCAAACTCACCTGGTGAGCGGCAAAGTCCCCCTCCATTGGTAGATGGGGCTGTTGGAGGGCCTTGCTTGGGATCAGCCTGCAAGAACCAGGCTGCGCTTAGAGAGCATCCCCGCGGCGGAAAGGGCCACCGGCGAGCGGCCACCCGGCACCAGCAGCCTGAGGGCGGCAGAGCGGGGACCCTCTGCCCTCCTGGGCTCTCTGCCTCACGCGGCAGGTTTCCTCCCAGCACCACCAGCGGGGACATGCGGCGTTCCTGGTGGCTCCCCAACCCTCTTTGCGCCCGGGGTGGCACTGCGGGACCCTCCGTCCCCCCTGCACAGGCTCACCCCACTCGCTGCACATCCCTGGCACCCCGGCACAGCCAGAGGCGGGTGAAAGGCAGCCGTTCTCACCTCTGCCTGGCCCTCCATCAGCCTCTCCAGGCTCCTGACGCTGAATGTCTTCCACTGGGCAGGAGAGAAAGAGTGGAAGGAGGTGAGCAGCGATGCCTCTGCTGCTCAGCTGGAGGGCCAGCGCTCGGGGACAGTGGCCAGACTCGAGAGACACTCACGGCATGGCGTTGGCTCAGCTCCTTCTGCAGGAGTTTGATGGACGGGACGCTGGTCACTCGGGCTCCCGTGGCTCCTTCGGGCGTCCTGTGCACCGGCAAGGGACAGGGAGAGAGCTGGCTGAGCCCCAAGCTACCTCTTGTCCCTTGTCAGGCAGCTCTGCCTGAGAGCTGCCCGCAGCCACAGCGGCAGCTCTTCCCATCTGGGGAGCTGTGTTCCCCCATCCGGCCACGCCTGAAGCACCCCCCTAGCTTACCCCAGCAGCTTGCCCAGCCACAGCTGCTTCAGTGCCCGGGAGCTGCAGAAAGAGAGGAGAACCAGCGTCAGGCCCCGCTGCCCCCCAGCCCCTGGGCCCCTGCACAGCCTTGCCCCTTGGGAAGGGCAGAGGGGCAGCACGAGGCCCCGTGGGGCAGGACAGGGGTGCTGCCCAAGCCCTGGCTCCCTGTGTGCTGCCAGAGCAGTTGCTCCTGCCCTTCCCTTCTGGGGACCAAAAGGTGACCAGGGGATGCAGGATGTGGAAACGCACCCCCATCCCTCCCTGCCGGCGTGCTGCCCGCTCCCTGCCCAGGCTCTGCACGGAGGGCAGAGGCCATTCACAGGGTGGCGTGGGCACGGTTGGGACCTTCTCCTGCCCGGCTGTGGGACGTGGCACCACGACTCACCCGAAAGTGGCAACACAGGTGCCGCTGGGCCAGATGAGGATGATGGAGGTCCTGTCCTCGTCGCTGCCTTCCTCCTCCTCCTCCTCTTTGACGTCCCCCGCTGCCTCCTTCCCGCTGCTCAGCACCCACAGCTGGTCCAGGGCCAGGCGGAGCTGTGGGCGCAGGGTGGTGCCACGTCTGCGGAGAAGAGAGACAGGCAGTGAGCTGGAGGTGGCCGCCTTGGGGTGCCCCCGGGCAGAGCCCTGCCCCCCACCTGCCCCTGTGTGGTGGTTTAGGCCCTGCCGGGACCCGAGACGACATTGCCGCTGCCCCTCCCCTACCCTCCGACCGGAACGGGGCAGGGAGTGAAATACAAACCCCGGGGCTGAGATGAGGAGAGGTTTAATACAACAGTGCAACAGCAACAAACCGAACAACAACAAGAACGATAACAATAACAGTAATAACAATAAACAGAACAAGGGATATACTGATACAGCAGTGAGGAGAGCGACCCCACACCACGCGTTTACCAACTGAGTAATCCCACACCACTGAGGGATCTTCTGAGAGGCCGGGTAAGGTAGACAATTGCTCAACCTCCTCCAGGGCAGCTATACCAAAGGCCCACCAGTACTCTCTTGGGTCTTTAAAGTACGCTCTCCTCAGGTAATCTGTACCTAGGATGCACGGGACATCTGGGCCAGTCACAATGGGGTGCTTATGCCAGTCTTTCCCAGTTAAGCTTACTTCAGCTTCTAATAGGGTCAGCTGTTGGGATCCCCCTGTCACTCCGGAGATACAGATGGGTTCAACCCCACTGTAGTTTGATGGCATCAGGGCGCACTGTGCGCCAGTATCTACCAAGGCCTTATATTCTTGTGTGTCTGATGTGCCAGGCCATCGGATCCACACCGTCCAGTAAATCCAATCATCCCTTTCCTCCACCTGGCTGGAGGCAGGGCCCCTCTAATCCTGCTCACCATCACTCACTTGATCTAAGAGTGACTCCTGCAAGCATGACTCACTTGTCCCCTCAAGAAGGTCAAGCATAATGTTGGCCATTCTATTCTGTCTGGGGGATTTCCGACTGGACACTGGAGCTGCGTCTCTCTTGGAAGACTCCCCTTTCATGGTGGTCTTCCCTTTCAGCTGCTGTACTCGTGCAGCTAGGGCTGGAGTGGGCTGTCCATCCCACCTCCTCATGCTTTCTCCATGGTCGCAGAGGAAGAACCACAGGGTGCCCCGTGGTGTGTCCCTTCCACTGCCCTTCTCTTGGGTGGGGAAGTGCCTGCTTCTAATGGCTGAGACATCGGCCCGTGCAGGTGGAATGTAGGACATGTCCTCTTCCACTTTCTGGAGCCTCTGAGACAGTTCCCTTACAGCTGAAACCCAGGCATGTTGGGAGGAAGGGAGATTTCCCTCATATTGCTGGAGCTGGCCAGCCACTTCATCCACTGTCTGAGTCTGGGTGTCTCGCCACCAGGACGCTACTGCTAGTGCTTTGGAATGTGCCTCTGGTGCACTTTGCAGGAACTTCCGCCACATCAGCTGTGTGCAAGGGGCCTGATCTGGATCTGTGGGTCATCATTCAGATCACCATAAACCATGTCAAACACAGCCAGTTCCCTGAGGTTCTGAATGCCTTTCTCCATGTTGGTCCACTTGCCTAACCGACATAGAACATCATCCTTGTAGGGGCACCTCTCCCTTACACTGAGCAGGAGTCGCCTCCAAAGGCTGAGGGTTTGAGCCTGTTTCCCTATGGCCTTGTCAATACCAGCCTCCCTGGCTAAAGGTCCCAGCTGCTTGGCCTCTCTCCCCTCCAATTCCAAAACACCAGCTCCACTATCCCAGCATCGGAGCAGCCAGGTGCAAATTTGCTCGCCTGGAAGGCGGCTAAAATCCTTCCGCGTATCTCGCAACTCACTCAGGGATAGAGATCGGATGGTTACCTCCGGCTCTTCCTCCTGCTCTCGTGATGGGCCTGGTTCATCATCACCCTGTACACTGCGAGGGGATTTTTTGGTATATTTGGTTTTCCGTATCGGGGCGACTCATACTGGCACTGCCTGTCCCCCTGGCCCAGCTGCTGTGCTGGTGGAGGCAGCTGGTACTGGCACTGCCTGTCCCCCTGGCCCAGCTGCTGTACCAGCAGGTTCACTTTCAGATCCTGCAGCCCTTTCTCCCCCTTGAGGGCAGTGAGCAGTGTTAAAGATGACACGGTAGGCATGGGCAAGCCCCCAGCACATCGCAACGAGTTGTGTCTCCCGGGGTTTGTCAGATTGGCAACACACCTTTTCCAAACACTCCACCAGTTTATCAGGACTCTGCACTTGTTTGGGAGTGAGATCCCAAAGCGTTGGGGGTGACCACTGACTCAGGCACTTGCCCATCTTTTCCCACACACCTTGCCATTTATAGCTATCTGCCCTCGGGGCAGGTTTCCGGGTGGTGCCATTATTGGAGAAGTACCGCATGGCCCAGAACAAGATCTGGCAGACATTCAGAAAGCGCTGTGCCGCAAACACACTGGCCTGGGTGCTCCAAGGATAGCTAAAACTCTCAAAAACCGAGAGCATCTCTTCCCCTGGCTCACCCACAGAGGGGGTGAGACCCCTAACGAAAGCCCAGGCAGCAAACAGCTACCGGTTCCCCCCCACAAGCAGTGATGCAAGCACATTATAAGCAGTCAGTAGCCAGTATAGCAAAATAAAACCCTTGACACATTTTCCACCGATAACAAACACCAGCACTGGGAACACACAGGGGATATAAGGATTAATCCAGCCCCACCACGCAAGCAAGTTGGCCAGCACTGCAAATGTTCCTTATCAAACAATACAAATAAAAACAGAAAAATGGCACCTAACAGATGGCTCTAACACACCTTCTCCTTTTGTCCTTATCTCAACCCTCTCATGCCACACGTTGGGCGCCAAAAAGGCTGTGGTGGTTTAGGCCCTGCCGGGACCCGAGACCACGCTGCTGCTGCCCCTCCCCCACCCACCGACTGGAACGGGGCAGGGAGTGAAATACAAACCCCGGGGCTGAGATAAGGAGAGGTTTTATACAACAGTGCAACAGCAACAAACCGAACAACAACAATAACAATGGCAATAACAGTAATAACAATAAACAGAACAAGGGATATACAGATACAGCAGTGAGGGAAGCGACCCCACCCCACGCGTTTACCAATCTTCCCGCGCTTGGGCGCCAGGACCTGACGTCAGCATGGTATTGAATAACCTGGCTAGAGCTCCCTCCCCACTGCTGGGGAAACTTAACCCTATCCTGGCTAAACCAGGACACTTGGGATGGACATTGGTGCATCCAGCACCAAGGCCCCAGGGCCTGGGGCTGGTGCCAGAGTGTCCCTGGCCTGGTGGCAGGGCCAGGGATGGGGGAAAGGCAGTGGGGCTCTGAGGGTCTTACCGCAACTTGGCGATGACCAGTTCCTCCTGGAGGAGGAGAAGGCGCCTCTCGCTCCTCCTGCGGCCCCGGGTCAGCCGCACGTCTGTGCTCAGCACCGCCTCGGCGTCGGTGAGAGCCTCCCTGCGGAGCAGAGAGCGGCGGGCATGAGAAAGGCCGCGGCTGCGGGGCCCGGCCGTGCCCACCCATCCCCGAGCCGCAGGGGGGATCCTACCTGGAGTGCCAGCAGCAGTTGGCCTGGCCCATCCTGCCCGGGACAGGAGGACCCTCGCTCTGCACCGCTCTGGGATGCGGCCCAGCCGGTCACAGCGAGGATGGGAAGCGGGGTGCCGGTGCCGGGGAGTGCTGCTCGGCCAGAGCCTGCCTCCTGCCAGCGCTGCTCCGTGCCAGCACAGCCCCCTGCTGCCGGCTCTGGTGGCTGCTGGCTCCAAAATGGCCGCCTCTGGGAGGCCAACTGAAAGTGGGCGGGGCCTCGTGCTGGGGGTTCTCTCCAGCATGGCCCTGGCTGTCTTGCGCTGGGGAGCCCAGAGCAGGACAGAGCAGAGGGGAAGGACGCCCTCCCTCCACCTGCTGCCAGTGGTTTGCCTGCTGCAGCCCGGGATGCACTTAGCCCCCGTTGCCCCAGGGGTACTTTGCTGGCTCCAAGTTGCTCAACTTCGGGTCCACCATGACCCCAGGGCTCTGCACAGCTGCTTTCCAGCTGGGTCTCCCCCAGCACATACGGCTCCAAAGGCTTCTTCCTGCCCAGGTCCAGCACTTTGCTCTTCCCTCTTCCCCTTCTTCAACGACAGCAGGCACCTGGCAGCCCCTTTCTCCAGCCTGTCAAGGGCCCTCTGGTTGGCAACACAACTCCCGGCTGCAGGAGCCTCTCCTCACTGAATGTGGACAGCGCGTGCATCGTGCGGCGCACGGCTTTCTCACAGAATGATCAGAAATTGAGGGGGAAGATCCACTTGTGTGTGTGTGTGTGTGTGTGTGTGTGTATTATAAATACGGTGCTTCTCCCTGTCATCCCTTCAAGCCATTAAAAGGTGTACAGGCTCTCTCGTTTTTCATTTGAATGTCACACCTCTTGGTAGTACTGACCTTACGTGCAACGTTGTATCAGGCTGTACTCTTGCCTAGACTGTTAGATAGTAGGTAGCCTAGAGTAGTAGAGAGCAGATGATCTGCATCTGCATTAATGGTGCTAACACCAGTGATGGGAGGTTGCATCTAGCTGTTCAGCCAAAGGGTAAAAATCAGAGGTGTCTGTTGAACTCAGTGGGCAATTGACTGAATTCAGCACGTTCCAAAAAGAAAAGGTACAGGAGAAAGGCATATTCCGTCTTGACTGTTACAATGCAGGTTTTAGGAGGTATGAAGATAAACCCTGCATGCCCCTCCGCCCACCCCCTTCCAAGAGAAAGGACTAGAGAAAAAAGATGCAACTTCTAGAGCAATGGGGCTTTTAATAGCCAAGTAAATTTCCCTGTATCATGCCCATTCAATGAGCTACTTTGTCTGACACTCTGCCTTACTCGGTACCAGCATAAGACTCTTCCCAGAAAAATTAGACAAACAAAAAAATTGCTGTACAGCCAGTTGCCTCTGTTACACTATGGAAGATGCAGAATTCCTCCCTGACCCACAGCTTTCCACCTACAACCAAAACCGTAGTGAAGTTTTCCTCCATTTCAAATGGGCGCTGATGGCTCTTCCCCAGGGAAAGCCTTTCCTCTGTCACTCTGGGGGCATAGCTGCTCATAGGCAAGGCAAGCCCCGAGCCTCACGCACCATCCGAGGCCACCACCGCCCTCCTGTAGCCGTGAGCAAGATCTCAAACTCCTTTTCCGCTGCAGGAGAAGAGTTGTTAATAGAAGCGGATGCACGTGGCACAGTCTGTCCCAGAAGAGTCACAGCTGTTCAAAGCTTTCCGTGCCCTGGGTTGGTGGTTGTCAGGACCAGCTCCTGCGTCAGCTTGCACCGAGGCTGGCGACAGCTGTATTTCATGCAGGTAACTCAGGTTTAACCCTTTGTCCCCTGAGCATCCGCACAGCTCCAGCAGCATCGCAAGTCACAGTGGGCCGCGCTGGAGCAGCCTGCTCCGCTGGACTTGTGGCAAGTGTTGCGTCTGCATCCCTGCCCTTCTGTTCTCCCTGTAGGGTCCTGGTCAATACGACAAGCTGCTCTCCCTGGAAATGACCATCGTGGCGAAAGACAGACTCCACTGTGAGCCATGACCTTCACCCACCGAGCAGCCAGCACAGCCAGGGACACGTCTGTGCGAAAGGCCCTCCCCGTGGCAGAAAGGGGATCCATAGTCAGCTTTGGATGGCGTGTGTCTGGTGTAACTGTTGATACTGCGCGATGCCTTGATTAAAATAGGAGCGATGAAGAGAGTTCAAAACCTGCCCTTTTCAGGAAAAATGCAGGAAATCAGAGTCTTTGCAGGAAAAATGCAGGAAACCGGCATCTTTTGGCTATTTTACACTCCAACCAGAAAGATTGTGGGCCCGTGTTTTGCTGATTAGGAATACCAATTAAACTCAGACACCAGAGTGAAGAGAGCAGGCGTATTTTACTGGAAATAACTAAATAACGTAACAGAATAATACAGAAAACATACAGTAAGGAAAGACACAATAGTGCACTTAAACAAATAGGAAAATACAGGGTCATGCATCAAATCATTACTACCTGAGGGAGAGAACAGTGATTAAGAAAGATCCATCACCACTTGCACCCGTTCCCATCATCCAGACCCGCAGTGGCTGGGCAGCCCCGGTTACAGCGAGGATTTGGAGAGCCTGTCCCGGCAAGTGGGAAATCCTACGCGGTGCGTCCACCCGTAGGTGAGGCTTCCAAAGTCGCTGTGAGCGGGTCCAGCCTTATATAGCCCAAAATCAGCAAGCCAGAATAGCTGGCACCTCTGTTTTGAGCGGAACATCTGGTTTCACTCTCACATTAGATTCCCCCAGAGCCTGGCCAGGGCTCAAGGGAGAAGCTAAGGGAGTTTCCCTGCTTATCTAATTTATTTATGTTCTTTTTAGAACAAGGCCACACATCTGGTCCCAAGGCCGGACAGCTGGCTTCATGGCCTTGTTAACTTACCTCTATGCCAAGAAGAAGAAAGATACATTCAGGATAGACATGTTTCCATTACATTCATCATCAGTAAGGAGTGTATGATATCTAAGCTACATCTTTCATTAATGACCATACATATTTCGTTAATGACTACATACTAAGTTAGCAGCTTTGGCTCGGGGCCTGTTGTTCAGGCTTCAATACTTCAACACTTTAGCACTTTTTACATCAGGATAGGCGGTTTGTTATAACCTAGTACAATACCTACTAGCACAATGGTTATCAGATACAAAATATACAGGATTCATCTATAGGTCAACTCTGGCTTGGGCCTATTGTCCAAGCCTTAGCACTTCAGCCCGGTGGTTAACGCTTTAAGGGAAGTTCAGCACGTTGGGAAAAGGGATGGAAGACCACTCTTCTGGACACTGTCTGGACTGGGCTAGGCTGGGGTTGGAGAGCCTGGGAGGGTCTCCGGGGTCCCAGCTTTCCCGCAGTGCTGACTGTGGTGGCTGCTGCCTGTTCTTTCCTGCAGTGCTGACTGCACCCACCTGGTGGGGCTGTCCTTGGGAAGGGCACCAGAGCTGAAAAAGGCCCTGGTGGAGGGGCGGGGAGAAGCTCTTCTCCAGAGATTTGCCAGAAACTCTCCAGAGCATCCCTTTTCCAGCCCATGAGATGCTCTGTGTGACAGGGAAGGTGCCCATTAGTCCACAGTCCTGGGCAACCTGGTCTAGGTGAGCCTGCTTGAGCACGCAGGTGGACCAGAGGACCTCCACAGGTCCCTCCCAGCCTCAGCGGTTCTATGGGATGCTGTGCTTTGGTTTGACTCCTCAAGCACCTCAGCTCAGCCCCGATGCCTGCTGGAAAGGATTCTGGCGCAAGGGATGATCCCAAACTCCTCCACAAGGATGCATCACAAAACAACTTCTACCTCGTCCAGAATATCGTACGGCACACACAGTCAGAAGGGAGAAAATGTCCTTTTATTGTGGACATAGGAGCCCAGGAGTCACACGGGTTAACGAGAAACAGGAAATCAGCACCTACAACGACAGAGCCAGAAGGCACTGGTAAAGCCACAAAGGCAGCAACAGGCATGGCTTGGTTCCCCTTTCTTTGGGAAACGGGAATTGTTGATATCCCAGAAGAGAGCTACTGCTGGCATTGGCTCTGGGGTGGCTCCGGCACCTTATGCCCATGGGTAATGCCCTTAGAGAGCTGTGCAGGTGCAGAGGTGCACAGTGCCCCTGTGCCACACAGCAGGGCTCCCCTGGGCAGCTGCCACGGCGTTCTTTCCAAACCCTGCATAGCACCATCCCCTCGCCGTCCCTTGCCAGTGAGTTGGACTGACTTAGAGCAGTGTGGAGAGTTGGCAAAGATGGGCAGCAGAGCCTAGTACATACCTGGGGCTTCCTGATCTTTTGCACCTCCCTGCTTTTTTTGCAGTGCCCATCTTCTCCTCTCTTCTCTTCTTCGTCTGGTGGGGTTCTGCCTCTTCTGCCCAGGCCTCTTCTCTCTTTCTTTTCCTTTGGCTGGTGTTCTCCTGGCGGGAGCCTGCAAACCTTTCCATCCCACAGCATGATTAGATAGGTGAAGCCAGGATCAATCGGAATCAGTTCTTGATTTAACCAAAGCTGACTCATTTTACCTTCTTTGCTCTGAGAGGCTCTTTGGTTCCGCTGCGCATCCCAGGGCCTCTACCGTGGTCTCGGTCTCGGGGGTGGCTGGAGACAGAGCAACGGGTGCCTAAAACAGAAAGGTCGTCATTAGCAGGTGGCAAGGGATGCCCTGAAGTAGTAAGCAACTGCTTGGCACGTTGCTGCCTTAGCTCTACAGAGGAGATCCCTTTGGCCGGTTTGCATTAGCCCTTTCTCCCAAGGATCTCACTCTGGAACACAGGGTTCACGTGGGGGTGTGACAGTTCATTTGTGGGGCCATTCAGCAGAGAGCCTGCGATCCCCTGCCGGGCAGGAGAAGGCTGGCCCACTTCCTTCTGCCAGAATCTCTTCTGCCCTCCCAAGACAGAGCTCTGTGGATGCCCATTTGGTGCAATACAACCTTGTGCGGTGGGAGGCTTTGCTTTTGAAATCTGTCTTTCTGTGGCATTTTGTAGGTATTTCCTTTGATTAAGCACATGCCTAACGCATTGGAGAAAAGACCTTGCCAGTTTTCCTGACAGAGTGTTATTCCGGGGAGGGGGGGTGAAATAAAATGCAAAGCCACAAGAGACCGAATGCCAGGAAGAGGCACAGCAGCTGCTTGGACCCAGCAGCAACTCCCCTCCTCCTACCTAAGCCACATTGTTGCAGCGCTCGTGGAGCTGCCATACCTCCGCCCATTCTGCTCCCAGCACCGTGTCTGCCCCTGCTGCTCTCTGGAGGCTGAGCAGAGAGGCTGGTGCATCCAGGAAGGTTTTTGCCTGGTGCTGTGCAACTGCTTCACCTGCTGGGCCGTGCTCCCTTCCCCAAGGCAGCTCTGGAAAGCGAAAGCACGTGCAGCAAAGTGACTTGTTGGAAGTGGACAACAGCTAAAGCAAAACCCACAGGAAGCCCTACCCCCGCTGTCTGCTCAGGCTGTGACAGCCCTCAGTCCCTCCTCCTACCTGTGGATCTGCCCATGGGCTCTGGTGACATCTGGCCAGCCATCTCCTCCCCCAGGATGTCACTGCCGTTCTCAATGAGAAATTCCACCAGCAGCTTCACCTGCACACATCAAAGCCTTGGTTTCAGCGCAGGTGTCTGAAAATGTGCCGAGCAGCCTTTCCTGCTCCTGACCCTTGCTTCTGCACAGAAGGCTGTGGCTGTGGGGCTGCTCTTCCAGGCAGCCACTCCACCGGCATTTGCTCAAGAGAGGAGGAAGCTCTGAGGGTCCAGGCAGGCTGCAGCCAGCCGGTCAATACAGCGTACCTTCTCGGTCACCTCCAGCATGGCCTCGAGCGGGAGCAGGTCCTCGTTGGGTGGGCCCAGCAGGTTTGGCCCCAGGCAGATGGCCAGGTTGCTGGAGGTCATTCTGCTGGTGGGCACGTGGTGGCCAATGTTCTGCAGCAGTGAGATCAGGCGCTGGAGGAGGAGGAGATGGGCTGCAGGCAACTTCTCGGCCACCCTGAGGGAGCAGGAACACAACGTTAAGGAAGCAGATGCTGCCCACAGCTGTCCCTGAAGCTTGCACAAGGGCAGGTGGGAGCCAGTGTCTGTGTTGTGCC
The DNA here is from genome assembly GCF_031877795.1 of Strix aluco. Classification (NCBI taxonomy): domain Eukaryota; kingdom Metazoa; phylum Chordata; class Aves; order Strigiformes; family Strigidae; genus Strix; species Strix aluco. The sequence continues at coordinate 10,091,139 of NC_133933.1, forward strand.
GCTTTCCAGGTGCTCTCAGGCAGCGATCAGGGCTCCTGTGGTTCAGGAAGAAAACACACTGCTGCTTCCCAGCTCCTGGTTTCACCCAAGCCCACGCAAGGGAAGGCTCCCTGCCCACGCCCTTTCCCCCAAAATGCAACCCCAGCCCAGCAAATGCGAGCTGCCAGAAAATGCAACCTTCTAAGGAGCCCGTCCCTTTTCAGGCAAGTCCCAGGACTCTGCCACTCCCTACTCAACAGGCAGGCTGCTGGCCACACTTACGCTTTCAGCGCTTCCACCCTGGCCTCCTTGCTTGGCCTCTCCATGGCTTGCATCCAGTCCTGGTAGAGGCCGACAACGAGCAGCTTGCCGGGGATGCTGCGGAGAAAGTCCTGCAAGGCCAAGGGCTTCAGGTGAGCCTTTGAAGGTTCCAGGCCAGCCAGGAGCTCTTCCAGCTGCAGGGCAGAAGCGCTCACCTTCAGGACAGCAGCCAGCAGGATGACAGGCTGGTTTGCCAGGTCCACATCTGCGCCGCGGTCGAGGTCCTCCTTCAGCTTCTGGAGCGCCGTCCCCCTGTCGGATCTCCGGAATATCCCCTCCGTCGACGGTCCTCGCTGGTGCAGGATGTCCACGAGCTCCTGCGGGAGACGCAGGAGGACAGCTGCTTGGCTGAAGAAACAAGTGACGGCAGAGGCCAGAGCTCTGCCCCAGGCTGGGCTCCCCCCCCCCCACCCGCAAAGGGTCTGGCGCCAGAAGCGGTGGCCGTGGGTGAAGAGCCCAGTGCCCCAGCCGCCCCCGGAGCCGCTGGGGACAGTGGCTCTGGAGCAGCCGCAGGGAGGGCTGGGGCCCCCCTGTCCAGGCTGGCCTACCTGGATGGGCCGGGGCAGCGTGCCGGCCTCCCCGCAGAGGGCTGCCAGGGGCTGCCCAAAGAGCGCCCTGCTGCAGCCGGAGCCCGCCTGCCCTGGCGCCGGGGCAGCGGCCGGGCTCCGCCACAGCGCAAAGGGCCAGGGCAGCCCCCTCCTCCTCCTGCTGGTGCTGCCGCCGCTCCCTCCCGCTGCAAAGGGAAAGAGAGCAAGAGCCCGTCAGTGGGAACCGCCAGGCCAGCGCTCCCGGAGCCTGCCCTGCCCTGCCCTGCCCTGCCTGCAGCGTGGTGCTGAGCGGTACGGCGGGACGGGACGGGCAGGGAGCCGGCGGCTGGAACCAGGGCTCTGGCTCAGCGGCTCCGGCTCGCAGTCTCCTAAGAGCCGGCGGGACAGCGGGACAGCCCGGCCCAGCCCTCGCCCTGCCCTCCCCCAGGCTGCGAGCAGCAGCAGAGGGAGGCTCCCTGTCCCGCAGAATCACGTCCAGCGGCCGCTGCCCAGCGGGTGTCCTTGCTCGTCTGGGTGACATCCGTCCTCCCTTGGGGTGCCCAACCTGCAGGGGGACGCTCAGGGAACAAGGGAGCACGGCTCCTCCGGGCTCTGGCCGAGGAGCAGGGACCCATCTGCCCGGCTCTGGGGACAGAGCTCAGGCAGGCAGCACCTCGAGTGCTCAGCACTGTCGAAGGGTCCCGAGCGCTCAGCTCTCTCCTGCTGCAGCGTGATGGGCACCGATTTCCTCTGGCCAAAGGGCAGCAGCAACAGCATCCTCAGTTGTGCAGACGTGCCGGTCCAGGAGAAAAGAAGGCCCTCCCTGTCCTTCGTTCCCAAACTCACCTGGTGAGCGGCAAAGTCCCCCTCCATTGGTAGATGGGGCTGTTGGAGGGCCTTGCTTGGGATCAGCCTGCAAGAACCAGGCTGCGCTTAGAGAGCATCCCCGCGGCGGAAAGGGCCACCGGCGAGCGGCCACCCGGCACCAGCAGCCTGAGGGCGGCAGAGCGGGGACCCTCTGCCCTCCTGGGCTCTCTGCCTCACGCGGCAGGTTTCCTCCCAGCACCACCAGCGGGGACATGCGGCGTTCCTGGTGGCTCCCCAACCCTCTTTGCGCCCGGGGTGGCACTGCGGGACCCTCCGTCCCCCCTGCACAGGCTCACCCCACTCGCTGCACATCCCTGGCACCCCGGCACAGCCAGAGGCGGGTGAAAGGCAGCCGTTCTCACCTCTGCCTGGCCCTCCATCAGCCTCTCCAGGCTCCTGACGCTGAATGTCTTCCACTGGGCAGGAGAGAAAGAGTGGAAGGAGGTGAGCAGCGATGCCTCTGCTGCTCAGCTGGAGGGCCAGCGCTCGGGGACAGTGGCCAGACTCGAGAGACACTCACGGCATGGCGTTGGCTCAGCTCCTTCTGCAGGAGTTTGATGGACGGGACGCTGGTCACTCGGGCTCCCGTGGCTCCTTCGGGCGTCCTGTGCACCGGCAAGGGACAGGGAGAGAGCTGGCTGAGCCCCAAGCTACCTCTTGTCCCTTGTCAGGCAGCTCTGCCTGAGAGCTGCCCGCAGCCACAGCGGCAGCTCTTCCCATCTGGGGAGCTGTGTTCCCCCATCCGGCCACGCCTGAAGCACCCCCCTAGCTTACCCCAGCAGCTTGCCCAGCCACAGCTGCTTCAGTGCCCGGGAGCTGCAGAAAGAGAGGAGAACCAGCGTCAGGCCCCGCTGCCCCCCAGCCCCTGGGCCCCTGCACAGCCTTGCCCCTTGGGAAGGGCAGAGGGGCAGCACGAGGCCCCGTGGGGCAGGACAGGGGTGCTGCCCAAGCCCTGGCTCCCTGTGTGCTGCCAGAGCAGTTGCTCCTGCCCTTCCCTTCTGGGGACCAAAAGGTGACCAGGGGATGCAGGATGTGGAAACGCACCCCCATCCCTCCCTGCCGGCGTGCTGCCCGCTCCCTGCCCAGGCTCTGCACGGAGGGCAGAGGCCATTCACAGGGTGGCGTGGGCACGGTTGGGACCTTCTCCTGCCCGGCTGTGGGACGTGGCACCACGACTCACCCGAAAGTGGCAACACAGGTGCCGCTGGGCCAGATGAGGATGATGGAGGTCCTGTCCTCGTCGCTGCCTTCCTCCTCCTCCTCCTCTTTGACGTCCCCCGCTGCCTCCTTCCCGCTGCTCAGCACCCACAGCTGGTCCAGGGCCAGGCGGAGCTGTGGGCGCAGGGTGGTGCCACGTCTGCGGAGAAGAGAGACAGGCAGTGAGCTGGAGGTGGCCGCCTTGGGGTGCCCCCGGGCAGAGCCCTGCCCCCCACCTGCCCCTGTGTGGTGGTTTAGGCCCTGCCGGGACCCGAGACGACATTGCCGCTGCCCCTCCCCTACCCTCCGACCGGAACGGGGCAGGGAGTGAAATACAAACCCCGGGGCTGAGATGAGGAGAGGTTTAATACAACAGTGCAACAGCAACAAACCGAACAACAACAAGAACGATAACAATAACAGTAATAACAATAAACAGAACAAGGGATATACTGATACAGCAGTGAGGAGAGCGACCCCACACCACGCGTTTACCAACTGAGTAATCCCACACCACTGAGGGATCTTCTGAGAGGCCGGGTAAGGTAGACAATTGCTCAACCTCCTCCAGGGCAGCTATACCAAAGGCCCACCAGTACTCTCTTGGGTCTTTAAAGTACGCTCTCCTCAGGTAATCTGTACCTAGGATGCACGGGACATCTGGGCCAGTCACAATGGGGTGCTTATGCCAGTCTTTCCCAGTTAAGCTTACTTCAGCTTCTAATAGGGTCAGCTGTTGGGATCCCCCTGTCACTCCGGAGATACAGATGGGTTCAACCCCACTGTAGTTTGATGGCATCAGGGCGCACTGTGCGCCAGTATCTACCAAGGCCTTATATTCTTGTGTGTCTGATGTGCCAGGCCATCGGATCCACACCGTCCAGTAAATCCAATCATCCCTTTCCTCCACCTGGCTGGAGGCAGGGCCCCTCTAATCCTGCTCACCATCACTCACTTGATCTAAGAGTGACTCCTGCAAGCATGACTCACTTGTCCCCTCAAGAAGGTCAAGCATAATGTTGGCCATTCTATTCTGTCTGGGGGATTTCCGACTGGACACTGGAGCTGCGTCTCTCTTGGAAGACTCCCCTTTCATGGTGGTCTTCCCTTTCAGCTGCTGTACTCGTGCAGCTAGGGCTGGAGTGGGCTGTCCATCCCACCTCCTCATGCTTTCTCCATGGTCGCAGAGGAAGAACCACAGGGTGCCCCGTGGTGTGTCCCTTCCACTGCCCTTCTCTTGGGTGGGGAAGTGCCTGCTTCTAATGGCTGAGACATCGGCCCGTGCAGGTGGAATGTAGGACATGTCCTCTTCCACTTTCTGGAGCCTCTGAGACAGTTCCCTTACAGCTGAAACCCAGGCATGTTGGGAGGAAGGGAGATTTCCCTCATATTGCTGGAGCTGGCCAGCCACTTCATCCACTGTCTGAGTCTGGGTGTCTCGCCACCAGGACGCTACTGCTAGTGCTTTGGAATGTGCCTCTGGTGCACTTTGCAGGAACTTCCGCCACATCAGCTGTGTGCAAGGGGCCTGATCTGGATCTGTGGGTCATCATTCAGATCACCATAAACCATGTCAAACACAGCCAGTTCCCTGAGGTTCTGAATGCCTTTCTCCATGTTGGTCCACTTGCCTAACCGACATAGAACATCATCCTTGTAGGGGCACCTCTCCCTTACACTGAGCAGGAGTCGCCTCCAAAGGCTGAGGGTTTGAGCCTGTTTCCCTATGGCCTTGTCAATACCAGCCTCCCTGGCTAAAGGTCCCAGCTGCTTGGCCTCTCTCCCCTCCAATTCCAAAACACCAGCTCCACTATCCCAGCATCGGAGCAGCCAGGTGCAAATTTGCTCGCCTGGAAGGCGGCTAAAATCCTTCCGCGTATCTCGCAACTCACTCAGGGATAGAGATCGGATGGTTACCTCCGGCTCTTCCTCCTGCTCTCGTGATGGGCCTGGTTCATCATCACCCTGTACACTGCGAGGGGATTTTTTGGTATATTTGGTTTTCCGTATCGGGGCGACTCATACTGGCACTGCCTGTCCCCCTGGCCCAGCTGCTGTGCTGGTGGAGGCAGCTGGTACTGGCACTGCCTGTCCCCCTGGCCCAGCTGCTGTACCAGCAGGTTCACTTTCAGATCCTGCAGCCCTTTCTCCCCCTTGAGGGCAGTGAGCAGTGTTAAAGATGACACGGTAGGCATGGGCAAGCCCCCAGCACATCGCAACGAGTTGTGTCTCCCGGGGTTTGTCAGATTGGCAACACACCTTTTCCAAACACTCCACCAGTTTATCAGGACTCTGCACTTGTTTGGGAGTGAGATCCCAAAGCGTTGGGGGTGACCACTGACTCAGGCACTTGCCCATCTTTTCCCACACACCTTGCCATTTATAGCTATCTGCCCTCGGGGCAGGTTTCCGGGTGGTGCCATTATTGGAGAAGTACCGCATGGCCCAGAACAAGATCTGGCAGACATTCAGAAAGCGCTGTGCCGCAAACACACTGGCCTGGGTGCTCCAAGGATAGCTAAAACTCTCAAAAACCGAGAGCATCTCTTCCCCTGGCTCACCCACAGAGGGGGTGAGACCCCTAACGAAAGCCCAGGCAGCAAACAGCTACCGGTTCCCCCCCACAAGCAGTGATGCAAGCACATTATAAGCAGTCAGTAGCCAGTATAGCAAAATAAAACCCTTGACACATTTTCCACCGATAACAAACACCAGCACTGGGAACACACAGGGGATATAAGGATTAATCCAGCCCCACCACGCAAGCAAGTTGGCCAGCACTGCAAATGTTCCTTATCAAACAATACAAATAAAAACAGAAAAATGGCACCTAACAGATGGCTCTAACACACCTTCTCCTTTTGTCCTTATCTCAACCCTCTCATGCCACACGTTGGGCGCCAAAAAGGCTGTGGTGGTTTAGGCCCTGCCGGGACCCGAGACCACGCTGCTGCTGCCCCTCCCCCACCCACCGACTGGAACGGGGCAGGGAGTGAAATACAAACCCCGGGGCTGAGATAAGGAGAGGTTTTATACAACAGTGCAACAGCAACAAACCGAACAACAACAATAACAATGGCAATAACAGTAATAACAATAAACAGAACAAGGGATATACAGATACAGCAGTGAGGGAAGCGACCCCACCCCACGCGTTTACCAATCTTCCCGCGCTTGGGCGCCAGGACCTGACGTCAGCATGGTATTGAATAACCTGGCTAGAGCTCCCTCCCCACTGCTGGGGAAACTTAACCCTATCCTGGCTAAACCAGGACACTTGGGATGGACATTGGTGCATCCAGCACCAAGGCCCCAGGGCCTGGGGCTGGTGCCAGAGTGTCCCTGGCCTGGTGGCAGGGCCAGGGATGGGGGAAAGGCAGTGGGGCTCTGAGGGTCTTACCGCAACTTGGCGATGACCAGTTCCTCCTGGAGGAGGAGAAGGCGCCTCTCGCTCCTCCTGCGGCCCCGGGTCAGCCGCACGTCTGTGCTCAGCACCGCCTCGGCGTCGGTGAGAGCCTCCCTGCGGAGCAGAGAGCGGCGGGCATGAGAAAGGCCGCGGCTGCGGGGCCCGGCCGTGCCCACCCATCCCCGAGCCGCAGGGGGGATCCTACCTGGAGTGCCAGCAGCAGTTGGCCTGGCCCATCCTGCCCGGGACAGGAGGACCCTCGCTCTGCACCGCTCTGGGATGCGGCCCAGCCGGTCACAGCGAGGATGGGAAGCGGGGTGCCGGTGCCGGGGAGTGCTGCTCGGCCAGAGCCTGCCTCCTGCCAGCGCTGCTCCGTGCCAGCACAGCCCCCTGCTGCCGGCTCTGGTGGCTGCTGGCTCCAAAATGGCCGCCTCTGGGAGGCCAACTGAAAGTGGGCGGGGCCTCGTGCTGGGGGTTCTCTCCAGCATGGCCCTGGCTGTCTTGCGCTGGGGAGCCCAGAGCAGGACAGAGCAGAGGGGAAGGACGCCCTCCCTCCACCTGCTGCCAGTGGTTTGCCTGCTGCAGCCCGGGATGCACTTAGCCCCCGTTGCCCCAGGGGTACTTTGCTGGCTCCAAGTTGCTCAACTTCGGGTCCACCATGACCCCAGGGCTCTGCACAGCTGCTTTCCAGCTGGGTCTCCCCCAGCACATACGGCTCCAAAGGCTTCTTCCTGCCCAGGTCCAGCACTTTGCTCTTCCCTCTTCCCCTTCTTCAACGACAGCAGGCACCTGGCAGCCCCTTTCTCCAGCCTGTCAAGGGCCCTCTGGTTGGCAACACAACTCCCGGCTGCAGGAGCCTCTCCTCCCGGTCGTGTGCCTTCTGCAAGCTGTCTGAGGGTGTGCTCTGCCCTGTCATCCGCATCACTGAATGTGGACAGCGCGTGCATCGTGCGGCGCACGGCTTTCTCACAGAATGATCAGAAATTGAGGGGGAAGATCCACTTGTGTGTGTGTGTGTGTGTGTGTGTATTATAAATACGGTGCTTCTCCCTGTCATCCCTTCAAGCCATTAAAAGGTGTACAGGCTCTCTCGTTTTTCATTTGAATGTCACACCTCTTGGTAGTACTGACCTTACGTGCAACGTTGTATCAGGCTGTACTCTTGCCTAGACTGTTAGATAGTAGGTAGCCTAGAGTAGTAGAGAGCAGATGATCTGCATCTGCATTAATGGTGCTAACACCAGTGATGGGAGGTTGCATCTAGCTGTTCAGCCAAAGGGTAAAAATCAGAGGTGTCTGTTGAACTCAGTGGGCAATTGACTGAATTCAGCACGTTCCAAAAAGAAAAGGTACAGGAGAAAGGCATATTCCGTCTTGACTGTTACAATGCAGGTTTTAGGAGGTATGAAGATTAAACCCTGCATGCCCCTCCGCCCACCCCCTTCCAAGAGAAAGGACTAGAGAAAAAAGATGCAACTTCTAGAGCAATGGGGCTTTTAATAGCCAAGTAAATTTCCCTGTATCATGCCCATTCAATGAGCTACTTTGTCTGACACTCTGCCTTACTCGGTACCAGCATAAGACTCTTCCCAGAAAAATTAGACAAACAAAAAAATTGCTGTACAGCCAGTTGCCTCTGTTACACTATGGAAGATGCAGAATTCCTCCCTGACCCACAGCTTTCCACCTACAACCAAAACCGTAGTGAAGTTTTCCTCCATTTCAAATGGGCGCTGATGGCTCTTCCCCAGGGAAAGCCTTTCCTCTGTCACTCTGGGGGCATAGCTGCTCATAGGCAAGGCAAGCCCCGAGCCTCACGCACCATCCGAGGCCACCACCGCCCTCCTGTAGCCGTGAGCAAGATCTCAAACTCCTTTTCCGCTGCAGGAGAAGAGTTGTTAATAGAAGCGGATGCACGTGGCACAGTCTGTCCCAGAAGAGTCACAGCTGTTCAAAGCTTTCCGTGCCCTGGGTTGGTGGTTGTCAGGACCAGCTCCTGCGTCAGCTTGCACCGAGGCTGGCGACAGCTGTATTTCATGCAGGTAACTCAGGTTTAACCCTTTGTCCCCTGAGCATCCGCACAGCTCCAGCAGCATCGCAAGTCACAGTGGGCCGCGCTGGAGCAGCCTGCTCCGCTGGACTTGTGGCAAGTGTTGCGTCTGCATCCCTGCCCTTCTGTTCTCCCTGTAGGGTCCTGGTCAATACAACAAGCTGCTCTCCCTGGAAATGACCATCGTGGCGAAAGACAGACTCCACTGTGAGCCATGACCTTCACCCACCGAGCAGCCAGCACAGCCAGGGACACGTCTGTGCGAAAGGCCCTCCCCGTGGCAGAAAGGGGATCCATAGTCAGCTTTGGATGGCGTGTGTCTGGTGTAACTGTTGATACTGCGCGATGCCTTGATTAAAATAGGAGCGATGAAGAGAGTTCAAAACCTGCCCTTTTCAGGAAAAATGCAGGAAATCAGAGTCTTTGCAGGAAAAATGCAGGAAACCGGCATCTTTTGGCTATTTTACACTCCAACCAGAAAGATTGTGGGCCCGTGTTTTGCTGATTAGGAATACCAATTAAACTCAGACACCAGAGTGAAGAGAGCAGGCGTATTTTACTGGAAATAACTAAATAACGTAACAGAATAATACAGAAAACATACAGTAAGGAAAGACACAATAGTGCACTTAAACAAATAGGAAAATACAGGGTCATGCATCAAATCATTACTACCTGAGGGAGAGAACAGTGATTAAGAAAGATCCATCACCACTTGCACCCGTTCCCATCATCCAGACCCGCAGTGGCTGGGCAGCCCCGGTTACAGCGAGGATTTGGAGAGCCTGTCCCGGCAAGTGGGAAATCCTACGCGGTGCGTCCACCCGTAGGTGAGGCTTCCAAAGTCGCTGTGAGCGGGTCCAGCCTTATATAGCCCAAAATCAGCAAGCCAGAATAGCTGGCACCTTTGTTTTGAGCGGAACATCTGGTTTCACTCTCACATTAGATTCCCCCGGAGCCTGGCCAGGGCTCAAGGGAGAAGCTAAGGGAGTTTCCCTGCTTATCTAATTTATTTATGTTCTTTTTAGAACAAGGCCACACATCTGGTCCCAAGGCCGGACAGCTGGCTTCATGGCCTTGTTAACTTACCTCTATGCCAAGAAGAAGAAAGATACATTCAGGATAGACATGTTTCCATTACATTCATCATCAGTAAGGAGTGTATGATATCTAAGCTACATCTTTCATTAATGACCATACATATTTCGTTAATGACTACATACTAAGTTAGCAGCTTTGGCTCGGGGCCTGTTGTTCAGGCTTCAATACTTCAACACTTTAGCACTTTTTACATCAGGATAGGCGGTTTGTTATAACCTAGTGCAATACCTACTAGCACAATGGTTATCAGATACAAAATATACAGGATTCATCTATAGGTCAACTCTGGCTTGGGCCTATTGTCCAAGCCTTAGCACTTCAGCCCGGTGGTTAACGCTTTAAGGGCAGTTCAGCACGTTGGGAAAAGGGATGGAAGACCACTCTTCTGGACACTGTCTGGACTGGGCTAGGCTGGGGTTGGAGAGCCTGGGAGGGTCTCCGGGGTCCCAGCTTTCCCGCAGTGCTGACTGTGGTGGCTGCTGCCTGTTCTTTCCTGCAGTGCTGACTGCACCCACCTGGTGGGGCTGTCCTTGGGAAGGGCACCAGAGCTGAAAAAGGCCCTGGTGGAGGGGCGGGGAGAAGCTCTTCTCCAGAGATTTGCCAGAAACTCTCCAGAGCATCCCTTTTCCAGCCCATGAGATGCTCTGTGTGACAGGGAAGGTGCCCATTAGTCCACAGTCCTGGGCAACCTGGTCTAGGTGAGCCTGCTTGAGCACGCAGGTGGACCAGAGGACCTCCACAGGTCCCTCCCAGCCTCAGCGGTTCTATGGGATGCTGTGCTTTGGTTTGACTCCTCAAGCACCTCAGCTCAGCCCCGATGCCTGCTGGAAAGGATTCTGGCGCAAGGGATGATCCCAAACTCCTCCACAAGGATGCATCACAAAACAACTTCTACCTCGTCCAGAATATCGTACGGCACACACAGTCAGAAGGGAGAAAATGTCCTTTTATTGTGGACATAGGAGCCCAGGAGTCACACGGGTTAACGAGAAACAGGAAATCAGCACCTACAACGACAGAGCCAGAAGGCACTGGTAAAGCCACAAAGGCAGCAACAGGCATGGCTTGGTTCCCCTTTCTTTGGGAAACGGGAATTGTTGATATCCCAGAAGAGAGCTACTGCTGGCATTGGCTCTGGGGTGGCTCCGGCACCTTATGCCCATGGGTAATGCCCTTAGAGAGCTGTGCAGGTGCAGAGGTGCACAGTGCCCCTGTGCCACACAGCAGGGCTCCCCTGGGCAGCTGCCACGGCGTTCTTTCCAAACCCTGCATAGCACCATCCCCTCGCCGTCCCTTGCCAGTGAGTTGGACTGACTTAGAGCAGTGTGGAGAGTTGGCAAAGATGGGCAGCAGAGCCTAGTACATACCTGGGGCTTCCTGATCTTTTGCACCTCCCTGCTTTTTTTGCAGTGCCCATCTTCTCCTCTCTTCTCTTCTTCGTCTGGTGGGGTTCTGCCTCTTCTGCCCAGGCCTCTTCTCTCTTTCTTTTCCTTTGGCTGGTGTTCTCCTGGCGGGAGCCTGCAAACCTTTCCATCCCACAGCATGATTAGATAGGTGAAGCCAGGATCAATCGGAATCAGTTCTTGATTTAACCAAAGCTGACTCATTTTACCTTCTTTGCTCTGAGAGGCTCTTTGGTTCCGCTGCGCATCCCAGGGCCTCTACCGTGGTCTCGGTCTCGGGGGTGGCTGGAGACAGAGCAACGGGTGCCTAAAACAGAAAGGTCGTCATTAGCAGGTGGCAAGGGATGCCCTGAAGTAGTAAGCAACTGCTTGGCACGTTGCTGCCTTAGCTCTACAGAGGAGATCCCTTTGGCCGGTTTGCATTAGCCCTTTCTCCCAAGGATCTCACTCTGGAACACAGGGTTCACGTGGGGGTGTGACAGTTCATTTGTGGGGCCATTCAGCAGAGAGCCTGCGATCCCCTGCCGGGCAGGAGAAGGCTGGCCCACTTCCTTCTGCCAGAATCTCTTCTGCCCTCCCAAGACAGAGCTCTGTGGATGCCCATTTGGTGCAATACAACCTTGTGCGGTGGGAGGCTTTGCTTTTGAAATCTGTCTTTCTGTGGCATTTTGTAGGTATTTCCTTTGATTAAGCACATGCCTAACGCATTGGAGAAAAGACCTTGCCAGTTTTCCTGACAGAGTGTTATTCCGGGGAGGGGGGGTGAAATAAAATGCAAAGCCACAAGAGACCGAATGCCAGGAAGAGGCACAGCAGCTGCTTGGACCCAGCAGCAACTCCCCTCCTCCTACCTAAGCCACATTGTTGCAGCGCTCGTGGAGCTGCCATACCTCCGCCCATTCTGCTCCCAGCACCGTGTCTGCCCCTGCTGCTCTCTGGAGGCTGAGCAGAGAGGCTGGTGCATCCAGGAAGGTTTTTGCCTGGTGCTGTGCAACTGCTTCACCTGCTGGGCCGTGCTCCCTTCCCCAAGGCAGCTCTGGAAAGCGAAAGCACGTGCAGCAAAGTGACTTGTTGGAAGTGGACAACAGCTAAAGCAAAACCCACAGGAAGCCCTACCCCCGCTGTCTGCTCAGGCTGTGACAGCCCTCAGTCCCTCCTCCTACCTGTGGATCTGCCCATGGGCTCTGGTGACATCTGGCCAGCCATCTCCTCCCCCAGGATGTCACTGCCGTTCTCAATGAGAAATTCCACCAGCAGCTTCACCTGCACACATCAAAGCCTTGGTTTCAGCGCAGGTGTCTGAAAATGTGCCGAGCAGCCTTTCCTGCTCCTGACCCTTGCTTCTGCACAGAAGGCTGTGGCTGTGGGGCTGCTCTTCCAGGCAGCCACTCCACCGGCATTTGCTCAAGAGAGGAGGAAGCTCTGAGGGTCCAGGCAGGCTGCAGCCAGCCGGTCAATACAGCGTACCTTCTCGGTCACCTCCAGCATGGCCTCGAGCGGGAGCAGGTCCTCGTTGGGTGGGCCCAGCAGGTTTGGCCCCAGGCAGATGGCCAGGTTGCTGGAGGTCATTCTGCTGGTGGGCACGTGGTGGCCAATGTTCTGCAGCAGTGAGATCAGGCGCTGGAGGAGGAGGAGATGGGCTGCAGGCAACTTCTCGGCCACCCTGAGGGAGCAGGAACACAACGTTAAGGAAGCAGATGCTGCCCACAGCTGTCCCTGAAGCTTGCACAAGGGCAGGTGGGAGCCAGTGTCTGTGTTGTGCCGCTTTCCAGGTGCTCTCAGGCAGCGATCAGGGCTCCTGTGGTTCAGGAAGAAAACACACTGCTGCTTCCCAGCTCCTGGTTTCACCCAAGCCCACGCAAGGGAAGGCTCCCTGCCCACGCCCTTTCCCCCAAAATGCAACCCCAGCCCAGCAAATGCGAGCTGCCAGAAAATGCAACCTTCTAAGGAGCCCGTCCCTTTTCAGGCAAGTCCCAGGACTCTGCCACTCCCTACTCAACAGGCAGGCTGCTGGCCACACTTACGCTTTCAGCGCTTCCACCCTGGCCTCCTTGCTTGGCCTCTCCATGGCTTGCATCCAGTCCTGGTAGAGGCCGACAACGAGCAGCTTGCCGGGGATGCTGCGGAGAAAGTCCTGCAAGGCCAAGGGCTTCAGGTGAGCCTTTGAAGGTTCCAGGCCAGCCAGGAGCTCTTCCAGCTGCAGGGCAGAAGCGCTCACCTTCAGGACAGCAGCCAGCAGGATGACAGGCTGGTTTGCCAGGTCCACATCTGCGCCGCGGTCGAGGTCCTCCTTCAGCTTCTGGAGCGCCGTCCCCCTGTCGGATCTCCGGAATATCCCCTCCGTCGACGGTCCTCGCTGGTGCAGGATGTCCACGAGCTCCTGCGGGAGACGCAGGAGGACAGCTGCTTGGCTGAAGAAACAAGTGACGGCAGAGGCCAGAGCTCTGCCCCAGGCTGGGCTCCCCCCCCCCCACCCGCAAAGGGTCTGGCGCCAGAAGCGGTGGCCGTGGGTGAAGAGCCCAGTGCCCCAGCCGCCCCCGGAGCCGCTGGGGACAGTGGCTCTGGAGCAGCCGCAGGGAGGGCTGGGGCCCCCCTGTCCAGGCTGGCCTACCTGGATGGGCCGGGGCAGCGTGCCGGCCTCCCCGCAGAGGGCTGCCAGGGGCTGCCCAAAGAGCGCCCTGCTGCAGCCGGAGCCCGCCTGCCCTGGCGCCGGGGCAGCGGCCGGGCTCCGCCACAGCGCAAAGGGCCAGGGCAGCCCCCTCCTCCTCCTGCTGGTGCTGCCGCCGCTCCCTCCCGCTGCAAAGGGAAAGAGAGCAAGAGCCCGTCAGTGGGAACCGCCAGGCCAGCGCTCCCGGAGCCTGCCCTGCCCTGCCCTGCCCTGCCTGCAGCGTGGTGCTGAGCGGTACGGCGGGACGGGACGGGCAGGGAGCCGGCGGCTGGAACCAGGGCTCTGGCTCAGCGGCTCCGGCTCGCAGTCTCCTAAGAGCCGGCGGGACAGCGGGACAGCCCGGCCCAGCCCTCGCCCTGCCCTCCCCCAGGCTGCGAGCAGCAGCAGAGGGAGGCTCCCTGTCCCGCAGAATCACGTCCAGCGGCCGCTGCCCAGCGGGTGTCCTTGCTCGTCCGGGTGACATCCGTCCTCCCTTGGGGTGCCCAACCTGCAGGGGGACGCTCAGGGAACAAGGGAGCACGGCTCCTCCGGGCTCTGGCCGAGGAGCAGGGACCCATCTGCCCGGCTCTGGGGACAGAGCTCAGGCAGGCAGCACCTCGAGTGCTCAGCACTGTCGAAGGGTCCCGAGCGCTCAGCTCTCTCCTGCTGCAGCGTGATGGGCACCGATTTCCTCTGGCCAAAGGGCAGCAGCAACAGCATCCTCAGTTGTGCAGACGTGCCGGTCCAGGAGAAAAGAAGGCCCTCCCTGTCCTTCGTTCCCAAACTCACCTGGTGAGCGGCAAAGTCCCCCTCCATTGGTAGATGGGGCTGTTGGAGGGCCTTGCTTGGGATCAGCCTGCAAGAACCAGGCTGCGCTTAGAGAGCATCCCCGCGGCGGAAAGGGCCACCGGCGAGCGGCCACCCGGCACCAGCAGCCTGAGGGCGGCAGAGCGGGGACCCTCTGCCCTCCTGGGCTCTCTGCCTCACGCGGCAGGTTTCCTCCCAGCACCACCAGCGGGGACATGCGGCGTTCCTGGTGGCTCCCCAACCCTCTTTGCGCCCGGGGTGGCACTGCGGGACCCTCCGTCCCCCCTGCACAGGCTCACCCCACTCGCTGCACATCCCTGGCACCCCGGCACAGCCAGAGGCGGGTGAAAGGCAGCCGTTCTCACCTCTGCCTGGCCCTCCATCAGCCTCTCCAGGCTCCTGACGCTGAATGTCTTCCACTGGGCAGGAGAGAAAGAGTGGAAGGAGGTGAGCAGCGATGCCTCTGCTGCTCAGCTGGAGGGCCAGCGCTCGGGGACAGTGGCCAGACTCGAGAGACACTCACGGCATGGCGTTGGCTCAGCTCCTTCTGCAGGAGTTTGATGGACGGGACGCTGGTCACTCGGGCTCCCGTGGCTCCTTCGGGCGTCCTGTGCACCGGCAAGGGACAGGGAGAGAGCTGGCTGAGCCCCAAGCTACCTCTTGTCCCTTGTCAGGCAGCTCTGCCTGAGAGCTGCCCGCAGCCACAGCGGCAGCTCTTCCCATCTGGGGAGCTGTGTTCCCCCATCCGGCCACGCCTGAAGCACCCCCCTAGCTTACCCCAGCAGCTTGCCCAGCCACAGCTGCTTCAGTGCCCGGGAGCTGCAGAAAGAGAGGAGAACCAGCGTCAGGCCCCGCTGCCCCCCAGCCCCTGGGCCCCTGCACAGCCTTGCCCCTTGGGAAGGGCAGAGGGGCAGCACGAGGCCCCGTGGGGCAGGACAGGGGTGCTGCCCAAGCCCTGGCTCCCTGTGTGCTGCCAGAGCAGTTGCTCCTGCCCTTCCCTTCTGGGGACCAAAAGGTGACCAGGGGATGCAGGATGTGGAAACGCACCCCCATCCCTCCCTGCCGGCGTGCTGCCCGCTCCCTGCCCAGGCTCTGCACGGAGGGCAGAGGCCATTCACAGGGTGGCGTGGGCACGGTTGGGACCTTCTCCTGCCCGGCTGTGGGACGTGGCACCACGACTCACCCGAAAGTGGCAACACAGGTGCCGCTGGGCCAGATGAGGATGATGGAGGTCCTGTCCTCGTCGCTGCCTTCCTCCTCCTCCTCCTCTTTGACGTCCCCCGCTGCCTCCTTCCCGCTGCTCAGCACCCACAGCTGGTCCAGGGCCAGGCGGAGCTGTGGGCGCAGGGTGGTGCCACGTCTGCGGAGAAGAGAGACAGGCAGTGAGCTGGAGGTGGCCGCCTTGGGGTGCCCCCGGGCAGAGCCCTGCCCCCCACCTGCCCCTGTGTGGTGGTTTAGGCCCTGCCGGGACCCGAGACGACATTGCCGCTGCCCCTCCCCTACCCTCCGACCGGAACGGGGCAGGGAGTGAAATACAAACCCCGGGGCTGAGATGAGGAGAGGTTTAATACAACAGTGCAACAGCAACAAACCGAAC
The DNA here is from genome assembly GCF_031877795.1 of Strix aluco. Lineage (NCBI taxonomy): Eukaryota > Metazoa > Chordata > Aves > Strigiformes > Strigidae > Strix > Strix aluco. The sequence goes on from NC_133933.1 coordinate 10,107,041, forward strand.
AACAACAAGAACGATAACAATAACAGTAATAACAATAAACAGAACAAGGGATATACTGATACAGCAGTGAGGAGAGCGACCCCACACCACGCGTTTACCAACTGAGTAATCCCACACCACTGAGGGATCTTCTGAGAGGCCGGGTAAGGTAGACAATTGCTCAACCTCCTCCAGGGCAGCTATACCAAAGGCCCACCAGTACTCTCTTGGGTCTTTAAAGTACGCTCTCCTCAGGTAATCTGTACCTAGGATGCACGGGACATCTGGGCCAGTCACAATGGGGTGCTTATGCCAGTCTTTCCCAGTTAAGCTTACTTCAGCTTCTAATAGGGTCAGCTGTTGGGATCCCCCTGTCACTCCGGAGATACAGATGGGTTCAACCCCACTGTAGTTTGATGGCATCAGGGCGCACTGTGCGCCAGTATCTACCAAGGCCTTATATTCTTGTGTGTCTGATGTGCCAGGCCATCGGATCCACACCGTCCAGTAAATCCAATCATCCCTTTCCTCCACCTGGCTGGAGGCAGGGCCCCTCTAATCCTGCTCACCATCACTCACTTGATCTAAGAGTGACTCCTGCAAGCATGACTCACTTGTCCCCTCAAGAAGGTCAAGCATAATGTTGGCCATTCTATTCTGTCTGGGGGATTTCCGACTGGACACTGGAGCTGCGTCTCTCTTGGAAGACTCCCCTTTCATGGTGGTCTTCCCTTTCAGCTGCTGTACTCGTGCAGCTAGGGCTGGAGTGGGCTGTCCATCCCACCTCCTCATGCTTTCTCCATGGTCGCGGAGGAAGAACCACAGGGTGCCCCGTGGTGTGTCCCTTCCACTGCCCTTCTCTTGGGTGGGGAAGTGCCTGCTTCTAATGGCTGAGACATCGGCCCGTGCAGGTGGAATGTAGGACATGTCCTCTTCCACTTTCTGGAGCCTCTGAGACAGTTCCCTTACAGCTGAAACCCAGGCATGTTGGGAGGAAGGGAGATTTCCCTCATATTGCTGGAGCTGGCCAGCCACTTCATCCACTGTCTGAGTCTGGGTGTCTCGCCACCAGGACGCTACTGCTAGTGCTTTGGAATGTGCCTCTGGTGCACTTTGCAGGAACTTCCGCCACATCAGCTGTGTGCAAGGGGCCTGATCTGGATCTGTGGGTCATCATTCAGATCACCATAAACCATGTCAAACACAGCCAGTTCCCTGAGGTTCTGAATGCCTTTCTCCATGTTGGTCCACTTGCCTAACCGACATAGAACATCATCCTTGTAGGGGCACCTCTCCCTTACACTGAGCAGGAGTCGCCTCCAAAGGCTGAGGGTTTGAGCCTGTTTCCCTATGGCCTTGTCAATACCAGCCTCCCTGGCTAAAGGTCCCAGCTGCTTGGCCTCTCTCCCCTCCAATTCCAAAACACCAGCTCCACTATCCCAGCATCGGAGCAGCCAGGTGCAAATTTGCTCGCCTGGAAGGCGGCTAAAATCCTTCCGCGTATCTCGCAACTCACTGAGGGATAGAGATCGGATGGTTACCTCCGGCTCTTCCTCCTGCTCTCGTGATGGGCCTGGTTCATCATCACCCTGTACACTGCGAGGGGATTTTTTGGTATATTTGGTTTTCCGTATCGGGGCGACTCATACTGGCACTGCCTGTCCCCCTGGCCCAGCTGCTGTGCTGGTGGAGGCAGCTGGTACTGGCACTGCCTGTCCCCCTGGCCCAGCTGCTGTACCAGCAGGTTCACTTTCAGATCCTGCAGCCCTTTCTCCCCCTTGAGGGCAGTGAGCAGTGTTAAAGATGACACGGTAGGCATGGGCAAGCCCCCAGCACATCGCAACGAGTTGTGTCTCCCGGGGTTTGTCAGATTGGCAACACACCTTTTCCAAACACTCCACCAGTTTATCAGGACTCTGCACTTGTTTGGGAGTGAGATCCCAAAGCGTTGGGGGTGACCACTGACTCAGGCACTTGCCCATCTTTTCCCACACACCTTGCCATTTATAGCTATCTGCCCTCGGGGCAGGTTTCCGGGTGGTGCCATTATTGGAGAAGTACCGCATGGCCCAGAACAAGATCTGGCAGACATTCAGAAAGCGCTGTGCCGCAAACACACTGGCCTGGGTGCTCCAAGGATAGCTAAAACTCTCAAAAACCGAGAGCATCTCTTCCCCTGGCTCACCCACAGAGGGGGTGAGACCCCTAACGAAAGCCCAGGCAGCAAACAGCTACCGGTTCCCCCCCACAAGCAGTGATGCAAGCACATTATAAGCAGTCAGTAGCCAGTATAGCAAAATAAAACCCTTGACACATTTTCCACCGATAACAAACACCAGCACTGGGAACACACAGGGGATATAAGGATTAATCCAGCCCCACCACGCAAGCAAGTTGGCCAGCACTGCAAATGTTCCTTATCAAACAATACAAATAAAAACAGAAAAATGGCACCTAACAGATGGCTCTAACACACCTTCTCCTTTTGTCCTTATCTCAACCCTCTCATGCCACACGTTGGGCGCCAAAAAGGCTGTGGTGGTTTAGGCCCTGCCGGGACCCGAGACCACGCTGCTGCTGCCCCTCCCCCACCCACCGACTGGAACGGGGCAGGGAGTGAAATACAAACCCCGGGGCTGAGATAAGGAGAGGTTTGATACAACAGTGCAACAGCAACAAACCGAACAACAACAATAACAATGGCAATAACAGTAATAACAATAAACAGAACAAGGGATATACAGATACAGCAGTGAGGGAAGCGACCCCACCCCACGCGTTTACCAATCTTCCCGCGCTTGGGCGCCAGGACCTGACGTCAGCATGGTATTGAATAACCTGGCTAGAGCTCCCTCCCCACTGCTGGGGAAACTTAACCCTATCCTGGCTAAACCAGGACACTTGGGATGGACATTGGTGCATCCAGCACCAAGGCCCCAGGGCCTGGGGCTGGTGCCAGAGTGTCCCTGGCCTGGTGGCAGGGCCAGGGATGGGGGAAAGGCAGTGGGGCTCTGAGGGTCTTACCGCAACTTGGCGATGACCAGTTCCTCCTGGAGGAGGAGAAGGCGCCTCTCGCTCCTCCTGCGGCCCCGGGTCAGCCGCACGTCTGTGCTCAGCACCGCCTCGGCGTCGGTGAGAGCCTCCCTGCGGAGCAGAGAGCGGCGGGCATGAGAAAGGCCGCGGCTGCGGGGCCCGGCCGTGCCCACCCATCCCCGAGCCGCAGGGGGGATCCTACCTGGAGTGCCAGCAGCAGTTGGCCTGGCCCATCCTGCCCGGGACAGGAGGACCCTCGCTCTGCACCGCTCTGGGATGCGGCCCAGCCGGTCACAGCGAGGATGGGAAGCGGGGTGCCGGTGCCGGGGAGTGCTGCTCGGCCAGAGCCTGCCTCCTGCCAGCGCTGCTCCGTGCCAGCACAGCCCCCTGCTGCCGGCTCTGGTGGCTGCTGGCTCCAAAATGGCCGCCTCTGGGAGGCCAACTGAAAGTGGGCGGGGCCTCGTGCTGGGGGTTCTCTCCAGCATGGCCCTGGCTGTCTTGCGCTGGGGAGCCCAGAGCAGGACAGAGCAGAGGGGAAGGACGCCCTCCCTCCACCTGCTGCCAGTGGTTTGCCTGCTGCAGCCCGGGATGCACTTAGCCCCCGTTGCCCCAGGGGTACTTTGCTGGCTCCAAGTTGCTCAACTTCGGGTCCACCATGACCCCAGGGCTCTGCACAGCTGCTTTCCAGCTGGGTCTCCCCCAGCACATACGGCTCCAAAGGCTTCTTCCTGCCCAGGTCCAGCACTTTGCTCTTCCCTCTTCCCCTTCTTCAACGACAGCAGGCACCTGGCAGCCCCTTTCTCCAGCCTGTCAAGGGCCCTCTGGTTGGCAACACAACTCCCGGCTGCAGGAGCCTCTCCTCCCGGTCGTGTGCCTTCTGCAAGCTGTCTGAGGGTGTGCTCTGCCCTGTCATCCGCATCACTGAATGTGGACAGCGCGTGCATCGTGCGGCGCACGGCTTTCTCACAGAATGATCAGAAATTGAGGGGGAAGATCCACTTGTGTGTGTGTGTGTGTGTGTGTGTATTATAAATACGGTGCTTCTCCCTGTCATCCCTTCAAGCCATTAAAAGGTGTACAGGCTCTCTCGTTTTTCATTTGAATGTCACACCTCTTGGTAGTACTGACCTTACGTGCAACGTTGTATCAGGCTGTACTCTTGCCTAGACTGTTAGATAGTAGGTAGCCTAGAGTAGTAGAGAGCAGATGATCTGCATCTGCATTAATGGTGCTAACACCAGTGATGGGAGGTTGCATCTAGCTGTTCAGCCAAAGGGTAAAAATCAGAGGTGTCTGTTGAACTCAGTGGGCAATTGACTGAATTCAGCACGTTCCAAAAAGAAAAGGTACAGGAGAAAGGCATATTCCGTCTTGACTGTTACAATGCAGGTTTTAGGAGGTATGAAGATTAAACCCTGCATGCCCCTCCGCCCACCCCCTTCCAAGAGAAAGGACTAGAGAAAAAAGATGCAACTTCTAGAGCAATGGGGCTTTTAATAGCCAAGTAAATTTCCCTGTATCATGCCCATTCAATGAGCTACTTTGTCTGACACTCTGCCTTACTCGGTACCAGCATAAGACTCTTCCCAGAAAAATTAGACAAACAAAAAAATTGCTGTACAGCCAGTTGCCTCTGTTACACTATGGAAGATGCAGAATTCCTCCCTGACCCACAGCTTTCCACCTACAACCAAAACCGTAGTGAAGTTTTCCTCCATTTCAAATGGGCGCTGATGGCTCTTCCCCAGGGAAAGCCTTTCCTCTGTCACTCTGGGGGCATAGCTGCTCATAGGCAAGGCAAGCCCCGAGCCTCACGCACCATCCGAGGCCACCACCGCCCTCCTGTAGCCGTGAGCAAGATCTCAAACTCCTTTTCCGCTGCAGGAGAAGAGTTGTTAATAGAAGCGGATGCACGTGGCACAGTCTGTCCCAGAAGAGTCACAGCTGTTCAAAGCTTTCCGTGCCCTGGGTTGGTGGTTGTCAGGACCAGCTCCTGCGTCAGCTTGCACCGAGGCTGGCGACAGCTGTATTTCATGCAGGTAACTCAGGTTTAACCCTTTGTCCCCTGAGCATCCGCACAGCTCCAGCAGCATCGCAAGTCACAGTGGGCCGCGCTGGAGCAGCCTGCTCCGCTGGACTTGTGGCAAGTGTTGCGTCTGCATCCCTGCCCTTCTGTTCTCCCTGTAGGGTCCTGGTCAATACAACAAGCTGCTCTCCCTGGAAATGACCATCGTGGCGAAAGACAGACTCCACTGTGAGCCATGACCTTCACCCACCGAGCAGCCAGCACAGCCAGGGACACGTCTGTGCGAAAGGCCCTCCCCGTGGCAGAAAGGGGATCCATAGTCAGCTTTGGATGGCGTGTGTCTGGTGTAACTGTTGATACTGCGCGATGCCTTGATTAAAATAGGAGCGATGAAGAGAGTTCAAAACCTGCCCTTTTCAGGAAAAATGCAGGAAATCAGAGTCTTTGCAGGAAAAATGCAGGAAACCGGCATCTTTTGGCTATTTTACACTCCAACCAGAAAGATTGTGGGCCCGTGTTTTGCTGATTAGGAATACCAATTAAACTCAGACACCAGAGTGAAGAGAGCAGGCGTATTTTACTGGAAATAACTAAATAACGTAACAGAATAATACAGAAAACATACAGTAAGGAAAGACACAATAGTGCACTTAAACAAATAGGAAAATACAGGGTCATGCATCAAATCATTACTACCTGAGGGAGAGAACAGTGATTAAGAAAGATCCATCACCACTTGCACCCGTTCCCATCATCCAGACCCGCAGTGGCTGGGCAGCCCCGGTTACAGCGAGGATTTGGAGAGCCTGTCCCGGCAAGTGGGAAATCCTACGCGGTGCGTCCACCCGTAGGTGAGGCTTCCAAAGTCGCTGTGAGCGGGTCCAGCCTTATATAGCCCAAAATCAGCAAGCCAGAATAGCTGGCACCTTTGTTTTGAGCGGAACATCTGGTTTCACTCTCACATTAGATTCCCCCGGAGCCTGGCCAGGGCTCAAGGGAGAAGCTAAGGGAGTTTCCCTGCTTATCTAATTTATTTATGTTCTTTTTAGAACAAGGCCACACATCTGGTCCCAAGGCCGGACAGCTGGCTTCATGGCCTTGTTAACTTACCTCTATGCCAAGAAGAAGAAAGATACATTCAGGATAGACATGTTTCCATTACATTCATCATCAGTAAGGAGTGTATGATATCTAAGCTACATCTTTCATTAATGACCATACATATTTCGTTAATGACTACATACTAAGTTAGCAGCTTTGGCTCGGGGCCTGTTGTTCAGGCTTCAATACTTCAACACTTTAGCACTTTTTACATCAGGATAGGCGGTTTGTTATAACCTAGTGCAATACCTACTAGCACAATGGTTATCAGATACAAAATATACAGGATTCATCTATAGGTCAACTCTGGCTTGGGCCTATTGTCCAAGCCTTAGCACTTCAGCCCGGTGGTTAACGCTTTAAGGGCAGTTCAGCACGTTGGGAAAAGGGATGGAAGACCACTCTTCTGGACACTGTCTGGACTGGGCTAGGCTGGGGTTGGAGAGCCTGGGAGGGTCTCCGGGGTCCCAGCTTTCCCGCAGTGCTGACTGTGGTGGCTGCTGCCTGTTCTTTCCTGCAGTGCTGACTGCACCCACCTGGTGGGGCTGTCCTTGGGAAGGGCACCAGAGCTGAAAAAGGCCCTGGTGGAGGGGCGGGGAGAAGCTCTTCTCCAGAGATTTGCCAGAAACTCTCCAGAGCATCCCTTTTCCAGCCCATGAGATGCTCTGTGTGACAGGGAAGGTGCCCATTAGTCCACAGTCCTGGGCAACCTGGTCTAGGTGAGCCTGCTTGAGCACGCAGGTGGACCAGAGGACCTCCACAGGTCCCTCCCAGCCTCAGCGGTTCTATGGGATGCTGTGCTTTGGTTTGACTCCTCAAGCACCTCAGCTCAGCCCCGATGCCTGCTGGAAAGGATTCTGGCGCAAGGGATGATCCCAAACTCCTCCACAAGGATGCATCACAAAACAACTTCTACCTCGTCCAGAATATCGTACGGCACACACAGTCAGAAGGGAGAAAATGTCCTTTTATTGTGGACATAGGAGCCCAGGAGTCACACGGGTTAACGAGAAACAGGAAATCAGCACCTACAACGACAGAGCCAGAAGGCACTGGTAAAGCCACAAAGGCAGCAACAGGCATGGCTTGGTTCCCCTTTCTTTGGGAAACGGGAATTGTTGATATCCCAGAAGAGAGCTACTGCTGGCATTGGCTCTGGGGTGGCTCCGGCACCTTATGCCCATGGGTAATGCCCTTAGAGAGCTGTGCAGGTGCAGAGGTGCACAGTGCCCCTGTGCCACACAGCAGGGCTCCCCTGGGCAGCTGCCACGGCGTTCTTTCCAAACCCTGCATAGCACCATCCCCTCGCCGTCCCTTGCCAGTGAGTTGGACTGACTTAGAGCAGTGTGGAGAGTTGGCAAAGATGGGCAGCAGAGCCTAGTACATACCTGGGGCTTCCTGATCTTTTGCACCTCCCTGCTTTTTTTGCAGTGCCCATCTTCTCCTCTCTTCTCTTCTTCGTCTGGTGGGGTTCTGCCTCTTCTGCCCAGGCCTCTTCTCTCTTTCTTTTCCTTTGGCTGGTGTTCTCCTGGCGGGAGCCTGCAAACCTTTCCATCCCACAGCATGATTAGATAGGTGAAGCCAGGATCAATCGGAATCAGTTCTTGATTTAACCAAAGCTGACTCATTTTACCTTCTTTGCTCTGAGAGGCTCTTTGGTTCCGCTGCGCATCCCAGGGCCTCTACCGTGGTCTCGGTCTCGGGGGTGGCTGGAGACAGAGCAACGGGTGCCTAAAACAGAAAGGTCGTCATTAGCAGGTGGCAAGGGATGCCCTGAAGTAGTAAGCAACTGCTTGGCACGTTGCTGCCTTAGCTCTACAGAGGAGATCCCTTTGGCCGGTTTGCATTAGCCCTTTCTCCCAAGGATCTCACTCTGGAACACAGGGTTCACGTGGGGGTGTGACAGTTCATTTGTGGGGCCATTCAGCAGAGAGCCTGCGATCCCCTGCCGGGCAGGAGAAGGCTGGCCCACTTCCTTCTGCCAGAATCTCTTCTGCCCTCCCAAGACAGAGCTCTGTGGATGCCCATTTGGTGCAATACAACCTTGTGCGGTGGGAGGCTTTGCTTTTGAAATCTGTCTTTCTGTGGCATTTTGTAGGTATTTCCTTTGATTAAGCACATGCCTAACGCATTGGAGAAAAGACCTTGCCAGTTTTCCTGACAGAGTGTTATTCCGGGGAGGGGGGGTGAAATAAAATGCAAAGCCACAAGAGACCGAATGCCAGGAAGAGGCACAGCAGCTGCTTGGACCCAGCAGCAACTCCCCTCCTCCTACCTAAGCCACATTGTTGCAGCGCTCGTGGAGCTGCCATACCTCCGCCCATTCTGCTCCCAGCACCGTGTCTGCCCCTGCTGCTCTCTGGAGGCTGAGCAGAGAGGCTGGTGCATCCAGGAAGGTTTTTGCCTGGTGCTGTGCAACTGCTTCACCTGCTGGGCCGTGCTCCCTTCCCCAAGGCAGCTCTGGAAAGCGAAAGCACGTGCAGCAAAGTGACTTGTTGGAAGTGGACAACAGCTAAAGCAAAACCCACAGGAAGCCCTACCCCCGCTGTCTGCTCAGGCTGTGACAGCCCTCAGTCCCTCCTCCTACCTGTGGATCTGCCCATGGGCTCTGGTGACATCTGGCCAGCCATCTCCTCCCCCAGGATGTCACTGCCGTTCTCAATGAGAAATTCCACCAGCAGCTTCACCTGCACACATCAAAGCCTTGGTTTCAGCGCAGGTGTCTGAAAATGTGCCGAGCAGCCTTTCCTGCTCCTGACCCTTGCTTCTGCACAGAAGGCTGTGGCTGTGGGGCTGCTCTTCCAGGCAGCCACTCCACCGGCATTTGCTCAAGAGAGGAGGAAGCTCTGAGGGTCCAGGCAGGCTGCAGCCAGCCGGTCAATACAGCGTACCTTCTCGGTCACCTCCAGCATGGCCTCGAGCGGGAGCAGGTCCTCGTTGGGTGGGCCCAGCAGGTTTGGCCCCAGGCAGATGGCCAGGTTGCTGGAGGTCATTCTGCTGGTGGGCACGTGGTGGCCAATGTTCTGCAGCAGTGAGATCAGGCGCTGGAGGAGGAGGAGATGGGCTGCAGGCAACTTCTCGGCCACCCTGAGGGAGCAGGAACACAACGTTAAGGAAGCAGATGCTGCCCACAGCTGTCCCTGAAGCTTGCACAAGGGCAGGTGGGAGCCAGTGTCTGTGTTGTGCCGCTTTCCAGGTGCTCTCAGGCAGCGATCAGGGCTCCTGTGGTTCAGGAAGAAAACACACTGCTGCTTCCCAGCTCCTGGTTTCACCCAAGCCCACGCAAGGGAAGGCTCCCTGCCCACGCCCTTTCCCCCAAAATGCAACCCCAGCCCAGCAAATGCGAGCTGCCAGAAAATGCAACCTTCTAAGGAGCCCGTCCCTTTTCAGGCAAGTCCCAGGACTCTGCCACTCCCTACTCAACAGGCAGGCTGCTGGCCACACTTACGCTTTCAGCGCTTCCACCCTGGCCTCCTTGCTTGGCCTCTCCATGGCTTGCATCCAGTCCTGGTAGAGGCCGACAACGAGCAGCTTGCCGGGGATGCTGCGGAGAAAGTCCTGCAAGGCCAAGGGCTTCAGGTGAGCCTTTGAAGGTTCCAGGCCAGCCAGGAGCTCTTCCAGCTGCAGGGCAGAAGCGCTCACCTTCAGGACAGCAGCCAGCAGGATGACAGGCTGGTTTGCCAGGTCCACATCTGCGCCGCGGTCGAGGTCCTCCTTCAGCTTCTGGAGCGCCGTCCCCCTGTCGGATCTCCGGAATATCCCCTCCGTCGACGGTCCTCGCTGGTGCAGGATGTCCACGAGCTCCTGCGGGAGACGCAGGAGGACAGCTGCTTGGCTGAAGAAACAAGTGACGGCAGAGGCCAGAGCTCTGCCCCAGGCTGGGCTCACCCCCCCCCACCCGCAAAGGGTCTGGCGCCAGAAGCGGTGGCCGTGGGTGAAGAGCCCAGTGCCCCAGCCGCCCCCGGAGCCGCTGGGGACAGTGGCTCTGGAGCAGCCGCAGGGAGGGCTGGGGCCCCCCTGTCCAGGCTGGCCTACCTGGATGGGCCGGGGCAGCGTGCCGGCCTCCCCGCAGAGGGCTGCCAGGGGCTGCCCAAAGAGCGCCCTGCTGCAGCCGGAGCCCGCCTGCCCTGGCGCCGGGGCAGCGGCCGGGCTCCGCCACAGCGCAAAGGGCCAGGGCAGCCCCCTCCTCCTCCTGCTGGTGCTGCCGCCGCTCCCTCCCGCTGCAAAGGGAAAGAGAGCAAGAGCCCGTCAGTGGGAACCGCCAGGCCAGCGCTCCCGGAGCCTGCCCTGCCCTGCCCTGCCCTGCCTGCAGCGTGGTGCTGAGCGGTACGGCGGGACGGGACGGGCAGGGAGCCGGCGGCTGGAACCAGGGCTCTGGCTCAGCGGCTCCGGCTCGCAGTCTCCTAAGAGCCGGCGGGACAGCGGGACAGCCCGGCCCAGCCCTCGCCCTGCCCTCCCCCAGGCTGCGAGCAGCAGCAGAGGGAGGCTCCCTGTCCCGCAGAATCACGTCCAGCGGCCGCTGCCCAGCGGGTGTCCTTGCTCGTCCGGGTGACATCCGTCCTCCCTTGGGGTGCCCAACCTGCAGGGGGACGCTCAGGGAACAAGGGAGCACGGCTCCTCCGGGCTCTGGCCGAGGAGCAGGGACCCATCTGCCCGGCTCTGGGGACAGAGCTCAGGCAGGCAGCACCTCGAGTGCTCAGCACTGTCGAAGGGTCCCGAGCGCTCAGCTCTCTCCTGCTGCAGCGTGATGGGCACCGATTTCCTCTGGCCAAAGGGCAGCAGCAACAGCATCCTCAGTTGTGCAGACGTGCCGGTCCAGGAGAAAAGAAGGCCCTCCCTGTCCTTCGTTCCCAAACTCACCTGGTGAGCGGCAAAGTCCCCCTCCATTGGTAGATGGGGCTGTTGGAGGGCCTTGCTTGGGATCAGCCTGCAAGAACCAGGCTGCGCTTAGAGAGCATCCCCGCGGCGGAAAGGGCCACCGGCGAGCGGCCACCCGGCACCAGCAGCCTGAGGGCGGCAGAGCGGGGACCCTCTGCCCTCCTGGGCTCTCTGCCTCACGCGGCAGGTTTCCTCCCAGCACCACCAGCGGGGACATGCGGCGTTCCTGGTGGCTCCCCAACCCTCTTTGCGCCCGGGGTGGCACTGCGGGACCCTCCGTCCCCCCTGCACAGGCTCACCCCACTCGCTGCACATCCCTGGCACCCCGGCACAGCCAGAGGCGGGTGAAAGGCAGCCGTTCTCACCTCTGCCTGGCCCTCCATCAGCCTCTCCAGGCTCCTGACGCTGAATGTCTTCCACTGGGCAGGAGAGAAAGAGTGGAAGGAGGTGAGCAGCGATGCCTCTGCTGCTCAGCTGGAGGGCCAGCGCTCGGGGACAGTGGCCAGACTCGAGAGACACTCACGGCATGGCGTTGGCTCAGCTCCTTCTGCAGGAGTTTGATGGACGGGACGCTGGTCACTCGGGCTCCCGTGGCTCCTTCGGGCGTCCTGTGCACCGGCAAGGGACAGGGAGAGAGCTGGCTGAGCCCCAAGCTACCTCTTGTCCCTTGTCAGGCAGCTCTGCCTGAGAGCTGCCCGCAGCCACAGCGGCAGCTCTTCCCATCTGGGGAGCTGTGTTCCCCCATCCGGCCACGCCTGAAGCACCCCCCTAGCTTACCCCAGCAGCTTGCCCAGCCACAGCTGCTTCAGTGCCCGGGAGCTGCAGAAAGAGAGGAGAACCAGCGTCAGGCCCCGCTGCCCCCCAGCCCCTGGGCCCCTGCACAGCCTTGCCCCTTGGGAAGGGCAGAGGGGCAGCACGAGGCCCCGTGGGGCAGGACAGGGGTGCTGCCCAAGCCCTGGCTCCCTGTGTGCTGCCAGAGCAGTTGCTCCTGCCCTTCCCTTCTGGGGACCAAAAGGTGACCAGGGGATGCAGGATGTGGAAACGCACCCCCATCCCTCCCTGCCGGCGTGCTGCCCGCTCCCTGCCCAGGCTCTGCACGGAGGGCAGAGGCCATTCACAGGGTGGCGTGGGCACGGTTGGGACCTTCTCCTGCCCGGCTGTGGGACGTGGCACCACGACTCACCCGAAAGTGGCAACACAGGTGCCGCTGGGCCAGATGAGGATGATGGAGGTCCTGTCCTCGTCGCTGCCTTCCTCCTCCTCCTCCTCTTTGACGTCCCCCGCTGCCTCCTTCCCGCTGCTCAGCACCCACAGCTGGTCCAGGGCCAGGCGGAGCTGTGGGCGCAGGGTGGTGCCACGTCTGCGGAGAAGAGAGACAGGCAGTGAGCTGGAGGTGGCCGCCTTGGGGTGCCCCCGGGCAGAGCCCTGCCCCCCACCTGCCCCTGTGTGGTGGTTTAGGCCCTGCCGGGACCCGAGACGACATTGCCGCTGCCCCTCCCCTACCCTCCGACCGGAACGGGGCAGGGAGTGAAATACAAACCCCGGGGCTGAGATGAGGAGAGGTTTAATACAACAGTGCAACAGCAACAAACCGAACAACAACAAGAACGATAACAATAACAGTAATAACAATAAACAGAACAAGGGATATACTGATACAGCAGTGAGGAGAGCGACCCCACACCACGCGTTTACCAACTGAGTAATCCCACACCACTGAGGGATCTTCTGAGAGGCCGGGTAAGGTAGACAATTGCTCAACCTCCTCCAGGGCAGCTATACCAAAGGCCCACCAGTACTCTCTTGGGTCTTTAAAGTACGCTCTCCTCAGGTAATCTGTACCTAGGATGCACGGGACATCTGGGCCAGTCACAATGGGGTGCTTATGCCAGTCTTTCCCAGTTAAGCTTACTTCAGCTTCTAATAGGGTCAGCTGTTGGGATCCCCCTGTCACTCCGGAGATACAGATGGGTTCAACCCCACTGTAGTTTGATGGCATCAGGGCGCACTGTGCGCCAGTATCTACCAAGGCCTTATATTCTTGTGTGTCTGATGTGCCAGGCCATCGGATCCACACCGTCCAGTAAATCCGATTATCCCTTTCCTCCACCTGGCTGGAGGCAGGGCCCCTCTAATCCTGCTCACCATCACTCACTTGATCTAAGAGTGACTCCTGCAAGAATGACTCACTTGTCCCCTCAAGAAGGTCAAGCATAATGTTGGCCATTCTATTCTGTCTGGGGGATTTCCGACTGGACACTGGAGCTGCGTCTCTCTTGGAAGACTCCCCTTTCATGGTGGTCTTCCCTTTCAGCTGCTGTACTCGTGCAGCTAGGGCTGGAGTGGGCTGTCCATCCCACCTCCTCATGCTTTCTCCATGGTCGCGGAGGAAGAACCACAGGGTGCCCCGTGGTGTGTCCCTTCCACTGCCCTTCTCTTGGGTGGGGAAGTGCCTGCTTCTAATGGCTGAGACATCGGCCCGTGCAGGTGGAATGTAGGACATGTCCTCTTCCACTTTCTGGAGCCTCTGAGACAGTTCCCTTACAGCTGAAACCCAGGCATGTTGGGAGGAAGGGAGATTTCCCTCATATTGCCAGAGCTGGCCAGCCACTTCATCCACTGTCTGAGTCTGGGTGTCTCGCCACCAGTACGCTACTGCTAGTGCTTTGGAATGTGCCTCTGGTGCACTTTGCAGGAACTTCCGCCACATCAGCTGTGTGCGAGGGGCCTGATCTGGATCTGTGGGTCATCATTCAGATCCCCATAAACCATGTCAAACACAGCCAGTTCCCTGAGGTTCTGAATGCCTTTCTCCATGTTGGTCCACTTGCCTAACCGACATAGAACATCATCCTTGTAGGGGCACCTCTCCCTTACACTGAGCAGGAGTCGCCTCCAAAGGCTGAGGGTTTGAGCCTGTTTCCCTATGGCCTTGTCAATACCAGCCTCCCTGGCTAAAGGTCCCAGCTGCTTGGCCTCTCTCCCCTCCAATTCCAAACCAGCAGCTCCACTATCCCAGCATCGGAGCAGCCAGGTGCAAATTTGCTCGCCTGGAAGGCGGCTAAAATCCTTCCGCGTATCTCGCAACTCACTGAGGGATAGAGATCGGATGGTTACCTCCGGCTCTTCCTCCTGCTCTCGTGATGGGCCTGGTTCATCATCACCCTGTACACTGCGAGGGGATTTTTTGGTATATTTGGTTTTCCGTATCGGGGCGACTCATACTGGCACTGCCTGTCCCCCTGGCCCAGCTGCTGTGCTGGTGGAGGCAGCTGGTACTGGCACTGCCTGTCCCCCTGGCCCAGCTGCTGTACCAGCAGGTTCACTTTCAGATCCTGCAGCCCTTTCTCCCCCTTGAGGGCAGTGAGCAGTGTTAAAGATGACACGGTAGGCATGGGCAAGCCCCCAGCACATCGCAACGAGTTGTGTCTCCCGGGGTTTGTCAGATTGGCAACACACCTTTTCCAAACACTCCACCAGTTTATCAGGACTCTGCACTTGTTTGGGAGTGAGATCCCAAAGCGTTGGGGGTGACCACTGACTCAGGCACTTGCCCATCTTTTCCCACACACCTTGCCATTTATAGCTATCTGCCCTCGGGGCAGGTTTCCGGGTGGTGCCATTATTGGAGAAGTACCGCATGGCCCAGAACAAGATCTGGCAGACATTCAGAAAGCGCTGTGCCGCAAACACACTGGCCTGGGTGCTCCAAGGATAGCTAAAACTCTCAAAAACCGAGAGCATCTCTTCCCCTGGCTCACCCACAGAGGGGGTGAGACCCCTAACGAAAGCCCAGGCAGCAAACAGCTACCGGTTCCCCCCCACAAGCAGTGATGCAAGCACATTATAAGCAGTCAGTAGCCAGTATAGCAAAATAAAACCCTTGACACATTTTCCACCGATAACAAACACCAGCACTGGGAACACACAGGGGATATAAGGATTAATCCAGCCCCACCACGCAAGCAAGTTGGCCAGCACTGCAAATGTTCCTTATCAAACAAATACAAATAAAAACAGAAAAATGGCACCTAACAGATGGCTCTAACACACCTTCTCCTTTTGTCCTTATCTCAACCCTCTCGTGCCACACGTTGGGCGCCAAAAAGGCTGTGGTGGTTTAGGCCCTGCCGGGACCCGAGACCACGCTGCTGCTGCCCCTCCCCCACCCACCGACTGGAACGGGGCAGGGAGTGAAATACAAACCCCGGGGCTGAGATAAGGAGAGGTTTGATACAACAGTGCAACAGCAACAAACCGAACAACAACAATAACAATGGCAATAACAGTAATAACAATAAACAGAACAAGGGATATACAGATACAGCAGTGAGGGAAGCGACCCCACCCCACGCGTTTACCAATCTTCCCGCGCTTGGGCGCCAGGACCTGACGTCAGCATGGTATTGAATAACCCGGCTAGAGCTCCCTCCCCACTGCTGGGGAAACTTAACCCTATCCTGGCTAAACCAGGACACTTGGGATGGACATTGGTGCATCCAGCACCAAGGCCCCAGGGCCTGGGGCTGGTGCCAGAGTGTCCCTGGCCTGGTGGCAGGGCCAGGGATGGGGGAAAGGCAGTGGGGCTCTGAGGGTCTTACCGCAACTTGGCGATGACCAGTTCCTCCTGGAGGAGGAGAAGGCGCCTCTCGCTCCTCCTGCGGCCCCGGGTCAGCCGCACGTCTGTGCTCAGCACCGCCTCGGCGTCGGTGAGAGCCTCCCTGCGGAGCAGAGAGCGGTGGGCATGAGAAAGGCCGCGGCTGCGGGGCCCGGCCGTGCCCACCCATCCCCGAGCCGCAGGGGGGATCCTACCTGGAGTGCCAGCAGCAGTTGGCCTGGCCCATCCTGCCCGGGACAGGAGGACCCTCGCTCTGCACCGCTCTGGGATGCGGCCCAGCCGGTCACAGCGAGGATGGGAAGCGGGGTGCCGGTGCCGGGGAGTGCTGCTCGGCCAGAGCCTGCCTCCTGCCAGCGCTGCTCCGTGCCAGCACAGCCCCCTGCTGCCGGCTCTGGTGGCTGCTGGCTCCAAAATGGCCGCCTCTGGGAGGCCAACTGAAAGTGGGCGGGGCCTCGTGCTGGGGGTTCTCTCCAGCATGGCCCTGGCTGTCTTGCGCTGGGGAGCCCAGAGCAGGACAGAGCAGAGGGGAAGGACGCCCTCCCTCCACCTGCTGCCAGTGGTTTGCCTGCTGCAGCCCGGGATGCACTTAGCCCCCGTTGCCCCAGGGGTACTTTGCTGGCTCCAAGTTGCTCAACTTCGGGTCCACCATGACCCCAGGGCTCTGCACAGCTGCTTTCCAGCTGGGTCTCCCCCAGCACATACGGCTCCAAAGGCTTCTTCCTGCCCAGGTCCAGCACTTTGCTCTTCCCTCTTCCCCTTCTTCAACGACAGCAGGCACCTGGCAGCCCCTTTCTCCAGCCTGTCAAGGGCCCTCTGGTTGGCAACACAACTCCTGGCTGCAGGAGCCTCTCCTCCCGGTCGTGTGCCTTCTGCAAGCTGTCTGAGGGTGTGCTCTGCCCCGTCATCCGCATCACTGAATGTGGACAGCGCGTGCATCGTGCGGCGCACGGCTTTCTCACAGAATGATCAGAAATTGAGGGGGAAGATCCACTTGTGTGTGTGTGTGTGTGTATTATAAATACGGTGCTTCTCCCTGTCATCCCTTCAAGCCATTAAAAGGTGTACAGGCTCTCTCGTTTTTTATTTGAATGTCACACCCCTTGGTAGTACTGACCTTACGTGCAACGTTGTATCAGGCTGTACTCTTGCCTAGGCTGTTAGATAGTAGGTAGCCTAGAGTAGTAGAGAGCAGATGATCTGCATCTGCATTAATGGTGCTAACACCAGTGATGGGAGGTTGCATCTAGCTGTTCAGCCAAAGGGTAAAAATCAGAGGTGTCTGTTGAACTCAGTGGGCAATTGACTGAATTCAGCACGTTCCAAAAAGAAAAGGTACAGGAGAAAGGCATATTCCGTCTTGACTGTTACAATGCAGGTTTTAGGAGGTATGAAGATAAACCCTGCATGCCCCTCCGCCCACCCCCTTCCAAGAGAAAGGACTAGAGAAAAAAGATGCAACTTCTAGAGCAATGGGGCTTTTAATAGCCAAGTAAATTTCCCTGTATCATGCCCATTCAATGAGCTACTTTGTCTGACACTCTGCCTTACTCGGTACCAGCATAAGACTCTTCCCAGAAAAATTAGACAAACAAAAAAATTGCTGTACAGCCAGTTGCCTCTGTTACACTATGGAAGATGCAGAATTCCTCCCTGACCCACAGCTTTCCACCTACAACCAAAACCGTAGTGAAGTTTTCCTCCATTTCAAATGGGCGCTGATGGCTCTTCCCCAGGGAAAGCCTTTCCTCTGTCACTCTGGGGGCATAGCTGCTCATAGGCAAGGCAAGCCCCGAGCCTCACGCACCATCCGAGGCCACCACCGCCCTCCTGTAGCCGTGAGCAAGATCTCAAACTCCTTTTCCGCTGCAGGAGAAGAGTTGTTAATAGAAGCGGATGCACGTGGCACAGTCTGTCCCAGAAGAGTCACAGCTGTTCAAAGCTTTCCGTGCCCTGGGTTGGTGGTTGTCAGGACCAGCTCCTGCGTCAGCTTGCACCGAGGCTGGCGACAGCTGTATTTCATGCAGGTAACTCAGGTTTAACCCTTTGTCCCCTGAGCATCCGCACAGCTCCAGCAGCATCGCAAGTCACAGTGGGCCGCGCTGGAGCAGCCTGCTCCGCTGGACTTGTGGCAAGTGTTGCGTCTGCATCCCTGCCCTTCTGTTCTCCCTGTAGGGTCCTGGTCAATACGACAAGCTGCTCTCCCTGGAAATGACCATCGTGGCGAAAGACAGACTCCACTGTGAGCCATGACCTTCACCCACCGAGCAGCCAGCACAGCCAGGGACACGTCTGTGCGAAAGGCCCTCCCCGTGGCAGAAAGGGGATCCATAGTCAGCTTTGGATGGCGTGTGTCTGGTGTAACTGTTGATACTGCGCGATGCCTTGATTAAAATAGGAGCGATGAAGAGAGTTCAAAACCTGCCCTTTTCAGGAAAAATGCAGGAAATCAGAGTCTTTGCAGGAAAAATGCAGGAAACCGGCATCTTTTGGCTATTTTACACTCCAACCAGAAAGATTGTGGGCCCGTGTTTTGCTGATTAGGAATACCAATTAAACTCAGACACCAGAGTGAAGAGAGCAGGCGTATTTTACTGGAAATAACTAAATAACGTAACAGAATAATACAGAAAACATACAGTAAGGAAAGACACAATAGTGCACTTAAACAAATAGGAAAATACAGGGTCATGCATCAAATCATTACTACCTGAGGGAGAGAACAGTGATTAAGAAAGATCCATCACCACTTGCACCCGTTCCCATCATCCAGACCCGCAGTGGCTGGGCAGCCCCGGTTACAGCGAGGATTTGGAGAGCCTGTCCCGGCAAGTGGGAAATCCTACGCGGTGCGTCCACCCGTAGGTGAGGCTTCCAAAGTCGCTGTGAGCGGGTCCAGCCTTATATAGCCCAAAATCAGCAAGCCAGAATAGCTGGCACCTTTGTTTTGAGCGGAACATCTGGTTTCACTCTCACATTAGATTCCCCCGGAGCCTGGCCAGGGCTCAAGGGAGAAGCTAAGGGAGTTTCCCTGCTTATCTAATTTATTTATGTTCTTTTTAGAACAAGGCCACACATCTGGTCCCAAGGCCGGACAGCTGGCTTCATGGCCTTGTTAACTTACCTCTATGCCAAGAAGAAGAAAGATACATTCAGGATAGACATGTTTCCATTACATTCATCATCAGTAAGGAGTGTATGATATCTAAGCTACATCTTTCATTAATGACCATACATATTTCGTTAATGACTACATACTAAGTTAGCAGCTTTGGCTCGGGGCCTGTTGTCCAGGCTTCAATACTTCAACACTTTAGCACTTTTTACATCAGGATAGGCGGTTTGTTATAACCTAGTACAATACCTACTAGCACAATGGTTATCAGATACAAAATATACAGGATTCATCTATAGGTCAACTCTGGCTTGGGCCTATTGTCCAAGCCTTAGCACTTCAGCCCGGTGGTTAACGCTTTAAGGGAAGTTCAGCACGTTGGGAAAAGGGATGGAAGACCACTCTTCTGGACACTGTCTGGACTGGGCTAGGCTGGGGTTGGAGAGCCTGGGAGGGTCTCTGGGGTCCCAGCTTTCCCGCAGTGCTGACTGTGGTGGCTGCTGCCTGTTCTTTCCTGCAGTGCTGACTGCACCCATCTGGTGGGGCTGTCCTTGGGAAGGGCACCAGAGCTGAAAAAGGCCCTGGTGGAGGGGCGGGGAGAAGCTCTTCTCCAGAGATTTGCCAGAAACTCTCCAGAGCATCCCTTTTCCAGCCCATGAGATGCTCTGTGTGACAAGGGACGGTGCCCGTTAATCCAATATATGTCAGGTCCTGCAGGGCCCCACCAGGACCATTTGACCTACCCATCCTCCCGCTGCAACTGCAGGGTCTGGAGGTCTCAGGTAGGTCTCCTGACATATCCCACAGCCGCAGTCGAGCTCTCATGCCTCAGTGTGTGCTTGCAGGGCATGTTTCCTTCCCACTAGCAAGGGCTGAATTTCAATTAAATGCCTCTGGGTGATCCAGAGCTAAGCAAACCTTTTTTTATGTGTCACATTTCTTTGCAGTTCCTGTCTGTGATTTGTCTCCTGCATGGGACCTGAGGGCACAAGCTGACCTAGTCTGGAAACTGAACCCTCTCTCTCCAGGCAACTCCAGTTCCCAGCTTTTTCCTTTGGCTTTTACAGCCTGATATTCTCCACCACCATCTTCTACCTGTTGTACAGTGAGTGTCTATCACATCTATTAGTACAGTTGCACAGCACTTGAAAAAAATGCTGATAAAGAAGAAGGACAGAGAAAAAGAAAAGTTCTATTTTGAAAGAAATCCATTTTTGACCTCCTGCAGCTACCTGTGGATGAAAAACATGGGGAAAAATTTCAGGTCAGCCACAATACTTGGTTTCATCTCTGAGCTTGTAATTGTCTGGCTGTTCTGGATTGTCTTACAGTGAAAGAAGATTTTTAAATTAAAACCAGCTTCCAACTCCCCTAGAAATGATTTTTGGTTTATTTTGATGACATCAAACTTAGAATGGTTTTAGACACCTTGACTAATTTTCCTCTAAATTAAAGAATAGAAAAAAAAAATCACGACATCACAAAAGCCTTTGATGTCACTATAAATATATCCTCTTCCACACAGGCAACAAGAAAGAGAAGTTTATCCCATTTTACTGGTTATGTCAGCCATTGAAGAGCTGAGTACTGCAGTTTCCTTTCTGGTTTGTGTCAATAAGGAACCAGAAGAGCAGGCAGCGAAGTCAAGGGACCACTAAGGGACCTGACTGGGATGAGAGGAGGAACCTGCTGTCAAATTCACAATTGAGCATGGGCTTTCTAAATGTGAGCCCAGGAGGGAAACCAGAACACTGGCCTTTCTCTTCTAGCTGTCAACTTTGAGGACTCTTTATGTTTCTCTATAAGGGATACCACAGCTCAGTACCATGTTGTGTTAGCATCAGATAGCAGTCCACAAGTTATTTATGGAACAGATGGCAAACAGCTTATTCCCTGCTCATGTCCTCCCGGTAGCCGTGGCTTTACAGGGCTCCACCACATTTCCCAGCCCTGGGTGCTACCAGGACAGCTGGGAATCCATCTCCAAAAGCCCACCCTGTCACTGGAGTGTTTCAGGGCAGCACTGTGCCCCCACAGCTGTGCCAGTACAACCAAACCCTTTAGAGATACACCCCACTGGGGGAAGAGAGAAAGACTCTGTCTTCCAGGGTTGGGGACAGCCCTGAGTTAACCTCAAATCCACCATCACCCCAGTGCCACATGTTTAACACTGTCTCCATTCATCAGCTCTGTCTGGCTCCTCTCTCCTCACAGCAAGGCAACTGATGGAGGTCAGTGGCCCAGCAAGTTACAGACCACAGCAAAAAGGAGTCCTCAGCCACTCCACTATCTCTTAGCAGGGTGCATGATGGATTAAAAACTTATTCTTCTGACAAGGATTGTAATGAGAAGAGAAAATAGCATTGCATGAATCCATTCCTCTGACAAAGATTGCAATGAAAAAGACGGGAACTTTCACCATTGCTGTGTTAGTGCTGCAGATCTGTCCTCCTTGCTCTTGTCAGTATTAATGAAGAGAAAGAAAATAACAGCTGCATCTTCTTTGGAGTAAGACAGATTTCTGGTTTGTTTTGTCATGAAGGAAGTGTAAATATCTACAGATTTCTTCCCACAGAACTGTGGAAAAGCTCCTGCAGAACAGCTGAAAGTCACTGATGTACTAGCAAGACAAAGAAAATACAAACTCCAAAGAGAAGCTACGCAGCACAGATCAAACTTACCTAAGAAGCACTGTTTGCCAGAGACGCACTTTTCTGATTGCTCTGTGATGTCATAAAATTATATGATTCAGTGAGTGATGTCATCTTTCCCTGTTGTTTCCCTGCTTGGATTGTGGAGCTGGCATCTCTCTTGCTTTCTGCAGTTCTCTTCCCATCACCATAGCTCGTTACAGACCACAAGTTACAACTGCAGCTGAGTGCTCAGCCACCTCCTCTGCCCCTGTTCGTCCCCTTCCACCACAGAAGCTGCAGGCACAAGGCCTGCCTGTGACTTCATCCAAGCTGTAGCAAGACCCAACTTGTGGCCAGAGGGACTGTAATGCTTTTACCACAGGGACTGTAATGCTTTTACCACAACAGTCGTGAGAGCTGAGACTAGCAATGGCACTCCAGGGTGTAGTAAGAACACTAGATATAGAAGAAAATAAAGACAGAAAGTGTGATGACAAGATGTGAATCCAGAATGAGAAGAATGAAAGCTAGTAGGCATCCCTACCTTTCCCCCATCTCTATGTCTCCTGTGAAACATACCCAGTTTCAGACAGCACCCAAGACACAATATATTGTAGAAACAGTGTTACACAGTTGATGATATGGGCTCCTACTCCTTATTGTCAGTTTTCAAAAAAGGCAGCTTGTTTTTCTAGCTATCAGACTATTTCAAAAGGCTTGTAAAAATCTGTCTGTGCCTGCCTGGACACACCCAGAAGCCTTGACTCTTCAATTTCAGGGAAAAACTGGAAAACATGGCCAAAGTCAGTACAACCTTTCCTGAAGTACAGACAGATTTCAGAGAAGCCAGATCCTGCTGCTGTACAAATACCTCCTCCAGACTGAAGAGATATCAAGACAGGACTCTGGGCTGCGATCAAGAAGCAACAGCACATGGGGAGTGGAGTGATACTGGTATAAATAAAGGAAAGCCCATCCTGAAGCAGTCTAAGGGAGCAGTGCCAGACAAAACTCATCTAAGAGCAGGTGTGTGGGCTGGAAACCCTTACTGCTCCAGAAAGGATATCATTCTCTCATGGAAAGCTGCCCTGTTCAGGCTCCATGACACCTTGGTTCTGCTTCAGCCTCAGACTTATTTTACAGTTCTGGGGCAGCATGTCCTGTGTGATCATCTGCTTAGTTTCCTTTTCCAATTCATTAAAATCCACAAGGCATTTGATCATTTCCACACGCTGGTCAGTATCCAAAGCACCCAATAACACCAGGAAACCTTGATCTCTTCATTGACTAATACCTTCTGGTTCAACATTGCAAACTGAAACACACAATGTTGGAGTTGCAAAATGTTGTCATTCAAAACTATACAATCAGGATTTGCAAAACTTTGACATGAGTTTGGCATGTGCTAGCATGTGATGCCACCAAAACCTGGGATTAGGTTGATACTCCTATCGAGTTTGTATAACTACACCACCTTCCAGGATAAACCATCTCAGAGCATCCAGGTGTTTGTCACAGCTTACACCCCAGCAAAATAAGACCTATTTCTGTTCATCAAGACTGTATACCCCTGTCCTGCCAATTCTTCTACCAAGAAAGAGAGTATCTTGCCTTTGTCATTAGGCAAAGGTGAAAGGATGATTTTATGTTCTGTGAGGGTCTATTCAGAGATTGCCTGTCGATTATATCAGAAATTATAGATCTATTTTTATCTTTAGCTCTGCTATCACATCCCCATGAACACCCTGGACTGTCACTTTGTCTCATTACCTCGGTGGTAAATCAGGGCTGCAGATACCCCCACTCCAGTGGCACTTCAGCTCATTGCAGACCAAGAGCACAGAAAGAAGCAGGCGAGCTGCTCGCTCAGAGGAAGACACTCCACTGGTGGCAGGAACACAGACAGGCTTTGCGCATCGGGCATTGTGCTTCAGGGTCCATGGGTGCCAGGGACCAGCACAAGCAGGGAAGGCCAGGGGGACTCCAGCGCTGGTCATGGCCTCACCAACAAGGTACAGTCCCACGAGCGAGGGGGGTCCATCAACAGCCCCAGACACAGTGAGGGGACAAACTGGGACTAGGGTCCCTGCAGGGAGCCCTGTCTGGAGCAGGAGATGGGGTAGGAAACAAGGCTATAATGTATGTAGGAGGGATCCCTCCAGGAGGCAGAGGGACCAGGGACCCAGGCCTGAGTTTAAATGGGCTCCTGGCCAGGGTACATGGCTGGAGGTCCCTGCTCGGGACCATTAAGGCCTATTAGTGCCCTCAGGGCTCTGACAGTAGGAAAAGAAATAAATATTTCTGTAAACAGAGGCTCAAAACTTCAGTTATACAGGGAGGAAAGCAAACACTGCAGCACTGGCAGAATGACACATCAGACATCCCTCCAGAGACAGGAAATCCAAACCTGTGACACTCCTTGACTTCAGTTCCTAAAGCAGAGTCATGCGCAGCATCCGGGCACAGGTGGGAAAGACAATTGGGGGCTGGAACTAGATGATCTTTAAAGGTCCCTTCCAACCCAAACCATTCTACGATTCTACAAGCTGTCAGACAGGAAGAGTAGGCAGGAGCAATGCCAACAGATCCAGGAATATGCTTCTGATTATAGGTTGCCCAGCAGAAGTGGCCCAAATTTGCCTGAGTCTTGAGCCAGCTGGTTTCTGCGGGAGCCCTTGGACCTCTGGGCTTTGGTCCTTTAAAACAAGAAAGAGTAGTAATCGTCACCAGTGCTGAATTGCTTGCCTATCAGCTGTAGTTTGCAAAAGAACTGTGAGAGGCAGGCAATATCCATGAGGCTAAATTCGGGTCAGGACTACATGCAGGAATTACTGCCACTTTCCAGCCTTGCACAGGTACTGAGCACAAGGCTGCCTGTCCATTCAGTGATGTATGGGGCAGAGGTGGGCCCTGGATGCTGAGGGAGAGGTGAGACAAGTGTAATGAGATGTTTCTCATGGCAAAACCTGATGTAGAAAGTCAGAGCAATTGTTCCCAAGCTCTCTTGTCTAACAGCTTGTTGCTGCTGCTGCTCTAGACCTGGGAAAAGCCAGATATGCATCCAACAGCTTGTCCGTCTCACCCCTATCATCAGTGTACCGAAAGTTACCACATGACCTTCTGCCATGCAATCAAAATGGTGCTGTGGCCACATACCACCTTTGAAACATGTAACACCAGCCAGCCCACAATTCCTGCATACACCTTCCAACCAAAACCAGGCAGGGGCAGCAGTCTTCCCCCAAAGTCTCTCAAGTGTGATTCACTAGCAAGCTATTTTGGTGCTCAGAACATACCTTTTTGCAAAAGTTTTTGATGACCAAACTCCAGATAGGCACTGTTTTTTACAAGCACCGAATCTTTCATGGTCATTGTTTCTTCTCCAGGAGGCCACCAGACTTGAGGTCCCCCAAGACTTAGGCCTTCTTTCCCAATTCTGCTCAGGTCCAGCACTGCGGCAAAGGCTGGTGGCTTTAAGAGACTTCCCAGCTGTGTGGATTGCCTGGGAGAGACGCTGAACACAGGGGACTGTGGGTGGGAGTCTCTTGCACACTGGTTTGCAGGCAGTCTGTGACACGTCCTAGAGAAAGGCTGCTCTTCTCAGGTTTGCATTAAAACCCACACATGGGGCAAGCTGGCTGAACAGCCATCATCTACAGGTGGATGGGACAGTTCAGTGGCTCCCTTTCTAACCATACTTTTTGGACGTAAACCCACAAGTCAGAGCAACAGCTAAAGGCAGGTTCCCATCTCCTCCTGGGAATGGGGCAGTCTTTGCAATAC
Organism: Strix aluco; assembly: GCF_031877795.1. Lineage (NCBI taxonomy): Eukaryota > Metazoa > Chordata > Aves > Strigiformes > Strigidae > Strix > Strix aluco. The sequence continues at coordinate 10,132,204 of NC_133933.1, forward strand.
TCTGACCCCATCTGCACCCAGTCTACTGAGAAATGTGGAAACTCATCCCTTCCAGAGGACTTCCACTGACGGTTTGCTTAGGGACTTATCAAATCTACATAACTACATGAATACCAATTCACCTTTAATATATATTGCACTGTTCATGTCTATTGATGAAAGAGGATATGGAACAATACCAGGTAATGAATATACTGAACTGAGCAGTAGATATATCTGGAATGTATAACTAGATTCTGCTTTGACTGTTCAATATTTCTGCACAAGCATGGGAGTGCAGTATGCATTCACCATGTACAATAGAACTAATACCAAGAACTGTCTGTTTGCAACATTTGTTACCTCTGGAGAATTTAAAAATTGAGTGAAGGGAAATGTACTTTTTGTTTGTAGAGTGTCAGCTGAGTCTTTATGAATTTCAAAAGCTCAGACACAGGCAGGACCTGAACTATCGCATCTCCTGCCTGTTTCTATACCTTGTTCCTTTCTTCAGAAGTCAGATTCTTCTTTCTTCCTTTGTGGCTGTTGACCTCCTCCACTGTTGCTGATGTGAGTTGCATCAGCAAGAAAGCTTTGAATGCACCAGCATGGAGCTCGGATAGCCAAACACTCAAACCATGATACCTGTAGGATACAAGTGCCCGGCAAGAAATAGTTTGCTCCATGCAAGTGTGCATCAATCATGATACCTTGTTTTCTTTGGTTTTCAGATGTTCTTTTTTAAAACAATGAGCTTTTTGTCCTTTGGACAAAAAAAAAATAAAAAAAATGTTCCTCTGTTATGAAAACAGAGTATTTCCTAAGCAGCTTCCACTTAGCTGGAAAGCTATTTACCACTGAGCAGTATTTAGATGGTCATCTGTCCTACTCAGCCAGAGAGCTCATGGCCTGGGTTTTTCATGAGCTGCTCAAGCACAGCAGTTACAGAAAGAAAATTTGCTGCCATCTCTCACTGACCCCAGGAAGGAGGATGAACTAACAGGCTCCACTTGCTGTGCCTTCCCTCCTGTGAGACAGAGGTGGGGAGAAGCATATCTGGGGAGGACGCCAAAGCAGTACTTCCCACCCCCCAGCCTGAGGAAAGGGTGAAGAGGAGGCTTTGTAAGTCATGCTCACAGGAGGATAAAGAGAAAAAGGAGAGAGGATGAGTGGGACCAAGGGCACTCTGTCCTTGGAACAAGCACCTCAGTGCCTTTAAAGACTCCAGGGAACCTCAGTGGGGCTTGTATCAGTTTTGCACTACCACCACCAACCTGAAGTACTAGGGACTCTTCTGCAGTTGTCTCAATTTGGATGAGGCACTAACACGTCAGGCAGTGCTGAGCATGGCCAAAGTAAGATCAGGCTTGATGCTAAAAACCCTGCGTAGCAGTCTGGTTCCTGCTCTCTTCCCTGACCTTTGTCTCTCGCCTTCATACTGCCAACCACAAACCCACAAGATGGGTGCTCTGCTGCACACTCACCTGTGAGCAACACATGCCAATCTAATAGAAATAAGAAACATCACTTTGCCTATGGATTTGGATCTGGTCATTTAAGAACCCAAGGTACCAGTATTTGGGAAAAACAAACAAACGAACAAGGAAACTTAAAGACAGCCATGTAATAGTGGGGCTCTAGGAATCCTGAGTAAACCGTCTAGTATCAGACACAGGGAACCAGCCATCAGCTCTGTGGCAAAAAGTGCAGGGAGCTTCTGGCATCCTTATATCCTGAATGCTGCAAATTCCAAAGTGAAAACAGCCCATACTTGCAGAGGGCTTTGAAATGCTCTTTTTTATTTCCATGCACTTGTGCTAAGTGATTTTACTCTTTAAGATAATGGCTATTCATCCCAACACTACTTTGTAAAAATCCAGTCATAGGAGGCAATCTTCTTATCTCCTAGGATACATGGGTTTTGTTTGAATATGATAAGGCTACAGAGAAATTAATTTATTCTCTTGACATAGTCTCTCCTTCTGTGTATGTACGTGCATATATATATGAATGTATGTATTTTTAGCTAATGAAACAAAAAGTACAAACTTAGTTTAAAAATTCAGCTAACAGCATTATATGGTTTTATGCAGAGACAGAGCTTTTCAGTTCCTGCTAATTAGCCTATCTCTGACTCTGATGGAGTTTAAACTGGCTGAAAATCTAGCCCAAAAAGTGGCATTTAATTTTCTAACTTAATTTCAAGCTACAAATGAGACTCTTACGTTAGGTGATTTAATTTTATTTTAAAATGCTAAAGAAGTATTAACAAGTCGTGTTTTCCAAAATTTGTGGCTGCAAAAGTTCCTGAGACAAGGAGGTCTGGTTTTATCTTGATTCCTTCAGGCTTTGCTTCTTAAAGGTAATCAAAAAAAAGAGAAAAAAGACACAGGGAAATTAACCTATTGAGGATAAAGCTTGAAGTGAAAATGAACTAACAGCAAATGCCACAGCAAATAAGTGGTCTGGCAAAGAAACTGTCAAAATTGACTTCTACAGATCCTCAGATTAAAAAAAAAAAAGACAATTTTTTCATCCTTACCTATTTTTTCTCTGTCATCCACATGGTGTTCCATTGTGACCCAAAGTTATACCTCTCAAAAGCTAGACAAAATAACATATTTCCCTAACTTCCACAAAGGTTTCTCCAACCTTGGAGCTGCCAAGTAATCCTGTTCTCAGTATTAGATAAATCTGGAAGTTTAAATACTTGAAATCATACAGTTCACCACGATTTTGTTGCAAAACTTCAAACTGCACGAAATCTCCAAAACCCTCTGGTAACAGACCAATAGAGGGGAGTGTGGACCCACCAAGACCTGAGTGCTTGGTTCTGTGTATGTGTTTAGTAGAGACCGTATCTTCCTCTAAATAGACAGGAAAATCATGATGGATCCAAGGATTTCATACCCCAGCATCGGGGTTGGAGGCTTGGAGGCACCAGTCACAGATACACTTTTCAGAAATACAAAGTTTGAAACCAAAGCCTCCTTCCCAACAGGAGGCTGGTTCAAACAACACCAAACAAAACCTCTGTCTCAGTTCCTGCAGTAAAGAGCAACCAGCTTTATGATTGCTGTGGGGACCTACAGGTGCAGCTCCCTTCCCAGAAGTATTTTTAGCACTTCCTAAGCAAGTCCTTCATAAGACTTCCATAAGAAGTCCTTCAAGAGCCTACCTGGATGAGGTGCCCAGCTGGGCTGCAAACCTCCTCGCAGGCACTTCCAGAAGTGTGTAGTAGCCTCCTCTGACTGTTCGACACCCTGAGGCTCTAGTCCTCAGTCTCAGGAGCCTGGAAAACAGAGACTCCAAAGTCACTCAGACTCTGCTGTAAAACATCACCCTGAAGTTTTCCTCCTCTGATTTATGCATATGCAACACAAACATGCTGTGAAAACTTCCAGTCAAACCAATTTCACTATAAAAACCAATAATATGAATTGTGAACACACTCATATTCCCCCACCTTTCTTTGACTCTGATGAAAGTTCATAAAGGTCTAGTTGTACAAAGTTGGGCAAGCAGTTGCTCTACCACACAGTTTCTCAGTATTGCTGCCAAGAAAACAAGCAGAACTCCAGTTGTTTTGGTTAAATCATGCCTTTCTGATGCCAAGAGACACTGCAAATTAGTTAAGCATCATTCAGAGGAAATTTATATCAATTTTCCATCTCCAATGAGACCTGTGTGAGCAGTTCCAGCTACATGAAAAGCATGTTTGGCTGATAAATATTGTGAGAAGACAAGGTCCAAATGGAGCCGGCTCAGACACCAGGTGAGGTGGTAGGAATATCTTCAATAATACAAGCTAGCTGCAGTCCTGCCAGGCTTTTAGCCTGGTTGTAACAGCTGCCGTAGGTGAACACAGCAAGGGGCAGACCCTGTGTCAGAGTCACGGAAGTAGACAAAACACTTAAGAAAGAAGACATTAGCTACTGTGCACTGTCAGAAGTTTAAAGAGCTGTCACAGATTGGGGCAGGGGGAAGAGGGACATTCTAAGCAAGGACAGTCTCTAGATTTGTTCACACATGGTGGTAGATATAGTATAAATACTACAACATCCAGGTATCTATACAGATATGGATATGAACACAAAACACAGCTTAGCTGCTGCAGGCCTCCCCCCTGCTGCCTGAGGGCTGAGAAAAGCCGTGTCCCCTCTGGTGCTGACACCCAGCTCTGATGTACTTGTCCACCAAGGCTGGCTGAAGACAGGCATGAAGCATTTAACAAGAGAGATGACTAGTCATTTGGAGAGAGTTGTAAAAAAAAGGTCAGACAAGGAATTTTAATTCACCTGCATCTCTGTTTCCTAAATTAGTCTTGGGGAAAGTGGCTAAAGTTGCAGTTACTGTGTCCACAAGATGAATGAACAGGACTTCTGAGGTTGAAGGCAGGTGGTTTCTGAGGTGTTACCTACAAATGCCAGTCTGTTCCCCTCCCTCCAGCTCCACTCTTTCCGTGGGGCAGATTTCTGCTAGGTGAGAGATCACAAGCCAGGGAAGAAACCTGGATGTACACGGGTACATGACAGGGTTAACCGGCTGGAGCCATTGCTGACCTGCAATTTTCAGTAATATCCACAAACAAGAATGAAAATGTGTTTTAAAGTCCTGGTCTGAGGCACCAGCCTCAAGTCATGGCACTGTAGCTACCGCAGGAGGAGGAGAGCACGGCTGGTCAAATACCTTGTGCCTTGGGGGTGGCTGCCCCCATTTCAGCCATCCTTGGTGGCATGTTTTCCTCTCACGTGTTCTCTAGATCTGTTGTTTGTGACTGCTGCCCAAGTTATGACATACAGGTCATTAAAACTGAGCTCAGCATCATCAACGTAAACTGTCTGACAGTAATTTAGGCCATATTCACCAGTGGTGGACAACAATTGGTCATGGTCAGGTTATGTCTCACCCTGCAGACAGGGTGTCTTCTGCAGTCAAGTGCCTTTCCTCTCTCCCAGCCTCTCCCTATGCACTGTGGGAAGCTTTGCTACTTCTCAGCTCCTTGTGACACATCCTGTTTGCTGAATAGGTCAAACTGGGGAGGACTCTGCACTGAATTCCATCACACCACATCCCGTTGCCTCTGACTGATGCAGGATAAGCCACTCATCACTCCTCACCTGTGATGGAGCACAAACTCCTCTCATCCCTCCAAATGGCGTGGCTAAGGCCACCTGTATGAGACAGACCCTCTCCATCTAACGTGTTTCCACCTCTGTAAGTTGGCAGGACCTCTTAGAAGGGGTTAGAATGGACCTCAGCATTCAGGTCTGACCTAGCCCACCTGATCAAGCTACATGTGAAGTTGAATAGCAAAAGCATTTTGCCTCCAGCATGAACACCAGCCCCAGTCTCCAGTACAGCACTGCTGCAAGATGTTGCCCCCTAATGTCTCCTCTACTGTGAGCCTTTCTCCTTCTCTAAGCTGCGTATCTGCAAATTTTGGCTGCTCACTGGCAATGAGAAAAGGTTGCAACACACAAGACCATTCTATTAAATATGATGAGCAAAACCTGACCTCCTTTTGACAAACCCCCCCACAAAGTTCTTCTATGGAAGACAGCCCTCCCTGGTCAGTCTCCTGAGTGTATTTCCCCCATAGCATCTTTTCCCCTCCTCTGACTGAAAGGTGAACATACCTGCCTGCCCTGCAGCCATTACATCTGGTCTCCAGAGACTGAAGGCAGCGACAATAAGGAGGGTGGTGAGAAACTGCTCCACTTCAAGCAGCTGTGCTTAACATCAGCTTCCGAGCTGCTGCTTTCAAGCACATCCGTCTTCTTCATCATTTTAAACATTGTCAGTACAGTGAGGAAGGCAACCTCTCTGCTCAGCCCTGAGAGACATTATCCCAATGCCAGCTTTTTATGTAGCTTGGGGAGTAATCCAAAAGTATAACATCACAGATGGACAAAATAGCACATTGGAATAGGTCAGATTAACAAGGGACTTACAGAGGAAGCTGGGAAAAAAGACATGGTCACAAGCGAACTTAAGTCTACACAGTAACAGAGGGGTATGTAGACACACCAAGCCTCCGTATACTGCTTATCTAAAGCTGTCTTATATCAGACAGGTGGGCAGTCTGCATTGATTGGGATATTACTTTTGAACACGCTGTGATTTTCCCTGTCTTACTATCCAGCAGGCAGCCAGGGAGCAGATTACCTGTAAGGCATTACAAAATGTAATCTTTATTGACAGCTCTTAGAGGAAGGTCTCCTTAAGGCTGGCTTCCCACTGTCACTGCTAATGTGTTGGGCCTGGCTTTATTCTGAGCAGGTAACAAAGGTAAAGATGGCAAGAATCTGTATCTAATGCCTTGGTTCTCATCAAAGTGAGCACCTTTATCTGGGTTTTTCTGGTTCACCCACTCCAGGAGACTAAGGGCAGCTATAAACTGAAGAGTAGTCACACTCAGTTGTCTATACTGCAGACCCATCACCCCCATCCCAGCCCAAAGCTCCTGGGTGCTTAGTGCAATAAAAACACATCTCTGAATTTGCACTTCCCACAAGACAATAGGTTTCAGATTGGTTCCTTTCCATTTTTGGTGAGCATGAAGCAGGTCAGATCATGATTCCTCTGCCTAGCTAAGCCAGTCTCCTGATGCATCTGTTTGTCTTTCTGAGTGTCAGTTTGTAGGTTATGTGACAAAATCTTGCCTCCAGCTCACAGAAGAGTGGCAGGTAAGGAACACTGAATGATACCCTGTTCCAGTTCCTCCCAGGGCTGTCACAAGAGAGCCATCAGCCCCATGGGGCAGGGGAAAACCATCTCTAGGAGTCATAAGGGGTGTTACTGCCTAGGGAGAAAAAGCATTACTTGCTCTGCCACCTGGTTCCTAGTGTCTTGGTGGGAGGTGTCCCTCAGGACACATATGAGGATGGGCCATTCTTGCATCTGGAGGATGCTGTCCTTCAAGACCTGTCACCTTTCCTAAGCTCCTTCGCCTTTCAAACTGACTCCCATAGGTTCCCTTGTTCCCCTGCTCCAGGCACAGCTGGAGCTTCTGTCTTCCCAGAGCAGCACAGTCCACCCAGCAGCCTCGGAGGGTAGTAACATCTTGTCAAAAACACAAGCAGAGTGAAAGGGATATGTAACATCAGTCCAGGACAGTGTTGTAGAAATCTCCATACAGGACCCATTCTCTGAAGAATTAAAGAAGGGAACAGAACAAGACAAATCAATTTGTTTTTACTGAAAATAGGGCTTGTCAAACAAACCTTCTTTTGCTCTGTGATGAGATTACAGATTTGGTTGATAAAGGGAACTGTCCAGATGTAATAGGCTTAGATCTTCGGAGGGCTTTTGACTTAGTATCAAATGACATTTGGTTTTAAAAAATTTGTACTATATAGCACCAATAAGGCATGAACTAAACAGATTAAGAACTGCCTACCTGACAGATATCAAGCAGCAATCAGTCAGGGGAAACCAGCATTAAACAGGAATGGCTCTAGTGAGGTGACACAAGGAGCAGGACTATGCCCAGAATGGTTTGCTACTTTCAGCTGTGCTCTGGGAGTTGATGCAGATAAAATTGACAAGTGACGTAAATGCCAGCAGCTCAGTAGAGAGTGATGAGGATGAGGCTGCCATACCAAGACATCTGGGTCACTGAGGGAGCAGGGACTGCTCACACAGAGTCAGATGAATATACAGTCATGCATCTAGCAAGGAGAAACACATAGAACAGTGACAGTACCCCAGAATGGGGGTTGCATGGCCACAGGACTGAACGTGGCCTCCCAGTATGAGGATTTGGCAAAGAGACACAGTCCTTGTCTACCAATAGACCACACGTGACTTTTCACGCTGTGATGAGGAGGCCAGTCCTGGGATACTATGCAGCCTTCTGGCATCTAGAGATCAAGAAAGCACAGAAAAGTCAAAGACAGTGAGGAAAAATGCTACCTAAACTATCTAGGGGCTGTGGGGCGGGGAGAGGAGTATATTAGCAAAGAGACTTAGAGAGTGTGACCCGCTGAGAGCTTTGTGGCAGGCCCTCACGCTGACCCTACACATCCTCATTTCTTCTGAGCATTGCCTTCAGCTTCAAGAACTCCTCTTTCTTCCTGACAGACAGCCAAGACGGTGAGCAAAGGCCACGTCCACCCACAGCCTGGCTCCTCCGGGCTGACACTGCCCTGAAGACCAGACCCAGCCTCTCACACACAGCTCCTCACTGCAGGTAGGGGAGATCTGCAGACGTCACTTGGAACGTCTCGGTGATATTCAAGCTTCAGCAGTGCACTGTGTCATACAAGCAGGACTGGGAATAATGGGCTGTGCTACCTTCTAATTTGCAGCATCGTAACCATTCTAATTTGCAATTTTCCCCAAATGAGACACTTGCATGTCAATTGTCTGCTACCAATTACAAGATGGGCAGTATATTCCTTCAAAAAGTAGCATCAGCCTCTATTGGGATCATTAAAAGATAGCACTGTAATCTCACCCAGGCATTTCAGGTGCTTAACAAACCAAAAAGGGCAGAGTTTCCTTAAGAAAAGCAGCAAGAAGCTGCGAAATGCGTCCTTTAACTGAGTGGAGCTTGCCAAGGTGAGTCTTGAGACTGCCAGGCTGAATTACTTTGAGGATTTTGTTGTTTCTTTGCTTTTGTCACTTTTTTAAGAAAATAAAAAAAGCTAAGATAAAAGAAGAAATACAGTAAGGAAAGAGAAGGAAAATAGCAACCTATAACCCTTCACTAAGAGAGCTGAAGCTCCTTGCTAAAAATCCAGGCAGGAAGCTTTCTGCAGGCTGCACAACATCATCAGAAGCTTAGAGCCTGCAGATTGTTAAGTGTCCCTTATGCCACTCCATCCTGACGTCCAGCTATTTGGCTTTACTTTCCCAACACCCTCTTCATACCCTTGTGCCCTTCAGGAAGTGTTTTCCCTGCCTCAAGCACATGAAGAGAGTGAAAAAAGAACACTCGCTGCATGTAGCAGCAAGATTCCGGGCAGGCAGGATGGTGTGTGCTTGGGTCCTCTTCCAACACACAGCCTGCCTGCTTTGGTTGTTTGGGATGTTTCCCTTTCTGCTAGAGAAAAACTCAGCTGTGACGAGACATCCACCTTCCCACATGGATGGCCCTACTTGGGGGAGCAGCCTTCTCTCCTTTCCCAGCTGCTGCAGAGAACAAGCCTTTAGGGTCCCCATGTGCGAGGTGGATCTTCCATGCCACTGGGTAGACCTCATGGATGCAATACACTGCTCCTGGACCCTTGCCCTGCCAGAGAAGATGACATAAGGGAAATGAGGACCCCCGGAGCCGCTGGGGACAGTGGCTCTGGAGCAGCCGCAGAGAGGGCTGGGGCCCCCCTGTCCAGGCTGGCCTACCTGGATGGGCCGGGGCAGCGTGCCGGCCTCCCCGCAGAGGGCAAGTTGTTGTTCTAATAAAAACTTGAGCTTAAAAAAAATGGGCATTACTGGAAAGTATTTAGCTTAAGTGACCCATGGCACAAATTATATTCATCCAAGAGAGAAAAAAAAAAAAGTGTGTGAGTGAGTGTTTGTGCCTGTAGTTGCTCTTGCTTTCCCTGGCAAAAACACGTATTTTGCCACACATTTTGCAGGAACAGAATAAAGGAATAATTTGCTGTGAGATGTCCCCAGGGCTGAGAGAGCAGCAGAGGGATCACGCAGAGATGTCTGAGAGCTATGCCAGACCGGCACAGGAGCCAGAACCTGGGCTTCTTCACCCCGATGCTTTACCTTAAACCCATTAAAAATTCAGTGGAGAAAACATCTGTGTGCTGTCATTGCTTTGGGCTCTGGTCCCTGCCAAAAATGCAGCCTCCTGGGAGATCCACTGCATGTCCCCTCATTCAGGGGGCACCTTGCCCCCTGCAAATCTGCTTCTGTCCCATCCTACTATCCTTGGCATGAGAAAATTCCCACCAGGCATGGCAATGGTCTCTGTATGAAAAGTCCCATTGGAAAAATCTCATCCTGGACACCTCTAAAGAAGACTAGAAATCGTAAGGAGACACCCACTGCATGTCTGATAACAACAGCAGGGACAAAGTCATGGTCCGTTTCCAGCATGCCTATATATTTTTTATCCTTGTGAACTGAGAATGCTGGAAGAGAGCAGTATGATGGGTTTTGTGCATATCTCCCGGCAGGGTCAGGAGATGGTCACCACCATGGTCACCACATAACCATCAACTGGGTCTGTGGGAGTCAGAGTGATAGGCTTGGGGGGTCCTGGTGCTCTGTGAGGTCTCTAGAGCAGAAGTGCAGGATTGTCCCCGTTCACAGGAGGGTTGTGTGGCTTCACACTGGGAGCTCAGGAGTAGCGCAGGCATAGCTATGCAGTCTTAAAAGTGTGATGAGTGCTAAAGATTTGGTCCCTGCTTTTGCATGAGATGCGAGCACACCTTGAGTGAGAGCACCACATCATCTTCATTTAAAGGGCAAAACAAGAAGAGCAGGAAAACGTGCTGAGAGCACATGCCAAGTGAAGCGCGGAGGAGCTGTGATGGTTGTTGAAGTACAGTGACTGATGCTGCCAGAGGCATCGGCCACGGCACCAACTGTCCCCTCTTCCCTAGCTGCACCATCCCCATCCCCGGGGCAGCCCCTTCCTGCACCACACTTTCACACCAGATGGCAAAATGCTCTTTATGGGGAGAGGAATTTTTACTTAATTTAATTTATTGCCAACTAACGCAAACGTCTAATCATTGGTTTGATAACGAGAAAACAAGTAATTACATGCTCAGGTAAACAGTCATGCACGAGCTGATCAGACACCCATGCATGGACTGAGTGCTCCTGTATAACTTAAGTGGGTGCTCAAGCATGATCAGAGAGGGTGCTCAGGCATGCGTGGGTTGGGCACTAATGCATTAACTCCTCGAGCATCCATGCGTGAATTAATGGCTCGCTCATGCTTGAGTTGTTTGGGTGCTCATGCATGAATTAATTGGGCAATCATGCATAAATTAATTGGATGCTCTTGCATGAATTAATTGTGTGCTTATGCATTAACTATTTGGGCTCTTGTGCATAAATTAATTGGGCACTCATGCACAGATTAAATAGGTGCTCATGCATGAACTACTTGAGCACTCGTGCATAAATTAATTGAGCACTCATGCAAGGACTAATTGTCAACTCACAGGTGGGTGCAACAAACCCCAGAGTTCATGCCCGATATGTCACTAACCTGCAGTGGCCAGACTGGTTTAGGGCTACACGTGTCCTCCATCACCCACTGAGGTGTTGCATGTGGTGTTATTGTCTGATCGCTCCTTGATACCCAGGACAGGCCCTGCACACCAGTGATGCTGTGGACATTTCTACACCTACACAAGAAGACGCTCTTTGAGTGCTTCTGATGTCTCCTTGGGAGGACACCACCCAATCTGCTTTGGAATATGGTATTTATGTATCTCCTTGTGCTATCACTCCACCAGGCACACCAGTTCTCTGACAGGGAGCACTGGGTTCACCTAACCAAAATCTGATGGGCAGTGACAGGCATATTGTCTTCATATATAACACTAGCCAGAAGAACGCACCCTACTCAAAATAGTAGGAAGAAAAGCTGCTGGTGTGGTTTACAAGGATGGCTGGAAAACCAGGAAAAACACTGTTGTGGTTCCTCAGACAAGAACATCTTGTTCAGCCAAATGCAAAGGCGGTCCTTGAGGACTCCTGCAGAGACAAGGAGACGGGGTGATGGCAATAATGTTGGTGCCTGGCTGGGAAAATGGGAAGGAAGCGTTTGATAATTATCACAGTGTTACCACAAACCATATGCAGGCAGTGCAGCAATGAGGTCAGGACTCCTACAGCATCTGATCCTTTTCCTTTCCTTCCAGCACCAGCACTGCATGGAAGAGGGTCAGGAAGATGGTGGCTGAGAGCACTGAGCAATGCGATGCTCCTGCCTGTATCCTGGGCTGGAGCCAGAGAGGATCCCTGCCGCCCTTTGCGATATTTGACCTCACAGCTGCCACCAGCCCAAGGTGTCCCCAGTGCTGGAGCAGCTCCAGCCCACAGTGGCAGTGGGGACACTGATGCCAGGCAGCAGCTGCTGCCTGACCCTGCAGCAAAACCAAATCCTGCAGTGCCAGCGTGGCTTCTTATGGATTTCTCTACTCTCTGCAGCAAGTTTTTGAGTGCAATATCGGTTCTACATTATCAGCTTATATAAGGAAGAGCCGAAGCAAAGCAAACAGTCATCCCCAAAATGTCCATGATACAGCGATGCAGCAGTTTGTGCTGCTGAGCTGCCCTGGCGATCCAGCTCAGATGCTCGTGCCCATGTCCCTGCATGGGATGCCAGCCCTGCTCACCACCCCATTTTCTGCCTTCAAACATGTCCAGAGGGCATAATCCAGGCAGAGATGTTGCTGCATTACAAATGTGCAGGTCTTAAGCAGCCCGGAATTGCAACCTGGGCCTTGGGGTGCATGCCCCAAGCATCACCCCGTGGAGCCTGCATTAAAATCCTGCCAGGTTTCAATGTGCTGGCTGCATATCGAGGGTGACTTGCATGTAGACATCCACTCATGGGTGCAGAGTGCTTGCTGCAGTCAGTCGAGATGATTTGAATTGGCATGATGGTGCAGAGAGATGGGTTTATTTTTTCAGTATTAAGGAACCCTTACACATTTCATGTCTGTTAAATGGGAGGTAGCAAGCGGCATGAGGTGTCCTGGGGCTGGCTCACACCAGCCCTCACACTACATGAAACTCAAGCACTGGTGAGATTAATTTTAGTCCCACCTAAAACCTCCAGCATTAAGTTAAAAAGTGCTTTCCTCCCCCCCACCTTGGGGAACGCAGATGTGTTGGTGGGATGGGCAGGCAGCGGTGCTGTCAAGTGGATGGGGTTATCCGATGCCTGAGGGCAGGGAAACAACTCCCAGCAAGCTTTGGACCTGGGCTGGCATAAAGGGAGTCCACACCAGGAAAGACCTAGAGCATCTCTAGGATCAGACCAACTTGTGGGATTTTCTTTGACATCTTTGATGTGTAGAGCAGAGAAGCCCATGGGGGAAAAGGAGCTTCTACTTCCTGCCCTCTTCCACTGATGATGTCCACATGCAGAAGTGGTTGAGCCTCTCGGAAGGTGCAAGACTTGGCATAAAGGGTTCAGATAGCTTCCTCACTGGCTCCAGCAGCCTCCTGAAGGCTGTTTCCTCATTACTCATCTCCTTACATCCCTCTGTAATCCTCTTGATCTTCAAACGTCTCTCAAAAAGCAAATATACGTGGTGTCAGATGAGACTGGAACAGCTTCCAGCACACTACCTTCCATGGTGTTGGGATGGAGATGGTTAGGGAAATTACTCCAACTCAGCTGGTGAAGCAAGTATTTCTTTGTTTTTTCCTTTTCCTTCCTCTGATAGAAAGGCAGCTCTCTTCCTCAGCCATGATGGGATCTCCCATCTTTCAACACCAACTGATCACAAATCAAAACAATGCTGGGTCTTCAGCTTCTGGAACAGCACTTGTTGCTGCTGGTTGCTGTGAGTGGCATCTCTAGTGGTCGTTATCAATATTCTGTAGATTGGCTCTGCACCAGATCCCAGGATCAGTTCTGGCTTGAGCCTGGTGTCTGGACAAAGCTGGATCACAGCCTGTAACTCTGAGTGTGATTCCCAAGCCTTGTTTGCTTCTCCTCTGTGTGCCCAGGAAATTATTTTTTAGGAGGCCTGAACAGTACCAGGATTTGAAGGGAGTGCACAAAGAGACATGGTCAACCCAGGAAAAATGGGGGACCTGTTGCCTCAGAAGAAAGACCTACCTGAAACCTTATAGAAACAACCCCATTCCCCCATGGCAGCAAGGCTTAAGATGCAGTTTGAGATGCCTTTAAGTCTGGGACCAATTATTTTGTTACACTGATATTATTCTAACGGAAGTTGGGAGGGTGGCAGTGCCTGAAACCCCATGTTGGAGCAGAGGACTGGCTTTTGACTCTTGAAAAGCCAATCTACTTACTTAAGCTTTCTCAGCCAGAGTGTGTAGAGCAGTAAAGAGCCTCTTGAAAGCTCTTGACAGCTTGTCAAAGGAGACATCTTACACTGTGTATGCTGAAAGTATTCATGGCACGGAGTACATGCAGCCTCTCTGGGGGTTTTGTCCTGCAAAACTGGCTTTCAGGGAAGACTTGTTGTTGGGCAATGTTTTCTATCTTCCCCATGGGGGCTTGAACAGGCTTCAAAAAGGGCAACAAATGCAAAAACATTGGCTTGTGGTTTGGAGGTTTCAAGATGAGGAGCCCTCCTTGGCAAAAGAAACACAGGAGATGGCAACCAGGCAAGAAAACTCATCATTTAAACCTTGAAAATCCTTTTTCCACCCAAAGCAGCCCCATTTCTGTTGCTGGGTAGCTCTCTTGCACAGTCAGAAAGCCTCTTCACTTCCACGCTATACATAAACACATGTCGTATTCCCTATCAAAGGGTGATAAACACACTCTAAGTGTGTTTATCTGTTGGCTGACAAGCTCCGCTTAAGAGCTTAGTTGCTAAGCTTGAAAGAGTCATATTCTCTCACTGCGTGCCAGTTGGCACACCAGGCTGATGCCAGGAGGGTGCTGGAGAGTGTCTGGTGCTCCTGAGGGGCAGAGCCTGTCATTGAGCCCACATAGTGCTTCAGCTCTCTGAAGCTCCACGATCTCTGGCTGAGACAGCAGAGGTTGCATTTTATTTGATACAACAACCTGTCCGAGTCCACGGCTTTGGCTGGGGGAGGGAGGACTGGCTGGGGCTGGCACTTGGGTTTTCTAGTGGGCAGGGAGGAGACACACAAGCACTGTGGTCCTCTGCTGTGACCAGAGGCGCTGAAGCTCCCAGGACACTTTTGGAAGAGGTTGCCCACAAACTGTGTGCCCACAGCCGTGGTTGGAGAGGGGTAAAGTGTCCTCCTTCAGCTAAGTTGGCAAACCCATGCAAACCAGGAACTTCCAGGCAGGGGACAAATGGCCTTGCCCTTCGCTCTGTCTGCTCGACCTCCTCTTCCTCTAAACATTTCCCATTGCGTTTCAACACAACCTGAGAGACAGCTGCTTCTCCAGATCCCACTGCCACCGTGAATCGTGCTTTGCCTTTGCAGAAAACATCCCCTGAAGAGCCCTTTATCCTCCCACCTAAGACTGCAGCTGAAAACGCAGCACACGAGAAACACGCTCTGGCTGCCAAGGGGCTTTCAAGGGAGGGTGTAGGGCACCATCTAGTGAAGATTGGTGAGAAAACCATCAGCTGCAAACCGTGAGGAGCTGCTGCTCCTGGGGAGCCTGTGGCACAGCAGGCTGGTGCAAGCTGGGTCCCGCTCCTCTTCTCCCAGTGTTTGCATAGGGAAAAGTGGTCCCAGGGTCAGAGCAGGTGGAAATCAGAAGGGAGTGCAATTTCTTGTGGGTCTTCTTTTTCTAGCTTTCCCCCATCCCTCCAGAGTGAACCAGACAGCTAGGACTCATATGCAGACCAACAACTCAAAGTTTTGGTCATCTTTCCAACAGACACCACCTCCTCCGGCTCCACCACAGCTGAGCAGAGTCCTTTGTGAAAGGGCCTGGGGAGAATTTCAGGAGTCCTACTACTTCATGTGTTTGGACCTCAAATTATAAGGCAGGTTTTGTTCTCTGAGACCTTAAAAGCACCCAAGCCCTCTTTCCCGGAGCTCTTTTTTGATGCTTGACCTCTCTCTATCTGCAACTTTGGTCCAAGCAGCTGGAGAGCCAAGATCCCCTCTCAAAGGCTGTGAGATGCTGCAGACTTGCCTACCTGCCACCTACAGTCACTCTAATTAAAGCCTCGAGGATGAGTTAACATGTCTCTTTTATTTTATGGATGTGTTTGAAGTGTCTCATTGCTTTGGGCAGTCTGTGCTGTAATGAAGTTATTAGCAATGAAACTTAAGCTTTACGATCGCCCTTTATGACAAAATATCTCAGAGGGTTGTCAAGCTGGTTTATTAGAAAGTGAAAACGCCTTCTGATGCAAGAGCAGCCATAGATGTCTGAGGACAAGTCAGTAACGGTAAATTGCTGTCTCCACTCCCAGTCAGGAGCAGACTGGCTGGTGATGAGCTGCATTGTATGTTGCTGGCTGGGTCGTCCTCCAAGCCTGCTCCTTCACGGCAGCACAGCACCACTCTGATGGTAAGTTTATCCTGGTGTCTGAAACTGGGAGCTTCCTGGTGAGATGTGTCTCCTGGTATAAGCCCCTGCTCTGAATCTCATTGCCCATCAAAGCCTTCCTGCCCCAGAGGTGCAGGCCAGCTGCCTTTAGAGACATCTCCTGGTTGTAGCTGAGCTTCTCTGACCTCAGGACATGGTGCTTGGCCCTAAATCATTCCAACCCCTCGACGGGATCTCCAAGCATGGATTCAGCTTTGCCTGCACCAATGAAGAGAAGTCACTTCCAACAACCCTCTCCCCAAATCCTGCTTGGCTTAAGCAATCAATGTAAACAACCTTCCTGCAAGCCCAAGTGACACATGGCCCCCAGATACTTCATCTTGAAGGCTCTGCTGTCTCCAGCTGACCAGAAGCACCATGGCACCAGCACTGTCAGTGCCAAAGCCTTTGTGAAGGACAGACCTGCAGCTCACACCTTGTGCAGCCCCAAGGCCTGTTGGCAACTGGGCTCTGTGCTGGCAAATGCCAAGACTGGAGGCAGAACCAGGGACATACTGGATCTCTGCCTCTGCCATCCTCCTTGGCAAAGCTTAAGATGCTCGCGTTGGATCAGGGCAATTTGGGAATGCTCTTAACACCACGCTATCCAAAGCAGGACCTCAAGGAAAGGAAGGACTGTGCTCTGGGATCCCATCCCCTCCCCAGAGCCATGGCGTGGCCATTTGCTGGCTGTACAAAACCCTCTAGAGGGAGCCCCGATCCCAGACATTGCTGGCCAAGGCCCCACAAGGCCACAAAGATACTGTGTGGCTGTCCAGATGTAGGTTTTGTGGGGTTCTTTTTGGATTTTTTTGTTGTTTTTTTTAAGCCTTCACACTACCTTAATGGTTTCACCCACCACAGCTACAGGCTCACTTGCCCTCTCTGAACATTTCTGCACATTCCTGTCTCCCCAAGCACCTCCTCACATACCTCCAGCATCCCCCTCCTTTAGATCTTGCTGACAGTGGGATGAAGCCTTCTGCAGGGTGGACACTGCCCTTGCACAGGGAAACCTCCTCCCATGATGGCCTCCAAGGGCACTGTGCTTGTAGAGGGCTAGCTCCGTGCTGCCCTGGCCCTGAAAGCCAGCCATGGTGGTTGCAGCATCTTCAGCAACCGGCTGGATGCTGCTGAGCATGCAAAGCCCCCCAGATGGCACCAGGCCAAGGGGAGCCACATGCATTCGGGGTGTCTGTTTACCAGGCTGTTTCTCTAGACTGCATACCAGTGGGCCTCCCGAAAACTAACCTCTGAGTGAGGGGAGGTGAAGGAGATTTCCTCTGGCCTGAAGGTAATGGACACTGAAGCTCTCTGGTCCCTACAGCCCTGAGCACAGCCGCAACTGGACCTCTGGAGAGGTCCACCAGCTCTGTCCTATGCATGACATCCCCTCTTGCCATCTGTGGAGTTCAGTGGCACTGAAATAGCCTGAGAAACCCTTTTTCTCTGCTCACTGGCCACTTAGCTGAGCTCCCATGCCCAAAGCTTTGCTCTACTCCATGTTCTTCCCCTCCTAGGCCCAGCAGCAAACTGCATCAAATCCTCTGGTCTGCTTGAAGGTGGGTTTTTTCCTCTTGAGCCTTATTCTACCTTTAATGAATTGCAATCTGTTATGTGGTTATGTGGTGTTATCACTTCAGGGAGACCATAGGCACAGAGTAAATCCCATTAAGGCCAAATTGCATTTTCTAAGTGTTTGTGCTTTTTCCATTTCCCTTCCCTGCCTCCAAAGCATCCAGGATCCTCTCTGGAAGGAGACATGTTCCTGTGCAAGCTTTGACCTGAGGAAAAGCTGAGCTAGACATCCTCCTTGTAAGCACAACCTCTCCTCAGGGCTCTGCCATAGCAGATTTCCCTACAGGACCCCACAACCAGAGGATGAACAAAGGAGGCTGAAAATCTTAAATGCTTTCTTAGATGTGATCCTTCCTCACTGCTTATTTGTTTGCAATAGCCAAGAGATTTGGCTTTAAAAGCTGGATGCAGTGGTATATTTTGGGGAAGGAGGATGGAAGAGGAGCACTCTGCTAAATAGCAAGACTGGGTGCTGTGTAACAAGTCCAATGTTGTTCAGCTTGCTTGGATTTCTTCCCACTAGACAGCGTGGGGTAGAACACAACACTGTGGAGCACAAGCGTTCGTCGTGGCGACCAAGGATGCTGTTGAAACCATTACATCTTTAATCTTGTGGATCCTTGAAGCTGGTGTTTGGGGATGCCCATGCCTGTGGTCAGCGTTCTCATAACTTCTTGTATTGGCAGATCTGGCCTAAAATGTATTTGTCTACTTTGTGCTAGTGTTCTCCCCAGAAAGATGGAGGACCTCTGCTTTGCAGAAACGATGATCCTTGCCCTGCACTCAAATGCTAATGATAGAGGTTGCATGTGGCCATGACACACACAGAGTGGAGGTGGCAGGAAACGATCCTGCATTGATCAACATGGAAAACGCTCCAGCAAGCAGGAGGTGTGACCCCTATCTCATGCCAGAGTGGGTTTTGTAGCATTTTGGGACAGCAGACATCCTTATCAGTATTTATAGCTCTTTGCACAGCAGGGCCCTGGTCCATGGCTGGCTATTAAGGAAGCCCTGCAGTGCTCCTGTGCGAGGACCATGGCTTTGTTTCCTTACAGAAAGGGGCCCTGCAGATCCCAGCGCAGTGGCTGCGTTCCCAGCCCGTGCTGACAGCCAGCCCAGGGCAAGCAGGAATGAGCTTCCCACGGCGAGTTGCTGGGAAATGGCAAGGACCAGCCTTTTGTTCCTGCCTGGCAGGCAGAGCACAATGCATGAAAAAGGATGCTCTGAACGCTGTGTTTCCAACCACTGCCCACCCGTGGAACTGCTCGTTCAATCCAGCGATGGGTTGATGTGGACCACTTCAGCCACTAACGCAGGAGCGGGTGTGAGGCAGGTCCCATCCAGGTGTTCAACCAAGAGCAATTGTGAGTAGTTTCAGGCTGAAGTCTCTAAGCATTCCCCTCTTTAGGATGGTTGAGACAAGGCTTACAAAGGTTTCTTTAGCTGTCCCTGCTGCTTCTTGTACCAGTTTCACCTTTTACCAGCTGGGTACAAACAGGAGGGCCCGAGTGAGATGCTGGATCTAGTGCTATCCCAAGCGAAATAACCAGGCCAGGACTTGTGTGTGCATGTGTATAATAAAGGCATGTGCATGGACAACTTCTTCCATTAACCTTAGCTTGTGTACCATGGTCTGACTGCACACCAAACGGCAAAATCTGCTCGATCTCCGAAGGTGGCTGTGCGTCCATCCTGCTGCAAGCTGTCCCAAGGCAGTGTCCCATTTCTTCTGCCACCCCTCTGTCTTCCTCCTGCCACTCTGGGCTTCAGGGTCATCCACTCCCAGCAGATACCCTGGCATACCCAGGCAGTGCATCTGAGCAGCAGCTGAGTGAACTGGGAATAGCAACAGATGCTGTTCAGTGCCACTGGAGCGGCTGTCCTTACCAGCTGGCCTCTGCCCATGGTAGCCCATGGTACAAACAAGGCTTGCAATGACTTTCTTCCCCATTCTCACACCTCCCTCCTCCTCCTCAGCTACTCACAACATCAAAGCTCTGAATTCTCCACTCCTCCTTTCTCAGATCTGGTTTAGCCATCAATGAAGGATTTACGTTGTGATAGGAAGCTCACTGCTGCCTGCAGGAATAAGTCTCACGGATATTAACCATATCGGGATCAAGGCCCTGCTGGATTGCCTCCTCCAGCCTGGCTGGATCTTCCCTCCTTTCCTGCCCAGTCCTTTATTAATTTACAAGTCTTGTGAAGTCCCAAGGCGACATCTGATTTCCATCCAGTTGGACAGTAAACTGACATTTTTCTCACGGTCTCTGTGCTCTTGTGCTTTGGGTCTCTGCCAAGCACTCCACATCTTTAACTTGCCTCTTTTTTTTTTCTTTCAGAGCGAGTTGTCCCAGTCCTCCCTCCCTCCTGCCCCCCAGCCTTTAAAGGAAGTAAAATAAAAGGTCTACAAGAAGAGCTGGGCTCCTTCCAGGACTTCCCAGGGATGAACCTGCTCTGTGCCAAGTGGCACCAAAATGCTTTCCTACAGTCCAGGTGGTGGTAGATGCTCAACTCTCTGCTCCAAAACCAGCAAGTGTAGCAGCTGGTGCTGATAAAAGGGGTGGCTCTCCCTGTCCCTCCCATTTTGCTAAGGGCTCCGCTGCTGCTCAGTCACAAGTCGCTGCCCCCAGTCACTTCTCAATGCCAGACAGACACACAGATACGCTGCATGTCATTTCTGCTTCCCAAAATTCTGGGTAACTGCTCTCATTCTGGAGGCAAGTGGGTGTTCCGCTCCCCACGGTGCAGCAGACAGTGGCATTTTGCTGCTTGTCCACTTCCACTTATCATGGGAAAGCAGTGAATGCAGTGTATACCCTCAAACTCCCTTCCTTTCCCACAGCCCTGTGTATTTTTGCTTTCTGCTATGTTGGCTAGCAGGGTGGGAAGGAGAGAGGAGCACATACTGCTTTCCCCCTCCCCAATCCTCTTTCTACCCAGTACATCATCCCTTTGACACCCATCCAGCCAGCTATGGATACGGGCATGCCAGCAGAGATGCTGACCCAAGCACCAAAGTGATGGCCCCAGTAACCCAAACCCAGGGTGGTAGAAACTAATGCTCATAGCAAAGCCTTGCAGCTGGCTGAAGGCAGCAGAAACTAAGGCAGCTTCCCCAAAATAGCCTACAGTATCTTAGAAAAACAACCAACCACAAGAGCATCCTCCACTCCCACTAGCTGCTGGCATTCAAAAGCACCACAGCTACATTGTGGTTGGGGCTACGCTAATGATTCGCACTGAATTGCGGTGCTGTGAGGGCTTTCTTCTGCCTGGAGACAACCTTGAAACAGAGTAAATCTGAAGTCATGGTGAAAATATCTGAATCAGCTGCTGCATTTGGGCAGGTACCATGGCTGCTTACAGTGACTCTCTTTCATGCCCAATGAGAAGACATTAGAGTGAAGAGGAACCAGCACGAGCATTTGCTAGCTTCTTCCTCTGTCATCTGCCATGCCGCTGCATCACTGTCTTATCACTTCAAGTGTAATGTAATTATTAAGTACTGCTGGCTGCTACTTGCGTGCCAAATTCATTTAGCCAGTGAAAATTGAGCTTTGTTAGCTGCCCTGCCGTTCTCCTTAGCGTTTCTCCAGTCCCGCACGGATGAGTCACTCCTAAACCCACAGCTGATGCAGAAGTCATTAGAAATGACTAAGCACTTTAGGAGACGAGCCCTCCGGTTTCTCAGGAGGCAATTTTAGCTCTGCTTTAACATCCCAGCACTCATCTGCCATCATGGCGGTGGGGTAGCAGGGCTGTGCGTCCCCTCCTTGCGCACAGGCACGTGTGTGCAAATTTGCTCTTGTGCAAAGACTTATTTTGACCCCAGTGAACTTTGATCCTTCTTGATTTCCTCTGGAGGAAGCAAAGTCCCTCGGGTCAAAAGGGCTCTCTGTTTTACGCAGAGGAAGTCTTACGGCAGCATAGATATACAGCTTTGCCTTCCAGACCCGACTGATTTTTCTAGGAAAAATGATTGATTTTTGAATTGCGTCATGATTTGAAACATCAATAGAGTCTTTATGTAAGCAGTCAAACGCTAAGCTTGCCCTCCAGTTTTTATTAAGGGCATGATGAATCTCACCATTCAGTAATGATTTAATACAGGCTGCTCGCCTCTTTAGGTTGGACGTTTTCAGTTCCTGCTCATAAAGACGCTTATTTGAAGCCAGGCAATTGCAGAAATGTCTGTCATGTTACAAAACAGCAAAAGATCTGCTTGATTTTTCTTTTAAACTGGACTATTTGATTTCTGTATCCTAGAGGTCAACAGGAACCTGTTAAGACAGCAACAAGTACATTTTAATGAAATAAAGAAGCATTATTTTCTCATTTTCTTAATTGACAAAAACTCTTAAATGTGCTGGATATATGACCTTACCTCTTCTCCTTACCCCAAGCTGTCCCCTCACCGTTGGGATAGGTTTGTGGAGGGCCACCATGACACCCTTGACCCAGCCTTTGCCTTGGTCAGTCTTGCTACCGCATTAAACAGATTCCTCTCGACATTTTCCTTTATTTTAGGCAAAATTGCAAATACAGCAGGTTTCATCCCATCCACCAACACCTCCTGGTAGCAGATGGGACTCCCATGCAAGCCTTTCAGGAGACGCTGTTGAACTTGCACATGATGGTCAAAGAAGCGTTTAAGACTTTTAAGCCTGACTTGTTTCTTTCCCCTCTCTCTCATAGATCAGTTTTACTGCTTTTTGCTGTGGTGCATGAAATTGTTGTCTTTTCCAGACAAGAGGGCTGAGATTTATGCAGACATCTGGGCACTTGAGCACTTGCACTGAAATTGGTGGGACCTTGGTGCCTACCGGGGCAGTTGGCTCCTGCACAGCACCTTGGGCCATATATCAGCGATGTTATTTGGTGTCTTCTGATTTTAACACATCATCAGGAAAGTCTTCTGGCTGTGTCCTGTGGAGACTGAAGGGAAAGGCTGTGTGGGTTACGCTGGAGGAACATTACTTCCCACCTGGGCAGGTCGGTGCAAGGCGCTGGTGCAGCTTTGAGGTGCCAGATTACCTTAGCTTAACAATGTCTCTGCTTAATTACTGGGGCACTTATAGGGAGAGGAGCCTGTCCCTTCATGTCCTTTACCTGTTATCCTCCTTTTGTGAACATCTATGGAGTCTAGACAGGGCTGGGACCCACACATATGGCTTCGCCTCATTTTTAGCTGTCTGGATGAAAGCTGTGAGTGCTCCATGACTCACCCTGATCCCTTGCATAGGAGGAAACTCATTTCTTCCCTCTGTTATACCTTCTTCATGCAAAATGTGTCCTACTAGAATGCACCAATTCCCTGTTTCAGGGGATTTTGTGCATGGGACAGCCCCCAAGCTTTGCCATGTTGTAGCTGATGGGGACACCAGACAACCCTCTGTTTTTCCATCTTTTTTTCCCGCCCTTGCATCCGTGCCACATCTCTGCTCCACGAGGGCACCTGGAGGCCATGTCATGGCTCCAGTGTGGCTGGAGTTCAGTTTACATCTGAAATGGAAATAATAATAATAATAACAACAATAATAATAATAGTTGTTGTTGTTGATAGTAATAAGAATAGAAGAAGAAGAAGAAGAAGAAGAAGAAGAAGAAGAAGAAGAAGAAGAAGAAGAAGAAGAAGAAGAAGAAGAAGAAGAAGAAGAAGAAGAAGAAGAAGAAGGAGAAGAAGGAGAAGAAGGAGAAGAAGAAGGAGAAGAAGAAGGAGAAGAAGAAGGAGAAGTAGGGAGACAAGAGAAGGACATGGAGTGAAATGCTGGAGGAACGTGGTACACTAGGGTGAAGTTGCATTTCAGCCCCTCTCTATCTATCCTCCATCATTTTTATTAGTGATCTTGGAAAGAAAATGGAGTAGAAGTATGAACCTGAGCTTGAGATGCTTTTCAGTAGTGAGCTGCTCAGTGTACCTAAAAGCCTGGTTTTCAGGAGCTCTCTCATGTGGATTCTGTGATGCCTGATATGAGCTGGGCTGACCTACAGTCTTTCCCACAGTGGAGCTATCGGTAGGGTTATTTTTTAATTTAATAATCACCCACTGCTCTCTATGAAAACCTGTGGAGCCTTAGTAACAATCTTGGAGAGTGCTACCCTCTGCAGTGGCTTGCTGAAATTAGGCAAGAAGTGCTCCAACTTAATGGGGACAGTAGGACCATGCCAGCAGGTACATGTCAGGCAAGTCATAACTCTTAAAAGAAGCCTTTGCAACCAAAAATGAAGGCTGAGGCCGATGCTTCCCCGGACTTGAAGCCCTACAAAAGAGTGAGTGATGCAGTCCCTCTTAAGACAGGTAGAATAAGAGTCAAAATCTTTGGGTTTTGGGGGTAGAGGTGGTTTCAGCCACAAGCTGATCCCTGATACTCTTTACAACTTTAAACCAGTGCTTTAAAAATAGGTCCCGTGGTGATGGAGCACACTGTCAGGAAATGTCACGCATCGTGTGATGTGGCAGATAGAGATTTATATGGTATCACGTAATGATTTTAATGGGTTCTGCCTAAAATGGGACTTGGTGCTAAAAATCAAACTGTACAAGGTTACACTGAGTGCCGGGCTCCCTCCATCAGAGCCTTGGGGGTGGAGGAGATTCACCTCAACAACAGCAGTTAGGCATTGCAGTGGTAAAAGCACATTCCCAAAACACAACATGGGACTTTGCAAGAAAGACTGGGCAGGATGAGCCTGTGGCACCATGAGGGTCTGGCCTGGGGATGCATATGGCTCCCATCCCATGAGGGATGTTACTAAAAAGGGGTTAAGAAAAGGCTTATTTTGGTTGCAGACAAACAACTAGCAACTGAAAATAAACAGGGAAGACATCAGCTCCCACTGAGCTTTAAATAAAATGCAGGATTTTGAAAAAAATAGATGTTTGTTTCAAGAACAGCTTCAAGGAAGGTAGAAAAACCTTTGATCTCCTGAGCCTCTCTGCAGAGCAGCTTTCAGTTTCAGGTGTCTGTCTTGTTGGGCGTAGATCTTAATATAGTTATTTTCTTACATACTCGATGCAAAAAAAAAAAAAAAAAAAAAAAAAAGCCGGCCTGCCTCATCTGTAATAACAGCTGAGATTTGATTTGATATATTTAATTATGGCAGACGGCACAACCAATTCCTTAGTCGCTAATAATGTATGAGGAACATATGAATAAATGAGCTATTACACTAAAAAAAGTCCAGCCCTGAGAAAGTATCAGAACAAAGATGAAAGTCTTTCCCAAGGCACTTGTGTGACACTCATGACATTGGAGGAACAGCCTCACTGCAGGTCACGGCTTTGCTGCAAGACGTGCAGGTACCAAGAGCTCGGGAGGTGATGGGGGCAGTGGTCCAGCAGCACCCAGGAAGTTTTCCTTTGAGGGATGTTGCTTCATCCCTACCTACCTGCTGTGCAATTCCTAATGCCTTGGCAAGCTGCAGCCTCCCATGAATGTGAGCCCTGACACCTCCAAGATCTGATTTTTAGAGGAGGGACAATAGGGATGGATTTTTTTCCAAAAATACTTTTGGTTCAATATAATGCCACGAAGCAATATGACGGTTTTGAGCTCTGTTTTCTCTTATTCTTCCTGAGTCTCTGATTTCAAAGTCCTTTTTTTCCCTTTAAACATACATAGATTGCTTTAAAGACAGAGTGGCGTTTTCCTGCTCAGCTAATTAAAGCCCAAAATTTTGTGTTCACTGTGTTAATGCAATAGGCTTCTCAGATCCTTAATGTGCACAGAGCTAACTCCGTGTCGCAGTGCTTTGATCATGCCTGGCCACCTCTGCAGTGGCGGCACCAGCTCCCACTGTCCTGGCACGAGTCCAGGCAAGGAGAGAGGACTCCCACAGACGGACAGGACCTCCGGCACCCAAAATGGACCCTGCCTTGGTTAAAGGGTGCTGCGGGTGCAAGTCCTCCTGCACAGCTGGTTGGTGATGATCAGCCCTGGTTGCCCAATGGGGATCTGGGGTGAGGCTCTGCTTCGGTGGATGGAGGAGCATATGATCTCAGCCAGAATACCCCCAAACCAAGGCTGCACCATCCCCATTCCCCTTCCCTTTCTACCAACCCATCCGTGCATGATGCCTGTCTGCTGTTTCTGCTCTTAAATACACGTCCTATCTCCTCATGTGAATTTTGGGGGTGACACCCTTGGGAAAAGGGTTCAGGATGTATAGCAATGACATCCATAACTGTACAACTGACAGCCACCAACAGGGTTAGACCATGGCACTTGGGCTTTCTGGGCAGGGCACTTTACTGGGGAGAAGAGGAACATGTAGAGGAAGGAGAAGAGTGAGGAAATTGTTGTGTGAAAAGAAATGGATGGGAACAAATTCAGTGTGGCCTGAAGAAGTCACGAAAAACATTGTCCGAGTGAGGCTTGGGGCGGGGGGCAGGGAAAGGCAGGGAACCCATCACTGCTTGGGGGACCACTCCAGAGAAGCCGCCAGCCTTGGGGGAAGCAGGACTTTAGCTTGCCCCTCTAAAAAGTAAATTGCACTGAGTCCTTGCCCTCACTGGCTGTGCTGAGACTCTTGGTGTCCAGACGGCTGCCTGGGTCAAAAGAGCAAACAAGGTCCATGGTCATCTCTCTTTCCTGCCGCTCCTCATGCATGCAACAGAACCGGGAAATTGCCCCAGTTTCCAGCCCCCAGTGGTTAATTCATCAGCCCCTGGTGGTTAACCTGTTCATCAGCCCTCAAGTTTTTTACCCTGCTTGATCCCACCTCGACGGCAGCAAGCAGAGCGTGGCTCCCCATCACCTCTTCCAGCTTTGCCTGCTCCAGCCCAATCTGTTTTGCATTGATGCAAGAAAAAAGCTGCACAATGTTGTTTAGAAACAGGCCCCTCTGGTTATTTCCAGCTACTCCGAAGCCGTTTGAAACCATACACCAAGACCTCCTGGTGCTGCTTCTTCCTTGCACGCCTATTTTTTTTATCCTTGCTTCCACCCTGGTGGCCTATTTCTACAGCCCACTGGTCGGATGAACTGCAGCTGTGCTGCATCCCGGCCATGCACCCGAAGCTGCTGGGAGGAGGCAGCACCCATTGCAGCCCCCAGCTTCCCACCCAGAATCTTCTCAGCCAGGCTGCAGCACAAAAAGCCAAGCCCTGCAGCAACAGTGGCAGCAGGGTGGCAGCAGCAGTTGCTGTGTTCAAAAAAAGTTAGCAGATTCTCTGCTGAGACAGAGAATTTGCTCCCCCTGCTTGAACACTTCAGTCAGCTATAATAATTATATATTATTAATAATTACGAATATAATCATATTATTATGTCTAAGAATAATGTCACTTTGCCACTGCATCACTGCCTGTCACCTCTCAGCATCGTGGTGTTACAGGTCCCTCTCCTGTGGACCACCTCTGCTGCAGCTGATGGATCCCAGGAGCTGGTTTTGGGGTGTCTAAGCTAAGAGCTGACAGTGCCATGAGTGGGGCTCACTGGGCACCGACTTGCTGCAGTGCTTCAGGGACAGGCCACTGCCTCCAGGGTCGCCATGGGGTGATTCACCTGCGTGCAAGAGCTGGGGTTTAAGATGCTCCAGAGACCGCAGCATGAGCGAGGCATCCAGAAGAAACCTTCACCGTTGGCTTTCTCTTTGCCTTTGAACAGCACTAGCATGGTTTTCACCTCCCATTCTGCCACTGAGTCTGAAAACTCAGCAAAAAATCCCTAGCTGCTCACTAGCTGCTTGTGGCTCAGTGCTTGGCAAATTCAGGTACCGGTCCAGTAGTGCTCAGGGACCTGCTTGTCTTGAGAGGAGTCCCAGCGTCTCCAAGTGGGGAAATGCTGCGTAATGTTGACGGGTCTCCTTCCTTCACTAAGAAATAGAAAAGCACTTATAAAAAAACATATGTTTGATGTCTTTCCTGTAGGCATAAATTCTCCAGATGCTCTGTTTGCTCCCTCTTTCTCATGTCCTTTTATTCTGGAGGTTAAGAAATATTATATTTTTATCTTCTTTGCCATCTACTCCCCCTCCTTCTTGGCTCCAAGTCTAATATCAGTAGCCTGCTCTAATAAATAATGTAGCATAGGTCTGGGCAGTTGTTTGTGGTCTGATCTTACGTGATGGATCGTGTTAGTGGAAGGCTTGAGTTGAACCTGCTTTGCTCTCTCATGTAGAAGAGCTATGCCAGTGTCCGCTGTGATAGATTCTCCATTCCAGGTATTGATCCCATATCAGAGGTATAAGCTGGATGAAGCAACATTTTCCCACCCTATACATGAACATCCCTGCTCAGCAAGTGGAGAGAGCGTATGGGGCTTAAGGGAATAAAACCTCTGGGATTTAAGTATATGCCTACGGTTTAACAAGTGCTTAAGTGCATTCCTGAGCCAGGGCCTGAGGGAATGATGTTATTGTATTATCCGGCCTTTATGGGATTGCCATGGTCTGGTGGGAGCAGCCAGGTAGCCGCGGAGGTTTCCTGGGGCACCAAGCACGTGGCTCTCGTGATTTCCCTTCAGCGTTAATAGAGTTGATTTTGTCTCTCGGGAGAAGGAAAGCACAAGGAAACCTGTGTTGCAGATGCTTTTGTGGCTATGTTTATACTGCACATGTTGAAATCTTGCTTTACTTCCTGATGTTCCCTCTTTGGTCTGTGGGAAAAGGGACTCTTACCTGCATCAAAGCAACAAAAAGCATCTTTTTTTGGGCTGTATATGAGGAGATGCAAAGGTGAGCCTATGGCAAAGGTGTATTTTCATACAGGTGGAACTCCTTAAATAGGCAGCTTTACATAGGGGCTGGACCCCACCAAGTGCTGAGACCCCTCTTCTTCCAGCCAAAAGGAGCCAGGTCATAGGATTTAATCCTAAATATCAGAAACCCTTTCTGCAAATAAGTCTTTATTCTCACTCCAAGAAAGCAGCAAAGTGCTGTACCACATACACAGGAGCGCAAGCCCGCTCAGGGGGAAGGAAGCCATCGAGGCTCAGCGGGCTGGAGGAGCAGAGGAAACCCCCCCACCGAGTAGGTGCTCACTCCGCAGGGCTCCCCAAAAACTCCTTATGTCTCCCCCGGACATTTGTGTCGCACTGGCACAGCAGCTGCTGTGTTAGAGGCTAGCTGAAAGGAAAGTTTCAGGAAAAAAATGAAGTCAGGGTGAAATTCAGTATTCAAGAAATAAAATTGGGTGCAGAACAGGGCCATGGCCAGCAAATAGTGTCCATGCAAAGGGTGAGAAATCCCCAAATGATCCAAGTGTGTCAGTGTGCCTTCTTTTTCATGCTACATGGCTTATATTGATATTTTCCATAACAAAACAATTTTGGAAAAAACATATTATTAAAATTGAAATGTTTTTAAGCAAAACATTTTCAAAATATTTCAAAATATCTTTGCTTTTGAAATCTCCACTTTTAAAAATTACTTCAATCCTAATTGAAAAAGAGAAAAGTTGGTTTTCAAGGGTTAAATGACTTGGAAACAGAGTGAAATAACTTTGTTTCAAGTTATACACAAGTGTCTGAGCCAAAGCAAAAAAGTGAGGGGGGTTGCATCAAAAAAAGTTAAACCAAGCTCAAGATGGGGGTTGTGGGTTCTTTTCCTGCAGCACCAGAGGAAGAGGAGGATGAAGAGGCTCTGAGCATCCCAAGAGATTTTCTGCAGCTGGGGAGTTTTCACCCAGCCACACGTGGCTACCTTGCAGTGCAATAAACTCCAGCGGCTGCAATCTCAACTCAACTTCAATGGCCTTTTAAGTGTTTTATCTGCTGTCCTGATATGTGTCGTTTATTGTCAGAGCTCTCGTAAAAATCTTTTGAAGCCTGTCCTGCTGAGTGGATCCCCAGTTGAGCGGGTCAGCAGTTGTGCTCTTTGGTGAGGGCGTACATGTGCTCACACACCCTCCAAAATCAATGAGGAATGGCAACCTGTCCCCTGGAAATGCTCCTTTGAAACCATTTCAGAGTCTTCAGCAAAGGCAGGAGGAATGGCAGAGTTGCCTTTGAACACTTGGACATCTCACAGCAGGACAGATCTACTTAAGGCCTATTAAGATCTAACAGCAAGTACAAAGTGCATCTTGATCCCCTCCCTCCCTAAGGGAAAGGATGAAAATCAGTCATGCCCCCTCCACTGTGAAATGATGGATAGCGTCAAGGAAGCTGCGAGTGATAACTTTTCTTGTGAAAGTTATTTGAAGCATCTCTCCTGCTATTGCAGCTGAGACCAGCCCAATGGCTTGAGCTTTAAGTTTGGTGTTGGACTAGCAGTGAAGCCCCCTCAGGACCCACCAGCCTGCACAGGGACCATCTGCCTGGGGCACAGACAATTTTTAAGTCTCATCTTTTATTACAGAGCTCTTCAATCCTCCCTCAGTGGTGGAGTTTGCTTCAGAGTATTTAAGTTTTCCTCTTCCCACCTGGTGAATTATTTTGGCATTCACAGCCCTATTCCTTTCTAGCTTTTGGTGACCTCTGAGTAAACAGCCACCACCACTGCTTTGCAACCCCTTTCATGCTCTTTAGACATACCACGCTTTTTAATATGTGCAGTATTACTGGGCCTGCATGGTCTCCAGATATTTGTGTGCACCAATGCATATGAAGAGGTGTCTTTGCTTCAAGAAGAAAGTGCATCAAGAAATACCTGTTCTGGCAACCTCCAAGTCCTTCCCCCAGAGCGCTCTGGAGCTATTTGAAGGAATGCCACACCAGGCAGCATCGGCCTCTTCCTCTGGTTATTGCTGGGACTCACTGTGACTTTGTCAAGTAGGAAATATTTCCAAGGCATATGAAAATCGTTCCTGAACATGCTTGAAGCATGTGAATTTTCCTACTGACTACTCCCCTCAGCCACCTCCCCTTGAAGTGTAAGCTAATCCTGTCTTCAGGCAAAGCAACCCCCTCCCGCTGCCTTTTTCAATGGGAAGCAGATACCTGCCTGCCCTCAGACTTCCCTCTATTACCATAACTCCTTCTCTCCCCATTAGAGCTGATTTCTTTAAATATAGTGAAAAGAAGAAATTTATTTTTGGCTCACCCATCCTTAACGTTCAGCTTTCCCAAGCTGCCCATTCCTGGAGAGTGAGAGCCTCCTCTGTGCAGGGCACAGTGACTGGGGGCAAGGGATGGGCTATATCCTGCCACAGTGCACCAGGTTGTCCTCAAGGCTTGTCTGAGGCCAGTCAATGGCTTTCCTCAGCAGGGTCATGAGGGAGGCTTTCAGAAACTACCCAAAGACCCCATTTTGTTCAAATGGGTGTGTTCGGGGACAAGGTGCCAGTGGCATCAGGCAGGAGCACACCCCAAAGCTCTGCCTGCAGGTTTTGTAGATGTTGCTGAGATGAGGACATGCAACTTGTTGAGCAATTCACATATGGAGGAATTCCTCCCTGGGTATTCACATGGAGTAACCCTGCCATGAGATGTGTTTATGTATGTGATGTATTTATGGCTTCTGTAAACCATTTTCGGAGCCACAGAAGAAATTATTTTGGGATGCTTTGCACTGAAGGCTGCTTCTCCATGGTGATAATTTCACATTTCTGCTGTGCTTGGTGATCGCAGCTTTGAAATAATTCCAGTTTTCAGATACAAGCCCCCGTGTTTGTATCTGCAATAGGGTGGGTTCAGTGTCTTCTGGTGCTGTCACCAGAAGTACAAATCTGGAAGCTATGTTGAACTCCCACTTGTGATGCTGACTGTATGCTGCCCTTTGGCGAATGGTTTAGCTCACGCTCATCCCAGAGGGATTAAGGGAATTAGCTGTTGTGTTGTGTTGTGTTGTTCACTGAGAACAACATGTTCAGCATCACACACAGTTCACAAGAAGATGCAGACCAAGCCTTGAGGATTTTCCATCCTACAGCCCTAACTTTGGTACTAATGTCTACCTGCCATAATCTGACTGGCTTGCCCTTCTGGAAGGACACCATCTTTCTGTTAACAGACCACCTCCAGGCCCCTCAACCTCCTAAACCAAGCAGATCTGGACCAGAGATGTCTCTAAGTCGGCAAGAGATTTCCTCACCTTTGAAGCCCAGTGGTGACTTGAGCACCACACGTCCCAACCCCAAACACTTCTGCTCTTGGACAGCCAGCAGCTGAGGAGCCACCAAAGGTCGATGTCCTCGGATCACACTGACAGAGGCTCAGATGTCAAGCCCTTCAGATGATGTGTTGGCTGTGGTCCAGGCTGGAGGGTGTGCTCCAGAAGGAAAGGGTGCATGAGTGGTGCAGTCCAACATGGACGGATCCCGCTCCCATCCCCTTCCGGCTTCTTAGCATTGCTTCAACACCCGTGTGCTTCCAATGACGGGCCATGTCGTGACTGCAAGCATCTGCACTGACATCTGCCAAGCAAGGTGCTAACTAATGTGACTAAAAGAATACAGAGCTGGCCCTGCGATTGGCAAATCTCTGCATTTGACTAGAAACATGTAGTGATTTTCAGTAATGTCACGTGCCCATGGAAAATATCACCCAAGATCTGATACCTCAATCCCTTCTTGCCTATGAGGGTTACAGGAGCTTTGGGGCTCCAAAGAAGCCAGTGAAACACCAACAACATGACCTAAAGCACAGGCTGCGGGATGTTGGGGCTGTGCTTGCAGACACAGCAATGTGAGGAGTGGGGAGAAGAAGACACATGGCCCAAAGTACAAAGTAGACCCACTGCTGATATCGTCAGTTGTGCAAGGCTGGTTGCTGTGCAACCTCTGCTCATGCTGTGTGTAAATGGACAGGTCTCTTATGTCCATGCAAGAGCTCCCAACTCACTTATGCATGAGAGCCCAGCAAGTTTGTGCTTTCACATCCAAAATAATTTATGCCTGAGCGCTCAGTTCATTTACACATGAGCACCTGAACAACTTGTGCATGAGCGTAAAGAGGCATTAACAAGTGCTCTGTGCAAAAGGAAGGACCTTGGTGGGCAAAAAACAGCTTGTAGTGCTGAGCTGGGGAGCTGGAGCAGGAGAAATCAAGTTGGTGACTTGGGAGAACAGAGCTCTGGGGACACAGAGGGCAAAAGTGTTGCATTTGTAATGGCATATATTTAAACTGCCATAATGACCTTGGTTTTGTCTTGCAGGGGCAAGGCCTGATGTCTGTAATAAGTGCAGGGGTGGGGTTTGCAATGGATATATCTTCAGACTGCTGGGGCCTTCCTGGCTAAGTGTTTTGCAGGAGCAAGGTATGAAGTTTGCAGTAAGTATTGCATTGAGGTTTTTACAACATTAACTCCTCCAGCCTGGTCCTCATGGACAAGTGAAGTCATGAAAAGTACATATATTTGGACTTTGATAATGTTGACCCTGATAATCTAGTCCATGGTGCAAGGGGTGGAGCTTGTAACAGATAAAAGTTCAGGCTGTGATTCTGATAACCCCCAAACCCCTGTTCCTGGGGGCAAGGAGTGAAATTTTAGTGAGCATATGCACACATTGCTTCACTATTAATCCCTCTGTCTGGTCCACAGAGGGAAAGAGTGGAGCTTGTAATTGATGTGTATTAAGATTATGACGATGTTGAAAGTAAAGTTGATAATGGATTTGTGTTTGAACACCTTTTAAGGATGAGCTTCAAGTAGAGGAACGAGTTGGGCATGAACTGCAGGGATTACTGCATTCACCCATGGGCATTAATTAGATCACACAGGAGCACCCAATAGGTTCCTGCATGAGCAACTGATTAATGTATACATGAGCACCCTATTAATTCATGCATGAACACCCAGTTAGCGCCTGCACGAGAACCCACATAATCCAAGCCTGAGCAACCAATTAATGTACCCACGAGTGCCTGGTTAATTTACGCATGAATACTCTTTCTGTTCATGCATGAGTACCCAAATGACTCATGCATGAACGACTGATTAGCTCACGCATGGGCACCCAATTAATTCATGCATGAGCACTAAATTAATTTATACAGGATCACCCAACTGGTTCACGCTTGAGTACTCGAACAGTTCTATATCCGAAAAGATGATGAGAATTTTTATTAACTGGCAGTAAAATAAATAAAGTCAGAACTCTCCAGGTTGAAGCTGTACTACCTGCAATGCTACTGAGCCCTGCTCACGTAGCAGCAGTGCAGCATCACATAGGACCTGTTGCTAGGCCATGGGAGTGGGCTAGAAAGAAGGAGGCAGGGGCAGGTTTTGTCCTGATGGTGATGCTGGGATCACTGGGTGTCTTGCTGTGTAAGGGGGCTCCCACAGTGTGACAGTGGGGGATGGGACCTTCTGGAGCATCCTCTTTTTCACGCCTTTTTTTCCACTCTAAGTAGCTCCCAAGATGAATTTGGTGGCACATCCCATGATCTGAAAGTCTTTACAAGCCTCCTCAGCCCAGACTTTTGGGGGAGTACAAACTCCAGCTGCAGGCAAATATGGTCTTTAAACAAGCTCTGGGCTTTTTTGACTGACAACTTTTAATTGCTTTGTGGTAAGCACATCAATAAGAGATAACCTGTCATTACCTGGCCGCTCAGAAACCAGCCGTTGGACCAAGATGTGAGTCTTGGCTACTGTGGATTTTAACTCACAGTGGTGAGAGCATCATGACCATGACTGCCTCTGCCCCACGAGAATCATATGGGGGTCAGCTAGTTCACCTGGGGCTTTCTGCATGGCACAGCACAGCACAGCACAGGATCCTTAACCAAGGTAGATGTCGGGTTGGATAGCCACTTTCTCACTCTCCGCAGACACGTGGAGGGTGAAACTGCTGGCTCAGGCAATTGGCAACCCACAGCTAACCATTGACATTGGCCTCTATTTACCTGTTTGGGTGTTACTGCCGATGCTACTTATTTGGTTGTCGTTTTTTGTTCTGTATTGCATGACTTAATAAACATAAATAATTGACCATGGCAGGGATGAAATGACAAATAATGACCAGGTAACCACAGGCATATTTGCACATGGAAGAGACAAAGTAGGTGGTGCTGACATTGGAGGTGTTAAATCAGGTTGGGAGCAAACGCAAAGCAAGGCCCATTCATTTCCTTTACTTCGATGTGGACCTGGTTCCCACTGATCTCAGGGAAACCCAGCTTAAGCTTAGCAAAGCACTTACAGAGCTTCACAGGACCAGTTTCAAAGGTCACGCCTCCAAAAACGGGCAGTGCTCAATGCAGACACAGACCCTAGAGGCCAAATCCTGCTTCAGGCTTTGCCACAGATGCTCCCAGAGAGGGAAAACCAGTTTGGTGTGGTTGAGCCTGTGCATGTCCCTCTTTGCCGGAGCATCCAGCTCAATGCAGCAAAGCAATGGGGCTCAAACAGGGTGCAGGAGGAAGGGGATGTGTGCTTGGGTGCTCCAATGGGTGCTGAGCCACCCTGGGGTGTCCCCTGCAATCCATCCCTGCCTGTTCACACTGGAGCTCCCTTGTCCTGGCATGGGTGTTTTGGGACTGGTGCTCCAGGGGAAGGTTCACTTGTAGCCTCAACCTGCCTTGCTGATGATGGCTGTCACTTTGAGGATGGGGTGAAAGCCGGGCTCCCCATTCCGCTCAAATGATACATCCCATCTCACATTCAGGGAAGGATGTGGTGTTCCTCTCTCTCACATCTGCTGCCCACCTGGGATGTTGGAAAAAAACCCAAACTTTTTCTTCTCCCCTTTTCTAAGCTTTGTTGTAGGAGAAAGATTGTGACTTCAAAGCAAAAAGGGATGGGGAAGCCTAACTTTAGGAAATCTTAAAAAATAAATTTTAAAAAAGCTTTTTCTCTTCCCAAAGCCTAAGCTAAAATGTTTTGTTGTGATTTTTTATTTTTTTTAAGTTAGGCCACTGCTCTGCTGTCCCAGAGAGATGTGAGCTGGCCACAAGAGCTGAAAACCTTTTGCAGCAACTGTCCAGCTCCAGGATGGAGCACAGGGAGGTAGGGGGCAGGAGGCTCCATTTGCAGAGCAAGCTTTGCACGAGTGCCCTGGTACCTGCTAAACACCCCTCTTGTAGCTGAGGTCGAGGAGAGCTAGCAAAAACATTTTCTCTTCCCCAAGCCAGATTTGTAACTGCTCTGCTCCAGGTTTGCCAAGCACCGTTGCAGTGAGAGCTGGCAAGCCTTTCTCAAAACAAAAGCTCCATGGGGCCGGATGAAGCTGAGAAGGGTCCTAAATTAATAAATGTAATAGTAAAAGAAACCCACACCAGGGCAGTGACTTTAATGGAAATAAGCTGCTCGACTTTGCCCTTGAAAGTTTATGGCGTTTAAAACAATTGTAAACATGTCAGTGTACATGGATACGGTTTCTATAGCAGCACAGCAACAGTTAAGGGCTTGCTCCCAAACATACCCCAAAGGAAACTAAAAATAGTGTGTCTGTTGTATCAAAATCTGTATACATATTCAGGAAGACATACAGAATCTAGGAGTTCGTAAACCTCCATCAGCTTTTTTTTTTCCCCCCTTTTTCCCCTTTTCTGAAGGGGGACTGGGAAAAGGGTGCTGGATTAAGCAGCAGCATGTGGGGAGGGATGAACTCGATGCTGGCGGTTCCCTCCCTGGTCCTTCCCAGCCAGTGCCAAGCTGGGAGGATGCTGCATCCTCTCCTCCCTGCCCTGGCATAAACAGACTGGCTGGCCAGCGGTCGAAGAGAAATCCAGTTTTCTCCTCTCTACTCTGTCCTCATCTTTGCCCAGTTGCAAGCCATGCCTGCGCATGCCCGCTGCTTTGCCACCGCCTCTGTCGCAGCCTGGAAATCCAGTACAACTGCAGTTTTCTACTGGCAGCACCAAAAGGCTCGGGTACACGGTGTACATCATGCACCTCACGTACCCCTTCCCTACCTGCAGTGCAGCAGGGTGCAAAGCGGGCTGCAGTCCTGCCCATCACTGCAGTGGGCTGGGAAGGGCAGTGCCAATGGGGTGCAGGCTCATGTGAGTTTAGGACTTGGGGGAGCTTTCTCTTGCCTTTGAAACAGCATTTAAAGAAGCTTGGGAAGCTGGTTGCTCTGCGAAGCAGGACCCTGCTGCGGGCAGAAGTGCCTCCTCACTTAGCCAGCTGGGCCCACGTCCTTTTCTAGGGAGGCTTTTGCCCACCAGCATTGTCACTGGCAGCATTTGCTCTGGCAACCCAAGGTGACCTTTGAAGCAGAGGGAACTGTGTTCATGTGGTTTCGCAGAAGGAAAAAGGCAGTGAATGGCCTTTCTGGGAAGGAGGGCGTATGCTGCCCAAGAAGAGCCTTCAGAAACACTCCTGTGGCTACATGAGAAGGTTTTGCAGTGACAACATCCTTCTCAATATGAGTGCAAAAGTCCATTGCGTTCCTAAGAGACTATGTGTTGCGTGTCCTAGCAAAAACCAAGGCACGCAACAGAGAAGCCAGCCAAAATAGACAGCAGATATAGCCCGTCAGAGCTAGCACTGCGAATAACTTGATGCAAAGCAAGGATTTTCAAGGTAGAGATAAGCACTCAGGACCTGCCATGGGCCATCTCTTTCCCAAAGAACATGGTTTTAACATTACCTTTTTTCCATGTGCTTTCACAGTCAGGAAAACATCAATTATAGAGGTTGAATGAAATGCAGGAAAACTTAAATCCCAC
Source organism: Strix aluco (assembly GCF_031877795.1). Lineage (NCBI taxonomy): Eukaryota > Metazoa > Chordata > Aves > Strigiformes > Strigidae > Strix > Strix aluco. The sequence continues at coordinate 10,169,416 of NC_133933.1, forward strand.
CCTTCATAGTGCAACCATCTCACTTCTTCCTTAGTTTCCTTTTTTCCAAAGCCTCAGTCATTTCATGGCAAAGTACAAAAGATACAATAAGAGTTAATAAGAGTCAACTACCCCATGGCAGCAGTGCCAAACCCAGTGCATCGTTCCTAAACACAGCATCCCCCAGGCATTCAGGAGAGCCACCGGCACAAAGAAAGAACGTTATTCATGCCCAATATCTTGACCAGCTCTACTCATGCCAAAATGATGCCACTTTTACAACACAAAAGCCTTATGCTTTTATTTATTCTTAATTATAAACAGGTGCCTTCCTATGTTTTAAAAAAGTATTGCATGCCATAGCAGTTAATGAGTGACTGGTCCCTGCTAATAAAATCTGAGTGAGTGGATTTATTGTGGGCATTAGTTTGCAAAATAATACTTTCATAAAGAAACATTGCAGTGAAAGGCTTTTGGGCTGTGGTCAGTATTGGGGGAAATTGTTTGCTAGCAGCCTGAAATCATCCTCCTCTTCAACTTTTCGGGGTTTATATTCAGGATCCCTCAGAGAGAAGTGAGCAACGGCACTTAGCATTGCTGCAGCATCTTTAACTACAAAGCAACAGTATCTCACTTCTCTGTGTGCTTTTATTTTGCAGAGCTCAAATTCCTCTGCTTTGAAAGATGACATCACTGAAAGTTTTGTTTCTGTGTTCCCCAAGCAGCATAACCAGTAAAATGGGAATCGCAAGCTATGAACAGCACATTAAACCATAAGGAAGAAAAAATGAAGCAGCTGCATCACAGCACCTAATTGCCTTTGCAATCTGCCTGGGATTTTGTGATTTTTCTACATTTCACCCTGCTTTAAGGCAAGTAAAGTGCACTGCTGGGAAGGGCAGCATGACTGCAACAGTGGCCTCAGTGGCTGTCGTGGGTGTGGGACAGGGTCTGGTTTTGGTCTAAAGCCATGCTTCACCCTTCCAGCTGTCACATCCCCTGCTTTTTAGGATGTGACTACCTGCAGGTGCCCTCAATTTCTGTTTGTTTGGGGAAAACAGACGCTGGTGCAAAAATACCCTTTGGTTGAAGCCTGGTTATGGCATCAACTGTGTTTATGCAACAGGGGGTGTAGTAATGACACCATTCCTGAGCCAGCTGGGAAGACAGTGCCATGGACTGAATTTGACTTCACCTGGTCCTCCCTGCACATCATCCCTCTCCCTACTTGCACTCAGTCATCACCCTCAATGCCAAAGAGAAAAAGCTCTCCCCACCCAAGACATCAAAAAAGGTCATGCCCATGCTCAGCCAGAGTTAAACTGCAGTTTTGGCTTCAGTCTTGCATTCCCAGCCACCTCCATGCAGGCTATGCCAGAGGAGAGCCCAGACACACTGTCTCCCAGCTGATTTTACTCATGGGTTATTTAAAGCAGACATTGATAGCTCTGAAATCGAGGCAGCTGAGCACGGCCGCCAGTGGCTAATGAAGGTGAATGTCAGGAGTCATCATTGAAGTGATTAGTATAATTAAACCAAGCCATGAAATGCCAACACGAGCAGCAGCAAAGTCCCTCTGATGAGAGGTTTCCTTCAGCGGATTGAAAACTAGGTGCTCCCTTTGAATCCTCTAATGCGCTACCTATGGGTGTGCTGGTTTTACTTTGCATTAGCCCTCTCGCCCTGACACAGTCACTGAGCACTGCCCACATCTTGGCAGCTGCTATTGCCACAACCGTGGACAAGCTGCTTCACTGTTTTTGGTCTCGCTTCCCCAAGCTGTAAAGCATGGATGAAAATATTTAGCTGCCTACCTGACAAGTTGATGTGCAGATTAATTAATATTTCTCAAGTACCTTGAAAATTGCCAAGTATTATTGCTACATAACAACTGTTGCTACGTAGGGAAAATTCCTGCCGCCGGATTCAGGCATGGACACCGCACCTACATTTCCTGGCCGTGCAGAGGTCAAAGCCTGGCTTTGCTATGATCATGCAGCCAGAAAAATCCTCCTTTTGGCCTCTCTGATGCTTTGCTCATATTGCTTCTGCAGCTTTTGTTATTCCCTTTGGTACGTCAGGCTGTGCAAGATAACACTGTCGGATGTCTCTGTGTGCCCCATCCCAAAGCAGCACAAGGGATGGCTTCTGCCAGTGCCAGAGCCCAGGCAGCAGCTGGTCTTGGCATGGCCAGGCTGCGTCAGAGCATGGCTCGCTCTTGCCAGGATTTACCAGGCTGCTGATGTCAGGCAGCCCTGGAGCAAGCCCGTCTTCCCTGGGTGATCGACTGTACCCAGAAACAGCATTGACACCCAGCCCTGAAAACCTGCTTGGCTCCTGCCGCGGAGGCAGCAAAGCAAGGGTGGACCTGCCAAGCTCTGCAGGCTGTGATACCACACCTTAGTATCTGAGTGACTCACGAGGTGCTCAACAAGCAGACGGTTTCATTTCTCTTCCCCTTTTTGCACAACCAGGAGTGGAGTTTTTAAAAAATAGCATGTTTCCCCTACCATTTCCTAGTTTTCCTGTTGGGAAAGCCTTGCTTCCCATGACTGTGAACCTTGGCTTGGTGGGCATCATGTTGGTCACTCCCACTGAGGAGCATCGGTGTTGCCAGCGTGGAGGAAGTGGGGTGAGCTTGGGCTACACCAGTGGTTCTCAGACCATCATTGAGTGTCAAAGACAGATAGATATATCAATAAATTAAGTATGTCCCAGGAGGTTTCCTGCTCCTGAGGCCAGCTAGAAACATACTATTGCTGTAAAAGTCTCCTGCAGCCCCAGACAAGTTGGCCTCATCCAAACTGCCCCCTCTGAGTGGTCCCCAGCTCACGTGATTTCCTAACCGTGCCTGCACAGTGCTTGAGGTTGTTGGCCTGGGCTAAAATGATGCTGAGGCCCTGGAATGGGTTATTTTATTGTCGCAGACACAGCCAACATGTTTTAGGAGCTGTTTATCACCAAGACATTAGACCCTGTTAGGTGATGGGGTTGTGGCAAAGACCACCAGAGGTGGATGGAACAGCGCCACGTCTTCCTCAGGATCATGCAGGACCTGATAGAGCCACCAGAGCACAGGCTGGTGGGCAGGCAGGGCTTGGCATTTGCTAGGAAGGTGGGATGCTGGCTCCTGTTAGTGAGCCTGTGCTTTCACAGCTCTGATTCATTCTGGATTTCAGCAAGCTGCCATACCCTGAGCCTGCACACACCAGCCTGGGACATGGTGTTCCTCATCGTCTGGATAATATTCAGAGCAAAGCTTTTTCCTCACCAATATCACAGTAATTTACTTCAGCAAGCCCAAGTAAAACAGGGGCTGCAGGAGGGGAGTTTTCCCAGATGGAAGGATGAGATCACGTCAAATGAAGTTCAACGACAATAAATGCAAATTAAAGTGCAATGACAGGAAACATTTCGATCTTTTAGGTGAAAGCAAGGGGATTTGGTATCAGCTGTATCAGTCCAGGAATGCAATATGTCTATGAACAGCCAAGTCTTGACTCCAAAATCCAGCACTGTCCCTAAAAGCAAAAAGAAACCCCAAATCAGTGGTAGGATCCAGATGCAGACACCGAGGAAGGGGCAAACACAGTGGGCGCTGTCTGGTCTAGAGAAGAAAGATCAAGAGCTGCTCTAGCCCGGTCCTACAGGACCCTTCAGTTAAATGGCAAAAATGAGAGATTTTAAGTGCTTGGCATACAACCCCTGAAGCTCTTTGCCCAACGCCTCTGCAGGCAGTAGGAGCCTTTCAGTTCTTTCCCCAAAGACGTTGCCCACATCACTGGTGGTGTCTGAGCCTCCATTCAGGTAATGCTGGAGGTACCCAGAAGAGACCTAGTGGGTCCAGTCACAGCCAGACCACTGTGGGTCTTGTTGTAGGCATCTTGCCATCCTCAAAATGGGTGGAAGGGTTGAAGGTGGCCATGCTGGCCTGGCCCTGGTGGTGCATTTAATCAGGTCCTGGCTGCAAACCCCTCTTGAGCAATAATTAAAAAAACTTTGCTTTGACAGAGCCTGTGGTGACCTCCTTCCCTTTAACTTCTTCCTTGGACAGCCAGCCTTCAACCAGACAGAAGACACCATGTTAATAATATTTTTTGAGTGGGAAAGCCGAGGAAAGAGTATTACTCTGTTACCATACAGTCAGCTCATGTGGCTTAAATCATAGCTACAAGGGGCCTTCTAGCATATGAGTTCCCAAGCAGAAAGCACAGGATTTTTTTCCATAACATGTGGAGGGGGAAAAAAAAGAAAGCAAAAAAAAAGAGCTTTGGCTGCCTATATTGAATGTAAACAAAAATATATCGACATCTGTGGTTTTGTGTGTTTTCATGGGATTCGAGGACTCAAAGCTGCTTTGGTTTTTCAACTAACCCTTGGTTAGACAGCGTGGACTTGGATGTGGTGTGAACTGGTCTCTAAGTGGTAAATTGGCAAAGTAATGGTGGCTGCTCCTCTCAGAGGAGGGTAGGAGAGGGGAGGCTGAATCATCGAGATGGGAGATGGGTGCTGTGGGTGTGCCCACCGCTTGCCAGTCCTTTTAAAATATGGGTAAGGTACCATCTCAGCATGCCCATCGCTCATGCTCCTGTGCTGGCTCTAACGCTGATGACGTTCTGGGCTAAGCCATTTTTCTCTGCCTCAGTTTCCTCATGTGTAAAAGGGGCTGTGGAGGTGACCTGAGAAGTGGACCCATCCTATGGGTGCCAGGAGCACTCAGAAGCTGATGTTTATGTGCTGATTTTCTTATTACTTCAGCCTCCAGACTGATACACCAGCTCTAACGAGCAGCGTGTGGTGTTTTCATTTCGCCTAATTATGTATTTAAATATGCCTTGCTAAAGTAACACCTGCCTCCTCCATTTTGCTGGTTGTGTCGTGGGTTGGGTGAGGGGGAGATGCTACCACATCCTCCTCTCTGGGAAAATGCATGGGGCTGATGTCCTTGATGTCCTTCCAGCTGACAGCTTCAGAGATAGTGCTTTAGAGAAGAACAAAAGAAAAAGAAGAAAAAAAAGACTTTAATTTTGGGAGTGGGTGTCTAGAAAAGCTGAGATGTATCTTTGCATGGTCCATGGGAGGACCACTGTTAGGCTGAGCAGCAGCTGAGCGCCTTCTCCCATGAGTCAGCGGTGACATGCTCCTGGGGTGCTGCTGGTGGAGGGCTGACTGCACCTAGAGAGGTACAGTGGGTGGGGAAATCACTGCAAATGCTGAACAAACTTTCCCTCTAGACCCATGTGTGAGGAAAAGCAATGAAATGCACACCAGAGCCCGTGGGTGCAATCCTGTCCACAGCGGAGGGACGGTGGAAGGCTTCATGTGCTGCTTAAGCTCCTCTTTTGCAGTTGTCTTCAAAGGGAGGTCCTCTGAAAGGGCTGCAGGTTTTGTCCCTCGTTGTTAATTAGTGTACATCGGTGGGATTGATAAATGTCCATTCAGGTGGTCAACTGTGGTGCAACTGCCAGCAGCATCCTCCCTAACATCTTGCTGGTGCGACAGCTCCATCCCTCCCTCCTCTCTGCTGTTATGAAGTGCCCCTTGATTTTACACCTTTACAAATACGCTTTGAGAGGGTAGATGTTTGCTTATTAACTTAAAGCAAATTACATTTCTAAGAACCTGTGGAAGAACATAATTTAATCGGTGCACACAATCGGCCTGACTGATTGCGAATGATTGCACAGCCACCTCTTCACTCTGCTGAAATGCAGTGCAGGTGCAAGTGCACATCCCCACTGCTGGGCATGGAAAGGGTGGGACTGGCTGCCAGGCTTGGGGTGGTTTGTTTTTTCTACCATGATTTAATGTTGAGTCTTTAATGGACCAAAGGTTGAGTTTGTAATGGCCTGGAGGAATTAGCACACTGCTTTCGAAGAACCCAAAATCTGATGATCAGAGCAATGGCTGTGCTCTGGGTTACAGCATCATGTCTTATGTTTGACATAGTCTGATCTCCTGTCAGCCAGCACTAAACATTGATTTGCTAAACCCTTCCAAAAAGGAATTCAGCATTGACTTGTAATCTCAAATATTTTCACGTGACTGAAGTCTGACTAATGACTTAATCACAGCTCATGGCACTGAGCCACAGTGATTACCCACGCAGACATGCACAGCAGCACGTTGTGGCACCAGCAGCCACCCAGCGTGCTGTCATCACACTCAGTCCCAGCAGCTTCGGCCTCCAATGAAGTTTGTTTGGGTGTAGGTTTGAATCCCTCCAAATCTTACGGGCTGGATAGAAAGGCGATGCTAACCTCTGTTTCGCAGCCTGGGGAGGCGGCTGGTTTACAGAGTGTGAGGACATCCCTTAGGGACAGAGGTTCTTCCCCAGGAATGAGGGGCATCTCCGAGGTTCTGGGGAGGACTTGGTGAAGTGTCATGGCAGGTTGGACTTGGCAGCCCAGGTCTAGAAGATGATCTGGATATGGCCAGGAGATATGCTAGAGCCAGAGGGGGAATTTTGGACCAGCCACATGCTTTCGGGGACTCAGGGTGTTTTAGCTGCATGGCTGTGAGCCCAGCCAAGCCACTCTGGCTCAGGGTCATTTCATTTAATAATATAGACAGGAGCAGTGTGGTGTGGATGAGCTGTTGCTGTTGGGGCCATAAGCAGTTTAGAGCAGCACAGAAACTTGGCCAAGAGCCTTTACTGCTTCTTTGTCACTGCAGAGAAATCACAGGACCATACGTGTTCGGATGGGAGCATTAGAGGAGACCATGTGTTGTTTTATTTTGCATCTGACTCAGAAAGCCTGTTCGACACGAACACTGGAACAGTATGTGGCTGTCAGAAAACAAAAAATAGTTGTTTAAATATCAGAGATGATTTCAGAGGTCTGCTTTGCTGGGTGGCAGCTCCAAGTTTCAATGCTGGGATGGAAAAAATGGTCTGAAACAAGATGGATCAGCAGAGGTGATGCTCTACCTACCTACCCTCCCTTCTCCAACCAATTATCCATGGTGCTGGGTCATCTCAGGCCAGCTTGGCTCCCCCAAAAGACCGAGTCTTTCCTGTTTCAGCTCCCCGCCTCACCACGGGGTGGTACAAACTAACGGACATGGGGACACGGTGGGATCACAGGGAAAACCTGCCCCTGGGCTTGCTGCTGGCAGGTAGCTGAGTTATGAAGTCCAGCTTTTAGTACCAGCTTCTTCTGGACATGTCACAGAAGACTGTAAGCCTCAAGTGGTTGTTGCTTTTTTCCATAGCAAGGGACATGTGTTAAATATAAGGAAATGCCAAAAGCAGCCACTAACTCAGCTGTTTCCTCTTTTTTTTTTTTTTCAAGTGGGGAAAGAAAAGCTTTCTGAAAACTGTTCCTCCTACAAGAGGAATGCTTTGTAATGCTGATTTGTCTCTTAAGCTTCCTCTGAACTGTGTTACAGAAAGAAATGAACCCCGAGGCAGGATGGAGATTGGAAAGGGAACTGCAGTCAGGGCTGAGCCAGGGGGTTGTGTGAAGCATAAATGCACGGGTTTAAGAAGGCATCGGGCCAATTAATGAAACAGAAATCCATCAAAGGCTATTCATCACGAAGCTGCTAATTTAGAGTTAAATAAAAGAGGGTCAGTGATGGGATGTGAGCCCTGGTCCTGCTGTGAATGCTGCAGATGCTCTCCCAGGACAGGGCCAGGCACATGGCACCCAAGAGTCGTCCCCGAGGCAGCAGGGACAATGCTGCAGCAGGGATGCTGGGATACTGGAAATCCCTCATCGGTGCTTTGGCTTCTGTGGGAGGGTAGCTCAGCCAGGTGAAATCAGGAAAGAGCCTCCCATGGGTCAAAGGGCTAAACCCATCAGCTACAACAGAAGAGGGCAGCAGGTGACAGCAACCTGGACCAGCTCTTGGGAGTTGAATGGGACCCCATTCAGCATAGCAAGAGGCTAGGGCAAGGCTCTATACCGTAAATGCCAAGCTCATCCTCTCCCCCCAGGCCTTCTTCAGCATCCTCCATGGGTGCTTCTGCCAGCTGCACCTAATTCCTATATGGTTGAGTAAAGTAAGCATGGGACTGTACTGTGAGGTCTCCTGTAATCTAGCCCCAGTATGCCGCGGGCATAATATTCACCTCTTCATGCCTCAGTTTCCCCTAGTAAATAGGATAATAATGAGACCTATTAACACTGTCATGTTACATCACATGTGTGGTAAGTGATTCGTTACACGCAAACTCTGAGGATGTAAGACAGCACGCAGGGGTCAGGCAGCACCGGGCTCATCCTGGCATGATGCTTGCCTGTGATTGCGGCAGCTTTCCACCTATCTCACCTTCTTCTGCATCCCATCTCCCCCAGCTTTTTCCCCACATCCCAGGGAAGGAAGGGCTTAGTCCCTGGGAGGAGAGACATGACTTCTTCCCAGGCAAGACCCAGTGGGATTTCAGTGCCAGGGCTCATGCCAGGAGCTTCTCCACCCACATCCCTGCGCCACCGTCACCCACTGCCCATCTCCCACATGCCCACACGTGTGCTCCTTACTCCCTCGTGGCCGAGTCCCATGGGAAGTGACACCTCTGGCAGCTATGGGGAGATGTGGGGTACGCTCTGGCTCAAGGGTGAGGGTATGACTTGCCCCATAGCAAAGGACTAGGGGTTGCTGGTATCGGTAGCTCAGCAAAAAGGAGATTAAAGGATGCCTCGATCAGAGGGCTATAAATACCTGGGTTGGAAATAAAGCAGAGATAATGGGCTGCCGAGTGCAGAGAACAAAGTTACAGCAAATGCAAAGGCAAACCAATAAATGCTCCGTGGAGAGATCAGTTTTAACACCAGGCTTTGTTTGCAGCAGTCACCAAAAGCAGGGGTTGATTTACCATCAGGGCTATTTTTATCTCAGGTGTCGATGTTTCTTTGAAAGAAACACCATCTTTGAGGCAAAAGCTGTTTTCAGGATACCCGGGGTTGCATGTTGGAAGTCAGAAGGGGTGATCGCCCTGACCCTTTTGTTCTTATACTCTGGGAGCTTTGAGTTATATATCTCTTTATCTCTCTTTAAAAATCCCAGGGCCAGTGAAACTTAGGTTAACGGCTAGTAGAGGTGTGCTTACGCAGGCCAGCACTACTAATATTCTAACCTTTGTTAATTCTTCAACAGCTCTCAGTGTGACATCTCCATTGACTTTGCATGTCATGCTGGGGCAGGACGAGGTTGTATTCTGAGTGATGTGGTGTTAAAGGCTCCCATTTCCCTTAAAAATCTGTTTGTTTGTTTTTTTCTCACGATGTCCAAGAAAACAAAAATAAGTTTGAAGGCCACATCCAGGCTGTGATTTCCCTTAAGCAATGGAAAACATAGAACAAAATCGATTAAAGTAGTCTTTCTTTCCATTGCTCAAAAGGTCTTTCAGCTGAAGTAGTATTTCAAGGTATTTATTTCAAGAATATATTTTGTGTAAACAAATGCTCTTGGTGAACCACTATAACAGTCATCACTGGCAGCACTGCTGGAGCAGCCTATGATACAGAGCAATAGCCCTGCCTTGCTTCAAATATGTTTTTATATATTTATTTAAGCACACACACAGACACACACATAGCAAGATGTATATGGACAGGATTGAGGCACCACGGGTTATAATATCCAGGATTATTTATTTCACTCTGGCAAAGAAATGAGGCTAAAAATCCACCAATTGACACCGGGTGTGAGCCCGAGCAGTGTCGGGCTTTCACACCAGGCAGCAGCCACTCACTCCATCCAGTTCATATTCAGCCCTGAGCCCGTGTCACGGCTGTTGGGCATCACGCCCGACTCCAAGCGAGTGGGTTTCTTATTCTGAATTATATTAAAACCTAGGGAGGCTCTGGTTTGCAGAGATGGGGAGGGGTGCTCAGGCAGAAACATTCCGGTAACAAATATTTGGGAGGTTTTGTTGTATCTGTAAGGGATCTGTCAGCTGAAATGTCCCTCATTCGAATTCTCCGAGCGACGCCAGGCTCCCAAGCTTTCAGTCACGCGTGTGGCTGCGGCCGCCGGCACTGACTGCCGGCCGGTGGGCATGGCTGTCCCACCGTCCACCCCCGAGATACTGCCCCGGCATCGCGCCGCGAGCACCTGACGGCGGGATGGGGGTCCAGAAATCCGCACGGATAGTTGGAAAAGAGGAAGGGAGAGCGCTGGCGGGGGCCCTGCCCCGGGGGGAGCAGCAGCCCTGCGTTTGGGGATGTGGCTGCTGGAGCTGGGCTCAGGGATGGCGGGAGCCCCCTGCAAATATGTGATATGTGCATATAGACATACATGTGTCACGTATACACACGCGGATTTATGTACAAGTGTGTGCGTGTGCGTGCATTTATACACACACGAATATATGCCCATGCATTGACATATACATCTATACAGAGAGATATATACATAGACATGCATATATACATACATAAACATATACATACACATACACATACACACATACATACATACCCATATACATGTATACACACATATATAAACATATACAGGCATACACACACATATACATATATACATGTATACATACACATGTACATATGCATATGCATATACATGCATATATACATATATACACACAAAGATATGCATACATACACATACACACATGTATATATACATATATGCATGTACATATGTGTATGTATGTGAATATATATGTATACATATATACATGTGTACACATATGTATATACATATATAGACACATATATACATGTGTATATGTATATATCTACATATATGTGTGTATGTGTATGTATATATACATGTGTGTGTGTATATGCATATTTTGTGTGTATGTATATACACATGTATATGTATATGTGTGTGTATATGTATATATATGTATATATGTGTATGTATACGCATATTTTTGTGTGTATATATACACATGTATATATGTATATACATGTCTGTATACATACACATATACACATATACACATACACACACATATACATGCATATATATAGCCATATACACACAAAAATATGCATGTGTATATGTACACACACATGTGTACACAAACGCACACACACATATACACACACATGTGTACATGTACACGTGCATATACATACACACATACACATACGCGTACACATACACACGTGTACACATACGCACACACACACATATACACACACATATGTGTACACATACACATGCATATACATACACACATACACACACATATGTGTACACATACACACGCACACACGCACACACACATATGTGTACACACACACGCACATACACACACATGTGTACACATACACACGCACACACACACACATACACATGCATATACATACACACATACACACATATGTGTACACATAAACGCACATACACACACATGTGTACACATACACACGCACATACACACGCACACACACACATGTGTGTACACACACACGCACATACACCCCCCACACACGCGGCCGGGGCACTACAACTCCCGTCATGCCGCGGGGGAGGGGGCGTGGCCTCTCCGAGGGCGGTGCCCCGCCCCGTCTCGCCCCGCCCCCGCCGCTGGGGTGCACGAGCGCGCGGCGGTGGCGGACCCAGAGGGCGGGCGGCGCGGTGAGGCGAGGCGGCGGCGGCAGCGGAGCAGGAGGAGGAGGAGGAGGCGGAGGAGGCGGCGGCAGCGGCCGTTGTGAGGGCGGCGGAGCCGGCGCTGATCGGGTTGTTCTCTGCGGCCGCTTTCCCGGCAGCTGCTGCCGCCGCCGTTTCCCGGCCTGTCGCTCGCAGCGCCGTTCCGCCGGAGCCCGCGAGGGCGGCGGGGAGCGCCGCGGAGGCTCCTTCCCCTCTCGCCCGGCCGGGGCTGTGGTACCTCCGCGCGGCCCTGAGGGCACGGGCACGGAGGCTGAGGCTGCCCCTTTCCCTTAACCCGCTCTCGGCATCCCCCGCCGCCTCGGGGAGTTGCGGCTACCGGCGAGGGGTGCCTCCTCCGCCTGCTTCCTTCCTCCTTGGGGTGAGTATCGCGCCTGTCGCGACAGAGCCCATCCGTATCGCGAGGGGGGCTGCGGGCTGAGGGCCTGCCAGGGGCTGCTTCCCCCCTCGCCCCCCTCCCCGCCGCCCTGCGCGCTTTGTGCTGCGCCTCGGCAGGGCTGTCTTTTTGTTGCTGCTTTTAAAATAATTCTCTATTTTTATTTTTTTTCCCGGGGGTTTGGGGAGTTTGTTAACCTTATTTTTTATTATTTTTTTTTTTCTCCTTTTTTTCTTTCTTCCTTCCCACCCACCTGGAGTTGGCCGAGCCCCGCTCTGGGGCTGGATGTGCTGGGGAAGCTCTTTGTCATGGAGCGGCTGCCGAGCCGCCTGCCCTCGGGAAAAACATCACTTTAAAAAAAAAAAAATAGAAAAAAAAGTCGTTTAGTATTTGGACTCCGAGGTTTTGTTGAATTCCGGGCGTGGGTTTTTTTGGCGGTGGTGGTGTTTTATTTATTTTTTTCGGGGAGGAAAGAGTCCCCCCTGAAGTCCAGGTTCCATTTATCGCAGCCCCCTGTGCCGGAGCGTTGAATGGGAGCAGCACGCAGGCGGGTGAAAACAAAACAAAGGGGGATTTTGTTTTGCTGCTGTTAACCTGCAAAATCTTGGTGGGAAAACTTGCCTTTTTTTTTTTTTTTTTTTTCCCCTAGCTCATCCAAATTTGATGTTGCTTTACTCGGGAAGAACCCAGTTAGCCGGTAGGTAAGTTGTGTCCTTTTAATTTTAAGCTTCTTGGGAGAATTGCAAGGTTTCTCTCCCGTACCCGCAGCCTTGGCTCTTTTGTGAGCAGCCTGCCATCCAGCGCAACTTTCGTCGGGTTTTTCTTTTCACTCTTTTTTTTTTTTTTTTTTTTTTCTCCACGTAGTTCAATAATGCGGTTTTAGGAAGATCTAATAGCAGGGGGAAATTCTGCCTGTAACAGCCACGGAGAATATATTTTTTTTTTTAAAGGCAGGGGAGAGGAGGGGCAGTTGTGTTCTCTGCACAATAATTTTTGCCTCTTAAAGGGGATATTTTAAACCAATTATTATGTTTTTGTGCTGAAAGCTTGTTTCTTCCCCCCCCCCCTTTGTTTTTGTTGTAACTACCCCCTCAAAAACTGCAGCTACTTCACCTCTTCAAAATGCAGCTTCTAGAATACATGCAAGCAAAAAGCAGTCTAGCTGTAACGCTTGTGTTTCTGGCCTTACCTTTTAAAAGCCACCCATTTTTTTTTTTATGCTGGGACTCCTCTGTCTTGAAAACACCCTACTTGACAAGTAAAATTACAAAGCATTTCAGCTAGGCAGAGCTGGCGGTTCAGCATCCGAAAGACGATGGGTTTATTTTTTGCATTTTGAACGCGTTGGGGGGGCGGGGGGAGAGCCGGGGGAAAAAAAGGCTGTTTCCGGTTTCTGTTCAGCAGCTTTTCGTATTTTTTTTTCACAAAGAAGCAGGCAGATGACCTGTTGATGATACATCTTCTGTCGCTTTTTATGCTGATAGGCGCCGGTAGGTTAGTGGATATGAAAGCTTCAGTCGAGCAGGCTACCCAGATTTTAGTTTTCATGTGTCGTCTTGCGGTCCGTGTGGCTTTGTAATGTTTTAGGCCAACGATTTCGGAGTGAGTAATGTCGTGCCGAAGTTCAGATGTCTGCACGCGACACTTCTCCCCTCTCCTCTCCCCCACCCTCCTTCCCCCCAAGAAAATGCCCGGTTGGTAGAAAATTGAGCACTTGTAGTTGGAAAATTATACCCTTTTAGTGCTGCGTAAGAGAAGTGTCCTAACTTTTTTTGAAGTCGTATGAATGGCCAGGCTTTAGGAATGCATTTTAGTTGTATATAGGCACCTACTGGGCACCCTAAGTGTAAACGTCTCCTATTTCAAATGAATTAAACTTGTAGGAGCACTTACGTTATGCTGAGTACAGTCTTGTGAAGTGTGCCTAATAAAAGTTTCTGTTCTTACTAAACACTGAAATGTATTTCTCAATGCAGCAAGTCACCATGCTAGTGTTCATCTTCGAAATTTAAAATTTTGAGTAACTATTAGTTTTAGCAGAACTGGTATAAGCAGAACTTGGTATAAAGTCTGTCTGCTACAACTGTTTTGTATTTTGGTGTGGATACTGGTTTCTATTAAGAAACTAGGCATGGAAAGCAGGATCCTTTCACTTCAGGATTTATAGCTAGTGACTGTGTGTTTGTAGACACAAAATAGACTATCATCTGCTTGGAGCCAGTGGTATTTAAAACCCTTATTTGTTTGGAAGGAACTAATTACAAGTATATTTTGATATAAAATGTCTTCTCAGACAGGAACTGTGAAATACAGGAAAGCAGAAAACCCAGTGCTGTTTGTAGATGCTAATCCGTGCCCTGAGCTAAAAAAGGAGGAATGAGGGTGTTTCATGAGAAATCAAAGTCACCTTTAAGGGCGTACTTATAAGCAAAATTACAGAGTTGATTAGGAATTCCTGCAGGATGCCAGTAATTGGAGGTACTTGTTGCTGGCTGGTCACTATGCGCCTTGCTGGTTGGATTGTAAGAGTTTTGACTGTAGGTGGCATCAAGAGAAAAAAGTCTTTTGCTTCCCAGATGTTCGTTCCTTAACCTCCAGATTCACAAGAGTGCTGACAAACTGTCAAAGGAAGTGACAGCACGGAGATGGTGTAGGAAGTAGGTCAAGCGCTGCTAAACACTGCTGAGAGAGTTTCAGTGGAAAAAAGTAAGCTTGTTTCCATCTGATCTAGTTTCTGTTTCCTTTCGATCTACTGGTTAACAGGAAATTTTATACTCCTACTGTAGTCCCCAATTTTACTGAAATTAATATTGCATCTCTAATCTAGCCCAGTTAGCCCACCTGGATAGAAAGATTAATGGGAAAGAAGGTAAAATAGCAATTTAGCTCTAATCCCGTGAGGTGCAAATTGTGTCAGTTGGGCAAAGATGAACTGGCTCTGTGTCTCCTGGGAGCCCGTGGGCAGCTGGTGGAATGGATTTCTCTCTCCCTGTGCTGCTGTAGGCTCTCCAGTGGGCAGCTGGGGGTCGGCTGGGGTGGTTGGGTAGCATCGTGGCATGTTCTTTGTGGCCATAATGTTTTGCAGTGGATGCAGCAATTAATAGTCACAAGTGATTGTAAGTGTTTCTTGTTTAAAATGTTTGAATTGATGTATTCAAAAACCTGCCTTCCAGGTTAAAAAAGATGAAAGTTCTTTGGCATGCTAGAAATCATCCTTAAACTAAAAAAAAAAAACAACCAAGCTCTACCCTGTTGCTGCTTTCTCCTAAAAGCAGTAAAAACTATTGACAATAATTTGATTTGCAGAAAAATTACAGCCTTGCACTATGAATATGTTCTTTTCCAAGTAATCCTGTATTTATATTGGTTTGAAAAGGAGCTCTTGCTTCAAGTAGAAGAGATGCTTCAGTGCTTTGCACGAGTGAGTGCACGGCTTATGGGCTACCTGGGTGAGCCCTGTGCTGTGAATTTCTTTTGCTGACCCATGTCATGTGATTTGGTGCACCAAATGTTGCTAGCTGCTCAAAGTGACCTTTCTGGAATAACCCTGTAGTTGTGAATGGATGTAAAATAGTTGAGTGGAAACGACAGGCTCTACAGGAAAAATCTGTTGTCCTCTGCTGGCACCCTGTGCTGAAGGTAGGTGGTCATCAATACCAGGTTGCTCCAGCAGTGTCTCCTGGCTGACATACTAGGTGTAAATGCCGTGAGGCCTTTTTTTTTTTTTTGGGACGTGGGCTCAAGTGTGAGCTAGTCAGCAGCTTGTTTGATTCAGACTGAACATACTGCCTGGGTGGAAGCGTTTGGTTAAAGATTGATGGTATACTCTGGTCCCTGCCATTCAGGAGCCCAGTTCAGTTCATGAATAGGTAATAAAAGTTAATCTGCTGACCTTGTTTCTTAATCCATGCTGCTGAATTCAATCATAGTGACTTGACAGCCACCCATGGTACGTACTTATATAAATGCTGAATTTTGGGCTCAAATCTCATGTACTCGAAAGCAGAGTGGACTGAACCTTGCAGTGCATTTCTGGCTGTGGCTTCAGGATTGGGAGTGTCCTATAATTTTACTCTTCTAATTGAAGGTATATGGCAGTTGTAAGAGGTTTTGAACGCTCCTACTCTGACTCTGGTCCCGTAATTATATTCCTGTTGGGAAGAGGATTTGTTTGATTCACACTCACATTGCAGCACTTTCCTTGTTCACCAGTAGAGTATGTTGTAGAAGACTTTGGATACGTGTCATGCTGGCTCAAAACACTCTTGATCTCCCTCAGTGTTGGCTATACAGCTATGTCAACCAGATGTTTTTCTGTGCCGACCCTGTTTGTAGCAGATTAATTGCATAAATGTGTGTTTAGAAGGGAGAAAAGTGTTCCTGATGGGAGAAGGGGTTTTTTTTTTTATAGTACAGAGGTATTTGGGCTGGAGAGGTGCTTGTCTGGCTATATTAGGGTGGGCATGTATGCGTTGGGGGGAGCAACTGCACCAAAAGTTAATCAAAGTCCCAGATGTAGGCATGCTTTTGCTGATAGAGTGCTTTTGTCAGCCTGCTCGTTTACATATTCAGTATTCAGGGAGATAAGCATGGCCGTTTCGGCAGAAAAGCTTTTGTCACTAAACGCTGCATTTCCATTTGTGGGTCTGTAACATTTGCTGTAGTGGCTGAGGCTCTGCGTTGTAGACAAGTCTATAGCATAGCAAAGAAGGCAGGAAAAAGCTGAAGTTAAATAGACTCAAACCAGAAGTGATCTACAGAGTATTTTATTATTATTACAATAGTTGATAATATGAATAGCTACTAGAGAATGCTGTTTTGTGGATTGAGGTTTTGAGTGAGTGGGATTTAGCAAAAAGTACTTTGTAGATGCTTGTAAGATACGGGATTAGAGCAAGTTGGTCGGGTAAGATTCTTTGGGGGATAGTTTATTGGAGCTAGGACTTGAAGAGAAAATGGAAAAAACCCTCCAACCAAAACCCAGGAAAACAATAAACAAAACACAAAACCCTGCCTAGCCAAAATTGTCTTTAAGTAGACCACCATCAATGGTGTTTTGTTTCCATTGTCAGTTGATTCATCTGCCTGGATGTACTTAGCTGCTTGTATTTCAAGTATGCAATGTTTCTGCAACTATATAACCCTTTGGGCTTCATTACAAACATTTAAAAATACTATTTCCTGAGCTAGGATACCTATTTTCCTTACTTCAGGAGCAAGGTGGGGGATAGAGATCAAATCTGAAGGGACTGATTTGTTTTCTGTTAAAGAAGACTGGTAAGGTTTGCTGTTGGTATTGGTAGAGCTTAGGGCCTGCAAGAGTTTCTGAAGGCATAATGAGAGCAAATTTGGTAATCTGGTTTGAGCATCTCACCCTGTCCTGCTTGCCTCTTCAGTGCTCCTGCTTAATTGTCTGGTTTGTCTGAACAAAGTAGCGAGCAACTGGGAAGTAGCAGCTATTGAGTTAGTTTCTCCCTCCCTTCTGCCAGCTTGTCCTCTGGGATGGTAACCCCTTGATCTGTGTCAACAACACAAATATTTTAATTGTTCTTTGGGTCAGGGCAGGCATCTCTGGGTTAGATCTAACCTGAAATGTTTCTGTCCAGCTGGTCATCTTTGCCTAAGAAGTGATCAGCAAGGACTGGGGCAGCTCATGAAGCACTTAGGTGGAACAGTGGGCTTTAGGTTTGGGAACCAGTGTGCCTGTGTAGCCTGCACATATGGCCCTCTTAACCATCAAGTCCATTGGAATACCGTAAGAACATTAAACTAGTAGCAAAATTAGGTTTAGGGTTTCATGTGTTTGTAGTTGCTTTTCTTGTGTTCAGATCATGCCTCTGATGGTTACAGATCTGCCTCAAAGTGCCCACTTTCCCTGCCCTCAGTTCCTTCGGCTTTTAATAGTATTAAATAGAAAAATATTGATTTTAGAGTATTAAATAGTAAAGCATTTATTTTAAAGAGTATTAGATAATAAAATATTAAATAGTAAAGACTTGATTTTAAAATCGTACAAACTTGAGTACTTCATCTGTATTTTCCTTGTCCTAAGACAAATTATTCATGTTAAATGGTAGAAGTGGTCCCTGAGGAATTCCAGCTAAGAAATCTCAAGGCTCCTTTTGTTTTAAGTGTTAATATATATACTCAGATTTTTGTCCAATGCTACCTTGGTACCTTTTCCACTTATCTGAAGCAGTTGTAGTTCAGCACAATATTTTTACAAGAATAAATATTACCTTAAACATGGTTTAACACAAGGTTCAGTTGGGAAAATGAGTAATGGTTCTTTTGTCATATCATGTAGCTGAACTATTTATTTGGTATGAGGTTAGGGGAAAAAATCCAAAATGCATCACACATGGAGGCTTACTATAAAATAATTTGCTTCCTTTTAAAGAACTTGTTGCTCATTTTCCTTCTTTAATGCACCTCTTGGGATAAACTGCTAATTTTAAAAATATGTCAGTTCCACCATTTCCCACTAATGTATTTTTTCTTTGTTTGGCTTGATTTGCTTTTTCCCTGAGCCACTTTAAATACTCCCAGGAATGTTCAACGTGGAAGAAAATAAATGCACATAAGTATTTGAGTTGCCGTATTCAGATTGCTGCTGTATTTCAAGGCTAATGGAAGATGACTATGAACTTCTGTTGTACAGGGGTCTCAACCCTTAGCTAATGTCACAGGTAGGGTATCTGCTTCCTCTTGGATCTGGCTCCTTTCTGCTGGGCAGGTGCTCTTTTGAATTTAAGAAAGAAAATGTAACATGCCACTAAGGATGTCAAAATCTTCTGATGGAAACTGGGAGAGTTCCTTGTGTAGGAAACGAGAGTTGATGACTATTCATGTATGGGAAACCAGAGTTATGGACTGTTCAGTCGATACTGCTATTTCCATCTTCATGCTCAAACTTTGATAGTAATTTGGCTTCAGATTTAGGAATGCTGCTTTCAGAACTCCACAAAAAGCTGAATGCATTGGATGTCTGTGCACAGCTTCCTAGGGGATGTTTTTGCTTAAACTCTGGTATAATGTCTTCTGTGCTGGAGTGGTGGGTGGCCCAATCTTATCCCTAGGACACAGCCCAGGCTTGAATGGCCAACACAGATGAGGCTGGTAAACTTGGACTGGAGAGGAGGAAGAGTATCGCTTGCTATACACTTTGTAATGATTTGGTATATTCAAGTGGCTTCTCTTTTGTCCTCTTTTTCACCTTCAAAAGAATGAGTTAAAGCCACATATAAACACCATATCTATTTTTATGTAGAAAATGTTCCCAGCTTGTTCTCACATTGGATAGAGGTTCTGTTTAATTGGCATTGTAGTGTTAAAATATTTTTAACATCTGTAGTGATGAATAGAAGTTGAATAGTTAGAGGGGAGAAGATAATAGTCAAACTGTAAAACAAGTCATTGTGGTAACACCTAACTTCAACACCTGCTATTTGTGTGTGTTAGGGGCATATTTGTTTAATGTACCTTCAGCAAAGAGCTGGGAGAGATGCAGCTCAAATTCCCTGAAATTTATGGGGGCAATCAGTAAAAACTGCTTTTTAACAGGGAAATGATCTAAACGTTTTTTTCAGTTTTTCAGATGGGTAGTGCAGAGAACCAGAAGGCCCAAAAGTACGCTCTTAGAGTGTTTCATTTGTTCTTTTTCTAGTGTGATAATGTTTAGGCAAATTGTGGTGGTAGAGCTGATACTTAAGGTAAGGACTGCTTCCTGCTCCAATCTGCTGTCCCTGCACCCCTTAGCATTAAACTATTCTATGCTTTTATATACATAGAAATAAACCATACACATGTATATATATAATGGTGCACTTCATACCCTGGGATTAGCAGACCAAGTTTAAGACAAATTCTACTGTAATGCGTGTTAGTCTGAAGAGAGTTGATCACCCCTTTGTGCTTAGATGACTTTCAGGCCAAGTCATCTCTTGATTCCTGTGGTAGGTGGATCCATTATACTGGATCTTTGTTCTTTGATGTTATTTTTTTTAATAAGGTAATTACTATGCTGCTTATAGCCCACATCAATTGTTTTAACATTCATTTGGTGCTATATGTGGTGGATGTGAAATATCATTCCAGTAGAGCTTTCCCTTTTGGTGCAGCATGAACTGTTGCCTGTTGGTTAAGGTTTCTGTAAACTACCCGAGGTTGTTTCAGAGGGCTGGAGAGTGTACCATGGTGAGGGTAGCAGCTGGATGATTTTTTTCTTTTGTTTTTTAAAAGAAGTGATGTGTTATTTAGTTGAGGTGGTCAGCCACCTGCTGAAGTTGAGGAACTCAACTTGATCATGCAAACAAATAAATGCACGGGTAGCTTTTATTTTTATCCTTTTTTTTTTTCTTGCACGTGTGTGTATTTTTACAGTCAGTACTGTGGCCAGTGTATTAGCGTTGTTTGAGGCTTTCTGAGCAGCAGATGTGAACATAGAGCAGATCCTTGTACCTCTCACTGCTGGCTGAGAAAGGTCAGGATGCTGTAGTAAAATGTGGGGGCTTACAAGGCACTTATAAGCCACTTGTGACTTAGGTACAGCAACTGCTTTTGAATTTTTATGCCGATATATATACAGTATTTAATTTTTATCCTCATTGAAGTAACTATTAATATTTCACTGTTCTGAGATATGCATAGTTTGCAAGGGAAACTCCTACCTCTAGAGGGAAAGTGTTACAAACATTTTTCCTGCAATCTTTAACTTTGGGGAGGAGCTCGTTTGAGTTGGCAGTGTCTAAACAGGAGCAGAGATAGAAGCCTGATCCAAAAGACGTGCAAAGACTTAACCCTTTTACCCTAAAGCCAAGAGGGACCAGTTGCAGGGAGAAGTGAAGAGCTTATTTATCGTCAGTAAGCATGTGTAGCAAGTGTCTGGTGTCTTTCAGTCTCTTAGAGCCCATGATAGCAAGTATTGTAGGCATACTGATATTATTTTATAGCTATTAATGAGGAGGATTAACAGTCAGATTTATCTGCCGGTTTTGTTATACATATCAAAACCTCTGTCATCAAGAAATAGCACTTTTAGAGATCTAGAGAGTGTTTGGCTTATATGTAGAGTGAGGCAGCATGAGAAGTTTCTTGCCTCGCTCTGCAGATGTCAAGTGTAGCATCGCCTGTTTTCTCCTGCTCTCCATTTTGCCAAGGCAGGGCTGGGGCTGCGATCCTTCTGTGCCAGCACCTCGTACTGGCCTTAAAGACAGGAGGGGTGTGTTCCCTCCCGAGTCCCTGGGAGATCTGGGGAAGGATGTGTAAGCCCTCCCACATATAATAGCAGAAAACCTAACAAAGCTAGAATTGCACTCCACTCTCCTGCTCAACTAGGAGTTCAGCGTATGGGCGGTGATGGGGAGAGGAGCCTGTGTGCTGGGATGATGGCTGATGTCTCCAAAGCCCCAGATGGGTTAGTCTTGTCTCCTTTTTTTTTTCCTCCTTATTTTAATAAAGGTAAGGAACTCACAGGTGTGTTGATGCTTAATTTTCTGATGATTGGAGGCTGCTACAGAAATGCGAATTAGTATTCAGTTACTAATCAAATCTTATTCTACACCAAGGCAAGTAAACTAATGAAGTACCAACAAATGTGAAGGTGGGTGAAAAAATTGATAGTGCAGCATGAGTTCCCTGAGTTCATGCTTCCCATTTCTTTCTTCTGCTTCCACTGTGTCAGATGTTTAGAAGTGTCAGTGTGACCAAGGACCAGGTACAGAGCTTATCTGAGACACAAGCCTGATGTTAAGGAGGAAGGCATAGTGATTTGGAGTATGAGGGGGTATAACATCTGTTTGTAACCTTTGTCACAAGTGGAACGGATTATAAAATGACAAATACTGATTCTCTGCCAATCGGCATATGCTCAATTCACTATTGCACAAAGCACACCAATTAGATTTAATACAAATGTTCCCTCAGAAAGATCACCTTGATTTAATTTTTTTTCAGATGTATAAAGTAGAAATGATCAGAGGCTCTCTGTTTGTTCTTCAAAGACTAAGTGCTGTATTTCTAGCTCTTGGCAGACATTGTCCACAAGTACTTCATGTTCCATTGGGCGTATGCCAAATTTAATGTACTGTGTGTACTGAAAGCATCAAAAACAGACTTACTTTAATTTTAGATTTTACAGCTACCATTATTGATTTTTCTTAGAGCTGTTCCATCCAATCTGCTAGCGTTTTAATTTCTTTTCCCTGCAGGAATTTGGGGAAGGATCTTGACAGTCTTTATTTGTGTGGCTAGGGACTGTTTATGTGAGTGAGAGCTGTAGATCAGACGTCTCTGCAGTGGCCAAACTCTCCATTTATAGAAGCTAAATCAGCACACTGCATTATTTTTGAACTCCTGTCTTTAATACTGACTGATATGCTGTGACTAAGGATAGTGCTATAAATGGAGTCCATCAACTGTCTTTCAAGAAACTTGAGTTTTATAAAAACCTGTGATGGGAAGGGACTGTTACAATCAACTATACATACGAAAAACTGTGAACTTTCATTTTGCAGTGCTTGTGTGCTGTATGAATAGAAGTCTGTCCATAAGACCTTGGACTCTGAAGAGACAAAAAAGCGAAGAGGTAGGGGAGAGAAACAGCACAAGTAGGAGTTACAGTAGGTAGACAAAGAAAGGAAGGAAATAACTGAGGGAAAGAATAGTATAGTGTGAAACAGGCAACCAACATGGGCTGGAGCATTCATAATGTTACAGTCGTTAGGTCTGTTGATCCCTGCCTGACAGCTGTGTCTGTTGGCCTCATATTTTGGCTATTCATCTTTTATTTTCAACCCTCAGGGCCAAGTAGCTGTGCATAAGCATGGCTTCTGGCCAGGTGGCTCATAGCCCTTAGCGTGGAGCAGGATTCCCTTCCATTGTGGTGGTGTGGAAGAGCATGGCACTTGGTGGAGCCTGGTTTTTTTCCCCCCTCCACCTCTTTTATTCGTTCTGTGAGCCTCCTTTATTAAATGATAGTCTGTTTTGGTTTCTGCTTTGAAACTTTACTTTCTGCTAGTGTTGCTAGAATAAAGTTGCTCAGCTCTTCAAAGACATGCATCTTGAGTGGGGAGGAGAGGTGTCTCTTGATACAGAGACACTTAATAGGGAGTGTAGAAGTCCTTGGGATTAATAGTCATCATTGTAATTGAAGTATGTGGGAATTCCTAGTTAGTCTTCATTGTAGACTTAACCATGGTACTCAGTGGTTTTTGTTAGGCCTAACTCTTATGCCAAAGGATTGAGCATGGTTTTAAGTCTAACTTCAGTTGCCCAGTCCTCAGCCGTAGTTAATAATTCAGACTTTACTCTGCCTTAAGGGTGGTGATGAGTCTTCGGAAGCATTACTTAAGCTTTGGCAATCTTCAGATACTCTTCACAGTCTTCAGAGACTGTATTTTCTGTCTTCCACGTGTCTTGTTGTTCCAACTTAGCACACATGTGCTGGAGTCTCTATTGGGGCTTGTTCAATTTCTGCAGTTTACCTTTGCCAAGCAATGCTAGAAGATGCTTTCCCAGCATGCAATCAAATGACCAATTTGGAAGAATTATTGGTAGAAGAGGTCTTGCAACTGGACACTAAGATGTGTTAATGTTAGTATACCCCAAGTTTTATTGTAGCAACTGGTTATGGAAACAACTTGCTTTAATGTTAGCAGACAAACTGTGCCTCACTTTTGCCTCCCAAAAGTGTTTTGGTAACTTTTATCTTGGTGTTGTTCCTCATAAGAAAAATTGGTGCTACATCATGCGGCAGAATGAAGTAGGCTAACGGTGCTGCTTCTTCCTCTTGTCTCTTGAGCTGCCTCAAGTCCTAGGCCCCCAAGCATAACAAAAACTGTAATAGAAAAATGGTCCTATGGAGAAATGTGCAGGAAGTGACTAAACCCGATGAAGACAGAATAAAAAGTTGTTGCAAGTGTGCTTTTGTAACTGAGACAGAATTTGAAATTTTTAGTTTATTGCTGTTACTGTGCTTGTTTTCAAGCTTAATTTTCAAACATCCTTCATATAAGCTTAGTATTAACTCAGTATGCATGCTAATAAGATTACTGCTGTACTAAGCTGTCTTTTGCTGATGAATGTAGCTTTTGTTACCTAAAGGAACAAAGTAAGTTGAATAGAAGAGTGAGTATAAAGAAAACAAAATTAGCTCCAAAGTTAAGAATAGGAGTAGTTGTGTTCCCTTGTTTTTCAGGATTAAACACAGCTTTTAAGTACTGCTCAGGAGCAAACTATTTCCTGTCATGTCACTATTAATTCGTCCATGCATTTAAAAATACATAATTTTGCTCTTTTTCTGGAAATGAACATGAAGTCTGCTGCATGAAAGGTGGTCCCAGCTCTCTGTTCCTGTCCTGTGTTCAGATGCACACGTGGAACCTGGTAAATCCAATTGAGAAACAGATTGGGGCATCAATCTGTGGACACCATGGTTGTGCAAAAACCTTATGTTGTCTAAATGCAGGGCAGCAGGCAAGACCGCTGCTTTTGCAGGCAGTGATATTTTACGCTGCCTTAAAATTTTTTAACCACAGAATGCACTCCTGCTGCATGTTAGTGGTTACAACTAAGTGCAGGCATTCCTGCAGGTCTTGAGAATAGGTGATAAATAGTTCTGTGATGCAGTGCTAATGTCTTTGCATGCAAAGCTCCTGCCTCTTAGCTAGTGGCCAGGTTTGTCAATGAATAGAATAATTTATTTTGGAAGAGAACTCTGGAGATCATCTGGTCCAGCTCCCCCTACTCAAAGTAGTTTGAAGTAAAAGCCAACTCTTTCATCCCTTTATTTTGCATGGTCTTGAATAGCATACAGCCAGGGTGTCTGCTGACAATACTTGTCTGATGCTTATCTGCAACTGTCAATCTTCTGTAAATGTAAAACTTAGACTTATCCAGTATAATTGCAGAATGTGTTCTTAAATTTCAGTAAATCTTGAGTGTGCTGAAACCAACTGTCTGGTAACGGAATTCCTTGTATAATTTTGAATGACTGAGTACTTGAGTTGCTCTGCACTAGGTATCCTGACTGGACACAAGAGTATATGCTGTATTCAAAGACATGTTATTTGTGCCTTTCTCAGAATGCGTTTATTCCAGCAGACGCTGAGCCAACCTTGATAAACCTCTACGAAAGCATTCTTTGCACTGGCTGTGAGCAACAGGTAGACTTCCCGCCTCTTCCTCTCCGAGCTGACAGTTCTCAATTGCTGATGCTAGCTGTTTGGTGCTGATGTGGATGGAGCTTAACCATATGGTCTCGCTCTGACTTTCTCTCGCAGTGTTGAAAAATGTTGTCCTGTCTGCACTAGCAGCTAACTGATCTGAACCCATTGTTGACAGCCACCATCATCAACAGGTCATTTTCCCTCTGCGAGTGTGGCTTTTGATTATGTATCGTAAATCCAAGTGGAAGTGCGGTTACAATCTCGTGGTTCTTGGACACGGTGAGTTTACATCTACACAGTTGCTTTAAGAGAACAAACTTTTCTACTTGCACCTGAACTTCTTCTCTAGATGAGAAATTTGAAGGAAAAATTCAGTAACTACTTATACAATTCCCTTAAATAGACTTTTTTATTTACCTCTTTAAGATTTTGGTTGCAATTAGTTGCTAGAAGTACAACTGTAGAACAATACAAACTGTTAGTGTTGTCTTGCTGTTACTTTCTGTAATGGTGTTTGTTCTCTGAACATGTGTCTTTTTTTAATGTAAGTGGAGAGTGGTTTAAGTTGTTCATTGGACAGCATCTCTCTATAGCAATCACCCCCAGCTTTTATAAAACTGCAGATGATTCTATTAGAGAGATGCCTCCTAAGCTGTACCAAATTGTACTTTCTCATGCCCTAATGTTAGATTTCTACTGAAAGTTGTTTCCAGAGGCTCTGAGCTGATGTAATATTTACTGCCCGCTGAGAGCAATGCCATCTCCCTGGCCTGTGCACACACATAGCCCCCCCCCGCCCCAGATCTGACTTGTGCACCCCTGCACCCTTCTTTGCTCCAGACCTGCTGACCAGAGTTTTTCCACGAGCTGACTTTTCTAACTAACTTGACAGAAACAAATTTAATTGCAGGAGTTTTCTAAGAGGTTCAGGGAGATGTCTTAAGTTTTGTCATTAGACTGACTATATACTCTTCTGATGTGGTAGGCTTAAAATTCTTGGATTGCTTTCCATAGCTTTGTCTGTGAATGTATCTGTGGCTTTTTCTTTTTCCTTAGCCTTCTGGTTTGAGGACAACAGCTGCTGCCTCCTCTGGCTATTGCTTGAACCAAAGTAGTAATGTGGTGTTGTGAGAACATCAACTTTTCCGTGCTTGGACCGGTTTTCATACCAAGTTAATGCTAGTGAAATTGAGAGCACAACCTCAAGTACAATGGGTGTGATTAATAGTGAGAAAGAAGACTCTTGGCATATAACTTGTAAAATAAAACTGTAAACATTTTCAATCTCAGGGGTTTGGAGCAAACAGGCATGAGATGCTAATCGTAATAATGTTTTTCATGATCAAAGGTATCAGTACTTCAATGGCTGCTATTTTTGTTTCAACTGCCAAAGTCCTAAAACTAGTTATGAGCAGTCAGTATTGGTGGTTAACAGCCTGAAACATTTTAAGTATAGAAAACACCACTGCATTACTTATTTCACATGAGTTTGCTGACTTGAATTCATGCTGCATATTTATTTTAGTTTCTGATCAGCTGTGTATTCCACTGTGCCTCACGATTTTCTGTCAAGTTTCTATCGTGAGTGAATTCTTATTTCAAAATTACTTAACTCTGCCAGTGCATTTCAAGGTGAAGCTCAACAGATAGTACAGTATGGTCTGAAGCTTTAATAGTAGTGTAGCTTTTAGAGCTTTGTTTTATCAACTCAGGAGTCTCATCTGGTAGGAAGAAGTTTCCATCTAATGAAATATGGTGGGTCAGAGAGGACTTACCATGTTTCAAGTACTTGTGTATAAGCCAAAATACTTGCAACAAACTCTTAGAGTGTAATTCTTAAAGAGTTGTGGAATGCTGTTGAAGCTGGTGGCTTGAGAAGCTGGAAGGTACCTGGCATTTGAGTGCTTCACCTCTTCAGACAAACACTACACAACTTAAATACTATAACTGACATCGAGCATTGTGTCAGACAGCACTGTAATTATTCTGAAGGTCTGGGGCTCATCCAAAATCAGAGTGGTAAATTAAATTACATGTCCAGCCCAGATCTGCTCTAGTACAGTCTTGCTTAGGTAGGCTGATAGCAATCTTGCTTACGCAGGTTAATTCAGTTGCCTTCAATGCAGTTGAATCCTTACTTGCACCTGCGTAATTGGGCTCAGGTATCAGGTTTGGCGAGGTGACCTGGCAGATGAACAAAAACAGAATTTGGACTTCAGTTTCTTTTCCTTACTAAGTATGCTTTGCTTTTTTTTTTTCCGCACCGTACACCTAGAAGCAAAGTCCTGCTGCTCAATACAATTGATCATCTGTTAAACAGATGAGCTACAAACCTCAGTTTTATTGTTGTGAAACATTTTGAAGGCTTAATGTAATAATAAAAAGAGAGAGAGAACTCAGTCTGTTGCTACATTACTGTGCCAGGAAATAATCCTTCCTCCCTGACCAGTTCCTTAGCTGTTCTAGCCATGGTATGATGTAGTTTTATTTTTTTAACAATGTCTTTATTTAGATTATCCTTCTAACTAATGGTTTTGGCATGCTTTAAAAAGACACTTAAGCAAGAGGATCTTGTTGCAGTATTCGAGTCTGGGCTAAACTTACAGGCTGCAAGTAGTTTCTTTTTTTTTTTTTTTTTGTTTAAATTAGAGATTCTTCATTTGTGCCACGGTAAAAACTATCTTTGGAGCGTGTTGAGTTTGCAAGCAGTTATTCGAAAGGCTGAAGTTTTGTCAAAGGATGCAGTCTTCTGTGTGCTGGAGCTGTTTTAGATTACTCTGTGCATTTCTGGTTGGAAAGAGATTCCATGTTGCTTCCAATTAACAAGAAAGCTTTTCTTACAATCTTTGATTTCAGTTGGCTGCCACTTCACTGGGAGTTTCAATTATAATATTTCAGTGCTCCTTTGTGTTAGGTCTCCTGCTATCTTTGCTTAACTTCTGTATTCTGGACCTTTATTTTTGCAGGTAAAGACAAGTCTTGCTGCTTCAGTGCATACAACTGTAGTGGTACTGGTTTGGGGGTGGGGATTCCAGCCTTTCTTTTTCTTTTTATCCAATTCTTACATTTTAGGTAGACTTCTATATCAAAAATTAAGGAATAAGCACCATGCTATAACTTTGGGAAACACCGATATTAAATCTGTTAATTAAAAATTGGTAAGTAACATGTGAGGATGTTGGGATGGAAATCATGTTTCTTGTAATTGTATTAACATTTTAATTTTGTTGAGTGAGGGAGGGTGACCTGAAAAGACAGATCTAGATATAAAAGTCTAGTAATTCCTAGATTTGCATGCCTTAATGCTAGGCTTAGTCCTGTTCTTAAAAGAAGGACCTAGGACAAGTAAAACACACAGTTAGGCCCACAGTTGCACTTTTGCAAATCCTAATCCAGCAAATACGAGCATGCTTAGTTTTAATCCCAGAAGCAGTAGAACATAGCACTCTGTTGCAAAACTAGGAATGTGCAGGTATTCCCAGAAGTGGTGCTTTGCTCCACAGGTGCTGAGCTCTAGCTCACAGTTCTTGTTAGGTGAGTTTCAGGACTGAAGCTTTGTGTCAACAGTTGCACTCCTGCTTTTTGACAATGATGTTTGTATCCTTCTCTGAAGTAATTTAAAATTTAAAAATTCTTATTTTTAATATGAGATAGGTAGTCTAACTTTGTTAGATTTTAAATATGATGAAAATTATATAGCTGTATATCTAATGCTATCGATACAAGTTCTTTCCCACCATGTTATTAAACTATACTTTCAAAATAAAAAGCTTAGGTCACAGATTGGTTTTAAAGTGAAAACTTTTTTGGAAAATAGGGGGGTTTGTTTTTTAATTTTGTATTTGCCTGTTTTTGTCAGGTTTTTTTTTAATTTTTCTGCAATTAAAATGAAGTGCCTCCCTTCTAACAAGGGGGAAAAAAGCCTCAGTCAGCTTGGAAGTGGTTATTAAAAGAAAAATGCTTTACCCCAGAAACTAATAAAATTATTGGAGCTGATACAGTCCTCGTTATGTTGGTTTGGAAATGTTCTATAGCGTTGATAGCATTTCGGAGTTGTTCAGTGCTGCTGAACTCACATCTTTTTGTCCTAGCAGTCATGTTTACAGGCAAGGAATAAGCATTATAAAAGAGGCTAGAGCAAGGTGAGCTTGTGATGGTGCTGTATTTATTTGTATAGTTCAGAGTTTATTTTGGGGACGTGTAATTCACATCAGTTGAATGATAAAAGTACAGAACTACTTTAAAGAGTTTTAAGTACAATAGTGACTACAAACTCAGAGAAAGTCTTTTCCTTCCTTTATGTTTAGAGAATATGTATTACTTCTACAGTTGGTGTTGAAGTTGCTGAAGTGAGACTGAGCATGCTAAAATGTCTGCCACTAAGTTGTGTCAAGGCAATACATGCTGATAAAGGCAGCAACTTGCCTGTTATTTGTCTCAGCTGATCAGCCTGACAAACTTGTAGCCTTTGTCCCACTTGCCTCACACTTCATAAACTCATTTTGGTTGTTTAATGTCAGATTGGCTACACTGACTTTGCCATTTTGGTAGTTCTTTAGTTTTAGTATGTCTTTTGTATATTTAAATTTATAAATTCATTTAAGTTAATTTTTTAAAATTTATATAAGTTAAATTTAAATTTATACATTTATATAAATTTTGTATAGTTAAAACTTGAATGGGCTTCCTTAAATGTTTTTTTTTACTTTGAATTTGCATTGGTCCAGGAGCTTGAATGTGGTCAGAGATCTCTGCTGAGTCAGGGTAGCAATTTCTTAGTGTGCCAACTTGGTTGCCTCTGACTGTTTGTACCCTCTGTAGCTGTATGGTGTTCTTCTGCTCCTCAAATGGATGACATGAGGCATCCTTGAGCAGGAGGGTAGCTAATGAGAAGCAGCAAATTGAATGTGAGCAGGACTTCTACAAACCTTTATGAATGTGTGTGAACGAGGCACCACTGTGCTCAGTATGAGCAGCTGTTAGTAATTTGAAGAAATGTTCATAAACAATGTCAGTCCTGAGAGGGCCGGTCTACCCCTAAAAACTTGCAGAGATTTCTTCTGAAGAGTCGAATTTCCTGGAATGAATCAGTCTGCACTGAACGGCTGACTAAAAAAGGGCAAGTGAAACAGCTCCTCTATACTAGATTATTACTGTTAACTTTGCTATACTAGAAAAACAGGACTTGATGTTTCCATGGTATGCAGAGGTGCACTTGAAGATACCCAGACAGTAGTCCATTGGTAGCCTGGATGGATATCTGGAGTGCACACCACGGGTTAAAGTGGAGGCTTCTCTCAACCTCCTTCTCAAGGTTCAGAAAGGAAGAAGTCTGTATTATATTAACCAGTCACTTTGGTTAATAAATAAGTGTGTGCTGTAAATCATGTGAAATTGATTTCAAAACTGTAAAGTACTACTGTGTTCTGAATCGTCTGGTACTGTTTAAAAATTACTTAGTTGTGGTGCTGTCAAAACTGTGACTTTTTGTGGCTATATGCTCTTTTTGGTATATTTGCCCAACGGTGTTTCCTATTTCCTGAATGGAAAAATTTTTCTTTGAGAGAAGGCTTTACTGCTTAAAGCCTGCCTCTCAAGGCATACAGGTACCAAGTGCAAAGCGAAGGTAATTACTAGAAGTGAGTTTGCAAGTGTTCAGATACTTTCGTGTTTATCTTTGCTTGTCAGAGAACTGCCTGAAATGGCAAAGAAATGTAGATTCTCTTTCATGGGTGTGCTAATTCAGATGTAGCCCAGTCTGTAACTGCTCTACTACACTTGGTTTTGAGGCTTCTTCAGGTAACTTTGAAATGTGAGCTGGTATCTACAGACAACCAGAGTCCTAGCCAGGATACAGCTTTAAGCATGTGTTTTTTTTTCAGAAAAAAAATTATTGAGCTATTTTGCTTGAGAACATTACATAGGAAATAGTGAACTTGCATTAGATGATGAGAAATACCCTGAACCTAGTGGCCCCAAACCTTAGTTTTAGGCATCATCAATTTCTAGACCAAATCTTGAAGGTTTGTATTCACAAAGAATTCTGAGTGGTGGATCAAGGAAGGATGTAATTTTTTTTTTTGTCTTCAGGAGCACTTTCCTCATGTATAGAATTACTAAGTCAAATTTCTGACTTGCTAATGTAGTTTCATTAGGGTTAGTGATGTGACTTAAACATCATTGAAAATGAGAGGGCAATCCATGAAATTATCAGCTGAACACTTTAATGCTGCCTAGCAATGGGTGCACACTTTGACTATTGCTGGAAAAGTGTTCTGCCACAGCGACCGTCAGTATTCCTGCACTCTACTAATTTAAAGTTACTTTTGTCTTTGTATGCTAGATTTTTGTCTGATTTTTTTCTTTCCTCAGTGACATACTCTGAGAGGACAAAAAGCAATACAGGTTCTGGAGAACATGGCTATTTTAAAAAGCAAACATGCCACTATCTTGGTACAAAAATAACTTGGTGTTTTTCAAAAATGTATCTTATATGACCCACACACTTGAAAATATTTTTCCATCAGAGTTCTGGTTGTAACTGAAGACTATCCTAACTTAAAGTTGCCATATTCAGCTAGATACCTTCTCTTACTTGAATGTAACAGTTTTTTGTTTACATAGCAAATTGAAAACTTGAAACTAGCGACACCTTGAAAACTTCCAACTATAAGTCAAATGTTAAGCATGACAGTTTCCTTAGCTCTTAATTGAAATGGGACCATATGGTCAGACCAAAGTCCTTTGGGTCCCTATAGAAGTAGTACAGCTTCATCTCCATAGTTGTGGTATTCTATTCTTGGCTTTTTGGTGAGAATATATTTGGCACAATAATGCCAAATGTTGTATCTGGCAAGAGCCAAGGATGCCTCCCAGTGCTCTCCTTGTACCTGTAAACAAGAAACTGGATTCCTGTCTCAACCAAGGGCTAAAATTTAGAGATGGCATCCCTAGCACTGAATTCTTACTACTCTTCAGGAATGACCTTTTTGTTGTTAGATGTTAGTGCCTGCATAGAGGTAAAGTGTTACTGCCTGTTTATTTTTACAAGCAGCAAATCTCTTATCCAAATTGGATTAGAAGTGTGGGAAGTAAAGAATTGCTGCTCTCTAGATACACTAAATCATGCATTGCCCATGGGGTTATAAAGGAAAGAAAAAGATATAATTGAATAGCATGGGATTTTTTTCTCTGAGCAGTAACAAACTAGGAGCAGGTAGGTGGTCTAACACGAGGAGGTGGAGGAGATATTTGAACTTTATCCTGTTTGAATTGCTGGCTGTAGGAGGCGATTAACATGGAAACTTAGGTGTGCAAAAAGTTCGTTTTGTGTTTATGTATAAATACAAATTGTATTAGCATAAAACCTTACTCATTAAGAGACAGCTTTTAATATATCTGGAGATATTTCAGTATACCTCTATTAGAAACCTATTGCATATGCAGAGTAATCAATTCTTGTTCTCCTGGGTTGTTGCCTAAAGTAACCTTTGTTCTGTACCTGAGCTCATACAATGCTATTTAAAATACTCCTAAAAAGACATGCTTGAATGTCAAAAATACAGGACACCGAGGTGCTGAACCAGCCATTTATGTATAGGGCTGTAATATATCCTATCAGGCCACTATAAAAACCTGACACTTGGTACAAGCCAAGTAGGCAGACCTCTGACAGATATCCACAGGTATGTAGGTCATATGCTTTTATATGTAAATGTTGGAGGTGATATGTGTAGAAATGGGCAGGTTTTGTACTTTGTGTAACGACTGTCCAAAGTTTGAAGTTAGGAGGAGGAATATAGTAAGATGGTACATTTATTAGCAATGACTTACAAAATATTCAGGTATGAACTAGACTTGGGACATTCACATGCAGAGGTGAGGAGAGCAGTGTGGAGGTTATCTGCTTTTTTTACTGGAATTGCAGATGAAGTATAGTCGAAATGGTGAGTGTCAAGAGTGTAATAACAGTGCGGTGAGGAATTTAGGATAAAGCAGAGGGAAACTATTGGATAAACTTGGCTTTTGTGCTTCACGACCTCTTCTAGTGAAAAGGTTATTTTAAGATACCCATTTGTGTGATGTGGGAGTTGAATAGAAACTGTACTGAACAGTTTTTAAACTTTGTCCCTCATAAGATCTTTTTTTTCCTAGAATGTGAGTGTGGGGAGCCAGCTGTTATAACTGAATTTCTGTAACTCAAATACTTTTTCTGCCCTTTTTTTTTTTACTAATCTATGTGAAATGTTTTTCATCACTGAAAGTGAGGCAAAGATGTGTTAATACTTCTAACAACCATCTGTCTTAACTTTCTCTGAAGTCGTCCATGGTCAAAGGATCTAGCTTTGTGGGAATGAAAACTTTCAGGTAATGCAGGTTCAGCTAGTTCTGCTAGAAGGCACCTTAAGTTTTGCAAGCAGGAAAACTACGTCTTGGAAGTGAATTCAAATTGGGCCTCCCTTTCTTTATTTAGGGGAAACCATAATACCTGAAGCTCAGTGAATCTGAATTCTGCTGTTCAAAGAATGCAAAACTACAGCTGAAAAGTTCTTTGAGGAAGTGCTTGTGCGTAGCCTAGGTTAATTGAACTTGCAGATATGGTATTTGGCTTGCAGAGTTTTCAAGATCCAAAAATGTTCCTGGAGAACTTCAGAAAAAAAAATCTTTCACAATAGCTGTTTCCAGCTACCTGGGAAACTCAAGTTTACTGTCTTGGAAAGAAGCCTGGCACAGCTACATCTGCGTGTTTCTGACTTAGCAGATGGCTTACATCAGTCTGAGGTTTTGGGAAACGAATGTGTTTTCTTCAGAATGATGCCTTACCTATCATCCTTTCAGCCTTGGATTTTTAGGAATCCAGCATGTCTGATGCTTCAGGCTATTCTTAAGAAGCCAGGGGAAGGATCATCTCAAGTGCAGCTCAATTCCTGAGTGTCTTACTTGGGCAACCATTGCTGTGAATAGAGTTCTGTAGTGTCAGTGCTGAACTGCTTATTGGGACACATTTCTCTTGTGAAGCTGTTGTAAAACATAGGGTATGCTTTGGGTCTCACCCTTTCAAGTGTTTAATCAGCCCAAACAATCTTTGGTGTGGCTACAGCAAGCTCTCTGCAGTAATTTTTGCCAATTGTTTTATTTTAAGCAAATGTTGAATCAAACAGTCATAGGAAGGCTGGGAACAAAGACGAAGCTCCAGACTGGTCTGTAAGACTGCTTGTCATCTGCAGTTCTCCAGCGTTCAGTACGCCTTTCCTATTTCCTGAGGCAGCATGCATCTTGAGAGGCCGTTTCTTACTTAAAGCTCCCAGTCTCTTGCTCAGTATCTGGGAAGCCAGCTCCTGCTTTGAGCAAGAGTTTGGACTAAATGACCTCCTGGATTACCCTGTGATTCTGTGAAGTCCCTTATGAGGAAAGGGGTTGACTCAGCCTCGTGGAAATGCATAAGCATGTAAGAGTCAGTATCCCTGCTGTCCTGTAGGTGTTTCTTTATTCCTGCCTGAGATTCATTCAGCTCATAGTAAGGTTAACTATGAAGTACGTTCTCAGTCCAAGGATCAGAAGTCTTGCGTGCAGTTTCCTTGGTGGGGGTCTCTCCCTTAGGAAGTTGAAAAGACTGAGTTGGTACGGTGCTAAAAGCCATGTATGCCTACTAAAGCAGAGATCAAACTGAAGACTGAGGGCCAGTTGGTTTTTTTTCAGTCTGCACGATGGGATATGCATCGATGGTAACATGCTGTAGAAGAGCTTCCCTGGTGTACCTGAGGAGCAGGCACACAAAGATCTAAGGGTGTAATAGGACTTTGTAAGAAATGCTCGTTAGGTTTGTCCGATGACAAAGTATGACTCACATCACGGGAAATGCCTCTCTAACTAGGCTACTGCAGCTTCAGTGAGGAATTGCTCCACGGTTGCCTAAAGATCACCATGGTGGTTGGATGACAGACATTTTAGAGTTGGAAGATCCCTTTGAAGGAGAATTTGCTGTGCCTTAAGAACTTGAGATTCTACTTAGATCTCTTACTCAGCTGTGCTGCAAATCTAATTAGCCTCTCCTACCCCTTCCAGAAGTGGTCAGTGTGGAAGAGTTCGTCAAGTACCATCTACCCTTCATGTTACAGAAACTTGAAGTGCAGAAAAGTGTTCTTCTCTGGAAGCTGTATCTGTAACAATGGACCTTTGTTTGCTCGGCCCTTACAAGAATTTTCTTACTACTTGCCACAAGGCACCACACAGTAGGGCAGGGGATTAGATCATTTCCTTCCCTCCTCCTCTTCCTGCAGATTATTTGATTAATATTTCTATTGTATACTCTAATTAGCATGTTCTTGGCTTCAGTCAGCTCCCCCCACCCCATAATCTCCTTAAAACACTATAGTATGACTTTATTAACTGTATAACATGGGAACTCCTTGCACAGAGATTACATGTGACAGAACACAATGAAAGATTAAAGGGGCTGGCAAGTCAGTAATCTTCCCTCCTTTCGTCATCCCCCGTGCACCTGGGGTTAGACTTCTAGGAACCCCCTAACAGGTTTAATGTTTTGCAATGCATGAAATATTTGTCTTTTTGGGGTATTGCTGGCTTTGGTCAGAGTTTAGCCACTGACTTTGTGGGAAACAGTTAAGGTGGTGTATAGTGTGTGTTCAGCCTTCAGTATTGAGTGTACAAATATACTTCCCCTTTGGGACCATTACAGATCCTAGTCTTCCACGTTTTTGTTCTTTTCTGTTTTTCCTTCAGTGTCTGCTCCGCTGTACCCTATGTGCAGTAATTGCAAGCACTTACCCCGTATGGTGTTTTTATTCTTCTCCCTGCCTGTTTTGTTAAATAAAATTATCAACAGACATGTTTAAAATGTCCGTCATAAAATTTAGCTGTAATATACTGATCAGGTTAACTCTAGGATGAAGAGCTTGCCATTCAAGCTTCTCGGCTGTCTGCACGCTAGAGAACATAGCATTGTCCTTTGCCTGTATCTGCAAGGCTCTTTAACTGATATAGCTAGAAATGCATTCCTCTTCAAAGCTCATTTTGAATGTCATGTGAAATCACGTAATTATATCAAACTGTACAGCATCTGCTCGTGAGTCAGATGGAAGAGCATGACGATACAGCCCTTTATTTCTTTTAACAACTTCAAGGAAAGAACCTCCCCTGCAGTTAAGCATCACTTCATGAAATTAGCAGTGCTACAGATTTCATTGTTTTAGTCTGGCATGGTCGGCAGCATCTCTGCTCCAGGAAAAATCACATAGCTTGCCTGGAGACAGCACACTTGAGGCATTTGCTTCCAGTCCTCGAGGCAGAGCACGGTTCTTGTGTGGAG
Organism: Strix aluco; assembly: GCF_031877795.1. NCBI lineage: Eukaryota > Metazoa > Chordata > Aves > Strigiformes > Strigidae > Strix > Strix aluco. Next base: position 10,205,858 of record NC_133933.1, read on the forward strand.
TGGAAATCATTAAACCATCCTCCTAATAAAAGTGAGGGACAATGGTGACACAAGAACAGATGAGTAGAGCATGGCTGTGAGTAAACATGAGCAGGGAAACAAAGTCGTTCAAACTCTGTAGGGTGAGGTTCAGAGGCAGCCATGCAGCAGTGTGGCTAGGGGCAAAATAAACCCTCAAAAAACCTGCTTTAAGACGGAGCACGGTTAGCTATGAAAAGGGCATTATGTGGAGTATTTGTGTGATAACAGAAGGCTATCGTGGGTCAGTAATACGAAGGCAGGTGGGATGTAGAGATAAGGATTGTTACCTGTGGGAGGCTGGGCTGGACAATAGAAGGCATATCCACCTGCAGTTGCTCACTCTGTAGCTTCTTATGTGGCTCCAGCATAAAGTAATGCACAAGTTTATTAACGTGGAATCTGAACAGTGGCACCTGTAAAATGAGAAAATGAGGGAGCTCTAGAAGCAAATTAGTCTTAAATTCTGCTTTTCAGAATGAACACTATTGAAACAGGGTAACTCAAGTGTCACAGCTTGTGTGAGAAAAGTAATGCAACCTAGAAGTGGTCATACCAATGTAACTTATCACTACAGTTAAATACCTGAATACAGAGCACCTTCTGTACTCTTGTTGCCATATCTGTATGTTAAGTGATACTCATACAGTCCTGATGTGGTTTTCTTTTTTTTAAAAAAAAAAAAAAACAAAAAAACCAAAAAACCCCCAAAAAACCAGAAACAACAAACCACAAAACCAAACCCTTAGCCCTGGTTAAAATATTATTAAAGCTGCCAACCTTGTATAGGCCAGGATGAAGTATAAAATAGTTGAAGATGATGGGGGAAGTGGGGTTAGGTGACTCTTCCACCCCAGTAAAAAGTGCCATTGTAAGCTTCTGCAGTTTACCAGTGGAAAACCTAGGTTCGTGTGCCAGTGGTGTGAGGCTATTGATTTTTGATACAGAGGAGTGCTCAACTTTAATCTCAAGATGTGGCTTGATGACTCTGGCTTTACTGATGAGATTGATTCAGAAGGTTCCTGTCCCCTCACTTGCATTGGTATAGCGGGTTTACAGAATAAACCCACAAACAGATAAGTAAAATGATTTGCGTTAAAATAGTTGGGCTTTTCGTGTTTTCCCTAAGTCCTTTGCTAGTTTAGTAATCTGATAGCTGTGATAATGACCATACCATCTCAGATCAGTATTCAGTAGCAGGGATATTTTTTTTGGTGGCCAGAAGAGTGGAAACAAGGGAGCGCCTTACATCAATGTTTTTCCAAGCACTTCTCGGTTTCAGCAGCTGTGGCTCAATAACTTCTGTGGAGCAAAGTGGTATCTTTGTGCCTAGTAATCTATGATGGGAGAAAAAAGGTGTCTTTGAGCCTATGTATAGTTTTATTATCCAGAATATCCTATGGCAAGGTGTTCTGCAGTTGAGTTTTTCAGGTGGGTGCCAAGATCCTGTAACAGGACAACCTTACGGTATTAGGGGAAGGTTGTCTGTGGGTCAAGGAGAGAGAAAACAGGTATGCATTTACCTTGTTTCCTGCAGTGAGGCTGCCTTACATGGAGTTGCGAGTTATGTTGTGTTCTGGCATTATGAACAAAAAGCTCGTTCAGCAGCGCTTAGCTTTGAGTGCTGCTGAGTAATGTGCCTGCCCTTCCTGCCTTCGGTTCTACTGGTATGACTGCACGGCCATGCCGTGAGCTCAGCTGGGAAACAGATCCAGCTGAAAAACAACTGAGCAGGTAAACCAACTTTTAAAAACATGGACAGATCAGGGAAACCAGTTCATAAAGTTGTGATTGCAAAAGTGAGGTGGTAAGCCAAGCAGCAGAAATGGGAGCAGTAGTCACCTGTAGCATTTGAAGATGTCAGGTACCAGCCTGCATATAGATCGTTTGAGCCAGGGTAATCGTGCACGCCTTCTTGGCCCACTACAACTGTGATGTAAAACTTGATGTAAAGGTTAAGCTACTGCGTCATACACATGCAGCAACCTCAGAACATTTGCATGATCAGTTCTAAGAGGTGGTAACTTGGAAGCTGTGGTAACTTGATCACCATTTTATGGCTCAGACATTTAAATTATCCCACCCACTGGCTTGATGCAGTGATTTTGATGTTAGTGGAATAAGAAATGAGCTCAGAACCTGGTCTGGCACATGCAGATTTGCCTTTCTAAACGTGCATCCTACAGGAATGAGCTGTTACAGCGTGGTTGGCCATGGGAGTTCAGTACACACAGGTGGTGTCTGCAGGTGTATTGTGTGTCCAATTCTGGAGCATTAGTGAAAATGGGGATGGCAGTGCCTGAAGAGTTGCTGCTGGTTTAATTCTCACTGTATTAAGAAACCACTTTTTGTGTGGGAGGTGAGGAAAGCTAGCTGGGCTAATAAATTATGATGAAAAAAAAAAAGGAAGAAAGAAGGTATAGCATGCATGGGTACAGTTATGTAAGAGAAGCGAAGAAGGAAATAGATCAGTGTTTCTCCGAGAACCTCATCCACAGAGCTGCTGGGGAATTGGGCTGCAGGATCATGCTCAGCACACCCTCTGCTTCCTTTTTTCCTTTTTGGGGCCAGAGATGGATGAATTTATGGAGCGGTGAGCAGGATGCAGGCTCTGACTCCAGCCAATGGTGTGTGGCGCAGTGGTGTTTACCTAGCTTACGCAAGGCAGAGCCAGCCCCTCTTTAGTCAGAAGGCGCTACCCACAGCTTAAGTAAAAGCACACAGAGCAGAGGCACTCAGTCTGGCAGTTGCTGCGGGTTTAAAGGAGTTGGTGGATTTCGGCTGGTTTTAAACAAGATCGAAGGAGTGGTTTTTTTCTTCTCTACTGTGTAGAAATACTGAGAGGACAAAAAGATACTGGTAAGTGCTCTATATGCCACTGCTTTTCCGTTCTAGTGTTGTAGTGTTTCAGTCTCTCTTCTAAAAGCCTCCTCAGTTTTTCAGTGTTTTTCGGTGAGAAGTTGAAAGATAGTTCAGTACTGTGGTTGAAAGGAAATCTGAGAACAGGCAGTGTGTCTGCGGGCTGCCCTTCCGCCTAAAATAGGAAGAGATGTTGAAACTGTATTATAGTATAATAAATGCTTTGTGTTTGTAAGCAGTGTCAGTCACTTCTTATTTTTAGGGTGCATTGCAAGATGCCTTGATACTGTCCTCGTTACCTAATGAAATCATACAAAGGGGAATTTCTCATAAAGCAGTTAAATATTTGTGTTGTCTAACAAAAAAGGCTTTAAATGTAATTGTAACTCCTATTTTTGCAAGATGATAGAGTATGCTCTGTGAAAAAGCTTTTGTGTCATATCAGCACCTATTTAGCTGATACTTTGGTACATAAATGCCTCATCAGGAAGTCAGAGAGGCTCATAAAAAACTAAACGGTAACTTTCAGATCTGTAGAACAAGAAGTCATTGTGGTTTTCTGCAAGCACGGAGTCCTCGGCTGTGTATTCTGGTTCAGGTGCATCAGACAGTAGATTTCCTTGGGCTTGGACATCAAAGCATAAAAAGCTCCATCTAGATGCGTAATGGCCCTTTTAAAAATAAAATGCCTCTGGTTTGGTATGAACTCTTAATCTGCGTATGGAAGTTGTGCTTCTGTCACCCACTTGCAATGAAAGTTGGGACTGCTTATTTTTAAGGTAATACTGTGTAATTTGTCTGAAGGCAGTAAAGGGGATAATTTTAAAGGATCATGACTGCAAAGTTCTCTGTATCAGAACAGCACTTTTGCCATGTTGTACCACTGTTGTACAAAGTTTTTTCTTTTCCTGTTTGTACTTTTGCAAGTCACTCCCCAAAGATACAAATAGGTAGTGCTATGGCTAATGAACACCTAATGTTGTTCTACCAGCATACCTCTGTCGTATTGGTTTATGGCTTCATACATTACAGTTTATATAAATGATCTTCATTTGATAATCTGAGCACAAAACCAAAACTATCCCTTTTTAGTAAAACATATACTGAGTTTGTAGTAACAGCTGAAGTGCACATACAGCCAAAAACTGATGTAGAAAGCTGCAAATTAATCTTCTTAAGTAGCTTGTGTGAATAACTTTCACAGGTAGCTCAGCTGATTGAGCAAGTACCACCTGTAGTGTTTGGCCCCCATGCTTCAGGGGCGGTCAGCGGAGGAGCTTTGCCTAGCACGAGGTTGTGTGCATCGTCACTGGTATATCCGAAAGCTGACGTGGAGGACATGGGTGGTAAGGGGGTGTAGACTGCATGTAAATGTAGCTGTTTAACTGGTGAAGAACTTTCTCAGCTAATTAAGGTTATAGATAATATTGCAGTGACAGCTTTAAAATAGACACCTTGTGCTAAAAGACAAATGTTTTCAGCTTCCCACACACAGTCTGAATTACATCATTTATAACCTGTAGGAGGCTATCGTGGTTTCCTCAGGGGAGGATCAGCTGTTACTTTTCCTAACTGAAAAAAAATGCTGGATTTTATTTTTTTCCAGGGGAATATTTTCAGAATTGATTTTTGTCAATCTGAGTGGATCATTAGCAGTTACATAAATCTTCCAGGTTTAATATGCCCAGCCACGTTCTCATCCCATTGGTGGCGTTCAGAGTAACAGCACTGAAGTTAGCAGAGGTCTGATTGAAATCAGGCCCCTGTGCTTAGATGATTTTTTCCGTCTTCTGAACAGGAATGCTATTTTTGAGTACTGTCATAAAGTACAGATTTTCGTATAGGTGCCTATAATAGAAGTCTTGTTCTAAAACACTTGCCTTGTTCATTGAACAAGGATGCTTGTCCTCACAGTGCTGTTCCTGACTTTCCTAAAATTGCTGAGAACTGCTCAGACTTGCTTCTGAGGCAGAAACAGAACTTGAAGCGGGACACTGGATGCCAATCTGGCTAAAACTGCTGTTTCTTAGACTGGAAAAAGTTAGCTGTAGCCTTAGTGAAAAGCATTAGGTTTGCTCTTGTGTATCAAGTTAATGCCCCTTTGAAAGTGTCTACAGGCAATGTGCTTTTTTGTGTGTGTGCTGTGACTCTTGCATGACTTGTTTCCAGGATGCCCAGCCCAGTAATGGCAGATGTCTATGGTAAAAAGATGCTTTCATTCTGTTTCTGAGAATGAAAAACCCCTCTATTGAGTTTTTACAGATGTTCTCAAGGCACAGCAGTAGATAGTTGTTCGCATTGTTTTATGCTTTGTATCCTGTGCAGGAGATCCTGCTTGCTCGTTTCAGAGCTTTGGCCTTGTTGTCTCATTTTCAATGCTTTTGTACCATAAGATGCTCTTGTGTACATAGTGGATAACTAAGCTTATTCAGAGGTTATAAAAGAAAAGGTGAACAGTATAGACTAGAGGAAAGAATAAGCCATACAAAAGCAAAACACTGGACTGGTTTTCCACACTCCCAAGGCGCTTTTTTTTTTTGGTGCTGAAAAACTCCCTTTTCTAGAAGGAGAAAATCAATTACGCTTCCTCAGAAAGGTAAAGTTGGGCTACTGATCTGAAGTGACAACACAATTTGAAGGCATAACAGCTGCATCACTATACCCTTCCTGTGCATCTGTAGTGAAGGATGCAAGCTGTAGACAGAATCTGTCTAATCTCAAAGATGGCATATGAAACCTGCTGAATTTAAAGTTCCAGGTATGTGTGTGAAGGAAACGTAAGCTTGTTTTTCACTGGAAACTGGGAGAAGTGTGAAAACTGTGGTTGATAAACACATACTCTTCTGCATGCTCCTTTACCCAGGTGATTGCTTCAGTAAAAACTATTTTAATAAAAGCTTCCGAAAAGATTGCTAGGAAAAACAGTTAAAAGAGAATAACTTTCCAGTGGTGATTTAACCATCATGTAGAAGAAGGGGATTTCTCAATCTCTGTCTCAGCTTTCAGAAACATAGTGATGCAAGGAGCTGATTTCTTGTTGCTCGCACCAGCGGAGATCAGCAGTGACATCATTGATACTGTTTATGAAATCTGGCAACCTGGCCTTGATGGGGACTCATAATCAAACAAAAAGTCAGTCTAGGAATTACTTCGGGTTTTTTCACTTCTTTCTCATTACTTACTGCCTCTTCCTTCTTCCATGCTTCCAAATATCTTCATCTGGAGAGACAAGTATTCTGCATGGATCCTTTGTGTCTCACGGTGACTTAACTTTGATATTCTGGTCCTTTAAATCTGGACGTCAAGACTTTGCCTTTGAAGAGATGAGACAACCACAGAAGAGAATATGCAGCACTGAAATACTGTGCATGCATTCAGAGGAGTTTGGTTTCTGATCTTGCAGTCACAAGATTGCCTAGTGGAAATTGGAGTGCTAATGAGCTTAAATGTGTAAATGGATGTTGGCAAACTTGGGTCCTACTTGTGTTTTGTCAGGTAACTGCACTGTTCAGTGTGAATTCTTGCTTAAAGAGCAGTATGGGGTTTTAAATACAAATAAAGCTATAGACAGTAATGTGTAAATCTCAGAAGGGTAATGATAAAATTTTGTTTCATTGGTAATGGAGTTGTGCATACTTCATGTCTAACTGATCAAAAGTGCACCTCAGGTGTATATTCCAGTTAATTGATAAAATTGTGTTGGGCTTCCTAAAATTAATTGTATTCCTAGAATAATTCAGGTTGGGGTGTTGTCTGGTACAGTCCCCCAACTCAAAGTGGGACTGGACTGCCTTAGATCAGGTTGTTCAGGGCAACATGTAGCAAAGGTTTGAATATCTCCAAGGATGGACATCCCACAGCCTCTCTGGATTGTTTTTTTTCCCCTAATAGCTAATCAGGATTTTCGGTGTTGCAGTTTGTTGCCTCTTGCCCTGTCACTGTATACCTGTCAGAAGGACTGGATTATATTTTGTCCATATCCCCCCAGTTTAGCACAGAATTGCTGAGGGAAGAACTGGATATGAGAATTGCCAGGATAGTAAATGGAGAACTACAAATAGCAAATTGTATAAAAATAAAAACGTCGGTAGACAAGCTGTCTTGTGCTTTATTTCTAAAAGCCAAAAAAATATTAAACCTTAAAATATGTAGATGTAGAACATAATTAAGATAATATTACAAAAATGGGGGAAAAAATCCAATTTTTGCGTCTGATTCAGCATATTTTTATTCTAATATACTCATTGACAGAGGACTTCTTTTTATGCTGTGAAAGTGGTTTTTTTAATGCAGTATTTTAGAAAAGGGCTAGTCTGGCACTAGCTACAGTTGCTAGCAGCCTATAATGCTGGCTCTGTGTTTAGAAAATGATGGTAATTTATTACAAAGAGACTTTTATTCTAGTATTTTTAGCTCACAGCCGAGTGTTTAATGAATCTCTGCTTGGGCTCATTGAATTTATGTTCTCCCCTCCCCCTGCCCCATTTTAACCATTAAGACACTGCTATTCTTGCTGCAATTCCAAAAGCCATACTTGGTCTATTAAATAGCAGAGTTATTCACAAGGTGCTGTGCCTTACTGCAAATAAGATGTGCAGACTTTCTGTTGAAGCCACCAAAAACTAGTCGTGTATGAGTCTCATGATCAGAAAAGGCAGCTGAACCATTGAGGGTGGCTGGTATGCTAAAGGTGATAGTTCAGAATCAACCAAAATTCACTCTATCTTTGTCCCCCACTGAAAATGGTGTGTTCAGTGAAAGTGGACAGACTCTTAAACTCTTCATCTACTCTGAAGCATGGTTTGTGAGGTCCTCCTGGAGAATAGTCTGTATTTGAATGTGACAGGAGAGATAGTACAATGATACGGCTTTTCCTTCTACTTGAATGTAATCAGAAATCTGTGGCTTGCTTTCTGCCATAGCAATCTTTGCCTTCTGTGACTCAAGTGAATATTGAAGAACAAGGCTTGGATTTCCATTCCTAAAACAAATTTTAAATACTTTTTTCAGTTTAGATGTTGTCTCTTTCCAGTCTCTCAAAACAGTTGCACGTGTGGAAGTTACCTTTATTGAGCTTTCTCCTGCCTCCAGAGAAACCAGTGTTAAAAATAAAAAGTTATTAGGTGTTCATGAGTTCTTCCTGTTCCAGTTTCCTATTTTTGAGACTGAAAGATGCTAACATTGTGGTTTTGTGCTAACTGCAAACAGTTGTGCTCACCTCTTACCCAACCGAGTAATGCCTTTCCAAAACAGGTTTTTCTGTGTGCAAGTTGCTTTACTCGCAAAATCTTTTCACTTCTGTAATACAGGACTGTGCACAGGTAGGGGTTTTCAGGCTTTGATCTCTTCTCTGTAGCAGAAGCAGAGATCTTGATGTGAAAAACTTGTCACTGCCAGTTCTGTGATTTTGGAAGAATATTGGATGGGGTGAGATCTTGTAATTAACACCTTATTCTTCATCAGTGTTGATGGTTCTTGGAGGAGTTTAGAGCAGTCTGTTGTTCAGAGCCTAATCCAATGAAGCCTATTCCACCAGGGTCCAGAGATGCTGCTGCAAAGGGCAGCAAAAAGTCTAACTTACGTATATTTTGTTCAAGCAGTCAGTTCCTTGGTTATATACTGGCACTTTGGGGCCAAGCTGTCTTTTCAATGTTTTTGAGTAGCTGTTCCTAACACTTCCAAGAAGTTTCCTGTAGTATTCTAGGAATAAAAACTGGTCAGGTTATACTACAAGTGAAGGCCCATTATATAAATTAGTGGATTCTTCCTCTCAGTTTGAGAGCATTCCCTCCCATAAGTTCTTAAATGATTTCTCCAGCTTTAAATGATCTGTAAGCCTGCTCCATTTTAGGAGTGGACATGTTATCCTGTCACCTACTAGACTTGTCTACGGTGGATCAGCACTTGAGTTTTATTTGCAGATGTCAGATTTCACTTGGACTAGCCTTTGGGGCCTCATTGGAAGAATATAATTAATCTTTGTTATTTTTGGGAATGAAATGACTCTTCCTTTTGGGTACAGTGCATCAGGCAGATCATACTGGGTGAGAAGTAGTGTGTATGTTGTACCGATTTTTTTTAGGGGCACTGAATTTTACATGTGCTTGAGTTGGAGTTGGAGTTAACTGGGTGGTGTTAGTAGTTGTGAAAGTGGTGTGTGCAGTTCTGAGATGTTTTAAAAAAAAAATCAAGTTCAAATATTCAAGCCATGCTTTTGAAAATGTATGAGCAAGCTGTTTTACTAATGATAGCTCTAGATTTCTAACTCCTGAACCTTCCTTAACTCAAATAAGAAGTGGGTTTCCATCATATGTGCTGGTCCCAAAATAAACTTGGCTGGATTTCTTTAAATGTGAAACAAAAAAATGTATTGAGGGCGAGCTGAGTGTTAGGTGTTGGACACTTTTCCTTACACTGGCATTTTCTAGTTAACTTCTTGTATTGCTGAAGTCTGCCCCTTAGAACTGTTGGCCCCTCTTACGATTTTTGCTCAGTTATCTCTTGAGGAGGTTACTGGCCACCTCTTCAGGTAACTCTTTAAAGCAGAGTCACTTTTAACTGTTCATGTGTCATTACTTTTAATGAGACTCAGAAGGTGACTGGGAGATGTATTCCTCAGCTTTCGATGAAATTGTTCACTTGGGTGAACAGAGGAGGAGTTATACCAAACCTTTTCTGGTACTAATGGCAAAAGTTAGTTATTTTTAATGCTTGCCTTCCCACCTTCTCTTAGTGAATGGATTAGCTCTTTATCAAACACCATAGTGTTGCGTGGATACTATTAAAATCTTTTTTTACCCTGTCATGGTATTTACTAGTCCTATGCTACTTCCTAATGGGCGGTGCTGTAGATTTCATAGCAGTATTTCTTCTGAGTTGTTAAATGTCAATTCAAAGGACAACCATTATGTATTCTAGCAGAGAAGTGTGAAGCATTGCATGAGAAATGCAATGGCCAAGATGAAATTATTTGTATGTGGAGAAGACTGAATTGCAGGGGAGTGGCTGCTGAGGAGATCAATACTCAAGTAGAAAATAGGTTAATAATTTGGGGAGGAGATTAAAACATGAGGAGCTGTTTTTAGAAGAAATATATAAGCAGCTATAATGCAAGAAGATTTTAAAAGCAAAACAAGAAATGCTGAAGTTGATAGTAAAAATACTTTATAGAAAATATATCATTTTTATGCACAGATAAATACTTAAGATTTATACTCACTTCTTAAGTAGTAATACTTCAGAAAGGAGATGGAGCTAGAGAACAAAGCGCTATTAAACACTAAGAGCTAGGTAGTTCAGTATTAATGTCAGTAAACCACTGCCTGTGATACCTTCAAAGGCACGTGGTTTCAGGGAAGTGCTGGTGTGGTGCTCCAAGGCAGGTTTGTGATGCCGGGAGGCAAGGAAGACCCCAGATGGCTGTAGCAAACATGAAAACTTTGAACACAATTAATGTTGTGGGACTCTGTTTATCGAACGGGACAATCTCCACTTCGATGTGTTATGACTACTGGCATGATAGGAGTTTAAGGTCAATTTTCATTAAAGGCAAGACTTTGGGCCCCACCTACAACAGCAGGTACCCTCACCATCCCCCTTAAGTTACTGCTACACGTGGATCAGCAATCTAGAAATGATTCGGAGCAAACTATACTGCTTTGCTCTCTCCTGTGGCACTGCTGCTATTTCTGTGTGACAGACAGGGCCCGTTGGATCAGGATAAGGCACTTTCTGCACCAGCTAAATGACGGATATCTTAAGGCTTGAACTAGGATAGGTGCCTACTGAAAATGCACACTGCTTTCTATGCAACAAAACCATATTGGTGTAACTGTTGTGTAGTTGGGATGCAGGCGCTTCACAGGAGTGTTGTGCAGATCAGGTGTATTACAGCATGCTCGTGCGTCTAGCAGTGGGTCAGGATACCATTGTGGTAATGTTACATGTGTGCTAACCACAAAAACAGTCTTCAGTCAACTTCTTATTTCAAGCACTATGAAAACCACAGTACCCAGACTTGAGAGCAAAGGAGAAGAGATCTGGAAAATGACGAGAAATGCAAGGAAAAAGAAAGTTTTGATTTAGCCACCTGGTTGTGTTCTGCAGGCATCACAGCAAAGTTTGTAGGACAGTAAGATGTCTTTGTGTGTACCTGTGTGAAGCCCTCCTAAATATGTGGGATAGAATGTAAGAAAGCACGAAGGAGCATACTGAATTTTCAGAGCACTGTGAGATGATTGCAGGTGGGAATCAACATATCCGTGCTGTACAAGAAATTGGTAGATTGAGAAGAGATGTTGAAGGCCAAGTTTTTCTGTGAAGGAGCAGAGAGGACTGGGAGAGGGTAAAGATCAGGTCAGTAAAGGGATCTTTGCATCAGCTTCTGAACAAACGTGAGCAGGGTGTCAAACACTGCCACATCCTTTTCTCTGTTGTTAGGGCATAAGATGGGGGTAGATAAAATCTGCATGATGACATCTTTATGCTAATATCTACAGTCTAATTGAGGTAGAAGAAAATGGAGATACAGCATTGTAGTCATGATCAAAGTGGATGACAGGATTTGAGAAATGTTATATGGGACCAAAGTGTGTATTTGCACAAAGGCAGAATGTTATCCATCAGTGTTAAAAAAGCTTAATACCTTTTTGAGTTGGTATGAAAACTTACCTGGAAGGACCGAGACAATGTTCTTATTTCTGTTAAAGAAAGCCTCAAATGGGCTAGCATCTGATTTATTCTTTATTGAGCAAGTGCTCTGTTGGGTAGGTTTTCTTGATAGGAAAGTCAGAGATGGGTTGGATAGGTCAGGGATGTCTGGAAATGAGAAGCTTTAAAAAAATAGTGTGAACTGTCCCTCAAAGGAGAAGTATGACGAAAAATTGCACTTCAAGAGACTGTTTACATAAAGAATTACGTGGAATTCCCTCAGGAAATCTCCTTCAGACAGCTGTTTGTATCACTTGTGTCTCTGAACATGAGAGATCGCATTGCACATCCCAAACTTGTATGGTAGACTCGATACCAAATTGTCATACAACTTCCTTCCATCTGCAAATTCAGAAATTCTTGGAAAGCTCTGAATCAGATCCTTTTCATGAAAACTTCTACCTCTCTAGCTAATGGACTGGTCTTGCTTTTTTCTTTTTTTTTTCCTTTAAATTTAATCCCTACCTGGCTCTACTTCTTGATAGTTGAACCAAAGCTAGATACCATTTATACTAAGAACTAGCATGAAGGAAAACAATGTTTATCATGGCTATACTGAAATCTTCTAAATTGACTGTGGTTTTTTTTGTGATCTGATAGTTCTTTCAGGCAATTCAACCTTAATTGATGTGGTTTTATATGTATGTTTTTAAAATTATTTCAGGCAAAATCAAAATATGGAAAACAAAATATTGTAGCTACTGTATCAGACAGGCATGCAGGTTTGTGTAATTGATGGATTTGAGTATTTTCTAACACTTAACTTTATCTTTGTTTTTACAGGAAATAATGAAAAAAGTGTGCCACAACTCTTGATCAGAGACCTGAAATTTGAGAAGAAGTCATTAGCTAAGCTCATGTTTTCTCCTGATCAAGAAAATCATCCATCAAAAGCACCAGTAAAATATGGTGAATTGATTGTATTAGGGTAAGTGTTTGCGTCTTGGCTGGAAGTGAGAATGAAGGTAGAATTTCAGGGTGCACTTTGGATAAAATGGAGGTTGCTGTGAGGTGGTCCCACAACCTACCACTTGAACTCCCTCTTTTGCAGTGTATCTGGTGAGCGTGCAAATGAACAGTGAGCTGGTCAGCTTTTCTTTGGTAGTGGATCTCATGTAAGGGAAGGAGTGGAGGGAGGGCTGCTTTTTTCCAGTGGCAACTAGGTGTCATACGTAATGGGATATATTGGAGAATTGCACCGCAGTGTGCATACTTTTTTGTGACAGTGTGAGCATGGAGGTAGGGCTCTAAACGCCTGAGTAGGTGTAAGTTGGCTTTCAGCCCTTGTGTTCTTCCCAGTTAAGTATTTCATGACAAAGGTAGCCAATTCGTGAAGGGTTTCCCATTGGGTTCCAGGTTATGCGGAGACAGATGACTAATGTGATAATGTGGAAGGAGAGGTGCCCTAGGATTTCAAGTAAAATAAAAGGAGTTTTATAAGAACGTAGTAGCTGACTAATATTCAAGTGCAAACAGAAGATTTTAATAAAGCAAGTTTGCCAGCTGGCCTGTTTATGTTGACATGTTCAAAGTGAGAGTCTGAGAGTTTTCTAATGAATTAAATGGGAGTCTCAGAGGACAGCACATCTATTTCCTACGGGTTTTTATTTCAGTCAAAATTCTCTGAAATACTAGCTCTCCACCAGGGTTGATGAGTATTTAGAATCTTTCATTTACAGTGTGAACACATCACTTAGAGATAAAGCTACAGATGGGCATATAACCTTACTTGTTTTCATGTTTGGGACCTGAGTCTTTCACATGTCGATTAGTAGCTTTGAGATTAATCTGGGTAGCATTCCTTGCCCTACAAGCTTTGTGTGTATATGCTGTAATTCTGTGGGCATGTTTCAATATTGTGTTTATCAATTCTCAGATTTAAATGTGATTAATTGGAAATCTGTACTTCTTAATACCATACTAATTAAGAAGACTTTGTGCTTAGAATGAAGGTTCTTGTGCGTCCGTATCTCATGAGAAGCTAAGTAAGACAGGAAGATGGACTTTGTTCTTTTTCTGTGCTTTTTGATAGGTACAATGGGTCTCTCCCAAATGGAGATAGAGGAAGAAGAAAAAGTAGGTTTGCTTTATTTAAAAGGCCCAAGGCAAATGGGGTGAAACCTAGCACTGTGCACATTGCCTGTACCCCTCAAGCAGCAAAGGTAAGCTTTGTTTGTCTAGTTAAGTCTTATTTCTACTGGTGTTGTCTAAAGAGTTCAGTGAAGTTGTTACGCTGAGATGAATGATGTAAAAAGCATGAAGTTCTGGCTGTGAAAAGAATAGTTCATGTTTATCCAAGGTTTTTTGGTACCTGTCAGGGTTAGCAAGAAACCGTTCAGCAAAACAAATCTGGTGCCCAGTTCTTGCTGTGTCCGGAAAGAAAAATGTTTATTTTTGAAACGTGAATGCTCAGGGCACAGGCTAGTCATGTAAAACACTTTCTATTTTGTTTTCCTTCCAAACTCACTACAGACATCTGTTCTAGACTTCCTGTTTTCGCACTCACTCCTGCTTTAGGGCTAACTTTGCTTCACGTGAAGCTGACTTTTAAATGATCCTTTGCCAAAGCTCTGTGTATACTTGCTACTCCATGCAGTGGGTAGGAGTTCCCAAGGGATGAGGACAGGTGGGTTTTGCAGGGCGTGTTTTATAGGGCTTGTAATCAGTTTCAGAGTTCCCATTAAGGAGCAGTAAAGGAAGGGCTTAGGTCCTGAAGTTGAATTGTATTTCATGTCAAAACTAATATATTGTAGAGAAGGTATTACCATGAAATAATTCTGTTATTGTGGTGATTCAAGTGTACGTGCAATTATGTTCAATAACAAATGGAGCATTTCTATTAAAACTAATGGAATTTGAGAATGCTTAGGGGTTGTTTAGAGATCTCCAGTGTCAAGATCAGGCTCTTAAACAAATACAGTAGTGTTAAGTGTCTGACTCCCTAAATATCTTAACACTTAAGAATATTGATTCTTAAATTCAGGGAATGGTGTAAAATATTCTCAAAATATTTGCTGAGCAAAGTTCTTGTAACAGAATCACATCTATAGGAGATCTGTGAAAAGAACATTTATTTTTGCTAATTCTTCATGGTCTTCAAGTAAGTACTATTTAGAAGTGTGTTTGTTCAGTTCCTTGTAGGTAGTTGCAGAATGAAAATCTAGACTAACAAACTGAAACCTAGGTTACTTTGCTGCTACTTCTTCACCCTGTGCCGAGTTTCTCCATTTTACCCTATTTACCACCACTACTTGTTGACTTTTTTGTCTATATCTTCTTAATCATCACTGATTTCAGTATGAATGTGGATCCCATTTTTAGAATGAAATTACTAAGTTTTTGTCCTCGCTTTGTGGTTGGAGAAGTTCAGGCTGAGAGGGCCATGGAGGTGTTACATTCAGTTTTAGCCTTTGCACTCACTTGTTTTGTTCTTTTGTGTTAAAGCAACACTGGCCTCAACACAAAGCATGACTAATAATACGTCTTGGTTATGTGTATTTTGCAGCGTGTGGTGAAGAGACCAGTTTGGTCTGTTGCTGAATCAATCCTGCAGCCTCTTTTTAATGGCCAGGACTGGTTTTTGTGAAGTTTAACTACAGGTGTGTCACTAACGACCATCTGCCTTAATGCATTAATTGAGTAGAACAAGAGCCTGGTTATATGTATTGTCTGCTTTGCTGCTGTATTCAGTGGAGTTGTTGTTCACTGGTTCAATAATATTTGGCATTTTTTTCCTTAGGCAATAAGTAATAAGGACCAACACAGCATATCTTACACTTTGTCTCGGGCCCAGACGGTAGTAGTTGAATATACACATGACAGCAACACAGATATGTTCCAGGTATGTGAAGCAAATATGATCTATAAATGTATACTCACTTTTGGTAGTTTCTAACAAGTCAACCTCTTGACAGGCTTTTTCCCTCAGACCCAAATGTTTACATGTGTCACTTCACTCTTCTGTTCATTCCCAAGGCCATCACATGAACGAGGCTGTATATCTGTGCATCTCTTAAGCTTGGTCAGGGGTGAAAGTTGTTGGGTTTTTTATGACTAATGCACAGGATTACGGTTTTGCCTTTGGTTGCCAGTCTGTAAGTCACGTAACCTGTCTCCTAGTCCCTCCTTGCAAAGTGAAAAATAAAGTGCACATTTCTCTAAGCACTTGGAACTTTGGTTCTAGCATTTACAAAGGGATGCGGGATCAGCCAGTTGAAGATGGGTAGGAGAAATACAGTGTAAAAATACAGGAAAGCTTTTGACACAACTGGTGTGAAAAATACCCCTAACTCCTTTAAGCAAACCCAGAAATAGGTCTGAAGCGCTGGGAAATGCGGAGAGGAGGAGGCCCAATTCTGATGTGCTGGCAGTTCAGAGCAACTTTGCTGCAGTTCCTGTATGTATGAGAAGGAACCACAAACGCATTTGCAGCTGTGGTGCACACTCATATCTTATAATTGTTTCCTGTTTTTGTCAAAAGGAAGGGTTTTGTTTTGGGGTTTGTTAATGTGCTTTGTTCCTTCTGATTCTTGGACTGATCTTGCGTTGATTTTTCTGTTGTTGTTGTTGTTGTTGTCGTCGCTAATTTATGGCAAGGAGTTTTGCTGTCACAGCATTTAGCTGTGACGCCACTGCAGGATCTAAAGAGGTGGGAGGTGTTGGTGAGTGGTGGAGGAAGCTGCTATGCAACTGCGAATACCTACAACAGAGCAAAAGGGCTGTAATGAGCTAACTGCAGCATAAGCTATTGTTTGTGTAAGTGTTCTCTCTTCAGGCGTGCTGTGGCATGTATGCTGCTCTAAAATTGCCAGTGGCAGTCCCTCTGTACTGATGGGTTATCCTGCACAAGAAGCAACAGAAAAATACATTCTGACAAAGCAGTTTCAGTCTCATGAAAGCTCTCCAGCCTTCACCAAAAAGCACCTCAGGCTTTTGGGTCTCCTGTCCAGCAGTTAATCAGTCTTAGTATAACCAGCTATTTTATAAGAGGCTGAATGCTCTGGAAAGGAGTGAAAGGAAATAGTGTGTAAGTGGGCTTTAAACCTGGCTACGTGGATGTTTGGGAGAGGAGTATAACTTCTCTTCATACTTTATAAGGAAAAGGACCAGATGAGTTGCTTGGAAAAGCAGTGAAACCCATGCAGTTCTATCAAACCCAGTACCGTTGTGTGGGACTGTAAAATTCATTCTTCCATGCAAACAGAAAAGAAGGCATAGCTAGTACAAAAATCTAATTGTAGTCAGATGTTGCATTCTTGTTGTTCTGTGCATATTAATGTAACCCCTCCCTGCCACAAACATCTTGTACCTGGTTTTTCCTGACAGATTTGCTGCTTCTCGGTGCCCCACCAGAGCTGGAGAGTCAGCTCACATAATCTAATTTTCCTACATCTGCACCTCCACCTAGTCCGTCATTGTTCAGAATATTCTGGGCATGCAGAGTCACTGAATATCATTTTTCTTCCATCTATCTGCTGTTTCCTAGCTGTTTTGGCGCTGCTGCAGCTGGTCCGGCTGACCTGAGTGTAACCTTTCTGATGAGAAGGCCTTCAATGGGAAACTGTCTCAGAATTGACTTAATTACATCATTTTATTTCCCCTTCCTTCAGTTGGCTGTACTCAGCCTTCAGAATAACTTTGGTCACATGGAGGTGGAATAACTCATCAATTCAGATTAGGTGGTAGAAACTAAATTTAGATTGGTGGAGGGGAATGCTTCAAACTGGAATGTCATGATTTTTTCCTGATCGCTTTTAAATGTTTTGAGCTTGAATATTCCTAGACCCAAAGACAAACCTCTAAACAGGCTGTTTGTTTTTTTTTTTAAATCCCTTTCCAGATTGGTCGGTCAACGGAGAGTCCTATAGACTTTGTCGTGACAGATACAGTTCCTGGAAGTCAGAGTAATTCAGATACGCAGTCTGTGCAGAGCACTATATCGAGGTTTGCCTGCAGAATCATATGTGAACGTAACCCTCCTTTTACAGCAAGAATATATGCTGCAGGATTTGATTCCTCAAAAAACATCTTTCTTGGGGTAAGGGAACTCATCTTTCCTCTGAGTTCAGTGGAGGCTTATTTTTAAAGTAATTCATAGCTCCACTTCGGCCAAATTAAAAGTTTTCATTGATGAAATTTCTCTTAGGAGAAAGCTGCGAAGTGGAAGACATCAGATGGGCAAATGGATGGACTAACCACAAATGGAGTTCTTGTTATGCATCCTCGTAATGGATTTACAGAAGACTCCAAGCCAGGGGTGTGGAGAGAGATATCTGTATGTGGGAATGTGTTCAGCCTCCGTGAAACCAGATCAGCTCAGCAGAGGGGAAAAATGGTAAGAGTAGTGACCGATGTTTTATGCAATGTGTTTAAAATGGGGACAACCATAAGTGGTGAAGCTTGGGCATAAACAGAGGCCCTAATCTGCCTCATCCAGTGTAGCTGTCACCTCTGTAATTAGTTACACTGACTTCTTATGTGTCTGTCTTGATACATGAAGGTGTCTTGTTCAACCTGAATAACTGACAGAGTTTATCTACAAACTAGTACTTAACTGCAGAACTAGACTGCTCTCCTAAACTGAGCTGCCAGTCCAGTATGCTCTTCTGCAAACTCAGTCATGTGCACATTTGAAAGAGTATTTTCCCGATTCTCCCTCTTGAGTTCATGATTTTAAGGTTTTCCCACTTTTCCTTTTTTTATAGAATAATAGTTTTGTTGACACACACCTATATACCTGGATGTCCGTTTCCACCTTGGCATTCTGAGTTTTCCTCTTCCTCTTGCTTTGAAAGCATTGGCAACATTTCCAGGAGGTGATTTGGTTTGGTATGACTCGGGGTCTCTTAGCAAAAAGAAACTAAAAGAAGCTACACAAACACTTAAGTGATGCATTTCACTAGGAATGCTAACAGCTGATTTTTCCTGGAGGAGAGGAAAGCCCGTGTGTAAAGGTGTGTTTGAAGAAAACAAAATGTGATGGAGGTCTAAACAAAACTTGCCCTGTGCCATTCCTCCCTGATGCATTTCAGTAGCGTAGTGGGGAGGATGGAGGTGAGAGTAGTTGTTACGGTTGGAGAGGGGCTTTTCATGCCTTAATTTGTTTTTTTGAAGTACACATTAATGTTGTCTTAAGGTGTTTTTTTTTTTTAAAAAAAAGAGAGAGAAGCTACACCGGACTCTCGATGTGTATCTTGTATAGGACGATCAGGAGATGCTTGAAACTTTTTGTCTGGATCTTCCAGGCAGATTTGTAACTTTAGGTGACACCTCCTTTCTCTTTGCCCATCACAAGGTTGAGAACGAAACGAACCAACTCCAGGATGGCTCTCTCATCGACCTGTGCGGAGCAACACTGCTGTGGCGCACGGCGGAAGGGCTTTCACGCACCCCGACTGTCAAGCACCTGGAGGCGCTGAGACAGGAAATAAATGCAGCCAGGCCCCAGTGTCCCGTGGGGTTTAACACCTTGGCCTTTCCCAGCATGAAGAGAAAAGATGTTGTAGACGAAAAGCAGCCGTGGGTGTACCTGAACTGTGGCCACGTCCACGGCTATCACAACTGGGGAAACAAAGAGGAGAGAGACGGGAAGGATCGCGAGTGCCCCATGTGCCGCTCTGTCGGCCCCTACGTGCCTCTGTGGCTTGGATGTGAAGCGGGATTTTATGTGGATGCGGGACCTCCAACTCACGCGTTCAGCCCGTGTGGACACGTGTGCTCGGAAAAGACAACTGCATATTGGTCCCAAATTCCTCTTCCTCATGGTACTCACACTTTTCACGCAGCCTGTCCGTTCTGTGCACATCAGCTGGCTGGTGAGCAAGGTTACATCAGACTCATTTTCCAGGGACCTCTTGACTAACACACGTGTTACCGAGGACTGCACTAAACTGATAAGCTAAGCGATTCTGATTTTTAAACCGACTGTTTTTCGTATTCTCTGGGCTTTGCTGGTTTGCATTAAGATGAAGAATTTTTGGTTTTTTTGTTACGACAGCTAAATCCCTCTCTATTGAGAAAAGTCTGGAAATGGAAGAAATGGGGGGAGAAGGGGGAAGAACTGCTATTTTTAGTTAACTACTTCTGAAGAGGTGAAGGAAGTGTTGTAGAGAAAACTTCAATGCCTTCCCTTTAATGGTTTTGAGTCATGCCCACGGTGTTTGAAAGTTGTTTCATTCTTTTTTGTATATGGAGGGTAAATAGTTCAAAGAACATTAGTTTACAGCTTGGATGCAAACGTTGTAAAATATAACGTGTATATTAACTCTTTTCTATTTATCTTTATTATTGAAAATACGTAGAATGTTTAGAGTAGCATGGTCCTAGTGTGTTACATCCAGCAATTGGATGTGTAGAGTAGTTCTGGATGGAGAAGAACATGAGATGGAAATGGTAGAAAAATCTTTTTTAATCTAAAGTACTGAGTTCTTAGAATAGTTAAAATGCTTTTTAAACAAAGCTAATGCAAATTATGATGGCATAAAGGTGTGCTTTAACCATGTTGAAAGGTAGCTAAGAAGGACTTCTTAAAATGTCTTTTTGGTAGGACTGAACTTAAGATCTGGTTATGAAGAGAATATTTACCAGACTCTTTGAATATGCAACTTAGCCTAGATTAAGGATTTTTTTCTCCCTTCATGCTAACACATCTCTTGATTTTAGCATTAGTGACATTTGTGAGAGTTTTCCCGATGTTAAACATTAACAAACCTGAAAGACGAGGCTCGCTTTGTTCCTTGCTGTTCGGTGCAAGGGGTGAGGGGAGAGGTGGACGTGCCTGTGTGCGTGGGTGGGGAACAGGGAGTGATTTGTGAACCAACCGCAGTCCCAGCTTGTGACGGGCTTGTCGGTCGGAAGTTCTGCCTTTCGTCTGGCGCGTGGGAGCCCTGGGCTTCGCGTGCCTGCCTTGACCCCGCTGCGAGGTGCGAGTGCTCATCGAGGCCATGCACGGAACAAAGTTGCGGCCCCTGGTAGCCGAGGGATGCGTACCTGCATCCCGGCGTCCTTCACGGCTTGTCACCGTCAGCGGTCTGTTAGGGGAGGGCTCGAGCTGGGACCAGGCTGGGCTCGTGGATCCCGGCGCGGGCTGCTCGTGTGAGCTCTGCTCATGCTGCGGCGGGCTCCAGTCCATCGTCTCTCTCTGCTCTCCCCTCCCTACCCTTCCTTTTTCTCTCTCCACCAGAAAAGGCCAGTGCACTACATCAGCTTTGCTGCTAACCCACTGTGCTTCATGGCAAATACACAACCTGACCTTTTTAGGATTGAGTTGAGCTTCTCTGGCCAGCTTCATACTTTTTTTTTTCCAAAATACGTACTGTATAATTGACAGTAGCAAATTTCTGTACTTTATAGCATAGCTTTAATTTTTCCTTTTGAAGCTGTTCTAAAATTTTCTTGGTTTAAAAAGAGACCTATGTTGCTTAGATGTCATGAATTATTTACTTTGACTGTCAATTCTTTCTCCATTTTTAAAAAGAAATTATATATATTGTTTGGTTCACTCAGGAAATGCATGTGTCAGGAAACCTGTATGATAAGTTCAGTTAGCTGTCATGTACAAGTAACTGCTGTTACTCCCTTTCCATAGAAATATAACTGATTTTGACATTTTCCAGATTATATGCATTAAGTAATGAAATTTATGCAGCAAGAAATCCCTGTATTGTAGTTGTTCTAATCATTTTATTCAAACTATAGTATACTGTAGTTTAATTTTTATTTGCAAATTAATTTATTCAAACTACGTGAGTAAACACTTTTCAAAAATAGAAATTCTGGGATTGTCTGTTGCTTTGTTTCCAAGAGAAGGGACAGGTGGCTGGAGATGGCCCTTCTGCTGTCACGTAAATTGTCTGTTCTGCACGTGTGGATTAAGATCACAAAAAAGAAGCAACTGTGAAGAGTTTGCGTGTTATCCCAGTCGTGGATTTGAATGGCTCCTTTCAGATGTGACCTCTCAATGTGTTTTATATTTCACCCTACATTAACAAAGGCAAGATTGTTGTTCAAAAGACATAGTTTAAATGATCTCTTCATTTATAAGTCTGTAAGTTACAAATAATGAAATGTAAGCAAAAACTTTTAACTAAATGGCTGGGATCTTCTAAAATGTCAAGAGCTCTTGATTCCATCTTCCACAACACTGGATTGACACTTCTCTGGTCCTGATCTTGTTGACTCTGGGGATATGAAAAATCGGAGAAGGCCATGATGAAAGCTACAAAGCAGTGTGAGGAATATAGAGCCAAACTGTGAAAATAGATTGAGAACTGGATGGTAGCAGACACGGAAAGCAACGTACTTGCCCCCAGGTTGGAGGCACAGCTGGGTGCTAGAGTGGAGCCAGCAGAGCTGTTGGGTACATGCAGAGGGAAAGAAGAGAGGTTCATGCCCAACAGACAACCATCGTTAAGCCTCTACCCCATTACAATGACACGTTAGGCTTTTGTTATACTTCTCTACCCCTGCTCCCTCCCACCCCCCCAAAAAAACCCCAAAACACCACAGAAGTGTAGTCTTGGCAGAACTGGCTGCTTCTCTGGGTAGCATTATGCGAAGATAACGCTTCAGTCTGCCCCATGCTCTCTGCCTGTTGGATACTTTTCTTGGCCCAAGCTGGAATTGTTAATCCCATTTTTAAAAGGGCAGAATATGGACATTCAAATGCCTGAGGCGTGGAAATCCCACTGTCGAAAGCAGGATGGCAGCGGTCGAGTAGTTCAAGGAACAATTTCCATACAACATGCAAGCTAACTAAAAGCAGTAGCTTTGACTGCGATTCCCTATTTGAGTTCCCCCTGGGCTTCTGTTCTTTAATAAACAATTTAAGTAGGAGGTCTTGTGCTCTGTAAACTGTAAGATGAATGTCAGATTAAAAAGTAAAATGGTCCCTTTGACACAACCAGCTGACTGAAGCACTCTGAACTTTAAGGCCTTTGTTTCTAAACAAATCTGGGAGCTGGGAGAGGTGCAAGAGGTTGCACTGTGCTGGCTTTGAGATGATTACAGCTCATCTTGTGTGCAGCCTAAATCAGCCCCTTGTACCTGCAAAAAAGCCCTGAAGGAGATCTGTGGCCTTAACTTGCTTTCAGAGGTTTGTCCAAATGGAAAGAGGCATTGATGATGCAACCAGCCGATGGGACAGGACTGTTCCCAGGGAGATCGCCACAGGTATGTGGAACTGATGAGGGAACGCATGTGGAAATGGAGTAAGTGTAGGCTCTTGTCTAGCCTTAAAGTTGTGTGAAGATCTGCAGAAGTGCCTCTGGAAATGAGGAGCCGACTTTCTGCAGTTGGCTTGCGCGTGGCTGCTCTGTTCTGTCACGCAGTGTGTAATGCAGGTGATTTAATGAGCTAATTTGCTTTTTGGCTGGAGGAAATTGCATGGATTTAACACTGGTAAAAGGCAGCAGCTTGGCACAGCAGCTGGCTAATGAAGTGCTTTGGTTTGTTGTGTGTGTTGTTTTTTTTTCCAAAGCAGAAGTGGGGCAGCTTGGTGTGTTGACTCATAGCAGGGCAGGAGCGTGCTGGCAGGGAGGCTGCGGGGGCTTTCCCTGTGAAGGTGGTGGGTAGCCCAGTGCAGAGGGAGCCCTCAGTTCCCTTTGCTGACTCAGCCGTTGGGTTGAAGCGATCCCACGAGCACGCGGTGTGGCTCTGAGATGCGTGGTGCAGGCTGGGGATGAGGTTTTCCAATCCCATCTCTGCTAGGTTTGTGACACCTGCAGGAATGAGGCTGGTGCCCTGAAAGGCTTAATGACATGATGAAGTCACCCCAGCAGTCTTCCTGTGTTTGAAGGTGCTCTGCAAATCCCATCATGACCCTGCTGTGGCGTGCTGGATCTCTGTCTGAAGAGACACTTTCCAAATCCAATTCTAAAAATACATTTTCAGTTTTACAATATAAATCTATAGTGATGACTACAGCTACCTACCTGCACACTTTCAGCCTGGATTAGGCCTGCTTGGTGTTGAATTCAACCAGGTTTCCTGGTCTTAATCTTGGCTCGTGCAATCCCTGCTTCCTTTTCTATAAAAAAACTGGTGAATCTCATCTATTTTTAATTGTAGCACTCTGCTTTAACATAAGGGCTGTGATCATCCTGGAAATGCAGCTTCTAAGGCTTTTTCGGGGCTATAGGAGATCACTTGTTACACGTGCTGCCGTGCATCCTGTGGAAAATATCTGGGAAAGCATCCTGTGGGAGCTGTGATGGTTCTTGTGACATGTGTCAGGGGCTCTCTGGCAAGTGTGGCCACTGCACAGGCAGCAGCAAGCCTGCCCCTTCCCAGCTGCTGCTTCCAGGGCAGCAGCGAGAGCTCAGCACCCCATTTTCTTGCAGAGAACAGCACTGTGTCAAACTGTGCTGTATGGATGCAGTATCCCATGGTAACGTACCCGGTGACACAAGCCAAGCTGGGGAAACACCGATGTGTGCTATTGCACAAGAAACAGCCGGCTGCTTCAGCTGTGCTGGGAGCTACTGGTTGTCAGTCTGGTCCTGTCTCCCTCCTGTGAGAGCAAAAGGGTGGCAGATCTAAAGAGCAGTGAAAAAAAGTGCTTTTATTTCCCTTAAGCCTAAGCTAGGCCTGTGAGAGCAGCCATCCCAAACACGGCCTTGGTCCCCCTGTGAGCTGCTGCCTGTCCTCCTCCCTCCAGCCCTGGCAGATACAATCTTCCCCCAGCCACAGTGAGCAGGCAACTTGGCAGAAGCAGGCTCCGTTTGGGTTAGACTGGGGCTGCGCTCCCTGAGACTGAGCCCAAGGGAACACAGCTGACCAGAGGCAAAGCTTCTGGCAGTCAGGAGCTCCCTGCCACTCCTGATTTTGCTGCCAGCATCGTTGTCCTACTGCCTCTCCTGCAAGGCTGGCGGGATGGAATGGGAACCAGCACCAATGTTGCCCTATTTTCTGGTCTGTGACATTTGCCTGGCTCTGCAGGCGAGGATGTGTTTGTGGCAGCAGTGAAGGCACCAGCAAACACTTGGTTCTGCCACCCCTTCTGAGGGCCCAGCACTACCACGCAGGGGGTTGAGATATCTTGTGTCCTCTGTGTGGGTGCAAATGACCTTACGGATCAACTAGAGAAGCGCGTTCCTGCTGGCAGAGGCAACTCCTTTGTAATTTGGCAACGCCTGCAGTATTGTGATGCCTTTATTTTGAATGCTTTTGCTGATTTAGTGTCACTAAGCAGCTCTGAGGCAGGAATAAATTATTAATCTGCTCTGACTTCCTTCCTCTACCCTGTCTATGTAAATAATAACAGCTCTGTACTGAGATCGCTACTGGAGATCTGCTGCCTTTCCAAAATACGATGAGGGTAGAGTCCTTTGGAATTACAACTCGTGCCAGGATTGTCTATTTTTCCTCTTCCTAGTTGGAAAGGTGTCGTTAAAAGGCTTCCCCTCCACAGCACTTGCACAGCACATGACGGACTCCTAAGGATTCCCTGTGAGTGTGTCACATGAAGCGTGAGCGGCACGAAGAGGGTAGGTAATAAATGATAATTTACATTTTCAGACAGTAGATGAAAGTGTAGTGCACAGTTAAATCACTCAGGGAGCGAGGGGGGAAGCTTCCTTATGTGTATTCTTTACTAGTAACTCCCAAGATCATCCTGTTGTCTCGTTGATAGCTCATTGTCCTTGCATTTGCTCCTACTTTAAAAAAAAAAAAATTAGATTCACTTTTCCTCTGCAGTTTTATCTGACGGTTTCTCAGTTGTGTTCACCATTGTTATGATTTTTTTTTTTAGTGTTTATATTGAAATATGTGATTTTTAATGCATCTAACCAATGTTGGCTGGACTCAGGCCCTGCAAAATGTGTTTTGGGGTTTTTTTGGTCATCTGTTCTATAGCCTAGACAGGGTTTCCCTTCAGTCTCTCCTGGACAATACTGGAAATGTGAGCTGGTCAAGGATAACAAGAGAGTGATGGCTTTGGACTCCAGGGAAGAAGCAACGTGAAGGATGGGCACTGTGGTTAAGCCCAGCGTTTCATCTTTGGGCTGAGGTGATGCACTTCTTTCCCTGGATCATCCTCAGATCCCCAGCACCTCCCATATCCCAGCCCTCTAACACCTGTAAAATAACTTTTTAATGTGACCACCTTACAAATGGGATCTACCTGTGCTATTCCCTTTGGTTGGCCGCAATTTAGGAGCTGAATGAACACAAAGCCTTTGGTGCTTCTATATCCTCTTCTCTCTAAAATAGTATTTTCAGCTGATCACAGAAGATTTGAAACAAAACAAATGCATGCAGTGATATTCTAAACTTGCCTGGATGCAAAGCTAAAAACTGCAGCTTGCTGTCATGCGCTGTAAGAAAGGATTTGAGTCAACTCATCCTTTCCAAAAAACCCATGCTTTTTTTTTTTCCTGTCATGTGGGAGGAGGAGAGAATTAGTTATTCAATGGAACAAGGACAATTAAAAGCAAATGCAGCTTCCAGCGATGCCATCATCTGTTCTGTGTTAGCCCTGAGCAACACAGAGACAACCTGGCTTTTTAATTGGCCTCTCTTTTTCTCTCTGGCCTGTGCTTCCAGTTGGCACAGTGGCTGACACTTTGAAAAGTCTCCATAGGACTGAGGTGCAGGCATGCCTGCCTTTGTTTTGCCTGGACAACCACCTAAAATACAACTTTAAAGGGGATGAAAGGCTCCAAATGGCAGTGGATTGAGGTCACGGTCTCGCCTGCCCAGCTTGCCTTTCTGTGGAGCGTTGCCTTGTAACGGGGACACGTTTGTGGGTCCCACCACGGGACGAAGCTGTGGGGCCACCCTCCACCATTGCCGGAGGATAAACATTGTCCGAGATGGGTCGCAGGGACACAGGCACATCTGCTGCCCCTGCCCTGCAGCCTGTGGTCACGGTGTCCAGCTGGGCAAAGCAGGTCCCAGGCTCTGCAGAGCAAAGCTGCCAGGGCCTCAGTTCATTTAATTAGCTTGCTTCATTTCTAAAGGGGAGCTAAATCAATCAGAAGGTCTTTTAAATGCTGCATAACAGTGCAGAGCATGGATATTTAATGCTTTTTCAATTATTTGTGTTAAAAGTGGATTCAGAGCAGCTTTCCTGAGAGGCAGGGTAAGCAATGCTGAAGACCTCGGCTCCACCATTGCTCCGGGTGTTTTCAGTGTTACTCAGCGTTTCTGCCAGCGTCACTCTTTATCACTTGGAAATCTCACTCCGCCTGTTCTCGAGCAGCAGAAGCAGAAGGTGTGTACAAGCGCCTTTGGGCGTCGATGAATCAGTGCTCATGTCACACTCCTTGGCAGCTCCTGGCAACTGCCTGCCGGGGAAAGCCATCGCCGGAGCTGGGGCAAGTGCCTTTGCAAAAGGGGGGCTTGGCTAGAGAACTGTGACAGCCCTAAAGGAAAAAAGCACCCCAGCCCCCCTGTCCTTAATACAATATTGCCAAATGCACAGTATTTATACAGTGGAGTGTTTTTCATACCACGGAGGCCTGGAATTAGTGTTCCTTAAGACAACATAAATATATTTATAGACCATGTGTGTCTGCATTTTGTTATATTTTTATCTTTATAGGCTAATAGTTAATAAAGCCAGGCTGTACTTATGTTTCTGCAGTGAAAAATATGTTGAATGATATCATGCTCTGCTGGCCCCAAACAATCTTTCAGACTAATTTAGGGACTAATTCACGCTACAGAAGTATAAAGGATGTCAGAGGTTGGCTTCCCCAGGACACAACAGAGGAAGAGAAGAACAGTTGTGGGAGTCCTCAGGGTGGAGGTATTTAACCCACCTTTGCTCTAGGTACTCAAAAAAAATAGCAATGCATTCAGTATATTCTGTGTAGCAGCAGTTCCTAAATGACTTTCCTCAGCCAGCTTGCCACCTGGCTGATCCTTATGTCCTGTATACATCCTGCCAGCAATCACTTTGTTTGCTTCCAGATCCTGAGCAGCAACGCAAAGCAACGTCAGGTCCGGGCACCTCCTGGGTGATTCTGTCCTGTCTGTGGCAGAGCCTCCATGGGGGAGCTGTCAGCTAATCCATTTAATGGGGGCTTTTCTGACAGGGGAGAGTGCTAATCTTCTAATCATAATGTTGCTCTGTACTGAGTCTAATGTCTTACAAAACTCCATTATGACTGCCCTTTATCTGCCAAACTTGTTATGTCAGAGGAGGAAAGCAGGTTTGCCAGATGTGAGTTTTTCTTCCAAAAAAAACCCATGTTGATTGGCATTATGTTTTTGTCCTTTACGTGTGAGCTCTGATCAGCTTTCTCTTTATTTTGC
This sequence comes from Strix aluco, assembly GCF_031877795.1. Classification (NCBI taxonomy): domain Eukaryota; kingdom Metazoa; phylum Chordata; class Aves; order Strigiformes; family Strigidae; genus Strix; species Strix aluco. Next base: position 10,233,704 of record NC_133933.1, read on the forward strand.
TCAGTATGGATGTCAGATGAGATAGTCTAAAATTGTAGTTCTGACTCTCTTTTGATTACCAGATCTTAGTGTCTCTGGAGTTACCCTACTGTTTCAAAGCTAAAAAAAAGAAAAGAGGAAAAAAAACTAATAAGAGTTCCCAGATTGCATCAAACAATTCTTTTTTCACAAATTTTAGATGCAAGCTTCCGTGCATCAGCTGACTTAAAAATGTATTGTTCATAATGTAATTGAGGATCCATGCGAGGTCCTCTCCTGGATTGGTCTGCGCCGTGGCAGTGTTGGTTCTACCCAAATCCTGCTTGCAAGCGTTCATCTCGCCTTTTCAAAATCTGCAGTGATGGAGACTCCACAGCCTCTCCACGCAGGGACGCGGGCATATCTGCTGCCCCTTCCCCACAGCCTGTTCCTTGGTTCAACTATCCTAGTGAAAAATTGCCCTTCATCTTGAACCTAAAGCCCCCCAAAAGGAAAGCTTTATCATGTTATTGCTTGTTCCCCTCAAGATGATGAGGAGGCAATAGTTTTTTCTCCCTCCTTCTAGCAGCCTTTTACATAGTTGAAGGCTATGGGCATGTTGCTTCTCAGCCTTTTCTTCTCTACGCTAAAGCAGTCCTTTTGATCTTTCTTCATAGGTTGTGCTTGCCAGACTGCTGGGGTTCTTGCTTCTGTTTCCTGAATTGTCTTCAACTTCGCCACATCCTCCATGAGGTCCTCCACTTGCTGACTGAAGTGAGAGGGTCCATGTCCTGCATGCTGTATGTTCCTCCACAGACTCTTACCCAACTCTTCAACTGGGGGAAAAAAATCCTTCGGTACATTTCTGCCCATTGAGAAGCATTTAAATTTTGGGTGCCTGAGCCCCAAATGCTGAGCAATTCAGATCTGCGACAGCGTTGTCCTTTTCAGGTTTTAACCACAAGGTGAGGGGAGTGATCCACACTAAAAGAACCCCATGCAAGCAAATATTAGTGCTGTTGACAGTGTTGTTGCTGCACCTGGGAGTGGGGCTGTGCACCCCTGGGATGCGGGTGAAGGAAATTCCATCCTGAAAATCATGGAGAGGCTCCCTCCCTACCATGGGCTTCTGTGCCTCTCCCAGAGCACCCCCTATTTACCGTTCTTTGGGGGACAGATCCTGCGTTAGCATCGGTCCTACGTAGACCAACAGTCTTACACAGCCAAGCTGCTCCCACCTTCCCTGTGAAATCAACTCGTTAATGAATGAAGCTAGAACTCATCAACTCCTGCTCAAATAAAGTAAACTGAAGAACAAGTTGAGACCAAAGATTTACCTACTGTTTGGCATCTTTTTTTGTTTTCTTAAAGAAAAAAACAACTCAAAGCAAAAGCTTTTGTATTCCAAGCACTTCTGCAGAGTTTGGAAATAAAGATGTTACAACTTTCTGTGATTGACAGCTTCCCCTGCATGACACTGAATGAACTTGTCCAACAAATAGACCTAGAAGGAAAGAAGAAAAAAAAAAAAAAAAGAGGGAGAAAAGGTGCCTAACAAGCCTTAAACCTCTGATATTCAATTTATTAAAATTTAATGATGAGCTATTAATAATTAATGCAGCCAGGAAGATGGGAAAGCTGCAGTATAATGGCCTCGAGATTTTTAGTTAGCCAGATTTCTCTACAGAGCTGGGAAAGAAGAGAACAGCTTTCAAAAGGATGAAAAGGCTCCTCTGAGGGACAGATGTAAGCAGCAGTCTGCAACAGTCTCTGCGGGCTGGGTAGATTGGTGGAAGAGCATTTTAAGTGTTTCTTTCATTAAAAGCTGAACTGGAGGTGGGTGGTGCGCATGTCTTGTAAGGAAAAGATGCTCATGAGTGCCAAGACCTTGAGTGTAACATAGGGAATTGGGGTCATTTCCTCACTGATGGTGATTTCCTGTGTGAAATTAACTCTTTCTCCCTGAGTATGTGCACAGAAATACAGCCTCCTGCCTCTTCTGCCAGATTCTGGGAGCCAGCGTTCCCATGGCAGTGGCTGTCAGGGACATACAGAGCCAGGGGTTGTGATGAACGTTACACCTTAAGCATAAACAACTCACTCGCCTGTTCACCTCGTAGTAATGTTGTCTAGACCGTTTCCTTTGGTGGCTGCATGAGCCAGCGTTATTCAAGTGAAGATGCAGCACATCTGTGACTTCCCTTTCCTAGCTGCCAGGCCAGCTGCCTTATCAAAGGGAGAAATGGTGTTGGTTAGACACGGATTGTTTTTGTAAGCCCAGAGTGGTTGCTTTAGGATCATGTGGGTCTTTAAGATTAATTAATGCTGTATTTGGATGTCCCCCTAGATAGTGATAATATGTTCTCCGGTCCTGTGGGGACCTCTCCTGTCCCCCAGAGTTTATAAAAGTCATCCACTGACGAGCATTTGATTAGTTTCTTGAAGGCTCCGGAGTAAATTTTACTTGGCCCTGCTGACTCTGAATTCTTCTCATCTCTCTTAACTATTGTTTAAGCTGTTCTCTTCCTCATCTGGCCTGTATTTCCTGTCTCTGGTTGTTAGTATGAAACGTGTTAATAAGCATCTGGATGCCATTAACATATTTTGTGAGAACAGAAGCAGGATAAAAAGTAGAAATTGAAGGCAGAGCCTACGTAGAAGTAAATCTGTGGGGTTTTGTATGGGCATCAGGAGCAACCTCCCAGAAGAAGACATCTTTGCACCTTTCTTGTGCTTGTGAAACAGACCACTAGGATACCAGTCACGTAGGTATAAAAACACAGGATGGACAAGGGAGTTGCTATGTGGTAATAAGAAATGCTTTCACAGGATCCAGAGGGTATTAGAAAGAGCTTGGTGTGCCTGTGGTCATCTCAAAAAACCCTGTCCCAGGAAGCATTCCTATTCTGGCTCCATGAGCAGGTAATAAAAAGGTGCAGGACAGAAGAGTGCTCATCACTTTTCTCTTTGCTTTTCAGGACTGGGTGAATCCCCACAGAGCGTATCTGAGGCTCTTTTGAACAGTCACCAGCAGATGAAGTAATCTGAGGCCTCACCCACACCACAGTTTATTCAGTCAGCTGCTGTAGGTCTTTTAACAGAGGTGCTTTTTAATACGGCCAAAAAGTCAAGCACTGAAAAATGTCACTTTGATTTTTGACATGCTACCCACAAAGTATGGTGTATTTTCTGTTATGTGTTGTTGTCAAGGTGAAGAAATGAATTAGCGTGGATATCTAATTACTTTGATCTTGAACTATGATATAAATTGGAAGGAAAATATTGTCCTAGATGAATAAGGAGGTGGTGCAACAGCTGATCAGACCTCTGGTGAGGAGCCAAGCCCTGAAAATGCAAGGAGGTGATTTCAGTTTCGTTTCTGTGTCTATCTTCTGCGATGGTGTTGCTCAGTTCCTACAGAGGCTTGTGCTGGCTGCAGCCAGACACCAGGAGACAAGACAAGACATGTATTGTCTGAAATCCAGGTACTCTTCATTTCTGGAAATCTGGGGAAAGGCTGCCATCTGCTGTAATACAAAGCAGTTGCTGGAAATAAATCTGGCCTAAATCAAATCATATTCATCACATCGAAGCTGTGATGAGTTTACGGTAGAAGCAAGGTAAAACAAGCAAAGATGAACTGTGCGCTTAAAGGCCTGTTGACGCTTTCCACACAGATCGCTCTCTGAATAATGGCTATCACCTACCCATCCCTACAAAATCGTGCCCTTAGAGGAAAAGAATCATCCTTGTGTTCCCCACCTGCTTTAATCCTTGGGATTTCCAGTCAAGGTCAGAGATGGGCAGAGGGGGACTGAGGCACAGTTCAGAAAGCTGCTGGCTGGAGGAGCCCGCTGGGACATGACAGTGTGCTGCTGCTTCAACTTAATCTAGGCACCCATGTACTTCTACAGACTGTCAGATGTAGAATTTTAAAATGCACGAAGGTATGTGTTTTTCCTCTCAGTGGTATGTGTGTGATACCTAAGATAGCAACAAGCTATCTTGGCTGCTTCTCCATTACTTGGTTGGGATTCCTGTGGCTGTATCCTCTACCAGTGGACCTTGCAACCTAGACCAGAGCAAAAAAAAACATCAATAATTTAGGGCATTTATCTCTGATCTTTAAAATCTATACTGAACCCTGTAGTAAAACTAGAATCAAATTCATATCTCTCAAAGTCTCTAAGATCCCAGACCTGCTTGCTTGATACCTTCTTTAGACATCACCAACTTGGTCTGATTTTTCTGTACTTTTTTCTTTTTCTCACTCCACATCATCACTAGCTTTGAAACTGCACATTTTGACTCACAAGTAACCTTTGAAACAAGAGCTTTTAGTTTGCCTGAGCAAAGACAGACTGAGAGGCCAGAAAGGATTGTTCCAAATAAACAAGTTATCAGAGGTAAAGGTGTGAGTAAAGGACAGGAGCTACTGACACCCTGCTCATTTTGTAAAAAGAAATTTACTGCATGGCTGTGGGGTGGCAAGTCTGGCCAATGCATGTTTCTGGAGTCCTTTAAGAATCAAACACCTCCTCTCACGCATGCTCAGATGAAAAGGATGCACTTAGAAAATGTAGTTTTTAAAACATTTGGGTTGTGTGTTGTCTGCCTGCTTGTAGGCAGGCATCCGTCCCTCTGCCAGACAGTGCCTAATACACTAAAATCCAGTAAAGTCAAGATGTTTTGCTGCTTCTGGGATACCAGGATGGTTGGAAACAGTGAGATCTGGGAAGGAAAATAATTTATTTTTCTCTGTGTTTTGCTACAGTGGTCAGGAGATCTAACACCAAATATTGTTGAAGAGATGGTCAGCTCAAGGTGGTAGGTACTCAAGCCTAAATGGGGGAAGAAGACAGAGAGAGGCCAATAAAAGAGAGGTAAATATTTGTCAGCAGTACAAAGGTGTGAGTGATACTGGTGAAAACACCCAGGATGTGATGTAGACGGAAAAAAGAAATGAGAGAGAGGGAGGAACTTCTTCATGAGTATCTCAAAGAGCAGCAGAATTAGAGAAAGAGTCTACAGGCTTCAAAAGGAGAAGTCTTACATAGACCCAGAAAAGTTGGAGGGCTTGATAAGGCATCTTAATCCCTGTGGATGATTTAAGTAAATGCTATAGGTGAATTCCACATGCATCAGACACGCTTGGTCTTTACGCAGTGATTCCTTGTTGCCAGACAGGAGAATCTCCTGTTGTGTTTTTCACTAACTTCCCATGTCACTGTTTAATTTAAAAGTGAAGCCCTGTTTGAGTCCATGGTTGATGATACTGGAGTTGCTGCTCAGAGCAGACTGTTTCCCATTACACTTCCCTGAAAGCATCCCACTAGAATCCCTCCTTTTGTAATGTCAGGGTGGCAGTGGCTCAATTCAAAGGGAGCGCTGCACATAACAAAGCTAGCCTGGAAAGCTGACATAAAAAAAAACCCAGAGCCCCTGATGACTCAGGTATTAACGTACTCCATCAGAATAAGCTGTTATCTGATAAAATGTGCTCACTCCAGATACAGAAGCAAGAGCTTTTAATTTTACACAGCCTCTTTACTGGAGATTGACAGTACCAAGAAGAAACTGGGTTAAATGCAGGTACATCTGCAGCATGTCTAATGTGCTGAGGAATGACTTAGAGCCAGGAGGAGCTCTGCTACCATTGCAGACATGGAGGAATATACGCCGTATCATCTAGGAGCAATGGGAGAGATTTGGCATCCCTGCTTTATGGGCTGTCCTTGTGTTGTGACAACGTCTTGATGAGTCTATTAAGAAACTGTCCTAGACAAAGGCATTGGCCTCCACCACCCTGATCCCACCACTTTTCCTTCTTGCAGGCCCCTTCTCACACTTTGTGTGCTCTGACATGCTGCAGTGGCCCAGCTCGTTCTTATCTTTGAAGGAAAACGTAGGTGTTGTCTTCCAGGGTCAGATCAGGCACCCATCCTGCCCTGTATCTTGTCTCTAGCAAGGATACAACAGCATGTCAGGTGGTGGCCTGTGAGCGCAGAGGTGGGCCAGTCATCTGTCTTCTCTACATGGGTATGATCCTGAGCTCTGATAGTTAACATTTGGTTGACATGATAAAAATAATCTTTAAAATTGTCATATGTGTTCATTTTGAAAGCCACTGATGTTGCCCTAAAAAACTGCCATCCCATTCTGCATCTTTCTAAGCTCTTGTCTTGAAAGGTTCCTTGTGGCATTGAGCACCACGCTCCACTTACACAAGGCATGGAAATGTTTTCCCCGATATTGGCATGAAAAATTAAGTCTTAATATCCCTTCACATCACTGAAGATAAAAAGAGCAGAAACTCTCCATCTGCTTTCTCTGCAGTGTTCATTATTTTACATATTGCTTTTATATCCCTTGCTTCCTCCAAGGAGAGCTTTTCCTTGATGTTTGATTGTTCCTATCATTGTTTAATGCTGTTCTTTTAGAGACAAGATTACCCACTACACTCAGGGTTCCTGGGGGACCTGCCCCTCTAATTACATTTAATCATTATTTTCTCTCATATTCCTTACGGATCCCAATACCTTGTTCATTTTTTTAACTTGCAGTACAAGCTAAGCAAATGTTTTCTGTGAAAGTTTCTGAAAGCTAGTGGTATCAGGACCCTGCAAGCTAGGACCTTCTAAAAAACCATAACATCGCAAGAAAGGAGCCCAGATAATACTAGAGATAACCCAGCTTTTACAACAGTTGGCTACTAGTTCTGCCGTCGACCAGTAATACGCATTTCCTTACTTTTTATTGTCTCTTGCACTCTCTCGTATCTGGGAAAACGTCAAGCTACTTTGTTCTTTTTATTGTTTATTTTCTACATCAGAAAACCAACTGTTTCCCCTGTTTCTTTTCCAGGAAGACTTCGCAGAAGACTCCTGAACCAGAGTGAGTGTAGGAAAAAACACTGTCATATTTCTGTTGTTTTTCAAGAATGCCAATTTAACTCACTTATCTGAAAAAGCAGCAGTAGAAAAATTTTCCTGGCTAAAACTACTGGGGATTGGACTTGTTTACCTAGGAGACTCCTTGTAGGACTCTGTCCCACATGCATAGGAATAAGGATGTTTGTCATTTTATATCACCGGGGCACTGTAACACACTGGCAGCGCTGAGTCACACTCTCCTGCAAAGCCGACGTGGCCCTTGGCAATCAGTAAGAAGCAAAGATAACCGAAACACTACAGGCAGAAGACTTACCGTAAAAGCAGACTTTACGGACATAAGTGATAGTCGAAGAGGTAGATAGACAACACATCAAGTGAACTATGGTTGACTGACTCACAATTTCCTCACCAAACTCTGCTGGTAAAGCAATGGCCATTCTTATCTGCAGAGAACCATCGGCATGTTCAGGCTGTGAATGTGAGTTCACAAGAGCAGCCACACTGTGTACCCTGGGGAAGTTTGTTATGGTTTAAACCAGCCTTTCTTCTCAAAGTCACTAGAAATCACCCACTGAGCATCCTACAGTCTGGGGGGGAGGAGGTATCTCAGGCTGGACTGGCATTGTTACTGCCACCGTGGTGTTTAGCCACAAGATGACAGTCAGAAAAGCAAACAGCTGGAGATAACTGCATGTCTGTCACTCTTTCCTTCTGGTCCACAAATATTATGCAGCATTAGTTTATTCTACCCAAGGGGAACAGAGGGCTTTGCTGTTAATACAAAATGCAGCAGAACAGTAACAACATTTAACTTGGAGGAAACATCAATGAAGCATAAGGTAGAAAATCAAACAATTTGTTACTTTCCCTGTGTGAGCAGATAACAAGACTCTCTTCATTGTAACTGAAAAATATTAAAGGTCATGGGAGGGCACATGGCTAAGGTTACTTTGAGGGTATGGCTTTCCCCTGTGTTTCTGGCACAATTAGTCATTGTGGATTTGAATGTACCTCTCTGGTGAAAGAGAAACACAGACCTGAAGTTTTCAGCCAGATCAGTACTTCCTGGGCAAATGTCAGCTGAGGGGTAAGTCCAGCTCTACACAAATTTCATGCTAAGCAAGTGATGTAAAATTTCTTTTTAAAGTTGCTCTGAGAGATGGACTAAGATTAACCTGGCAGGACATCTCCCTGACTTGGGTGAGGACACAGCAAGATTGGAGAGCTGAACCTCACCAGCTGAGCACTGAGGTCAGTCCTGCACTGCTGGGACTTGGCTCCAGCTCAGTTTGCAGACCAGGATTGGACACATTACAGCAGCGAGCGTATCAGCCCATGATTCGTCCAAGGGAGGCATAGAAAATGGTATCCACGCTGCAGCACTCACCTTCAGCCTCAGGCTGACCCATAGGGCAGGAGAGGGGAAACTTGGTTTACCACCGAGGCTGTGGGAAGGGCTTTCCCTTCAAAAACAGTGGCTGTAGTTAGTAACCACCCACAGCTGCTCCTCCACAGAGGATTCCCTTTCTTTTTTGCTTTCCCTTCCCTTCCCATCCCCTCCCATCTGTCTCTTTGCCAGTGGAAAGTGGTTATGTAGATACTCCCAGGTCTCTTTCCAGAAAGTCAGACTACTGAAAGCAAACAATGAACATGATTAGGGCAAACTCAAACTTTCCGTCTCGCTTGTGCGTGCTTGCAGGAGCAATGGGGACACCCCCAGCCAGCTGGCAGCAGTGATGAGGCAGCGAGTCAGGAATGCCATCCTCAACCCATATGGCTGAGGACAATCGTCTGAGGCAACATTAAGTAACACAAAGCCAGAACCGCAATGGACGACAGGGCTAACATGGCATCCGTCCCTCCCGCAGCCTCTCTGATTTCATTGACTTTAGCCATGTGAGTAAATTCTGCAAACTAAGTCTTTCTGCAGCCTGGATCTACATACAACAATCAGTTTTATGTTATGCTCATGGTCTCTCACTTTATTGCAACTGTGTCATATTTTAGGGATTAGAAGACAGATGACTCCAACTAATGTGATCCCCAAGCAAAACAAACAAACAAACACCATGTTTTCCCCATGAGGAGCATGTCGAATGTGTGTCTGTGTGCCTGCAGTCTGAACACGACTGAGTCTGTTAGGGACAAAGAGATTTCTGCCAGGTAGTGGAAAAGATGCTATGAAAATATTGTGAGTGACGTCTGCAGGTTGCTGGAGGGAAAATCCCATTGGCTTCCTAACAAGCATTTAATATTTAACATGGGTTTTTTTTTCAGCTTTTGCTGTTCCAGCTTCTAATAAAGCCTGTCTGAGCTGTGCTGAGCTGATATTAATTCCAGCACCTCAGAAAGCCAAGGATGGTATTTGGAAGCATGAGAAGGCACATCTTTATTTTCTAAAGCATGTCTAGGAAAGGTATCATGGATGTAAAGAGAGAGCAGCAGTGGTGGTGATGACCACTGACACCGAAGCCAACAGTTCTGAAGTTATAGTAACATTAAACCGGTATTTTTTTCTGGTAGTGCCACATTTTCTTCTCTTTAAACTCATCATATAAACCAGTTACCTCTTGCAGGGTAAGACAAGAGATCTGATTTCATTGCAATTTTGCATGCAAAGTAGCAAACGGTGCTATTTCAGCCTATGTCAGTGTCTCCCAGGCAGTCACGCACACACGAGTGGCAATCAGCAGGCCAGGCTGAGTAGCCAGCCGCACAGGAGCATGTTAAGCTGTGCTTTCAATAAGATTTGCAATGGAAACTTTGGTGCTGCGTGAGTTGTGAGCCACAAAGACGTTGTAAAAACTGCCAGGAATATTCTGATGCAAAAAGCTTGGAATCCACAGCAGCAGTTTTCACTCTCCAGTCATTGTGCCTTTAGGGTGTTAACATGAATCAACAATAGCAGCAACAACAAAAACACCCAAACCTCCATCTGGGCGTGAAATGGCTACTTCCAAACAGGGCTGGAATGTTTTGCTTATTGGAAAACAGATGTACTCATCCTGTAAATAAAAGGGAGTCGAAGGTGCTCCCCATGCCCTCAATAAATTGTGATGTTACACAACTAGGGCTACAAGACATGCAGGCTGAGGCTGTGATTATCTCAGTGAAGAGTCTTGGACTGATCTCCACTATGTTCACACACTTCCATGTGGACTATGGATGAGTTTGGCTTTGCAGCATCAGTCCATCCAGGGCCCTGCAGGTAAGGAAGTGAGAGGGAAGTAATTGCAAGGTAGGCATCTTAAGGTCCTTATTGCGCTCCATGGCATTACTCAGTATTTCACAATCTGAAACCTGGGGACCCATGGGTGCATCCAGATGTGTGGTGGCCTGAGAAAGTGAAATTAAGCAGTGAAAGCAGGAAAACTGCAGTCACACATTTCCATTGGCCTCTGAGGGTAAAGGCTAACGAAATCCTCCCACTTCTCTCAGGTGTTCCCTTCTGCAGTGTCCAAAAGTCTGCAGAGCTAACAGCTGGCGTGAGCTCCACAACCCCACAGGATGATAGCTGTGTGTTAGAAGGTCCCACAAATAGTTGTGACCCAGGAGGTTCCATGTCTGGGTCCAAAAGCCATGACGGCCTAGCACTCATGTCCATGGTAAGGCGAGGTGGGAGAGTAGTCCCACTGGAAATGGCCACCCAGGTGTGTGATACCGGGAGCAGTACACAGGAGCAACTACTTGTGTCAGTCTTGCTGCTGGGGGCAAAGCAGTAGCAAAACACAGCCTTGAAGTGACAGAGGCATGCAGTTTACCCTGTGAGCACAACGTCCATGCACCTGAAACCAGAGCCTCAACCGTGGGATGTACAAGGGCTTGCTTGCTTATGGGTCTGTACTTTAAATGTACTGAATCTGATTATCCTTTGGGATAAACCTTTCACAGCCTGTGGTAGTGGTGCTAGTGCATATCTTTAGCCTGACGCAGCCTTTTGCCATGTTGCAAACTAAGTCTGACAGGAGGAACGAAACAGGATACTGCAACCACAATATGCAGCGTCTGGAACAAAGCAAATAATGTCCATAATGCAGGGTTGTGCGGGGAATAAAGCGTCTCCACAATTCTCTTGTATTTTCTTCCTGCTATTTATTTATGTTATGTGTGTATATATATGTATTTCTCTCTTCTGTATCCACAAATCGTTCCTTCTCTTGCAAAAAGCCTAGCCTGCTGCACCAGCAACCAGCATGGGGTCGTTACAGGTTTCAGCAGCTTTCTGTTGCCATTAGTACATCAGTGACAAGAGAAAAGCCGAAGCCAGGAGCCTGCTACCTGACAGAGGAGGGTCATGAGCCAAAGGGTAAACATGGGTCAGGTCAGACGTGTCTCTGAACGAAGCCATCGAAGAGTCCCTGTGACTCCCAGACGCCTGATTCTGGTGATAGCTGTTTGGGATTTATTGCTCCAGAGTCTGCAAAACAAATTGCACCCAACAAAAGTCTGTCAACATTGACTACTGAGGAGCAAAAAGCCATCTCCAGCCCAGCTGGGCTGACCCCGGTCTGTCTGGTGTCAGCACAGGGGCAGGCACAGAAATGAGTTAGCAGCAAGCCAGGGTGTGAACCCCTGGATTTCCACATACATGCTTTTATGCAGCCCATAGCCACGTGCTCACGTGCCTCTGCTTGTTAACACAAATGGCATTACTGCTCTTAGTTAATCAGAGCCTCCCTGTGTTTTGATACCTTTTGTTGACCGCTGCAGGACTATGGCTGAGAATTTAAGTGTGTTTAAGGCACGATCAGGCATGAGGCTGTTATTGCTTAATTGGGGCCTAACGTGTCCCTGTATTTCAGCATCTTTTGTGGCCTGATGAAGAATTACAGCCTAAAATATAAGTTTGAATAAGAAGTTACCACCCAGAGGATTGCAACGCTCAGTGTGACCGTGGCCACCTGGCACGATTTCCCCACCGCTGCGCAGCGGCTGTGGCTGAAACCCGTGCAGGAGCAGCTGCTGTCAGAGCCTGGCTGCTGCGGCTCCCCTCCCCTGCTCACCGCTGTCATGAAGGGAAGCCGTGAGGCCTCCATGGTGCCCAGGAGACCCTGCTGCTGGGTCGCATTTGTGGGACCCCTTGCACTCCAAGGCAGCGGCGCCTTGGCTGCGGGGCACCTGTGGGGACTCTCATGCCCTGGGACAGTGGTGCCGTAGCTGTGGGGCACTTGTTGGGATTCTCAAATGGCAGGGCCTTGGCAGTGGGGCCTCTCAAATGATGGTGCCTCTGACATGAGCCACTTATGGGGCGTCTCACCCCCCAAGATGGCAGTGCTAGAGCTGTGGGGTGCTTGTGGGGACTCTCAAAGGGCAGTGGCTTGGCCATGGGGCGGTTGTGGGCTTCTCAAATGGCAGCGGCTCGGCTGTGGAGCGCTTATGGGGCCTCTCACACCCCAGGTGCTGTAGCAGCGGGGTACTCGTGGGGCCTCTTAAATGGTAGCGCCTCAGCTGTGGGGTACTTGTGGGGCCTCTCAAATGGTGGCACCTCAGCCCTGGGGTACTTGTGGGGCCTCTCAAATAGCAGCGGCTTGGCTGTGGAGCGCTCACGGGGCCTCTCGCACCACAGGTGCTGTAGCAGCGGGGTACTTGTGGGGCCTCTCAAATGGCGGTGCCTCAGCCCTGGGGGTACATGTGGGGCCTCTCAAATGGCAGCAGCTTGGCTGTGGAGCGCTCACGGGGCCTCTCGCACCACAGGTGCTGTAGCAGGGGGGTACTTGTGGGGCCTCTCAAATGGCGGCGCCTCGGCCGTGGGGCACTGCGGAGCCTCTCTCCCCCCGGGACGGCGATCGCCCGCCGGGGCTCCCCTCCCCGGCCAGGGGTGGGACGGCGGCACCTCAGCCCTGCAGCCTCCCCCAGGGCGGACCCCGCTGCCGGCGGGACGGAACCGCAACCCCCGGCGCGGCCGGGCAGGGGCAGCCCCTTCCGCCGGCCGCGGCGGCTCCTCCCCCCCGGGCGGCGGGGAGAGGCGGTGCCTCGGCCCCTCCCGCCGCTGCCGCCGCCGCCGCCGCCGCCGCCCGGGCCGCTTCCTGCGCCGCGCCGCCCTGCGCGGGGGGGAGCGACGTGTCGCCGCGGAGGCGCCGCGCTAGGCCGCGCCGCCCGCCCGGCGCCGCAGGTAGGCAGCGGGGAGCTCCCTGCCCGCCCGCCCGCCCCTAGGCCGCCGGCGCAGGTGCCTCCCCGCCTCACGCCCGCGGCCGGGGGGCTCTGCCGGAGAGCCGCCAGGAAAGTTGAATTTTGCCCGGGTGCCCTTTGTCTTTGCGGCCCGGGCCCTCGGCGGGGCGAGGGCCGGGGGGCGGCCTCGGCAGTGTGGAGGAGAGGGGGCGGAGGGCATGAGGGAAGGGGCGCCAACTTCGAGGCGTGGTGGGGTGGGGGGTGCCGCCCGGTTCTCCCTTTTTTCCGCAAATTTACGTTTTGTATTTCCATGGTAACCCGCTGGTGGGAAACGGGCGGTGTCTGAAATCGGTGCCTGTGCCTGGCAGGGAGGCGTTGAGCATGTGTGGAGGTGTCAGCGTTAAGCCAGGCTTTCCTGGGCCGCCCTGAGCACCGCCGTCGCGGCCCTCCCGCATGTGGGCTCTCTCCTTGCAGGCCACCGGCGCGCAGTCCCCAAGCTCTGAGACCGGGCAGCTTTCCGTACGATGCGACGGGGAGAGATATGACGACGGCCTCCCCGAGATACTCCCAGCGTGTTCTCGCTAAGGTACGGCCGGCTCCTGGCGCGGCACTGCTGCGCTCCTCAGGCGCGGCTTTCGTAAGCCTTTGGCGCTGGCGCGGGGAAGTAACGCTTGGAGCAAGTATTTGGGCTTTTTCTCTGTAATGCTGGCGCACGACGCCCGTGTTAATGGCGACTGGGATGGACTGGGATATGGACAGCTGAAGGATTTGTTGGTTCTGAAAGCCACTGAGAATTGCGATGGTTCTTGGGTTTGCATATGATCCTAAAATTGTGTGCATAGACAAACGTCATTTCTTACCTTTCCTTACTGTAATTTTTCATAGTATGTCCTGTTGAAAGAAATACCCATATGTGTTTGTAAAATACCGACCTCTTGTACTCTCAACAAAAAACTTTCACTCTGACTTGGCCTTGGTATTTTATTGATTCTCTTTTCCTTCTCTGTTTTTCTTATATGCTCTAAATACTTAGGATTTATGTTACAGAACATCACATGATCCCAAATGTGTAAAGTACCTATTTTAAAGTACTTCAAAATATTTATTTGACTACAGATTTGCATGTATGGTTTTCTTGAGAGTTTTAAAGCACAGGTGGTGTATTGACTTTATTGCCATACCTGTAACCTATCTGATGGAGTCCTGAATGAGAAGGCAGCCCATAGACTTTCATGCAGCTGTGGCCCTGTGCCACCACAGCTGCTTTGCAGCCCTGTGAAAAAATGCTCTAACTAAAAAACCTGACTGCAGTACGTTAATTGTTGTAGTGGCTGCAGTAATTACTACTTTAGCCTGAGAGCCAGTGTGACTCCCAAACTGTAGTATAGACAAAAGCCTTGAAATCCTCTGGGCATGGGATGGTGCTTCTGTTGGGTAGGAAAACAATGCCTAAAATGAACTAATTGACAGGAGATCTACAGCTGTCTAAGCAAAAGCTGCTGTGCATCGTGTGGGCAGCCTCACCAGTGAGGTCTGAAGGCCGCATGCTGAGAAGGAGCTCTACCTCTCCTGTCACATCTGCCAGGCATAGGATCTGTCCTGGGTGTCCTTGTGTCTCCAGTACTGCCTTTTCTGTAGTAGGAGTCTGGCACATGTGTGGAGGAATTTTGCCTTCCTGTTGACAGCACAAACTTCATGGGAGGAGAAGGGGATGTACATTCCCAAGGTTGAACAGGAATATTGTTTGCCTGGGAAGTGTCAGGAGCCATAGAGAGAGTGGAGAAAGCAGACTGCAGACTTGCTCTTTGGCAGTTTGGGTGGGAAGAAGTTGGGAAATAGAAACGACACCTACACGATTCCTCTTTTGGGGCAGCAATTCTGTGTAGAAGCCACTTCTGCTTTTCTTCAGACTTTTGGGGAAATGAGGAGCTGCGAGTTTCTCCAGAAGAGTGAAGGGCTACGAACATCTTCTCATCCTTCCAGTTGGGAGGCTCAGTTTTATTTTGGTTTCTCTTTCTTTTTTTCCCTTCTTTTCTTTTTTTTTTTTTTTTTACCACTTTATTTTGTTTATTCCTTGTCTTTATTTTAAGAATGTAGCATAAAGAGAGAAAGGGTGAGCGTGAATGGATGTTCTACATATATATTTCTGGGGCATCATATGATTAAGTCCGAAGAAATACTTACCAGCACATCTAAGATTTGTCTTTGCCATATTTTTAAATTTTTGCACCCACTTCACCTAGGTGCTCTGTTTAAAAAAAAAAAAAGATCTGAGTATTCTTTTCAAAAGGTAAAGAATCCTTAATGTATTTCCCTCGTAGTAAAAAATGGCAGATCCATTTACTGATCAGATGTTCCAAAATACTTATCTTTGGATGGCGAAAAAGCTAGAATATTTCAACTATTAATCTGGTTCTTAAAAAGCAACCACTTTGGACACGGAAGGGTGTGTGTTTAAGATGGGTTATTAGAGTTAAGTGGCATATCTGGTGCTTTGCAGTATGGCAGAGAGTTCCCATCAGTTTTATGCAGTTACTGTAAGCAACGGTGTAAGACCTTCCATTTATTTTTTGGCATTCTAAGTGTAGCATAACCATACGTTTTTACATTTATAGAAATATTTATTATTCTTGTACATGGAAGCTATTTGAGGGATGAAAAGGCAGAGATGTGAATAGGGGTGATCTCTTTCTTTTGATCTTGGGTTGGGCAGGTATTAACACCACAAGAACTGTCAACAAACAGGTGATGCTGTTACTCACCAAGGTAAAGTTTGGATGGTCTCATTTGCTGAGTACTTGCCCTACAGAGTGACTTACTGCCTCCCCTTAGTGGACTGGCATCCTATTGTCAAGGCTGCTCGATAAGACTTGCTATGAGGTGTGCTGGTGCCTGCTTCTGGATAATCCCTGGTCTCAGCTCTTTGCATGATGTCAAAGCTATTAAATAGTTTTATTTCGCTCTTTCATAGCCACTTGCAGTTGTTCAGGGTTTTGGAAAGATGCAGTTCTCATGAAAAATCACATTTTTAGAAAATTAGTTTCAGATTAACAAATTGAGCCTGACCCTGCTGAAGATAGCAAGTGGAGAGCCTGCACAGGGAAACTGGCCGTTGACGCAAATTGCTGTGAGATTCGGTCAAACTCCTTTTGTAAAGTCAGGACCTTAGTGTTACCATTTTTGCTCTGACTGGTGCAGTTCTTCTGCCTTTCCTCAAAATGTCACCGCTCTGCGGTCTCTGCCTTTGACAGACTTCTAGCTGGAATGCCTGCCGGGGCTCCTTGATCTTTGTTCAGCTGCATGTACCTCTGTGGAGCTATATGAGATGCTCATATTTCACCATTTTCCAAGGGGATCATGCACACGGTAATGCTGATGCCTGAAAAAAAGAGTACAAAGAGATTTCACTCTCATCTTGTGTGATAGTGTGGGCAACTAACCACAAGGCCTTTTCTGACATACATTTTTACTGCTTTGTTAATTGTTTCTGAATGATTCTGCCACCCCTGGCATGGAAGAACTTGATGCATAATGACCTAAATAGCTGTAGGAAGGTCTGTTCCTCCAATACAGAAGCTGCCTTCCGATTTCAAATTAGTGTTCAGCATTGGGAAGTTAGGTTTCCGGATGAGAGGAAGTGCATTTGGTACAGTGGGTATATCACACATATTTCATTTAATTGTTTTATTTAGTACCTGCATAAAAATGAAATGCTACTTTTAAGATAGTTTGTCTATAGGGAGATAAACTGCTTTCCAATCTTTGACAAAATGGTTACACTTGGGTATTATTCTAAATAACTTGTGTGTACCTGCATTCAAATAACAATACATTATTCAGCGATGGGGTTTTGGGGGGTAATTTTTTTCAAAGGATCTGATTCTCATATTGAAAGAAGTGAAGCTCAACTAAAACTTCTTTTTTTTTTAAATCTACTGTTCAGGTGCCTTTAGCTGGGGAGGGCAGAAGAAACCAGTACAAGGTATAATAACATGAAAGTCAGATGCTGTTTTACCTGCTTTGTAGCCTACCCACAGTGCTTTGCAGTGGGGATGCAGCTGTTCTTTCTTTGTAGTCAGATTACTTTTTTTCTTGCCTCTTTCCCCATTTGAGGAGATCATTTTGAGATGGCATTATGAAAGAGATGATTTAAGGGAAGGGGTGGTGGCATTACTCTTTAAGCTGTTCAAGTGCTCTTGTTTTTCCACAGTCCCAATTATGCAGTTTACTAAGAAAGTAGTGCAGTCTGGCTCAGCTCAGCACCATCCAAGGAATTACAGAATATGTTGGATTGTAACAGCACACGTGGCTGAGCAGGGCTGATGAGAAATACAGACAACTCATACATAGCTTCCTTGTCAGGTTGCTTTCATCTCAGCAAGGCTGAGCTGGATGGTCATCACTCATGCTAACTTTGCAGCGCAGGTGTACCCTCAATGTGGGACCATGAGATTGGGGATACTATTAAAAGATTGCAGGATGCACTAAAATACATATGTGCTTATGAATACAAATACATGGGTAT
Organism: Strix aluco; assembly: GCF_031877795.1. Lineage (NCBI taxonomy): Eukaryota > Metazoa > Chordata > Aves > Strigiformes > Strigidae > Strix > Strix aluco. Next base: position 10,251,188 of record NC_133933.1, read on the forward strand.
TTATTAGGCTTTCAGAAAGGCTGGGCTGATGCAGACTCCTCTCCAAGTTGTGTCTTACGAGGAGTGGCTGAGGGAACTGGGGGTGTTTAGTCTGGAGAAGAGGAGGCTGAGGGGGAGACCTCATCGCCCTCTACAGCTACCTGAAAGGAGGTTGCAGAGAGCTGGGGATGAGTCTCTTGAACCAAGTAACAAGCGATAGGACAAGAGGGAATGGCCTCAAGTTGCACCAGGGAAGGTTTAGACTGGATATCAGGAAGTATTTCTTTCCAGAAGGGGTTGTTGGGTGTTGGAATGGGCTGCCCAGGGCAGTGGTGGAGTCCCCATCCCTGGAGGGGTTTAAGAGTCGGGTTGAACCAGCACTGAGGGATCTGGTGGAGTTGGGAACTGTCAGTGTGAGGTTAATGGTTGGACTGGATGATCTTCAAGGTCTTTTCCAACCTAGATGATTCTGTGTAAGGAGGTTTGATGTTGGAGTGGTCACCAGATGTAGATGGCTTGCCATGGGGACAAGTCACAGCTCTCCTCTGAATAACCTCGTCCTCCCCCTGACAGTCATCTGCTTCCTCCTCTAAAACCCCAGTGTGGAAATAGGTATTCAGAAAGAGCTTGGGTTAGCAAAACAGCCTCCGCAGCCTTAACCTCATTCTCTGAAAGTGCTTAAACGTTTCTGCTGAAAGTTAACCTTCTTGGCTCCCCCACTGGAAGAGGGAAGTCTGTCTTGGGGCATAGGGACAAGCGAGGAAATTTCAGCCCAAGGAATTAGCTGGTTGAAAGAAATTGAAAACTTGCCTTGGTCCAGGTTGGTTCACATTGTCTTACAAAGGTGGTGTGTACTTTGCTCATACTGTGGTTTCCTTGTTACCAGGTTAATCCTGCTGATTTAGCAAAACCAGCTATGTAATTATGAGTGGGAAACCTAAACTTTTGAGGACAGAGTAAATATATTAGACCAATAACAGGCATAGTGTTAGCTGTTGAGGTCCTGGAAGGAATCCCTTGTGCATTTTTCTCTTTTAGTTATGTTTTGGGTATGCTTAATATGTATCTTCGGTATTTATCGCTTCTAGAAATGGTGAAATATTTTGCTTTAGCGTGACTTGTGGGTGGTTTCTGATGGTTTTCTATTACGAAGGGTGTTGGGTAACCAGAACAGTGCTTTAAAATGTTTGGATTTCACTCTGTTGTTGCCAGACAAAGCCATGCAAAGCAGCAGGGACTTTAGCATGCCATTCGTGTTCACAAACTTCTCCCTGCCTTACCTTTGGGATGCAGGGTGTACCTCTCAGAAAGTACCTAGTGGTGTCCAAGTGTGGCTCATCGTGGACAACATGGAATGCTTCAGGGAGAACTTGCTCAGTGTTGTGTGGTCAGTGGAAGCCCTGGGCTGTTTCCCCTGGGTGCTTGGTGTCTCTTCTCCGATGTCACTGTTTTTGAAGCCAAAATTGAGTTTGGAGAGCAGATTCTATGAATTTATGAAGGGCTGGAGCTAATAAGCTCCGTGGTCCTGGGTGCCCCTTGTAAGAGCAGCCAACTTATCCAAACTACCAATTTAAGTTGAAGGGAGGGAGAATGCAGAGAAAGGAGAAATAGGGGTTTCTTTAGTGCGTAAATTGAGACTTACTTCAGGCACCTTGCAGGTATTGTGCTGGCTTCATAAATTCTGATTTGTATTGTTAATACAAATTACAGCTTTACAAGCAGAAGTGTGCACACGTGAAATTCCCAGTAACAATTATTAACTCATGTAAAGCTGTTACCTTAAGTAGGAAATAGAAAATTCATTGATAATGCTAGTGAAAAACTGCCAAAAAATGAGGAAAAGTGAAGTTAATACCTGGGTTTAGTTTGTGAGGTTTAGTTTACACCTTCTCTATTGTTCTGTTTATATGGAGACAATACTGGATGTTTTTGTAGCGAAGACTTACCATCTGAAAAACAAAGCGCGCAAATAATGCTCAGAATATGGAAAGGCCGTTTCTGAAGAACTTTGTGCAAGTCTTAATACTTACAAAAACAAGCACGTGCTCAAGAGTTATAACCATCCTGTGCAATTACAGCTGAGTAATACACTTTGTTGTTTGTTGTGTTCTTCTAACTGCTGAAACCTCGGGTGTGAAACTCGAGTCATAGCATAGTCATCACAGACATAACTTATTAAAATTCATGTGATTAATACTAACTGTACAGATCTTCTACTTTGCTGACTATACAGCACCCAAGTATGTGGTTATTACATTTGTCATCACAGTCATTTTATTCCATCCTGTACGTTGTACAACTGTGTCATATCATAGTTGCTGAGTGTGTTATTGAACAAGAATTTTTTTAAAGAGGAAAGCTGTAAGATTGTTGAATATGAAATATTAATCTTCATGTGTTCAGACTGTAAGAATACTGTAAATTCAAATCATTGAAGCTCTTTTCATTGTTGCAGTGGCTGATCTTTTTAAATTTTTTTATGTTTAACTTCAGTGATATTAAGTCATTACAGTGACAGTGTAATTTAATGGCATTTTTTAAACTAAGGAAATTAATACGCTGTGTACAGAATAGATTTAATATATTGAAGGCATGTTGCAAATATAGCTGTAATCCTGTATTTCCATCATTATTCTTGTATCTAACCCCTAAAGTTTTTTTTTTATTGTGTTAGTTTAATACACTAGACAAGATGTGAGTAAACTATGGTGATTGCTGGAGAGAACAGTTAATCTAACCCAGTTTTAATTGTATATAATTTAAATATTGATGTCATTAAGTTACACAGTTGCATATTGTTATTGCTGCACATACACTCTTCTAAGTAAGAGGCTCAGGGGACTCACCATTTCATAATTCATTCTGCAAAGCTTGTGCAGTTAACTACATTTACCTGCATTTCACTTACATTTAAAGTTGAAGGAGTTAAAATGTTCTGCAGCAGGTTTTTTTTGTTGTTAACAATGAGCTTTTTTTTTTTGGTATGTTTAATCAGCAAATTTATATATTGTTGCATATTTGAAAATGTTGATTCAGTGGGCTGGTTATAGATTGCTTTGTCTATAAAATGTTTAGTAGTGTAGCACAAGGAATGGCTGTTCTGTTGGTGAATGAATGAAACTGTTTTTTGGTTGTGTGCAAAGCTAGCATACACAAAAGGGCTCAAGTGTAAGGGCAGGATTTTTGTCTTCATATAGACTTGTCATATATTCCTTTGTAATTTGCATTTAATTCAGGTAATTCTGTCCAGTTTTCTGTCTCTCAAGCTGTACTAACTTGGCTAATTTAAGAACTGCAGTTTGAGGAATGCCTGGTTTTGGGCAGTAGAGATGGGCTTATTCCTGTGCAAATGTGGCTGTTCATTGAGGTCAATTATCCATAAGGTCCTGACTTATGAAGCTACTAGAATAGCTGTTAACTATGAATAATTTAGTATAGCATCATATTGCGTGCCACTTAAGAAGGCCTCTGCCTGTGAATCCTTATATCTTGTTGAAATCCACTCAATAGTATGAAGGTTACTGCTTGCATTGATATTTTATTGTACTCTTTCAATTCTATTTTAAGATTTGTCAGTATACAAAGGCAATGTGAATATTTTATGGTCTTAAATCAAAGTACCTGTGCAAGAGTAGGTATAGTTTGGTTTTGAAAAGCTGAGATATTGAGCTAGTCTTCAGTGTTAAATTGTCTTTTGAATTCACTTTAAATCTTTGACTGGCATAATGCAGTTAGCATTTTCTCCACTGAGATTCATGTAGTTGAGACAATTCACTTAGAATATTCTTTTAGGCGGTACTTCATAATGGGGAAAGGAGAGAAGCTTAATGAAAGACTTGTTAGCAAGAGCACAAGATTTCAGGGCTTTCTACAAATTGTCTTAGTTGCTCATACATCTGGGTAGAGCAGACTGTGTCTCGTATTACAGAGGCTTTTTCAGGAGGAAAAACTACAAATATAGAACTTTGAAGCAGTTCCAAGTGCAGATAAATTTACTGTATGCCTTTAGGAGACTTGATCATTCTAACTTAGCACTGGATGTGTTTTTTAAGAATACTAAAACAATAGTGTTTTGTCAGTATTATAAACTAGTTTTTTCACAAAACCACTCCAGATTATTAGGGAAGAGCTTCATGGAGAAAGAGGTTGCTTTGGAAGTGTCAAGGGAAGAACATAAGAATATAAACGTGCAACAGAAGTAGTAGAGAAAAGATTTTCTTTGGGGCTTTTTGGGGAGAGAGACTGATGCTTTATGATATTTAAGGAAGGTCTGCCAGATGTCTGGAAAGGTTTTTTCCCTTTCTCTCTCTTCCAGATTTCTATTAGTACTCCCATTCTCTATCTCAACTAGTAAGCTTTTCTAGTATAAGAAAGAAGGGAATCCCCCCCCACCAAGAGAACCTGGGAGACAGATTTTCAGTCCTTGTGGAGCATTTTTAGAAAGGGTTCTGCCGGTCTGTTTTCACCCCTTTTAAAAGTCACTTTTAAAATTTGCAGTGGAAGCATGTTATCCTCCTTGTCTTGCTGCGTGGTCGGATAGAAAGGGAGAGAGGCAAGTGAACACCAGGAATGGTACCCAATGGACAAGAGTTTTGGCCAGAATTTGTCTGTTAGTCATTATGGGCCCGTTCATTGGGATGCTCTATTATAGCTGTACATACTTTAACTTGTCTTGAGAATTGTTTTGTAGGACACTTCCAACCTTGTTTAGAAAGTAGAACTTTTTCAAATTAGATTTGCTGTGATATATGTGATGCTGTTAGAAGCTGACATGGTGACGTGCAGTCATCCCTTGGTGCCTGCTTCAGTGATTGAAGATAAAATAGGCCTTTTATCTTTTTGTGCTCCTTCACAGGGTAGTAAGTAATTTAGGTGTCCCTTAAGGCTTGGTAGTTAAATGCTAAGATCTTGCTAGATGTGTTTATTTCTCCTTAAAGGCAAGGATTCAGATTGGTCCCTTTGAACGGGCGCTCTTTGAGCATTATGGGGATGTTTTAATAAACTCTCAAACCTCTAATAGTTCTGCAGTTTACTACTGACTCAACCGATACTTTGATGGAAATGCAGCTTTGTTTACAGATGGAAAGAACTCATATTGTTCAGCCCTGGTGTAAAATTTTTAAGGCTGTTTATTTTCAAATTAGGTGCTTAAAAGTCAACTGAAAATTAGTGGGACTTTCCTTACTTCTGAGCTTTTTGATCTATGTTTTAATTGTCTGCTCTCTGCAAATACTTTTTATGTTGAAATAAACTATAGTTTACCTTACTAGGCAGCCATGAAAAGTTGAATTGTCAATTTTCCTGATTCAAGTGATAAAAGATGTCTGCATTCTATGCATAGTATGTGCTCCTGCTTTTCTGGTATGCTCGTATTCTTCAGATTCTGATTTGTCTGAAATCCGATTATTTCAGTTACTATAAATCATTAATGATATATTGTCTCTGTGGGTAGCTGTTGCTGGGCTTGTCTGAATCACAAAGGCAGGTTGGAAAAAAGCAGTTCACCTCCTGTTGCTGGGGGCCTAGCATCAAGGCAGTGGAACAAAGTGAGGGCACAGAATATCCCCCCTGCACCCATTACCTTTTTCACCGCGGCCTGTGACATGCTGTGGTTAAACCTCACTGAGCGTGACGTGCCATTGCAGACATCTCACAGGATGCTCTGCCCGTCCCTCGAGTAGGGCAGTTGCGGAAAGCCTCTTGGAGGTGGGCACGGGCAGCTTTTGTGAGCTCCCTCAGCTGTGGTTATGCACCAGTTTTCAGGCTTTCAGTCCTGGCCTAAGCCCACCATACAGTCGGGGTGGTTTTTGTGAGGGTTGTCTTACTGCCAGTAGTTGCTGATCTACAAAGCAGGTCTTTGAGATCATTTGTTTCTCTTTCCTTGCCCTGCCTGGGCTGTCATGGTGGTCGTGGACTGCAGCCCCCAGGACAGTAGAAGCGCTGTGGGGACTAGATGCAGAAGATGATCTGCTCCCTGCAGTCACTGAGGATAGTAGGTAGGAGGGCAGAGGAGGTGGAAGGCTCTACATTTGTCTTCTTGATACCTGTGAGGAAGTTCTCTGAATGTATGCACTATGGCTGCAATGGTTACAGCAATAGAAAGGAAGAAGGGCCTGAAAGACTTTTATTTTTTTAAATGTACAATGTTATTGGTGCTGTGTGCAAGAACAAGCTATCCTCCAAACCTAGAGGTGTGGGAGGAAACAAACTATGAAGTTACATTCCGCCTTCTATTTTTGTGTTTAAAATAAACTTTTCCCTGTTGCTGTTGAAATGTGTCAGTTTAAAGTGTTGCAGTTAAAAAAATACTATGTAGCTGGTGGAGCATCCTTGTTTTGATACAGTCTGTAACCAGAACTTTATTAAACCTTTATCTTTATTGTTCCTTATTTAGCTTTTATCAAGTGGCGATTTTATGCAATGGCATCAAGCCACAGTTCTTCACCAGTGCCTCAGTCAAACAGCAGTGATGCTTTCTTTAAAAAGGAAATGGATGCTACGAAACGCTTTCGACCTGTGCAGTCACTGCCTGATGTGTGTCCCAAGGAACCTACAGGTAATGTTGGTGTGCAAGGAGCGTGAAAATGCAGTTAAATTTGCTAATCTGTTTACAATTGTTCAGCCAAATTCCAGTTGTAGTGTACTAAGCTGTAGTTTTATTTCAAAGTGTGCTGTAATTCTGCTTTATACCACCCAGTGTCCCTTTGGAGCAATGGGAGAGCCTTCCTGTTTGCAGCTTGGTTTTGGATGGAATCTGGCCTGTGTGATTCCACATTATAGCTGTGATCCATACTATGTACAAGAAGAGGGTATATTCTGTCAGAGCTTGTAACAGACCTGTCCAGCATGCTTGGAATCTAGCTGCAGTACTTCTGTGAAACACCCCAGCCCTACTGCAGTAGGAAGCAGGAGACCAAGACCTGTCTCTAGTGCTATCATAAAACCAGGTTTTGGTCACAGTTTATATCTGCTGTGATATATGAAAGCTTAATTTATAAAAAGGAGTAGGTGGGCTGGGATCTTCAGAATTATGAAATACAACTGTCATTCTGGTCGAGTTCAGATCATTAAAAATGTGTTTGTGGTTGGAATTTTGTTCTCTTCAGTAGAAGCTAATGTTGTTGATCTAAACATATTTCGTGAGTGTAAATATACCACTGCGTTCAAAGCTTGTGTTGGTTAATCTGATGGAAGAAACCCAAGTTAAAGTGTGGCAGGAGGAGAATGTCATGTGTATTTCGCATAGACAATTCTGATCCACTATGTTAGTGTGAAAACATGGTTTGCTTGAGATCCACATTTTAGCAAAAATACACTTTTCAGTTTCTCACCTTAACAAACTGTCTTGTCTTTTGTGCCGCAGGCGATCCCAATAATTTATGTGACAGCCCATCTCTAGTTGTGGATCAGCACAGATGGACTATTTATCATTCCAAAGTCAATCTCCCAGCAGCACTAAATGATCCTAGGTTAGCAAAAAGGGAATCTGATTTCTTTACAAAAACATGGGGAGTGGACTTTGTGGACACTGAAGTCACGCCTTCATTCTACCTCCCACAGATCACCAAGGAACATTTTGCATTATACCAACAGGAAATCACTCCGGTAAGAACCCAGAATTAGATGCACGTAGTACTAGGGGCCGGAAGGAGATTTGAGATCCTTCTTCTAATTAGAGATGGTCTCTGCTAGTAGTCCATCATGCAGTTGGCTGATAATTCATTTGTCTTAGTGCTTGTTGACTCTTCACTAGGCATTTCTTGTTTTATAGTCTCACTATTCGTAGTGTGGAAAATCCTGTCTAAATTCTCTCTAGGCAATTTCATAAATTTTTTCATTTGTATTTCTGAATGCTGAGCTCTGCACCAGGACTTACAATTCATATTTATTCTTTCTGATTATTAATCCTTTTTCTGTAAGGATTGTTTAACTGTTGGGCTCTACAGTGCAACATATCATTTTCAGACCTTTGGATCATATATAAAACATGACTGTGTGCTGCAAGAATTAGAGATATTTTTTAAGAGTCTCTAATTTAAACATTTATACGTGAAGTTCTTAAACTATAAAATAGGCCTATTGTCTCAATGATTTCTTTTGTAACAGGAAAGTTTAAGCTACATCTAAGGACACCAGGACCAGTAGGAGACTTCTACAAACTCTTAAAATACAGGTGTCAGTAAGTATGTAGTATTCTTTTTTTTTTTTTTTTTTTTTCTTTTTAACTGGAAGAACATGTAGAAGTCTCCTGCTGTTCTCTGCTTCCTTGGTTTGTAACTTTCTTATTTGTTTGCTGGTATAGAATTGGCTGCAGGAACTGTTACTTCTGTAAATCAAAGTATGTGAAAGTGAATTGTCTGTAACTGAACTATTGCTATTAGTTCACACATTTAACATTTAAAACATTTAAGAGCTCATCCATTAAAATTAGCATGTGATGAAGTGGCAGCTAAATGAAAGAAGATTTTGGGGAGAGGGAACTGACCTGTGATGTAGCTTCTATCAGAGATCTAGCTAACATCGGTATTCTTTAGAAATGTAATTTCTCACCGCTGTGGTCTCTGGTGTTGTTTACACCTGTAGATAAAATTTGAAGCTCAGCATGATGAAACAAGATACATGGTTTCAGCACAGTACTCGTTAGCAAGATGTGGAAGCAATTTCGACTTTGATCTGATTTCATTTACAATGTAAAAGCATTCATTGTGTTAGTGTGATTTCTTGATTATATGGCAAATAAATGTTTGGGTATATAATTACAGTTGATCTATGGTTATATCTCATTATGTAGAGAAATTATTACACCTCTTCCATAACTTTGTGTTCATTTTCTCTTGAGATGTAAAGATACAGAAAAAAACCAACATATTGACTACAGGTTGAAATTTCTGGTACCTTTCACATGGACAAACATCATCTGAGCTTTTAAGAGGAAAAAAATACTATTGTGATCTTGTCAGAATTATTTGATGTAACACAGTTGTGTTTTACTGAAATGTTCTGAACGTTCTGTTTCAAAGAAAAAAAAAATTTTTTTTAAGCCTCAGTATAATTCTTTAATATATTTTCTCTTTTACAGAGAGAAAAAGTTCATGAAAGATGCAAGAATATTTGTAGTCCTAAAGATACCTTCGACAGAACTCTATTACACACCCATGGTACAGTCAAAGCCTTCCTTTAGTTGTTAAAAAGTAATTTTGTATCAGAATGTTACAGCATTCAGTAATGATATTCAGTAATGAATGCTGTAACATACTGATCATCTCCTTTACTTGCTCAAGGACTTCATGAACAATAATAGCTGCTGATGATTTCTTTGTAACAGTAATTGAAAACCCAGACACAGCTGACTAGAAGTATTCATAACCACTGCTGATATTTTGTAGGTTAAATGCTTGTGATAAAAGCTCTTAAATTTTTCCTTGGCATGTTTGCGTTCATGGCAGGTCATTATGTCCCTGGCAGTGTTTTCTTTAACTTCCTTTTATTTAAGATCTGTTGAAATCGTTGCCTCAAATTTATAACAGTTGTTGACTTTGCAATGAAGAATGGCATCGCTGGGCCGTTCCTCTCTCTGCCATGCGGATCACAGAATGGCTGAGGTGGGAAGTGACATCTCAAGATGATTTAGTCCAAACCACCTGCTCAAGCAGGGTCACCTGCGGGAGGACAGTGTCCAGTTGGGTTTTGAATTTATCCACGAATGGAAATTACACAACCTCTCTGGGCAACCTGTTTCAGTGTTTCACCACTCTCACAGTAAAAGTGTTTCCTTATGTTCAGATGGAATTTTTCATGTATGAGTTTCTGCCCACTGCCTCTTGTCCTGTCACTGGGCACCACTGAGAAGAGCCTGCTCTGTCTTCTTTACACCCTCTCATCAGGTATTTAAAAACATTGATAAGATCCCCCCTGAGCTTTTCCAGGTTAACAGTCTTAGCTCTCTCAGCTTCTCTTCCTATGAAAAATGCCCTGGCCTCTTCATCATCTTTGTGCTCCTTCACTGGACTCGCTCTAGTACGTCTAGATCTGTCTTGTACTGGGGAGCTCAAAACTGGGTGCACTGCTCCAGATGTGTCTCTAGTGCTGAGTCAAGGGGGAGGATCACCTTTCCTCAACCTGCTGGCAGTGCTCTGCCTAATGCAACCCAGGGTGCTTTGCTGCACGAGTAAGTGCACTGCTGGCTCGTGGTCAGTTTGTTATCTGCCAGGACCCCAGGTCCCTCTCTGCAGGGGGGCTTTCTAGCTGCCCTAGCAAGTAATGGTGCTTGGGGTTCTTCCTCTCCAAGTGCAGGACTTTGCCTTTTCCTGTGTTGAACTTAATGAAGTTCCACTCTGGCCAGTTCTCTGCTTAGTATTTCTCTGAGTACTGTTAGCAAAGACTACCTGGCAAACTCTTTTTGGTGTCTGCAGCTGTAGCAAGGCTAAATGTCAAGATTTTAATGGAAAAAGTTCAGCTAATATGAAACTGAACAATGGAAGGCGAGAGGCAAAATGAAAAAGTTTTCTGGAAAAACTTCAGCTAATATGAAACTGGACAAAGGAAGGCAAGAGACAAAATGTAAAAGAAAAGACAAGCAAAAGGAAAAGACACTCATAGTCTGGAGCAAGCTTTTAGCATTGAATTTATTTTAATTTATCTTCTCAAAAATGTTAGCGTAAAAGGGTTTATTTGCCAATCACTGTTTGGTCAGGCTTGTCTATATCAATGTCTACAGGTAATGCAGCAAGAAGCATTCAGTAGTTTACTCTTTTTGATCAGATTCTTTCAGTCAGCTTTCCTCCTTCTTTTTCATGCGAAAGGAAGCCCTTCTGTAGTGTTTCTCTGTGACTGATGTTATTTTGGAATAGCTCTTCCTGAATGAGTCTGTGGCACATACTACAAAATAAAAGTTCCTTCTTCAGGCTTAGCTTAATCCATTTTGAAAGAGTCTTATTTTTAAAAGGAGAAAATTACTGTGTCACCAAAGTAACTGGGAGCTTCTTAGGTAGATGGACAGTTCCTAGTAGAAGTATCATTTGGTAAACTGAAACTTTTTATTTTCTATAATTTCTTCTGTTAGCGTAGCCCATCTTCGTCTAACTCCAGCCCACAAGACTTGGCCTTTCACTTCCATAAGAATTGGTCTGTCCAAAGATTTAAGACAGCAGGATGATTCCTTTTGTAGTACAAATAAAGTAAGAAACAAATCAAGTAGGAACTAAAGAGGTGAGAGAAATGTGGGAGATAATGCTGATGTAGTGCTTACCATGTTTGTCAGGGATGAGTAGACTGTCCAGCTGAGGTATGGGCCTGTTGCTTTTAAGTCACTCACCTTTTTTGGCCTTCAGTGTGCCCCCTCTTCATAATGTACACTAAGTTAATAAGCAGGGGAGGAAGAGGAGATATTGGCTGAAGCTCAATAGTCTGAGGTTACTGCATCCTCAGTAAGTTTGTGGACGACACCAAGTTGGGTGGGAGTGTTGATCTGCTCAAGGGTAGGGAGGCTCTGCAGAGAGACCTGGACAGGCTGGAGCGATGGGCTGAGGCCAACTGTAGGAGTTTCAGTAAGGCCAAATGCCGGGTGCTGCACTTCAGCCACAACAACCCCCAGCAGCGCTACAGGCTTGGGGAGGAGTGGCTGGAGAGCTGCCAGTCAGAGAGGGACCTGGGGGTGTTGATTGACAGCCGGCTGAACATGAGCCAGCAGTGTGCCCAGGTGGCCAAGAAGGCCAATGGCATCCTGGCTTGTATTAGAAATGGCGTGGCCAGCAGGGACAGGGAAGTGATCTTACCCCTGTGCTCGGCACTGGTGAGGCCGCACCTCGATGACTGGGTTCAGTTTTGGGCCCCTCACTACAAAAAGGACATTGAATGACTCGAGCGTGTCCAGAGAAGGGCAACGAAGCTGGTGAAGGGTCTGGAGCACAGGTCTGATGGGGAGCAGCTGAGGGAACTGGGGGTGTTTAGTCTGGAGAAGAGGAGGCTGAGGGGAGACCTCATCGTCCTCTACAACTCCCTGAAAGGAGGTTGCAGAGAGGAGGGATGAGTCTCTTGAGCCAAGTAACAAGCGATAGGACAAGAGGGAATGGCCTCAAGTTGCGCCAGGGAAGGTTTAGACTGGATATCAGGAAGTATTTCTTTCCAGAACGGGTTGTGAGGCGTTGGAATGGGCTGCCCAGGGCAGTGGTGGAGTCCCCATCCCTGGAGGGGTTTAAGAGTCGGGTTGACCCAGCGCTGAGGGATCTGGTGGAGTTGGGAACTGTCAGTGTGAGGTTAATGGTTGGACTGGATGATCTTCAAGGTCTTTTCCAACCTCGATGATTCTGTCAATTTGCCTTTTATTCAAGTTCTGCTGGGGAGCAATGATGAACCTCTTTACCCAGCTCAACTCTCTCACCCTCTGCAGTTGTCAGGTCAGCTTACTTCAAGGGAAGGGCTGCTTCTGTGCTACTTGCCCTTGTCCATCCTTCTTGCCAGCCTTTGTGCATCCATCCTCTTAAGTGCTGTGCAGAAGTGGTTATATGGGCAGCTTCAAATTGGAGCATCAAAATTGGGGTGATGTTAGAGGGACCTTTAACTGGCCCTTGGACATTGATTGAACAGTGCATTAAGGAATGTGAAGTGCTGAGTAGATTGCTTTGTATGACTTAATGTTTTCACTGTCAAAGCAGCCAAGTGCAAGCACCTTTGAATACTCTGAGCATGAGACCTAAACTACAAAGGACAACAGAGTCTTTGAAAGAATCAGAATATTTCAGGTTGGAAGGGACTTCGGAAGGTCTTTAATGCAACTGCCATCTCAAAGCCAGTTCAGTTGTGAGGTCAGGCCAAGCTGTTCAGGGCTTTATCCAGTCGGGCCATGAAAACCTCCAAGGATGGAGAATATCTAGCCCCTCAAGGCAGTTTGCTCCAATGCTTGATTGTCCTCATGGTGAAAAAGGTTTTCCTCATGTTCAGTCAGAATGTTTTGTTTCTATTTATAACCACTGTTCCCTGTCTGCCCACCCTGCCTGACTCCTGTGAGGAACCAGGCATCGTTGTCTTGAAAACTTCCTCACAGGGTTTCATAGTGTTAAAGGTAATTGTTTTCCATTGTTTGCTCATGAATGACTACTTGTATTTTGTTTAATTTTAGATAAATCCAGGACAGATCTGGAACAAGTACCTAAGGTATGGTTCCTGTGCACTCTAAGCATTTATAAGGTTTTCTCACATGTAGTCTTGAATATATGAATGTGCTCTCTTCTTTGTAGAATTTTTGTCCAGGCTGATTACTTGAGCTGATTCTCAAGAGGATCTGCAGTGTTCAGAATTTAAAAAGACTTAAGAACAATCTGCTTTTTCTTTTTTTTTTTTTGGTTGTTGTTTCCTGTGGTCTTGATTTTTTTTTTTTTTTTTCCCCCCTTACTTAAAGTAGAATACAATGCCTTTATTTTATTTGTCTTTAATAGTTATAATCTCAGAGCTTGGAAAAATTAGCCACTCTGTGTTCTAGGAGGAAAGGGGAACTGAAGAGTTTGATAGAAACTTGAATATTGCTTAGTGTACAACTTAGCATTAGGTTTAACTCCTTGAATCCTTGAGCAAAGCCCTCTTGCATATATGCTTGCATCGTATATGATGTGGGGTTTTTTGTGACAGGTTGACAAAAGACACGACTCCAGATTCCATTTCAGTCTGAATAATCTTCTAAGTAGATTAAGAAGTCAGAGTGTTAATATGGGTCAGCATCTCTGTGTGAGTCTTGCAGGCTGTTACCTGAATAGCTGTCACTGCAGTGTTTAAAGTCCAGGAAACAAGAATGTTTGAGTGTGGTGTGATGCTATAGTCTATGTTGAAACTTTTAAAATTACACTTCATAAATACAGAGAAGAGAGTACTACTGTCTACCTGGAAGCTCAAGGTTTGTACCAGTTTTGTCAAGTAAAAATAACATTATCAGAGAGATTTTTAGATTAATAGTTCTCAGAGATGTGTAGCTAATGTTACATGTTACTGTGACCAGTGTGTGTGCTGCATTGTGCTAAAGTAGATCAGGTTGAGGCTCTGTTCCCTCCCAGGCAACACTTGCCACACCCTGACAGCTGGCTGGATCCTCCATCTAGTAGAAGCCATGGCCCCAGAAATGAGCAGATCAGCAGTAGGATTCCCCTGCTATTGAAGAAAGTTTGCTCTGATCCTTTAGAGGACCTACCTGCAGATCAATGCTGCCTACATTTTCACACTCAGGGTGTTTAGATCATCTTGGGTACTTGATAACCTGTGCAATTTTGGAGCTATGCCTTCCACTTTTAAGAATATAAGGCTTTGTCAAATCACACAAGCTTCTAAGGTGTAAAGTAAATTGATTGTAAGGTCTGGAATGAATTTGTTTGCCTGGATAAATGAAAATTTGTTTTTTGAAAAATTAACAAATTTCCTGCTAGCTTCATGAGACAGGAGGTGTGTTTAACTGGGGAGGAAAATGTAGGGGTGAGGGAGGCACATTTATTTCCTTTGTTCTTCTGTTTCAGATTTTTATGAAACCAGATTTTGCCTTGGAAGATTCCTTAACATTTAATGCCGTTTTACCATGGTCTCATTTTAGTACTGCTGGTGGAAAAGGAAATCGTGATGCAGCTTCCTCCAAGTTACTTCAAGAAAAGGTAGAACTCTGATACAAGATGTGGTTATCCATCGCAGCTGTTAGATACTACAAAGAAACTCCATTGCTGCTGTTCTGTGCTCTGTGTTGAGACATCACTCTTGTGGGCTTTGTTATCTCTCATTTTACGTCAGGCTGGAGATTGTTAGTAAACAATGCAGGAAGCATCTTACTGAAAGAGAACTTTTTTCCTCTGCTAAATAAATCTGGAAAAAAGAATCTGTATATGGCATAACTGGCTCTTCATGACTGCTAAAACTTAGTGAAGAAGGTATATATTGAAAATTTTGGAGATGTGGAGCTGTTTGTTAGGGAGGAAGAGCAGTTCCATGAAAAGGGAAAGTTAGAGGTTGTACACTTTTTAAGACTATTGCTTTCTTACATCTCAGGAAAACTCCAGATTCGAGGCACTGTGGTTTCTGTGAAATACTAAACCCTAACCTTTTTGTATGTCGGGAGCTTCCTCTTACCTTTTGTTGTCATGTCATCTGCACTGACCCATTTTTGCATTTCACAAAGGACTTGAGTGCATTGGAGAGCATGAAAGCAGAGCTGTTTCTTTCCTATTGGAAACAAGTCTTTACTTGTTTTGGTTTTTTTCTTATGTAGTTGTACTGTAGAAAATACCATAATGAATCATTTTATGGTACAAATACCAATAAAAAGCTTACAGAAGATCTACATAATTTTGGAGTCTGTTTTCTAGCTTTAATTTTCCCTCCTGTTTTAACCTATTAAAGCTTCTGGGAGCTGGAGGCAGGGAAGTAGTGAGGTACCTTAAGAAAAAATAACGAGATCTTCTGGAAGGTGTTTCCAGATTTCCAGGAGTTAGTCTTCCTGCTCTCCCACCAGGTCAGGAGGAAGAAACAGGCTCTGCTGGAGGCTAACTTGATCCTTCATTGGGTTGTCCTCCACACATAAAGTTGGAGGAATACTTCTTTGGAGTTTCTTGTGGCAGTTGCTGTCTGAAGATGAAAAAGCAGTGCCTGGCATATGCTTTAAAGTCACAAAGCATGCCTGGCAGCAGCAGGATGGTCGCTCAACGTGGACTTTGAGCGAAGGAGACCCAGAGCCCTCTCTGATGCAGTGGAGTGAAAATAAGACTTTCAATAGCCGTGAGCCACGCTTCTGTGGAGAGGTGATACAAATACTGAAATAGTATAAACCAGTTCTGTTGCCTCCAAAGCCACATGCCTGACAAATGAGTTGTTATACTGCTTCATATTACTGAAATAGGCCCAAATTTTTTGTTTTACTTTTTAAAGGCTCTGAACTGCATGAGGCTTACACTTACCATGTGTAAATAGACACCCTGCTGCCATAATTGTCCTTAGCTCCAGGCACCATTTTCAACACGATTTTGAAAACCCTGCCTTAAGCACGCATACTTAGGCTATTAGTGCTTTCTGACTGCTGCTGATCTACTTGAACAATTTCCCCTTGGCATTTTTCTTTTCCTTACCTCCTTCCATGTCTTGCCCTACTTTGGGACTGTAAGCACTTTGAGGCAGGTACTGTCATTCTGTTCTGTTTGTTCTACCTTGCTTAGCGTAGTGAAGGGACCCGGGGCATCTGGTTTGGTACAATCACATAAATAAATGATCATAATAACCCTTTCTGTGATCCCTGTGTCACAGTCTGTCTCAGCTTTTCCCATGGGCTAGGTGTGTCACAGGTGGTTGGTGGCAGATGTTTTTGATTAAACATATTACAAAAAAGATGGGTTTGCATATAGTATAAATCCCCAGTGTTAAATACATGCAGGATGAAAATAACTATAAGAAAGAAACATTTTCCAGCTGATTTTCCTTCCATCTCTGGATGGGCCCTTTGAAATTCAGCATGAGGTTTGAGAGCTTGGCACCTCTTAGAAACCAGGTCATCCGAGTATTAGCATTCAGATGAGCATCCTAATGCCTCAGTCCTTTGAGTTTGCATATTCAGCATAAGCCAGAACACAGAGCTTTTACAGCTCAAATAAGCAGGCCAACCCAGTGGTCTGGTAATTGTTTGACATAAAGAAGTAGAATTTCAGGTTCTAAACATGTAGGCATACTCCGTCTCTAGGAATCCCACAGTGCCAGCGCACATAAAATACGCTGTATAGGAACTCCAACTGGTTGGCAGAAAGCAACTGCAGCCAGAGATATCCTGAGGATTTTTCTATAAAGAAGGTGCTACAGCCTTTTAAATGAACAGAGCCATTCCAAAGCCATGTCCTCAAGTACAGTCCAGCTGCATCTTTAGCAGCTTCAATGACCTGAAGTACATAGCGTATTTCCATGTGTATACTGTTCTTACTTGCAAGCCCGTATCCAGAGCTGTCTCCTGGTTAATGGCCATATTTTAACAGTGTCAGTGTGCAACCATGTGGTACAAAAGCTTGGGTAATTTAAAATAATTTAAAATTATTTACTTTTCTACCTTGTAATTTTCAAGCAGGAGAGGCATCAAGTCACCCAAAGTGATTTTGGTTTCATCTAAACAAATGATCAGGCCACAATGGGTAGTTATTTTAATTTTGTTAGCAAAACTTCCTTGTGATATAATGAGACAAATACCTCAAAAGTATATTTGCATGGTGATAAACTTGCCAGGTCGTAACAACACTGTGTGTTTTTCCTTCTCCCTCCTTTTTCTAGCTGAGCCATTATCTGGACATTGTGGAAGTCAATATTGCTCACCAGATTTCTCTGCGCTCGGAAGCATTTTTTCATGCAATGACCTCTCAGCATGAGTTGCAGGACTACCTCAGGAAAACCTCCCAGGCTGTAAAATTACTTAGAGAGAAAATCTCCAAAATTGATAAAGTAATGTGTGAAGGATCGCTTCGAGTTTTAAGACTGTCACTCACCAGAAATAACTGTATAAAAGCATACAATAAACTGAAGTTAATGGCTACTGTACACCAAACACAGCCCACAGTACAGTTGCTGCTATCCACTTCTGAGTTTGTTGGAGCTTTGGACTTAATAGCCACCACACAGGAGGTGTTACAGCAAGAGCTTCAAGGCATTCACAGTTTCCGGTAGGTAACCATCTAGGAAATGAATAAAATGCGAGTTAGAGCTAGAATGTGTTGAGCACATTATGTTGGCTGAAGGGGTTTGTTTTACCTCTGTTTGTTCAGTCTCGGAGGACGTAGTACAAAAGGTACAAAACATAAGTGCATAAGCAGTGTGATTAATACATGTGGCAGAGATAATTTTTTTAGGAGGGGATGACCTTTTAACATCTAGATGCCTTGTACTCCATTCTTGTTTACAGGTGGTTTAGGGATGCAGAGGTGAGAGCCAAGGGGTGGCTGGACCTTCATCTTGCAGGGCTTGTAGCCCACAGCTGAAAGATATTTTCCAAGTGGTGGTCTGCAGTCCTCATGCATGCAGCACCCCAGAGATACAGTTCTTGCTACACAGCTCCACTCCATGCCTGTGTCTTTAGTGACTGACCTAGGCTTGTGGTGTTACAGGAATATGCACAGGCCGTGTGTCAAATAGGGCAGCCTCCAGCCTGTGCTTGGGCTGGAAGAAGCTTTGCAAGCAAAAGCCAGTGCAGAGCTATCAAACCGTAGCTCAGAACATGGTCTGAGGCTGACAACTGGTCAGATGTGATGGGTTCAGCCATGTCTGCTCTTGTGGAGAGCTGTATTTACAGTGGTCAGGGGGTGCTTCCTCTTGATCCGTCCGACTGAGAAATCCAGTTCTGTCAGCGGCTGAAGTTGGGAAGGGAAGAAATAGTGGGAAGATGCTGCCCAAGCTGCTGTTGCTACTGTTTTTTCAGCTGTGTTTGCTACAGTGATGGGAATTAGTGAGTCCGAGGTCCTGTGCTGGCTGCTTCTGTTAAGACTGGATGCTTAGAGCTCCACTTGGGAGATGCCGCTGCACTGGGCAAGGTCCTCTGATATGCAAGAGTATTAATACAGCAGAGTCCTTTTAGCTGATGTAAAATAAGCTATCATAACAGTCATACGCAGTTTAAAAGTGTTGTATGCGAAGCTGCCACTCTGGTATGATGCTAGTAGAAGTAGTGTATGTTAAATCAGCTCTGAGACTTGCGTCAGCCAGTTGAGGAGCTGTATGCTTAGTTTTTATGGGTTGATGCTGGGGTGGGGGGCTTGTTTTGTTTAGAGGTTATGTGTTTCCTGCAACCTGGTGGTTCCCAGCTTGCATAATAAAAGCATGGTTGTTGCTCAATAACTGTGACATGAACGTTCAGACTCTTGTCCCTCTGTTCTGATGAGCTCCTCTTCTAACACCCCTTCTAGCTGGTTTGGAAAAAGACTCAAATTTTTATATAGAAAAGGTCTCAGAAAAAGTCTTTAAAAATATTTTAAAAATTAAATTAGAAAAAAAATTTAAAGAGCTACTTAACTGCTGGGAGGAGAGTTTTTAGAAGCTGTTAGTATTTTTCTTTTAGCTTAGATGGTCCATCTTCAGGCACCTCAGCACAGTTTCTTTCCTCCTTACTGTTCCTACTCTCAACCACTTGATTATGGTGCACAGCCCTTGACTGAGTCACCTTCGTATTTACATGGATGATAGTGAGTGTACTTCTACAATGCTGTGACAACGTCATTAGAATTAGTTGTGTTTTGCAATCATGTAACCCGCACGCTACGTCAGCAGAGTTCAATTCTGTTGTCACTGTGGCTGGTATACGTGATGTCCCAAGAATGTGTCACTATTTTAAAATTACACTCAGATGTGGAACAGATTTGCAGGTGAATATTCATCTTGTCTGTAAAAAGTAGTTTCTATGAACTTAGCTGGTTGCTTTGGTAGAGTTAAAAGTAGCGATGTGAATGGGAAATGTCCCCTCTGCTTTGGATATTAAAGGTTGAGGAAAGTGATTTAAATGCAACATAAGTCATCACCCCCACCAGAGATGCACGTGCAGCTGAGAAGCCCAGCACAGTTGTTCTTAAGTCTCACAGTGGCCTGGGTGTCTAGCATATCTGGAGAAATAGTGTGCAATGGAAAGATGGAGATCTTGACAAAACCTCTCAGTAGAATGTTGTGTTTCTAAAAACCTAAATTGATGGCCTACACAGATACTTCAAACTTTTTTCAAAAAATACCAAATGGATGTTCTTGCTTTTTTCTGAGCAAGAATGCTGCAGTTGTCAAGTGAGTTAAATACCTGATTTATTTTAAGAAGAGATTAACTTCTAAATCAGTATCTCATTTTTCTCAATAATTAGTATCTCTTTTTTCCCTAAATAATTTGTATCTTATTTTAAAAAAAAAAATTCTTGCTTTAGTGTTGTGCATGACAGCTTGTAGAATTTGCTTTTGAACAGACAGCTTTAAATTGAATCATGTTGCAGAATGTAAAGCAGTAAGAAAACTATTCAGATCATCCATATACAAAAATTTTTCTCTTCTTGTCATGCTACATGCAGAAGAAAACATAATTTGATTCTAGTTGTAGCAAAAAATGAATGTTTGATGGTGCTGTGAAGTAATAAATTGGCATCTTCAATCTAGGTTAATAGCCCCAGGGATTATATGTATCAGTTGTAACTGTATGATTATTGCTTGCTACTATTATAGGATAGAATTAAAGTTTTAGAGCTCTTTACCCTTTTCAAGTTCATCTTTTTAATTTTACAAAAAACCCTCAATGTGTTAACTAAATTACAAATCTGTACTGCCAGTTTTTACATTGTTTTCACAGTCCTTGTTGGGGTGATGGGGAGATAAGGTGATTTTTTTGCACAGGTATGCTGGCAAACCACACTTTTATACTTTTTTTTATACAGTAAAACACAGATACTTGGAAAAATAGTTCTCATCTATATTAAAAGACCTTTTACCCCGTGCTCATAATTTTACATCAGAGAATTGTAGTATTCAGTCACTGAAAGGACCTGATGTGTGACTGGCACCTCTTAAGAGATAATTGCCAAGACGTTTCACTGGAGTATGAATTAAGGTCTGACTAGTTCCTGCCTGTTTCAGGGTGGAGGGATTCTTTTTTTGTTGTTAGGGGCTAGAACATCTCAGGTGAAGTGGTGGCAGCAAGTGCTGCGAACTCTTGTTGGACGTCTCCGTACCTGAGGTTTGAGAGGGTAAGTTACGTTGTGTTTCAGTGTAGTTAAGCACAGTAACAGAAATAATTTACCCAAGAGCATCTTTGTGCTTAGCTAAGTAAGAGCCTTTGTGTTGTGGGTATTAGTCCTGCAGTAAGTTTTGCAACTCCAGTCATTACGTTGCAAATAATAATCTTTAGGTTTTTTCTGTTGGGTTGTTTTGAAATGTCCGTGATGCAAATGGCTTGGATTTTTCTGGAGACCGTTTTTGCTTAAATTAGGTATTTGAAACATGCCCAGTTTGTCCATTCCAGCCAATTCTTCACTAGCAATTTCAAAAGCAAGCAAGTCCCTAGTCATTTTAAAATTAAAAACCAATTAATCTGCTTAACTCAGATCCAGCAAGATTCATTCAGTTCAGCTCTGTGCTGGCTATGTGGGCTTCTGCAGGGAGGAGCCACCCTGGCATTGTGCTTCCTCGCACCCTGGCTCTGGCTTTGCCCTACACGGGCTGTGAGGCTGGATCCTGTGGGCTTTGTGTTGGTACAGCAGTGCTTCTGCCAGGGAGTCCCAAGACATTTTTGCCACTCTACACAAGCTAACGGTCCAGCTACACCAGCACTGAATTAAAGCTGGTGGGCCGTGCAGGTGCATAACTCCCCATCTTGTATCCAGGTTTATCTAAAGTATCACAGCTCCTATTAATTCTCATTGACAAAGTGTCTATTTTTTTTATTATTCGTTGTTTTGAAAGAAAAAACAGTCTGATTTTTACAGATACTTGGTGCTCCCAGCTGTTGGTGGAAGTTGGAAAGCCTGGAGTGTTTGGCATCTCTGAAATTCCCAGTTTAATTTTACTCTGCTAAAAGTTTCTCTAGCTGCACAACTTTTAAAGACTGGTCGACATTCCTGATGTGAGAAATTCCCTTGTGGTTCTTTATGACAACAGTCTGCAAAATATGGTTCAAAATCTGCAATACGTGAAAAAAATATTTTAAATTTAGAGTAGCATAAAAATGGCAAATCTGAAAACTCTTCTGTGTTCTCTGAAAGCCATCCTGTCACGTAAAGCTATTACTGTATCTCAGTCATGTGAATTAAATCTGTGACCATGTTAAAAACTCAAATTTTTGAAGTGGAAGAACTTGCGGACTGATGAGCTGAGGAACTGGACAAGCAAAAGAAGTATTCCTCCTTATTAACACCTTTATACTGACAGGCACTGAGTATTCTCGGTTCTGGTTCACTTCACTGGGAAGAGAGGTACTCAGCACCTTCCAAAAAAAAAACCCAACCCCAAAAAGCACCCTAATTCCAATTTTTATACTCCATCAATATTCAAGTCCATATGTTTTGTTGCAAGGTGATGGTGCTTCTGAAAAATGCATGGTTTCAGCTGCTCTAAGAAGTGAAAGATTCAAGCCCTCCATTAAGCCAGCGTTGATTGCATGGAGATTACCTGCTGGGTGGTTATTTTCTTCAACTGTGAACTAATGATTTGTTTTCAGGTTGATTATTTAGCTCATATCTCAATGGCTGTTTTTCTTAGGCATCTTGGCTCACAGCTTTGTGAACTGGAAAAGCTGATAGATAAAATGATGATTGCAGAGTTTTCAACTTATGCTCGCAATGATTTAAATAGACCCCTAGAAGATGATTGCCAAATTCTAGAAGAGGTATGTCTGTTATTGAAATAAACTGTCTGATGAATATGTTTGCATCTTTAACATACTTAATTAGCACCAACTAATTCACTCAGGTCCCTAGTAGCAACATTATAATTTTATACTATTTCTCTTCTCACCCAAACCTCCCCCTGCCCCGCTTTTTTTTTGTGCTTGATAAAATTAGATAATTATAACTAAACTCATGGAACTGCAATCTGGTCCTATTTTTTTTTTTCTAAATAATCAGTTCTCTCTTCTCTGATTAAATGTATACTGAGTTCACTTCATGAACCTCAACGTGTAAGTGGAAAAGAACATGGACTCTCATATCTACTTGACTGTAAAATTTCAGTTTTGCAATGAAAGCTGATAGTTGCATGTTCTTCTCATTCTGTCTCCCTTTGCATTTACGGGTGCTTATATCAAGCATATACTTGCCCTGAATACATGCTTCATTTGCAGTATATATATAGTCCTCATTCCTCTGAAGATCATAAACATCTGAAGATTAAGCTATTGTGATTGCTTTCTAGCCAGGAAAAGGTTTTGCTGAATTTTGCCTGTGCTGTTCTTCAGTAACTGCTGGACCCTATTAACTGTTTAGTCTTGTTTCATCTGTGGGTTTAATGAAATCTAGTGAATGGCAGTAGCACTTAAATATTCCCATTTCTGCCCTATAGTTTTTTCCCACCTCTGTGCTGCAATGTGGTAGCCTCTCAATTGTGCTGGTGCAGCTGTATTTAGTGTCATTCTTGCTCGGGGTAAGGAAACTCACTAATCTTTAGAAATAATCTTTAAGCACAAGTGGATGAGCACAACTGAGGAACGGGCATGAAGGGGCCTGGGAGGAAGGGACTCAGCTGGTATTGCCACAGGGAACTTTGTATAGTTAAAGTATGACATTTGCCTCAAGGTGCTGGACTGATCTAAATACTGTTCACCATGTGTTTGATACCTGAACTTTCTTACTGCTGTGCAATTTCTTAAAATTGTTTCTTGTCCTCACCTTGATATTTTTAGTGTGCTTTTTTTTATTTTCCTTTTTTTTTTTCTTGATAGGAAAGACTTGTATCACTAGTATTTGGACTCTTAAAACAAAGAAAGCTAAATTTTTATGAAATATATGGAGATGAAATGATTATTACTGCAAAGAACATAATTAAACAGGTAAGCCACACACTTCTAATGTTTCTGACAAGCTTGCCTCAACCCCTTAGAAATTATTTTTTAAGTAGTTAAGAACAGCTTAAGATGTTAAAACAGATGAAGTTTTTTTCGTGGCTGATGGTATCTCATTTAGAGCAGCTGAGCTTGCAGACACTAAGGACTTCCTGAAGCACAGAGGTCTGTTTGCAGAAAAGGCCTTCTGGAAGGAGCAGGTAGCATAAGTACAGCAGATCACAGCTTCCTCTGCATAATTTCCATTGCTCTGAATCCCCTGATTTTAGCTTAGTTTTTTTCTTTCTCTTAACACATGGCTTTCCCGAATAGTATAGTTGTATCATAACATTATGTTTCAAAAAAAACTAAAACAAAAAACCAAAACCACACCAAAAAGCACCCCCCTGCAACCTTGTGAAAAACAAAACCCGCAAGTTCTTGGTGTAAATACATAAAAGAGAATCAAAAAACTTGCTAGTTGAAACAGTGGAACTTCCAACATATGCTACAGAAAACATTGCTTGCATGAATGTTAGCATAGACCTAGCATAGGCACACGATGAAAGGTTGGAAGACATCCTTGCCTTTTTCTGAGAGCAGGGTGAAATAGTGAGGAAGGTAGAAGTGCTTGCCTGTAAAAAAAAAATATTTAAAAAATCAGTCCTTGTCCACGTTGGTGTGGTGGTTTGCGTTTTAGGGTAGTCTTTTCAAACAAAAAGTCTTTGTAGATAAAACCAGCTAAAACCAACAAATGAATAAAGCTCAGATGATGACTTTGGGGGAAAATGCATGGACTAGTTCGGACAGTGACATGATGGCTTTTGTTTGCAAACAGAAACTTAGACTGAACTTTGAGTGTGTGTTTGGTACTTTTAATTTTACTCATCTTGTCTGTTTGCATGCATATGTGAGAATATTGTGTAAGGGGTGTTTTTCTCCCCTGAAGATACGTGATTATTTCAAGAGTCACGTTCTGATGTGTTATGAGCCACCTCCGATTTGTATCTCAAAGGCTGGGAGATGGTCAGGTGGTGGGTTTGCCATCAGATGAAGACAGTCTCCTGCCCTCATTGTACAGTCCACTGTTCACAGCTGTGTTGTGAACCAGGTTGGGAACACAGCTTTTAAAAGTTTGGATTTTCCTTTTTAATTATTACTTTTGTTTTAAGCCAGATTGGCTCTCCCAATCCATTTCCCATTGCAGCGCCGCGGTTCTGTCGCTCTGGTTGTGCAGGGTGGGTATAGATAACACAGGCTGATTTTGCTAGTAAATACAGTGGTAGAATTAGAAGACAGACCGTGATGTGTGTGACTGCAGCACCACTTCTTGTAAGGACTTAGCAATGATGCAAGTCCTTTCTCACTTGACCCCAGTCCAGTTTAAATTGGGTTAAGCGCTCCTGCCCCAGCTGCTTGTTCTTTCCCCACCTGAAAGCGGTGGGATGCTGGGCTGGGTCGTTGCCCTGCTCCCTGAAAGATCAGTAGAGGGTGTGAGTGAACACTGCTTTCTAGTCATGCTGTATTACTGTAAGCCTGGAAAAACAAAGGCATACAGATGTGTGCAGTTGCTCTGGGACTTTGTATAAGGCTTAACACCAAAAAGAAAAAAAAAGCGTGAATGAGTGACACCAGGGTAAAACTGTTCATCTGCCTGTGAGTCACCATTGACTTTTTATTTGCCTGTATCAGCAGTCATAAGGAGACTTTTTTTTTCCCCCTTCAAATTCTGTGTTTAGTTGCATAATAGGCAGGTAGTGCTCCCTGTTTTCCTGCTCATTCTCAGTCATAAAGTGCTTTTCCCATTCTGCTGGGAATATTTGTCTTCATGTTGGATTTTTCAGGTGTCACCTCTGCTCAGCAATAGATGAAGTTTAATCAACTTCCAGTGTAAGTTTCTATTGAATAGGGAAAATAGACAGGATCAGAGTATTTCTGTGTGGTTTGTGCAACACGTTTGCTTTGTGGTCTGTTGTCTCAACTCTTAGGGATATTTTTCCTTAATAAAGGAAACTGTTTCCTTTCCATGTCTCAAATGTGCTTCCTGTTCAAATGCATTGCTGGGCTGTTTTGGTCAGTACTTTAGTAGCTCTTTATTGCCAGGCAGGTGAAAGAGCAGAGGTTTGTAAGCACTGAACAACACACTGTTCAAGAACAAGGTGTTTTTTTAAGAAGCTTCTGTACCGACCACCGTTATTCAAAATGCGGGTAAAATCATGTAGCTTGAGATGGCAGCCCTCAGTCACCATTTCGATTGTACACATTCACTTAAAGGCAAGATGAGTTCGTAACTACTGACTCCTTTGATCAGGTTATTGATTGGCATTTGGGAGAAACTCCCTAATTCGGTCTGAATGGGGTTGATTTGTACCTAGGGCTTACAAGTAGTGTGAAAAGAGATCAGTGAAACTGCTGTAAAATAACAGATGTGTTTGGAATGAAAATTGATGGTTCTGGAGACCTGAAGAAACTGGCCAGTTTTCTGTGTACCAGTTGAAGAGCCAGTGTCCTTTGAGCAAAGACCACAGCATAGCAATGAACACGTGGAGAAATCTAGGGACAGAGGCAGGCCCTAGAGGTGAAGAGGACAGACAGACAGCAAATGCCATGTCTGCTAGGAGAGCGGTTGAAACTGTGTCTGCCTCACCAGTTGAAAGCACAGGACTATAGGTGTGTGCTTCCACGCTTCCCTGGTGCTGTTTCTTCCAGTGGAGGTTAGTTCCCAAGTCCTGTATTTAAAGCTGAAAAGGAAGTCAACCAATGTTTTCCAAAGTCAGTTGCTTTGGAAAGGGGAAGAATATGGCTTCTATTCTTAAGTACCTGACCTGAGAGACATGCTTAGCATCCAGGCTCAGAAAAGCAGGTCCCTTTGAGATGGAGCCAGTGTGTCCTCCAGAGCTTAGTACACAGTTGGGAACACTTTGATCATCTGTATTTTGCAAATAGATGTTTGGGGGGTGGTTTTGGGGGTTTCTGTTGGATTTTTTGTTTGTTTTTAGAGAAACAAGTTGTTAAATGATACAAATAATGTCTTTATTATTTTACTTTTCCTTATTTAACTTGAGGATTATTGTGTATGTTTTGAAACTCAGCAGCAGTTAGAAAGAAGCTAAGATATTTTTTTGTTTTGTTTTTTTCCTCTTTAAATTTGACAGTGTGTGGTTAATACGGTATCGCAGATAGAAGAAATAGATACAGAAGTGGTTGTTAAGTAAGTATACAGCCAGATCTTTTTTTTGGTGGTGGGTGGGGATAGGAAATGGATGGTTTTTAGCATAGATAAATTTACCATTCTGATTTGTGCTTAAATTTCTCTATAACTAAGGATTATCCTTCTCTTTTACCTTAAACCTGTACTTCTGTCTGCCTCTGTGAGAATACTGTGTATTCCCCTTCTTATTCAGATTCTAATGTTACCTTAAACTTACCTTTCAAATAAATACTAAAATTCTGTGAATCTCGCTGCATGAAGCATAAACTACTGTATTCAAGCATATATCTCTTAACTACTTGAAAACATTCCCTATTGTCATAATCTGGGATTTGGTATTAAAACTTATTAGTAGTTTCAGTACCTCCTGCATGAACGAGAATAGGAGCTATCCAGAGAGGAGACCAGACAAGTTCAGACCCAAGAAATGGTCTGGCAGGAGCCTTACAAAGCCCAGCAAAGGCAAATGCCACGTTCTGTGTCTGGGAAGGAGCAGCCCCTTGCAAGAGGAGAGGGAGGAGCTGTCAGGCTTCAGAGCAGCTTTGTGGGGCAGGACCTGGGTGTCCCTGGTGGAGAACTGGTTGGCCATGGACCAGCAGTGTGTCCTTGCAGCCGCAGCCTGGGCCACGTTAGCGTAGCCAACAAGCTGAGGAACAAGAAAGACATTAAGATCCAGCAGAATCCACTGGGTTGTTGGGGGCTGAAGTGTGGAGCGTAGTAGGAGCAACCAAGGGAGCTGGGTCCCCCTCCAGCCTGGGGAAGGGAAATCTCGGGGGAGAATTGCCCACAGCTACCTCATGGAAGAGTGATAGCAGAGCTGTAAGCAGAGCCAGGCTTCTCTCAGAGCTGTGCAGGGGAAGGATGAGGGGCAATGGACACAAGATGAAAGATGAGAAACACTAGTTGAATCTTAGGAAAAATGGGTTCCCTATGGGAATAATCAAACACTGGAACGGGGACACAGAGAAGCTGTGGGATCTCTGTCCTGGGACATAGACAAGCCTTGACTGGGCAGGGACCAGAGCAACCCAGTCTGGTTGGACCTGTGTTGAGCAGGGCTTGGACAAGGCACCTCCAGAGGTGCCAGCTCCAGAGGCCCCTGCCAGCTTCTCTTTTTCTGTAGCTCTACAATTCATTTGGCTCAACAAAGGGTTACCCCAAGATAATAAAGCCAGGCCAGCTGATAAAGCAAAGCGAGAGGCAGAATCTGCATGGGATTCATACCCGGGTTGGGAAAAGACTGGGCACAGGGTCATTTTTAAGCATTGGATATTTGGTCACCATTCTCCAATGTTTACTATTCTGCTGTTGGGTCCTAACTGTGTATTACAGGGTTTAACTTTTGTTCCATCAATGACTTTTCTGCCCTTTGCCACAAACAGCTGACTTGCACTTTAATAGCAGAAGTGGTCTCATTGCAATGCAACAAAATGGGCTTAATAACATGGCTTTTGTAACACTTGCAAAATATTTTCATTTAATTCTTTTTGTAATTTTTCTTTTCCCACACGATTTGTGGAAAAGTTATTAACCCCCCCTCCCTTGTTGGTAACACATACTTATCCCAGCGAAAAGAACATTACACCCGGAAAAAGCTAAATGGTAAATGTGAGGCTTGAATTTTTTTAGTATGATCTGTTTTTATATACCTGCTTCCCCATTCCACTTGCATACATTGTGTTGATCGTGACTTGTTCAGGTGATGTCTGGTGTTCTGCCAGATAAAAGTCTACAGAGTTTTCCTTATATTTATAATTACATTTAAAGCATGTTTTTTTTTCTTTATGTGCCAGTAGGCATCATGGCCAGTAAACATTTGCGGTTTACTGAATACTGCTCTTTTTTAGGCTTGCAGACCAGATGAGGATGATGAATTTTCCTCAGTGGTTTGATTTACTGAAGAATATTTTTTCTAAGTTTACCATCTTCCTCAAGAGAATAAAGGTAAGACATTCATCTGCCAAGAGCTTCACATAGTTCGGACGTGAAATGGAATGAAGTTACTTTCCATTTGAAGTCCAAAGGTGTTGGTTTTGCTTATAGAGTTCAAACTTTTGATTGAAAGAAGGATATGTGAATATCGGCATCCAGGGCAAAAATGATTAGTGCTAACAAAGAGAGCAGTGGGAAGGAGATAATACCTCTTGTTGCATGATTACATCCATTTCAGGCTGCTAGGGATTAGGACAGAACTTTTGTGTGTGTTAGATTGCTCCAAATGAGGTTTCTTTCACCATTCTCAGAATCATCTGATACTGGTTACCGTCAGACGGATGGGTCTGCCTCTGAATGTTAATTACACAATAGAAAATAAAGCCAGGATTTAGTTTAATTTTGTGGGTAAAAGAAAATCTCATTCTAGCACAAGTTTGTGGCACAGAGTTTCGGGGTTTTTTGTAATAAAAATTATATTTGATTCTAGGCAACGTTAAATACTATCCGTAGCGTGGTTTTCTTGGTTCTAGACAAGAACCAAAAAACCAGAGACCTGGAGGACACCTTACAAAAGAACCCTGCTAAAGACAGTACGGTGGATACAGAAGTGGCTTACCTGACCCATGAAGGCATGTTTATAAGCGATGCGTTCAGCGAAGGGGACCTCCCGCCTGTAGCAGCTGACACTACCTCTCAAAGAAACACTTCCCCAAACAGTGAGCCCTGTAGCAGTGATTCGGTCTCTGAACCAGAGTGCACTACCGATTCCTCATCCAGCAAAGAGCAAACGTCGTCTTCTGTTACTCCAGGGGGAGTAGAGATGATGTAAGTAAATAAGCTGCCTGTCTCCACTTTGCAACATGTCAGAAACAAGGTGTTAGGTGCAGGCGGTTGTTTCTGATGATACAGTACGAAAATTACTTTGAAGGAATCTGCTTTTCTAGGTAAGTGAAGTGCAGTGGCTCTCCACCATCACCCCTAGAGACTGCTGTCAGACTGCTCTGTCCCCAGCTCTCCTTTGTTTTGTTTGTTTGCCTTGTTTTCACCTCTGTGTAGTGGTACGGGGACTCGTTATTACACTTCTTACAGAAAAGGGCCCCTTTCACCATCTGTTCTGTTGGGGAGCTCGCTTCTGTAGAGAGGAGGAGAGATGCAAGTCTAGCCTACACAAAACACAGATTGTTTGTCATGCCTTTAGCAGGCAGAAGCATCTCTGTTCCCTGTCCATGTTCCCTATGGCTATTTTTGCTGGTTTTTTTAAGCTGGCTTCATGCAATACACCTTGATAAATTCTAGAGAAAAATCTGCAGTTCATTGTCAACTCTTTGACTTGCATGGTTAAATAATTCCATCTCAGTGCTTTGGTAACGTCAGCAGTGCTGCCCTGTGGTGCTCCGGACTCCAGAGTTGTAACCTTTCTGGCATCCTTTTATGCATACCTTATTTATGGCTGGAAGTCAGAGCTACCTTTTCAAAAGAATCAGTCATAGTGTGTGTGGGACTCGGACATGAGCCACTTCAAAAGCCAGCATGTCTGGATGCAGAGTTCTATGAAGCAAAATTGAAATACCACTTGTTATCCTGCTGAAAGATGGAAGATAGCAAGTGGCTGGCTCGTTCTAGCTGACTGGTACTCAGGTGTCTATACTTGTGTGTTTAAG
The DNA here is from genome assembly GCF_031877795.1 of Strix aluco. NCBI lineage: Eukaryota > Metazoa > Chordata > Aves > Strigiformes > Strigidae > Strix > Strix aluco. The sequence goes on from NC_133933.1 coordinate 10,281,456, forward strand.
CAACTGTCAATTTTGCTAGAGACCTTCCCCCTCAGATCACAATGTTGGCTGAAGGAGATGGATTTAAAATAAATATGCTGTGAATAAAACCAATTCAGGCCTCTGTATGTCCAAACATCCATTGTACGTTGGAAATAAAATGCAATCTGAAGAGAGGTCCAGGGTTACAGCGAGGAGCAGGGAAGGAGAAGAGGGTTGGGTCCGAACTAGTCTGGAGCACTTTGCTAAGTTTGCTAAAAATATACCCTCCAGCTAGAGCTCTCAAGCAATAAAGTCGTTTCTGAGGCTGGTTGCATAACTTTGTTCTAAAATGAACTTGCTTCATCGCTCTTCTGGTTTTCCTTACACTTCTACTTGGTGTTTGGAGGAGGCTTATAAAATTACACGGTTACAACAATGTGAGCCCCATTGCTGCTCTGTAGTGTCCCGGGTTTCTGCTCTCTTCTCATTCTGTCAGTCCCTTGAGCAGCCACGCTGGACCAAAAGATTATCTTAACTAATTGCATGAATGGCAGAGCTGTGCTATAGGCTAGCCTCAAAACAGTAGACAAATCACAGAAGGCTTTTTAAAAAGCACCAACGTAAAGAGCCTGAAGTCTTAAGAGCTAATAGAATGACAGCCTGTAGATTAAGGTGGTGGGGAGTGCAGAATATGTATTTTAAGCCTTACACTTGCATTGGAAGAAAAATGCTGTTTTATCTGCCGTACGCTTGTGATGCTCAAGTGTTACGGGAGCTGGGTAAATTTTAGCTCAGTAAATGTTACTAATATTTATTGTATTAGTAATGACTATATCATGTTTCTTTTAGACAGTTAATGGAAATTAGAATGTGGATTTAAAACAAAATAAGGGATGTGCGGTTGTGCATTTCCTGTTGCAGGGACTGAGATGACATTGACAGCAGCTTAGAAGATCCCATCTGTACAAAGTGACTTTGGTGATTAACTGACTGTCAGCATTTGACAGTTGCTGCAAGGCTCTTTCCTCCTTCAACCTGTGAGCAGAAATACTGGGATTTTTTTATAAATTGATGTTCAACCAACTGGTTCTGTCATTTGTAGGATCAGTGATGACATGAAGCTGACTGACCTGGAACTGGTCAGGCTGGCAAACAATATTCAGGAGTTACTTTACAATGCCTCTGATATCTGCCATGATCGTTCAGTCAAGTTCCTCATGGCAAGAGCAAAGGTAAGGAGCTTGGGTCAGACTGCTGTTGGTGTCTCATCCTTAATGAGAATTTACTCCCAAGTTACTGGTTTAATGAGTGAGAGTTCTGAAAGGGCATTCTCAATTAAGTAACTGTTCCTGCTGCCGCAGGCACTTGATGTTAATGCCCAGAGCACACAAGCATTAACATATCATGTCATTGTAGGACAATGTGGGTTTCTGCTCCTTTTTTTTTACTTTTTAGTATTCTGGCTTGCTGTCTTTGAAACTCCATGCAGAGAATGCATTTCTATGACAAGGTAGCTGCTTGCGCTGCTATCTGCCTTCTGTCCCATGTAGGGTTAAATAATGTGCCTCTTAAAATACTAGTAGTCCTCAGACATGCTGACTAGTTATTTCTTTCCATCTCTGAATTTTTGTGGTGTTATGTCTTCTTACAATGGTTTTCTTTGCATTTAGGATGGCTTCCTAGAGAAGCTGAATTCCAACGAATTTGTTGCTCTTTCTCGCTTGATGGAAGGCTTTATCTTAGATACTGAGCAGATCTGTGGCAGGAAAAGTATGTCCTTGCGAGGAGCACTTCAGAGTCAAGCCAATAGATTTGTGAATAGATTTCATGAGGAGAGGAAGACGAAACTAAGGTATCTCTGGGTAGAAGATCTTTGTGTTCTTACATGAAGAATTTCATCAGTCATATGCCAGGCAAACACATTCTTTTGTTGCCTAGAACACTAGTAAGCCAGTTGTACTTAAGAGCAGGGGGTGAAAAAACTGTATTAAAATTATTTTCAATTGGTTTAGACTTGTACTGTTTTCATAACTTAATTTCTTCAAACTAGATTGTTCTACAGTTATCTCAGTAAGGACAGTAGTAGCTACAGGAAGTACTCAAGACTGACATTGAAGGGCAGGATTTCTCAGTCTTGGGGTTTAAGTAACTTTAGGATAATCCACTTCGAACTGTTATTAAAAAAAAAAACCCAACCAAAAAAAAAACCCCAAGCAAACAAAACCAAATCCAAACCTAATAACCCAAAACCCAACCCCAAACCAAAAAACCTTCAACAAAAACAATTAAGAAAACCCTTAACCACTTGGGGAACAGCCTTTCCAGTAATATACATCAAGTCTTTTTGCTCTCATCATCAAAACCTCTTAAAATTCCAGTATTTACACATTGTTTCAGTGACAGTGATCTCATAAGGATCTTTATTGCCTAGTGTAGTCTGTTCTCTATGATAGATTAAATGAACAAATTGTGAGACCTTGAGGCCAGCATGGTGTTTCTCTGTTTTGCTACTGCCAATTGTTGGACCTCTTTCTAATGAAGGTGAATTAACATAACATTTTGGGCCACTGGCTTTTTTTTTAAAATTACTGCAGTTTTGATTCCATGGCATTACAGGCAGGAGAAGCATCAAGACATTTAAATTTCTCAGCCTCCTCTCTTTCGTGTTTATAACTAGTCTGCTTTTGGACAACGAGCGCTGGAAGCAAGCTGAAGTTCCTGCCGAGTTTCAGGATCTTGTTGATTCAGTGTCAGATGGCAGAATCTCTCTCCCTGAAAAAAAAACTGCAGGTATGTATCTTGCAGTCCTACTGTTAACTGAATTTATTATCAGCAAATGCTGCTATTGAATGTTGATGGGCATATTCTGATGATTCTGATGTCACTCTTCATCTGTGTTTGCTCGCTGTCTTCTGGGGGGGATCAGAAGCAAGTTGATAATTTTTTTCTTTCTTTTTTTTTTTTTTTCTGTTACCAGTGTTGAAACTTCTTGTGCTGACCTTAAAAGACTTTTTTTTTTTTGACAACCCATTTCAGTGTTAGCACAGGGAGGGAGCTACTTTTTTATGCAAGTATTCCCAGTGTAGAGGCTTACATTCTTTGCACAAATTCAGTCTTTCCCCAGAACATACCACTGAAGTGTTGCAAGAGACCAAGGAGCATGTGTGTGTGCTCAGCCCTCCTTGTGTTAAACAAAGCCTGCTCCTTCCCACTACTTCATGCTATGTGACTGCTCATGGAAGTGAAAACTCGGGTGCATTCAATTATTTACCTTCCCACAGAAACCTGATTTGACCTCAGACAAGTCACTTTTTTCTCTTCGTGCCCCATTTCTCCGTGTACGAAATGGGAATGCATAATGTGTTCCTGCCTTGTGGGGATACTCATCCCATATTGCAGTGATGAAAGTGTGTGAACAGCTAGAAGAGGAAGAAAACAGCAAGAGATGAGAAGGAAGAAAATACAGTACTGTCATGGTGGAGAAACCACAATCCCCCCCAAAGGAATATAGCAGATACAGAGAGCATGTTGGGCAATGATCACTGCAATTATGGAACATGATACCAAAATATACTCATTGACCATTGCTCTTAAAATAAGCTCTTGCAGCTTCCTTTAAGAAGATGGGAAACTGGTGGCATCAAATTTAGCATGAAAAACTGCATCAGTAAGAGCTTCTACTATGAAGCCTGAGGAAGAAGATTAAATATTGATACACCCAAACTATACTGGTTTGAAGATTAAATATTAATATACCCAGCAAATCATTTGAGAATGAATAGTAGAAAACCTAGTGACTTTTTCTGCTTTTCTTCTATTTGTAACCTGTTGTATTTGAAGTTTTTAAGTCCATAATGACTGTGGAACTCTGGGGGATTTTTGCTCTAAAATCCCAGCAGATAATAAAGTAACTTTACAGATCATAATAATTATGATGGGCAACCAACTATGTAATAAATATTGTAAAAGAGAGCAGTTCTTCAAAGATTGATTATGTTTTTTTTCAAGCCTTAGTAAGTGCACACTAAATTTTTAGAAACTAGCATTGTTTGTACTTGGTTTGAGTTCAACTCATCCCTTTTCCTTTCTTGCTAAAACGTCTAGCTACTGAAGAAAGAAAGCCAGCTGAATTCCTTATTGTTGAAGGACAAAAATATGCAACAGTTGGGTAAGATGCACTCTTTTCTCTTAGCAGTGGGTTATTTGGCAAGAACTTTTGCGTAGAACTGTGATGAATACTAACAGCTTTAGCGATCTTATTTAAATAAAAAAAGCCTCTTCTTCCACAGACTAGTTTCTTTAGTTCCCAAACAGTTATAAAACATTGCAAGCACTTCTGTACATTAAAGTACTCTTCTCTGAATGACTAGGCTGAAATTTATGGTTTCATTTGAATATGTTGGGTTTTTTTCCAATTATATCATGAAAACACCTAGTCATGAAAATACAGGTTTGTCTTCCATAGTACACTGTTGTTATTTCTTGCAATATAGGTTATCTCTGGCAAAATCGTAGAATCATAGAATGGTTTGGGATGGAAGGGACCTTTACAGGTCGTCTAGTCCAACCCCCTGCAATGAGCAGGGACATCTTCAACTAGATCAGGTTGCCCAGAGCCCTGTTCAGCCTGACCTTGAACGTTTCCAGAGATGAGGCATCTACAACCTCTCTGGGTAACCAGCTCCAGTGTTTCACCACTCTCATGGTAAAAAATTTCTTCCTTATATCTAGTCTGGATCTGCTCTCCTTTAGTTTAAAACCATTATCTCTTGCCCTTTCACAACAGGCCGTGATAAAAAGTCTGTTCCCATCTTTTTTATGAGCCCCCTTTAAGTACTGGAAGGCCACAATAAGGTCTCCCCAGAGCCTTGTCTTCTCCAGGCTGAACAACCCCAAAATACATGAGTCCACTACGGGATGATTGCTTATCTTATTCAGAATAAGAAATAAGATGTGGGCTATCTTAGAAGCTGCATACACTATTTCTTGGCATCCTGATTGCTTTGGGTTGGAAAGTAGTTTCTTAAAGCTGGTTATATCAAAGACATTTTAAAATGTATGATCCTCATATACTTCTTTCATTTAAAAGCATGCTGTGCTTCCAAAGACTGTGAGGCTTAATCATTAAATATGCATGAGAGTGTTTTTGAGGAGGGAGTAAAACTTGGAACATCTCACTCCCCAGAGTCCTAACATCAATTTACCCCAAACTTAAAAGTTCCGATTTCCATAATGTCTTTGACCAGCTGTCATTTTATGAGTTGCTTCGTGATGATGCATCGTTGTTCAATTAGAAACAGAAGCTGATGGCTCAGAACTTCTGTGTCAGCCAACTGATGTCACTGCAAAAAGAGCATTTCAGGTCAAGTAGGAGCATCTGAACATGCTTTAAAGGATAAAATATACTTAAAAGATGATGTGTTTGATAATCATCACTGCTCATTTTAAACTTGTTATGTTTAGCTCTGTGAAGCAATTGTCAGCTTCATGTTGGTGCAAGTATTTGTTTCAGTTCTACACACTTCTACATACAGTTTTATTGTATTTAATCAAATAAAATGCATTTATGAAAAAAAGCCTAGATGTCCCCCAAAAATTTTCCAGGTGTTTATTTTCAGTTGATGGTTCATCATCTTTCTGAACTCTACTGCCTAAAGGAAGAAAGAGATCTAACTTTTTGAAATGTTAGAATATCTACTCTGAACATTGGATCTTGCCTTAGTTTTCCTGCCTTCTGTGTATTTGAATTCAAAGGAGCACACCTGCTCTTTGTGGAGCCTTCTTAATTCCATCCAGTAGCTCCTGAATTCTCCAGTGCCTGCTGAATTCAGGGGAAATTACAAGTGTTGAGCATCTTTGAATATTTGGTGCTGTTTCTTCACAGCTGCCTTCTCTGGTTTATGACTCGTTAGCATTCATTACATCCTTTTCAGTGGTGGTTGTAGTCTACATTCTGTGGATTTTTATACTTACTCAAAGTTGGCCAGAATTATACAGTAGTATAAGAAAGGAGCTTTGGATTTTTTTGTCCCCTGCCAACATCTACGTGGAGACTTTAGTCCCACAGTAGCTTTTTTGGAGATTAAAAAGTTATACCAATGAACCTTAGAGATTTTCTCTCATATGTTAAGTACTTTTTCCACATGCCACCCTGTGGAATGGGTTTTCTTTATAACCGTCTTTATATATATCTTCTTCTATGTTCTACTTCAGATCAGTTAGTGGGTTCATTTAATGCTATAATCTCTAGCATTAGGTAGCTTTCTATCAACATGACTGGCCTTTGTTTGATTTTTCAACATCATCTGTGCACTGAGATGACATATTTGGCTGTTTCCTCTCTTGTAGGACAGTATTGCTGTTAATAAGAATAATCCTTGAGTACTGCCAGTGTGTGGATAACATTCCTTCCATCACCACTGACATGCTTACCCGCCTGTCTGATTTACTGAAGGTATGACTCCAAATGTACTGGCTGTGCTAATCAGGGGTATTCAGGGCAGAGAACATGTCTTACTCTCTGTAATGCTTCACATGTTTTTATGGTTTCCTATAAATCATATAAATTGTCTCAAAATGATTGCGTTTGTTACTGTTCCATAAGGTAGCCTTTTAAGCTAAGGGTATTAAAGATGCAATTTGTTGTGTGAATTAACTTCAGGAAGGCTGTCTTTCCTCTTGTTCACCTGTAATATTGGAAATCCCATCTAATAGAGTTTGTCATAGCAGCCTGGCCTTCAAGCTGGGTGTGAAATTAATGCTGCTGAAGAAAAAGCAATTTGATCCCAGATGCCACAGACGTCTATCTATATTAAGGAAGGAAACGAGTCCCTTGGTTTTTATAAGTCAGTAGAGGTATAGTCAGTAGAAGCATGAAAAATAGTATGGGATGAAGCTTCTGTAGTAAAATGTAAAGATGACGAAAGACCAGGACCTTTTTGTCATTTATTTCTCACTAGAGAAGAGGAAAGCTGGTAAAGCACAGATACTGCAAGGTAATATAAGTAAACAATCATAAAAGGAGCACATGAATGTATCTTAAAACTGTGTGTGTCTGTGTGTATATGTGTGTGTGTATATATAGGCTGCAAAGCTTAGCAGTTAATTTATTTCAAGGTTTTCACTTGTGTCTTTGCCCACAAAGGTTATGTCACGTGTTAGAGTTCTGAGCATAAGCGTAATCGATAAAAGATGAACAGATTCTACTCACCAAAAGTAATTTTATACTCTTCAAAAATATTTTACATAGGGTGGGGGACAGGGGAGGGGAAACATACCCTAGGAGATGGACCTTTAAGTAACCTTCCTGTTGGTAGTTCTTATCTGAATAACCAGATGCAGGAACGTTCCTCCCTGCAGTCATCATTCCGATTCATCCACAAACCTTCCCCTTTGAAAGCACTATCCAAGGCAAATCAGTCAGTCTGGGCCTGGGGATGCCCCTCTTCACCTCTCGTTCTCCAGCTGCTGTTTCACTCAGGTCTTGCAGCACCTTTTCACAGGCAGGCAGAATAGCAGCAGCTGCCTCAAACTTGGCCAGACTTGCATCTCTGTGTTACTTCTCTCTCCCTTCCGTATCTTGTTCTAGCTCTGTCATTTGTGTTTTATTCCTTTGTATTCAAACATCATGTGCAGTTTAATTATTGTATTTCCTATCTGGCAGCAAGGTGCCATTAATTGGAGAGATGACAAGAACAGCTAGCAAAAACAAAAGCTCATTTGAACAAAATAAGAGCCACTCAAGTTGTCCTTGCATGTCACTATGATTTTTGTTTGACTACTGTCAGAGCTAGCAAGGTTGGAAGGTAGCAAGAGCTGGTCTTTATTGTGATGAAAACTGCAAAGTGTTCCCAGGTAGTGAAACTCCAGGCTGCTTTGAACTGTGGCTGCAACCAGAGTGAAATGACACCTGTGTATGGACAAAAACACCATCATAATTACTGGAAAGAGAAGGCTTGCAGCCATGGTGCCGGAACACAGAAACGCTTTCCTCCAAGCAGTCACAAGGAGGGGGTATTGCTCTTTTGATGTTTCAGGCATGCTGCTTCCTTGTTGCTTTGTCTGGAACAGGCCATCTAGTAACTGAGTAATATCCACGAAAGGCAGGGGGGGAGTACAAGTGTCTATCATCCTTTATAGAGCATGTTTTTAATGGTCTGCCACACAGTCAATGAGTTGGTGCTAACTGGAGCTAAATACCTCAGAGGAGCTTAGGCTGCGTCTTTAGCTCAGTGGATCTACTTCTAAAGTCCACCAGGAGGCATAAGAAAAGGTCTTGCTTTTCAGGAGGAGGAGACGAAGTTAATGTCAGACAGTTTCAGACCCCGACTTCTGTCTGAGGGCAGAGTAGTTTATGCCCCTCTCAGGTCAGGTGCTGCACATAGCTCAGGTTCAGTTGTGGCACTAGGTCTGGGTTTCTTTTCTAGCCCTAGATACACCACTCTGGCAGCCCAGGGAGGATGTGTGGGGTTCACGGTGTATCCTCTGTGGTCCTGAGTTTTGTGACTGACTCCAGACAACAGCCAGAAAAATTGTTTCCTGTTTTTACTCACGGAGGGTTGAAATTTTGGGTTTGTTCTTGCGGTATCACAAAGCAAGACCTGTGAAGCAGGTTTGTGGCCCCCCCAGAAAAGGACCTCTGTGTGAGGGAAATTCTCTGTGTTGCAGACACAAGCTGCAGGGCCACCTTGTCACAATTTCTTGTGAATCTTTCTTCAGGTGCATAAGAAAGGGTCAGCTCTCTGGAGGTTTTGCCTCCCAATTTCCACCCCAGTGTCAACAGGGCAGTTCTGTTCAAATGTGAGCCGTGGGACTTCTGCTCTCCATTCAGTGCAGAAGTCGGGGACAAGAGCAACAGCTTCTCCATCTCTACTGCATCACTCAAGCCAGTTTAGAATACCTGGTGTCTCAAAGTTGCGTGATGGAGCAGAATTCCAAAATAAGACAGAATATGGTAACAGGAACTGTCTTACTGTCCAGAGACTTTGCTGGCCTGTGTGCATTTAATAATTTCTTTTCTCCTGGAACTAAGTCAGCAAGAGCAAGTCATGAGTCCTCCACTATAGCTGGAATTCTTACAGAATTAGGTTTTGGTGTGGCTTAACGTCTTCTATGTATCATTTCTTAATCTCGGTATTTTATAGTGTAATAAACACAGATTCAGTCATCTCAGCAGCAGTGAGTTTCATTGCTTTCAAGTTTTCTTTAACATCAGCAAAGAGGAAGGCCTAGACCCAGAGCAGAAACTTGTTCTTTTGATATTTTCCATTCTGATATTACACTTGTCTACTCAGCAAAACTAGTGAGATCCTTATCCTTCACTCCATCCAAGGTCCTGCTTTGAGAAGTATGTTTTACAGATGTCTAGTACAAAGCTGTCCTTGTGTATGGCTTTCAGAGTTAAGGCTGAACATAGCTAGTCTGCAGCAAGTCTGACTTGCAGCTTTTCTTTCACACTGAGAGAAGTCTCGCCCAAAGGTCTCAGAGAGAAGCAGAAATTAGTCCCTGAATTGAAATCACTGAGTAGCTAACTGTGTTTTTAATAGCAGTATTTCTACTTCCCTTTGCTGCAATGTTGCCTTGAGTGCTTTAGCGTAAGCTGAGTCAAAAAATACTGTGGGCCAGTGACTACTGAGAGTGGTGAAAAATTCCTTTTGTCTTACTAGGTAACAGCCATGGACCTCTCTGTAGTAAGAAGTATGTGAAACTCTTGGTACTGGCCTTCATAATAATCTGTTTAATCTTGTAAAATTCTGTTGATGGTATTTCTAAACTGGTTATGAGTAGTTGTTAAAGAGTCAGCATGCATTTTCTCTCTCTTTTTCTTTCTCACAGTATTTCAACTCTAGAAGTTGCCAACTAGTGCTTGGAGCTGGTGCATTACAAGTTGTTGGTTTGAAAACAATCACTACAAAAAACCTAGGTATGGATTTCTATATTTGTCAAAGCTTGTTCTCCTACCTGTTAAAAAAAAAAACCAAACACAAAAAAATGCTAAACATTTATGATAACCTATGTTTGTGTGTGGTTGCTGTGCATGGAACGCAGAGGGTGATAAAACCTTGCTGGTTAGGGGGTAAAACAGGTATAAAAGCTAGTGAATTGGCTGATGAAGCACTAAAATCCATCCAATTCCTTTGCTGTCTGCTGGATCAGTTTAAATGTAAAGCTTCACTGTGTTACACGAAGGAAACCTAAGAACAAATATACAGGCTAGCAAGTTTTCCATGAAAATGTTTTGACTGCGGGAAGGTGTAATTACTTTTTCAGCGGTGACTTTGGCGTGCTTGGGAGGTGCTTAGTGTTCAGATCTTGAGGCGGGAGTTACGTAGGTAGAGGAATGCAGCCAAACCCCTGTCTGCCCGTGCGTTTCGCTGAGCTGTGCTGTCCCATCTGCCCCGTGGTGCTGTATTCTGTAACACCGTGTCCACATACAGCTCCTGTGGGTTATAACCGCGTGTCAGTAATGCGCGAAAGGATTTCTGTGGGTGGCTCTGAGCGGAATAGTTAGGCTTTATATGGCTGAATGTACCGGCGCGGTCAGGTAACTTAAGGCGCTGTGTCTGCGTGCTGAATCCAAACTATGATTTGGGCTTTAGAGTTTCTCATTTTTAGCGTGCAGCTATTTAGCTGAAGTTGCCAGCCCCAAGTTACCTGTCCGGACTGCTTCAGCTGCTCTGAAAAGCCGGGGAGAGCTAGGTGCCCAGTTCCACGCTACAGAAAAGTCTGACGTGCTACTTGAGACCCCCGGTTTTAAACTTACTCCTGAAATTAAAAGCCTTTGGTTGATGGGTTGAAGCAGGTGTTTAACTTGCAGTTCCTGTGTTTCAGGGTGTCCTGTCTGCCTTTCCCTTTTTAAAAGGGAATAGCTTGAGTTGAGGGCCGAGAGGCTTCCCTGCAAGGGGCTGTGGCCCATAGTTCTGGAGCGGATGCAATGAGCAGAGAAAATCTAGGTCGGGTCTTTGCTCCAGAAGGCTTGGCCGGTGTGGTGAGCACGCTGGCACCCCTGTGTGTCCTGCTGCCAGCTCAGGCCCTGTTGGAGACAGGAGAAGCTTAGTTTTGGGAATCCTGGCGGCACCACAGGCAGGCGCAGGCTCTGGGCAGCTCAGCACTGGCAGGGCAGGGTGTTTATGTATGCCTCCTGTGGAAGAAATATTGATGCCTTGAGAATGTGGCTGCTGAGGTTAGGTAGCTGATGAGTCAGGTCTTTTGAGATCTCTCTGATGTCTGCGTGTGCTCAGGGCTCAAAATGTCAAGTAGACACTTAAAGCCTCTTGTAAAATTAGTCCCTTAACCCATATCTTGCAGAAGCTGGGTGTGAATAGCCAGGTACTAGTCTGGCGTCTTCACTGGGTGGGGTTTCCCAGTGGAAAAAAATGCTTACCTCCTTTTTTTTTTTTTAAAAAAGAAAAAAAAAAAGCATGTTAAATTGTGTCAGATCTGTTATTTATGTTAAAGGAGATACAGTCTATACAAAATGACTCTTCCTGTGTAATAATTCAGTTATTTTTCTTTCCCTCTCTCACTTCTGGATTTACAGCCCTTTCTTCACGTTGCCTACAGCTAATCGTACACTACATTCCTATTATCAGGGCTCATTTTGAAGCTCGACTGCAGCCGAAGCAGTTTAGCATGCTCAGGCATTTTGACCACATTACGAAGGTAATTCTTTTGGCATTTCATAATTAAACACAAAGTTCTGCTTTTCAACCGTGCTCTGAAGACTATGAATGTCGTTAGACAGTAAATAAACCCTGCTTTCTTCCATTACAGGATTATCACGACCACATAGCTGAAATTTCAGCAAAGCTCGTTGCCATAATGGATAGCTTATTTGACAAACTATTATCCAAGGTAATGATTTATGGAAATAATTATACATTCTCTAAATTTCAATTGGAGGTCTCATTATATACAGTCTAGATGTTTCAAATGGAGTCTTAAACTTTCCTAATCAGGACTTGTTTGAACTTCTTTAAACTGTATGAACACAAAGCTCCGTGCTGTACTTGTGAATGTGTTTTGTCTTAACTTTTGCCACCTGGGTGTCATTTGCCTTCACCCCCTGCCCCCCCCAAAAAAATTTCATGTTTACTCCTTCAGCAGTAACAGAAATGCTTTGTCTGATGCAGATGCTCTGGTGTTTAGAAACTGAAGTGCTCTCCTACCCTCAGCAGTTTTATCCACTGACAGCTCTTGTCTACAGTTGGGCTGAGCTAGTCCTCGTTTCCTGCTCTTCCCAACGGTGCCTCTTTGGAACTGGCGAGTGTGTAATTTCCTGCAGCTGAGGAAACAGCAAAAAACTGCTGAGGAGGAAGAGTTTTTGGAGGGGAAGGACCAGCCCATTTATTGGGCTGCAGGCTTGGGGATTAGAGGTCTGCGCTTAGCAGTTCCTGCTGCGTAGCTGTGCAGCGTTAATAGCTGTCCATGAAGTGCTCTTTGTGGGTTTTGGTTTTTGAATGCTTGTCAGTGGAAGAGTTTGGTCCTGGGCTGGATCCACTCCCTCCGACTCACCTCAAGGTGGAATACACTGACAGGGAGTGCCCCAAGATGGGACCTCCTGGGCCCACAGATCTGATAGATAAAGCACATGAGCTTTTAAAGCTTAGTGTTTTGCTTTGGATCTTATGCTCTTTTTTAAAAAAAAAAAAAAAAAAAAATCTGTTCCATGAGAGAAATAAACTAATTCTTCGGTGACAGATTTGATTGATTGGCCTGAGCCAGCCTCTTCTGTGCGGGAGCTCATGAGAAGCACAGCATCTCCCTGGTGGAGCACGGCTGGGGACAGGCTGATGTGGGCTGCAGTGAGGTGGCTGAAACAGGCAGCATTTCTCTCTTCCTTGCTGTTTCTGTTATTTTATCATTTATTTTATGTTGTGCTTTTTCTTTGCATCTGTTTCTTTGGGCTATCAAATGAATAGTGTTACCTAAACTTAGGAGGGGAAAAAAACCCAAAGCATTTAAATTGGGATTCCCTGCCCCCTGTTGTGTTTACACTTTTAAAAACAAGTTTATGCCTTTTTCTAAAGATCCAAATAGTGGTCTACTGCTTTTTTGGGTTTTTTCCCACACACAAAAATACCTGTTCTATGAAGTAACATGGCTTTTTGGTCACTTAACCTCTTTATCTCTTGAAAATAAAAGACAAATGCAAGAATTCAGATTATTGATACTGAACAAGTTAGCCTACAACAAACCAATAACACAGTTTATGTTTTTGATGGTAAGTAGTAAGTATCCAGCCCTTACTGTCCTTCCATCTTTACAGCCCATTCTCCCCTTGAGCTGGCACAAGATAAAAACTGAGAATATTCCCGTCTTTTAGAGCTCTTAAAGGCTTGAGTGAGAGTGCCTGGCTCACGTGGATGCAACCCCCAGAGTACAGGAGAAAAGGAGACCATATGTTGATTTGCCTCTATTTCTAACATACCCCACAATTTGGCTCATCTTGTTCCCGAAAATGAAATCATGGCACCGAAGACTCTGAAGAACATAAAACCAGGAAATTTGCAAATGGGCATGTCAGTGTGTTCTTTGTTTGGTGTGGTTTTGTGAGAGTCCAAATATTTCGGTGGTCACCTGCTTTAAAGTGTGTAAATCTGAATGAGTCCGCAGGCAAGTTTCATAGCAGTGCGTGGCCAGCGTGCTTTAGAAACAGACACTGCACGGTCTAGAAACCTGCTTTGTAGGAGACAGACAGTTTGGTCCAGTAGATGGGATGTTGACCTGGCACTTGGGTAACGAGGGCAAGTTACTTTTGTGTTTCCAGGCTCTGCTTCCCTCTGGGAGCTTGGTGGAACAGGAGCTGTCTTCACACAGTGCCACCGTGGTGCGGCCGTGCGCTCAGCGAGGCGTTTCACAACAGCACGGACAGTTCCCAGCATCTGTCTATTAACTTTGGCAGGGAGATAAAACAGGAACGGTGGTATTTAACAGCTATAATTAACAAGTGAAAAAGGCGTAGGTTTTTAAAAAGGGGTAAATGTTCATGGAAAAAATCCGGTGCGAGTTCTTAGCTTCTCTGGGAGCTTGCTGTCTTGTGACTGTTTGGACAGAAGAGCAGTAAATTTTTGTCTGATCCCTCGTGGTTTACATGCTGTTGACCTTCACTGGAGATAAAAATGGCCAGCACCTTGCAGGGCTGGAGCTCATGTTTCTTTCTGGTGCTGCTGCTCTTCCCCCATCACGATGAAGAGTCTGATTTGTCTGTGGTCACACAAGAGCCATTGCTGCAGCTTGACAGTTCCCTTTGGCTTTACAACATACTGGTAAATTGTAAATCATTTGTTGCCTAACACTTATGTCTTGAGGCACAATCCTGTACGCTGTGCAGTTGTCCCACACAGGGAGCAGGGCTCCTGGAGCAGTAAGCGCTATTTTTCTGCTACTTCTCCTGTCAAAATTAGGTCATCGGTTTTGCTTTTCCGTAAAGACTTTCTCAAAACTCCCCGTTTCTTTTTTTTCTCTCACACTCAGGCAAGCTTTGTTCTTTTGCACAGTTCAGGCTAGCATGCGAGAGAGCCTCCTTGAATGTGTTTGTAAATAATTTAGTTACAACGATTCAGCTCTTCCAGTGAATTGTGCGAGGCTCTGAGGGGAGGTATCACCCTACCAAAGGCGACCTACCAGTGATTAACCCAGGCCTGTGCTAGCACAGCCTCTCCGCCACAAACTGAAGGGCTGGCTTCACTGTTCCTGCGCCAGTTTTTCAAAGTGCTTCTGAAATCACATTCAGATCCTCCCTATCCAGGGTGGGGATGTAAGAATTTTGTTCCCTTTGTAGCAAATCTCTTGCCATCTGGTGGTGTCCACTGTCTTATTTCTTGGATTTCAGTCACTGGGAGAAGGGACGTTTTCTACTTTGTTTTCCAAGGTGTTTCTGCAATGTTTTTGTGGGGTTTTTTGGTTTTGTGGGGTGTTTTTTTTTTCTTTTTATGGCTAGGAGCTTCCATTTCTTTGTTTTCCTTTCCTTGTTTCTTCAGAAATTCGGATGTATATGATCTTAGAGAAGTAGTTTTCTCTCATGAAGTACTTGAGGGGCATATTCATCAGAGGTAGAATTGCTTGTCTGTCACTGACTCGTACAGATCTGAAGGAGAGGGCCAGCTCGCAGGCCACACGGCGTGCATCGGTGTAGCTGGCACAGTGATTATTCTCCCTGCATCTGTAATTCACAGGGTGGTGGAAACCAACAAAAATTAATGAGCAAAGAGAAGCGATTCAAACTAACAAAGATGAATAGATGAAATTGGGAAATCCTCAGATTTCATACTGCTTTGAGTGTTAGTTTGCTTATAAAGCAAGAAGTGCTAAAAGATTGTATGATGCGAGTCCTTGGCTGAATCAGATATGCCCAGCTACTGTTTTAATTTGTGATACACTAAATGAACCTTGGTTCATGATGTCATTAGTAACGCAGGGCTTTAGATGGCTGTTGGAAACTCTCCTATATAAACCGTTTTAAGTGGTAGAGAGGAGTAACCGGTGGTGTTTTTATTTCCAGTACGAAGTGAAGGCTCCTGTTCCTTCAGCATGCTTCAGGAATATCTGCAAGCAAATGGCAAAGATGCATGAAGCTATATATGATCTCCTTCCTGAGGAGCAAACTCAGGTGAATGTTATTTTTGAGATTCATGTAACACCTCCCTTGCAAATGCACATGGACTTGGTAACAAGAGAGACTTCTGCTTTATCTAGGGGGAGAAAAATTCTTTTTTCAGTCTTTGTGAAACCCCCATATTTAAAGGGGTTGGCAGCAGTCATGCAGACAGCTCAGTCTGAACTGAAGTAAGTGTTTGGATGTGCAGGGAGAACGATGAGACGTGCAAAAAGAACTGACTGCTTCCAGCATTTTGAGCTGCATTTTAATGTCTACAGAGGT
This sequence comes from Strix aluco, assembly GCF_031877795.1. Classification (NCBI taxonomy): domain Eukaryota; kingdom Metazoa; phylum Chordata; class Aves; order Strigiformes; family Strigidae; genus Strix; species Strix aluco. The sequence goes on from NC_133933.1 coordinate 10,297,297, forward strand.
GAATCTTCAATTCAGGAATTAGTGCTGAAATTCTGCACAAATGGCAACACTTTGGGTCTCGAGTACAGCCCTTCCAGGGAATTCTTCTGTAACACTGCTCAAATTTAGTGGCTTCTGGAGGTCCCTAAATGTATTATGCAGCCAAATTGTACCAGATGTGCTTCTTCAGTATTTTGCTGCAGTTATTGCTACTGCAGTTTTAAGTCTGAGGACAGGAAGGACTGATCCAGTGAGTGAATACACTAAGTTGTAGTTTCTCTTTTGCACTAAATTAAATGGTCTCTTCAACTGTTTTTCATGCTTTCTCTTGCAAGAAAAGACTTTAAGTGTTTACAGTACAGGGAAGAGATGTGTTATCTTCTAGCCCTAATACACATTGCTAGATGCTTCAGACAACAGGGAAGAGAAATTCATGCTCCAGAGAATTTGTCCTCCCAAGTGCAACACGTAACAAATAAGGGAAGGTGTACACTGTCCTGTGCGTTAGAAATTGTGTATGGCCAGAAAGATTAGGAGCCTGAAGGACTGGCAGAAGGGAAGGTCACATGAATTGCTAAAACAAAACCGAAGGTTGGTGTTTGTGGTGGATTTCCTCACTGCCTGGGGATGGTTCCTTACTCTGGTTCTGGGGTTTCTTCTAGATGTTGTTTTTACGAATTAACGCAAGCTACAAACTTCACCTGAAGAGGCAGCTGGCCCACCTAAACGTTGTCAATGACGGAGGACCTCTGAATGGGTACGTTTGCGTACTTTTTTTTACTGCTTAATTTAAATAATCAGGCTTTGTCTCCTGCAGGAAAGTTGTAATTGCGGAATGCAGCCACACTCCGGGTTTTAGCATGTCCCATTTGGAGCTTTCTTACAGTAAAGGACATGACTTGTGCCTTTCCATAGTAACTAGGAATGCAGTTGGCTTGGTAATAGATTGGGAGTTGGGCATTGTCCTGCTGGAAACCTGTGGTAGGTTTCCTTCGTTTGTGGGTTACTTTTTCTCCGTTTGTGTGACAGCAATGGCCACAGTTTGATTCACAAGAATTGCATGATTCACGAAGCAGTTTTGAAACGTGGATGATGACTCACAGCGCTAGCAAAGTAAAAATAGGAAAAAGTGGTATTTCATCTGTGTGACGGGCAGCTTCTACACAGAAACTGTTTTTACAGCAGAACTGGATTTAAAACAAAGATTATATTCCACAGAGCTTTTACCCCCTTCCTGCCCCAGCCTCAAAACGGGTCAGTGGTGCCTCGTGGGAGGGTGTGGCTGGCTGTGCCTGGCATCCCACACCTCCCAGGAAAGAGGACAGCCTCTTGCAGGCTGAATCCTGTTTCTGGGATTTTTCAGTCTGGAGAAGACGAGGCTGAGGGGAGAGCTCATCACCCTCTACAACTACCTGAAAGGAGGTTGCAGAGAGCTGGGGATGAGTCTCTTGAACCAAGTAACAAGCGATAGGACAAGAGGGAATGGCCTCAAGTTGTGCCAGGGAAGGTTTAGACTGGATATTAGGAAGTATTTCTTTCCAGAACGGGTTGTGTGACGCGTTGGAATGGGCTGCCCAGGGCAGTGGTGGAGTCCCCATCCCTGGAGGTGTTTAAAAATCAGTTTGACACAGAGCTGAGGGATCTGGTGGAGTTGGGAACAGTCAGTGTGAGGTTAATGGTTGGACTGGATGATTTTCAAGGTCTTTTCCAACCTAGATGATTCTGTGATTCTGTAAGTTGGATAGTCCCCTGAAAATGGTGGGTTTTATAATCATTCTTGATGACCTGGGGGTGTAGTAAAGGTGAAATTCAGTCGTCCTATGCACATGCAAGAAAGCATTGTCTTAGGCTGAAGAAGCCAGAGAAGGAAGTTTACAAATGTTTCAAATGTTTCTGGAATGAAGGGTTTTGTTCCTGCCCAGTTTATTCTTACTTGTCCTGCTTAAGCTTATTCATCCTTGTACTCTGTGCAAGAGTGTGTCTGAAATGGTTTTCTGTTCTTGTGGTGTACACGCAAGGTAACATCTACTTGCCTTTGGTACTTAGGAAGGTATTTGTAAGCCAACAAACTTCCGGAGGCCGCAGCAGCCCCAGCTGAAGTGAGAGCACCCAGAGTGTGTTGGGCGTGTTTCACACTTGGGTTTCTACCCCTGAACAGTGCGCTGTGCTGTCTTCACCCCGCTGCCCTCTTGGTTTTGTTTGATGCCTGTGGCTGGACCCCTTCTTGCTTGGAGGGTCGGGGCAGGTGGTGCCGGTGGTGCGTTTCCCAGCACAGTCCTCCTTACAGTCAGACGGGAAGCAGTGATGCTCCGAGTCTGTTCCTTTCGTGGCAGGGGTTACCCGCGTTGGAGCGCAGCTCGGGGAGCGTGTGGGCGGGGCCGTTGGCAAAGGGAAACGCCAAACACTGGATTCCACTTGCTGCTCTTCCAGCAGTCTTCACTGACCTAGTTTTTGACATGCTTTTCTGATCCACATCCTATTTTCAACTATTTGTTTCTGCAGTAATAGTAAAATGCAGGTCTGTGCACCCTGGTTAATTTTTTACTCTGAAAATACAACTTTTATGCCTACATCTTGCTGCTTTCTAACTGGAAGCACCATGATCATGTTTTTCTCCTGCCCTGATACTCTTCAACAGTGTATGAGGGATTTTAACTGTATAAACTGTTACAGGCAACACTGCTGTTTGGGTGCTTTTACATTAACCTTCTAGGATACAGAAGCTAATGTTGCAATAATTAATGTTTTAAGTACAACGGAATACATGGTTTAAGTCAAGATAAGCCTGGGGTTACAGCTAGAGAACAGAAGTGTTAGATGCCCAACTCCTGCTCAGTTTTCTGAACTCTTCATTTGATCTCCCTTCCCTGTAACTAGTTCTACACCTACACTAATCATGTGCCATCACTGCTATAAAACAAACCACTGCCATAGCATGGAGTTTTGAGCTGATACTTAAAACATCTAATCCAGGCCTAGTATTGGAACGTACATTGTTGTAACTGTGCACCCAATTCCTAAACAAATCTGGTTATTTTTCTGAATATTCCAGGTGGACTGGACAGGTTCAGATACTAACCTTGTTCTGTGTTTCACTGCAGCCTGGTTACTTCAGATGTAGCTTTTTACACTGGAAACCTTCAAGCTCTGAAAGGCCTTAACAACTTAGACCTGAACATGGCTGAAATTTGGGAGCAGAAGAGGTGATAATCCACCGGGAGCAGTCACTTGGCTCTGTCAACAGACCGACTTTCTTCTAAGCAGCGCGATGACCGTGAGGTGAATACTTAAGTCTGAGAAAGGACACTATTGCTAGTCGGGGAAGCTAGGCTCAGAGTGAGCTGCAGGGAGTGATCTTTTCAGTGTCCTTCAGCAAGAAACAAGTGATCAGCTGTCTGTGCAATGTTTTTTCATTCTCTCTGGAAACAGACTCAGGTTTCTTTGGACCAAATCCAAAAGAACACATAGCTGTAACACAGCTGTAGTTGTCTAGAATGCTCTGTATATCTTTATATTAAAAAGATGCTTTGCATTTCTTCTAGTGCAATGAAATCCACATGGTGTCCCACCTTATTTAATGATGGTACAGTATAAAGATCTTGCAGTTGGAACTCTGTAGAAAATGTTTTTCTCTATGAAACGATGCTGTTCTAAAATTTATTTTTTTACAGAACTTTATATAAATAAATGTCTTTTGATTGCTTGCATATAGGATTCAGATTTGTTAGGGAGCAGACCTGTTTCAGGGGATTCCTCACAGCCGGGCTCTAAACTGCCACCTGAAGATAGGATTTTCTAAGAAACTGTCTGTTTGCTGAAACCATCGCCTACTGCACAGAGTTGGGAAAGGAGCAGCACTAGCAGCGACAACACAACGGCGGCTTCTGGCGGAACGGGAAGGTAGCGAAAAGGCTGGTGGGGGGTTGGCTTTCTGCAGCCACCAGCCCTGGGCAGGGCAAGGACAGGGGCTGCTTCAGGACCTTCCACCCTTTTAAAGAAAGGCACAAAGTGTATAAAGACAGAGGAGGACACAGAAAACAGGGCAGGAAGAATCTTAACTGGTTTTAGGCTGCTTCTAAAAGGTTGCCCCATTAAGGAAGGTGCAACTGCAATTAATTTATTTCAGAGGTTTTAATACTACCTTTTAAGACTGGATGCTGCCAGTACTCCTAAGTATAAGTGCCTGTGTATCTCACCTCACACCTCCTCACCTCACCCTGTGCCACTGACGTACGGTGGAATGGTCTCCAGTGTGTGTGTGCCTACGGTTTTTTCAGACAGGCATGCTGATCTGTTAGCGTAACAGATGTCACTCAGTGTCAGTCAAAATAAAGCTATCCAATCACAGTTGTTTTTAAAGACCAACTTCTTTAATGATACATACCAGTGTTATACTAAGCTTATAAAATAAAGTTGTCTGCATGTAAATACAAGAGAAACATTAAGAAATCAATAGTGATCAGGACAGGGAGTTCAATTCCTGTACAAATTTAGAAATGACTCACTCAAGAGAAGATAAATTAACATACATGGCTGTGACAATATGAACATGGGTGTAGTCAACGTGATCCATTGCTTGAAGAAAGAGGGCAGATCGAGGATTAAGATATTAACAGGAGATCCAGTCTTAAATGGGATGTGAAAAAGCAAACACCACACGTGGATACTGAGGCATTTTTCTCAAGTATTCGATTCTTTGGGTGAGTTTGGAACACCAGCGCTTCCCGCTCTCACAATACAGAAATGGAGGTATTGACAGCCTTACCCCAGTCTCTCGCCGTACAACGGGGACGGGACATCCCGCTTGTCACCTGGGGGCTTAAAGAGGGCTAGAGGTTGGGATGTTTGTGAGCACATGAAATACAGGGTTTTAACAGCCCATTTAGCAGTAGTGAAACTTTTGGTTTTCAACTGTGCCTGCACTTCATAAAAAGTCACATGAGTAGCTAACCGTGTTGTCCCACATGTATTGCTTCACAGCTTTATTTCTGCAGTTACAAGCAATTCAAAACTACTAAATGTTAGAGGCAAGCCTCTTAACTTCTTATCAAAGAAGATCTGTCCATCTTACCGCAAGACAAACAGTATTGCACTTCAAGGTTATATTAACTGAGTTACAGAATCTCTTTAAGGACTGAAGCATTACTTACGCACATCCATTGCGCTATGTGTCTGCTTAAAAAGATAAGCAAGAGAAATTAATTTTAAATTAATACTGCAGGGTACTGTGAAGATGACAAAGCATAGGCCCTCTGTGTACTTATATTTCTAATGCTTAAAAGGTTCTCCCATCACGAGGCTGGTTTAGCACAGCAGCCTACAGAACCGACCGTGCCCTTTCCCTGGCTCAGTGGTCCAGGATCCGAAGGTTGCCAGAGACGATTTTGTTCTCTAGTAGAGCTCCAGCTGGGATGTCAATTCTGTCGCCATGGTTTGCAATGATGATAACTGTTCCCTGGATTTACAGAAGAGAGAACAAGCAATTAGAAGCTTGATGAACTCTTATATTACCTGTTGAGTTGGAACGAGCGAGAGTAGTGGTGTCTGGGGGACTGGTTAGGTGTCAGCTGGAACACAGCTGGCTCCTGGATGCATTTAGGTGTATTGTTCCTGCACACATTTTTTTCTTCCCCCCACAACAAAGATTTCAAACAAGCAACACTGGAAACACTGTAATTACCAGCACACTAGATATGATCAGCTTACAAGCAGGGCTGATGCCTTCTCTGAAGATACACGCTTGCTGTAAGCACCTTTACCATGTCTGCTTGCTTTTAGGTGGAAAAATGTTCCCCCCATCAGTGTGTTGTGGCACAGCTATATGTGCACGAGCGTGCAGTCTGATAACAGCCCAAGCTGGTTGTGTCAGCAGCTGAACTGCCCTGGACTGTTACAGGACCGTGACGATGGTCCACAAGGATTGGCGAGATCCCAAGGAAGAACTTCAGAGAGAAATTAATTGCTCAGCTCCATTGTTTACTAATAGATCAAGAACCCCAGAGTGATGAGAAGGAGCCTGTGGCTGTTGAGCCAGCTCCAGAGATGAGGTGGGATGTGCCTTGTAGAGCTAAAGGACAAAGACGTTGCTCCGAACACTGAGCCATGAGGTCTGTGGTGGTTTCAAAGTTCACAGATAAACCTCAGCTCCCCTGGCACTATACAGAGAAGCTGCTCTAGCAAGTAACGCTCCTTTCTAAGGGTCACTGTTCAGGCTGGGCCTCTGCAGCCCTCAGGCCATGAATTATTTAATTATTAAAATAATTAAATTACTTAAATTCCTAGGAGAGCTTCCACGGACTGGGCATAAAGGCACTGACTTAGACAGGATCAGGTACTGAGGAGCAGAGATCAGTCACGTTTATCCAGGAGCATAAACACACTCACCTTTAATGAAACATTCTTCCCAAATGTAACATCACCTGAAACCGTGAGATGATCCAGCTCCAGCATGTCTGGAATACTTTCAAACCTCCGCAGGTAATCTTGAACCTTTTGGAGAGAGGGAAGAATAGAGACAGTTTAAATCCATCTGTGGATTAAGACAGGTGTGGGAGCTTCCCGAGAACTCCTTTCAGGGATCGTTCTGGAATCTACATCAGACAAATATATGAATTGCTACTTTGAAAGCGAGGCAGTATTGTCATTTCTGTCAGCAATAACTATGAGAAATGGCAAGGGCAGCATCTCACCACAGTTCAGCAAGCTCTGGAGAGCCCACCCAATTCACCTTCCGTTCCCTCCACTGACAGGGTAAAGGAGCACCCGACAGCAGGACATAGGGCATCATGCACACGTTAAGTAGTTTGTATTACCCTAACAAGGAGCAAAAGAGAATGCCCAGATGGGCAGAGGCAGATAAAGTGAACCTCATTTATTGCTACTTTCAACTTGTTTATTGCTATGGACTGTTAGTTTTTATTCAAAGAAATAAAACCAGAGTATAATTATAGGAGTTTACCTTTGTGAAAGAACTCCCCAGTTTGACAAGAGGCACTGTTGGAAATTCACGCTTCTCACTCATCGTTAGAGATCCAGCATTAAGGCTATACAAATTAGACATCACAAGCAAGAGATCTGACGTGGTCTTAACAGGCAGAAAACGACTACGAGGTACATTTATCCCCAGAGAGTTCTCAAAACTCTTAATAGCAGCACCAACTGCAGTCTCCAACTGGATAATATTCAAGCCTCCATCTAGAGTCTGGAAGAGAAAACTCACGTAAACACAAGCGGTGGGTAACGGCACTCAGAACTAGAGAGGAGTGTTAAGTCAGAGCTCTGCAGTTACCGACAGACTGGCTCCTTGCTGAAGGCAGCAGTCCCTGTTTAGTTACCTAGAAACAAACAGTTCTTTTGAGTTCATTTCCTTTAAAATCTTCCTAGCTGATTACCTTTGGGTTAACAATGATCTCCATGTCAATGGCATTTTTCTCTTGCAGCCTTTTAATCGCAGACAGAGCAATCCACAAATTGTTGGTATTGAATATTTTGAATTTTGACACGGACTTGAATTCATCCACGTGTGCTTTTGGGACCTGAGCTATCTCCACCAGCCTCAGCTTGTTTTCGTACTGCGTAAGCGTGCCACCCTGCAAGGGTCAAAGAAGAAGTTTTAAGTCCTCTTCATGAGAAGCCAGAGAAATGTCCCCCTCACCCCAAACAGATGCACTCTTTTGTTGGCATTTAAAGTTGAACCTCAGTGAAAACACTGCTTGTGTTCAGCTACCATGTTACTAATTATAGAGCATATTTAAAGTGCAGTCAGAACTGTTAAATGATCCTCTTTCAACACTCCAAGACAGTTAATTCTTTTAATGAAAGTTGTTGAGAATCTTTTGCAAGTGCTGCTGTTGTCAAAAAACACTTTCAGCGGTACTTTAATAGGTTACAGAGCAAAATCAAAATTGAATCTCATAGTTCTGTATTTGTGGCACTCACGGGAAAAACAAGTGGTGCTTCAGTAACCTGAACTGTGTTCTTGTAGTGCATTTCTGTGTTTTTATAGGACTATGTCAGAGCTTTCTTACTGTCTAATAAATACAGAGAAAGTCATGTTTCCTCCCCATCCTCACATTTAAATGAACAGAGGCAAAGTGCAGTTACAGGACAAATTACTGCATGCTAGAAGTATTTCATATATATGCCATAAAGACCTGACAAGTTGTTAAACCTGGACTTTGTACAAAGTCGAGCAGTTGGGGCAGGAGCTAACTAGGAGCTGGCAGCCACAGCACGCAGAGCTGTGCCCTGCACACCTTGTCAGCTGGGTCAGCAGTTCTCAGTCAGTAGAGATACAACTGCTGTGTCCCACCCCTCACAGCCCTACTTTTACCGTCCTCCAACTTCTCCCCCATGTAAGTGATAGTTTGGAGAAGGTATGGAGGTTGTGACCTGCACCCTGCAGAAACCACTTGGGTTTTTTTTCAGTGATCGGTCAAGTCCAGGCTGTCCTTGTCTGCTGTTGCCCAGAACCTAGATCCCATTTGTTCCATGAATTAGAACTTCATAAACTTGCTGATTTTGTGCATCTCAAATTAGATCACAGCTGATGTGTTAAATGGTGCCTAAAATAGCTATAAGAAGATTTAATGTATGTCTGAATTCATGCATATAGAAGAGACGAGAGGCTGAGATTCTCATCAGCGTGCCAGGCAGCGTTCAGACAGACTCGCACAACCATCCCCCGTTTACCTTCACATCTGCCCTGGTTTTGTTTGTTACTTCCATGACAAATTCACAGCGTTTTCCATTGGGTGGGTTCATAAGATGGTTAAGAATGTAAAGGTCCACAGTGGCACCCAAGTTATCTATATTGGATACAAAAATATATTCCTTCCCCTCTCCGATCAGGTTATCCAGCAGACCGGAGTTATAGAAGCTGGCGTAGATATCTCCATGGCCCGGGGGGTACCAGCACTCCGTATTCTCTCCTGAGCAAGACACACCCTTGGCTATTGGCAGCAGAGTTTCCTTGTTAATTCTAGGATACCTGGGAAGACAGTGGGTTTTGTTAAGTTCTCGCCAACATCAGACTAGCAGAAATTAAAACAAAATACAATCATAAAGGTGCGACTACGTGGGCTGTTTCATACGGCTTTTGAAAACGGGCTTTCTAGGTTAGTGGAAGAACCCTGCAAATACCAAGCTCTCACGGAGAAGCTGCAGAATGCAATCCTCACTCAAGGACCGAAAGCCACAGTTCTCCGACCGTGCTGTAAAACAGCTCTCCTCCAACAGACAGGTTCGGACATCTTCAGCCGCTGTGGGTCTGTTCTTGATAAGGAAGCCATGTTCTGTCTCCCTCCAGAGCCCAGGTATCCCAAAAGCAAATTCAGGAATCAAGCAGCCAGTACACCATTATTCACACATTTCTTAGAGACTGCGTCCCCCACGCACCCCTCTCCCTAATTTCAACACATTGCCTTTGACTCTGCCTAACACCCTGACGTTTCAGTCTTTCAAAGAGGCCCAAAATAGAGACTGACGGGGTACAGAAGACACTGTTGCTACCACAGCATCTCAAACTAAAACCCCACACCATTTGCAATATGGAGAAATGCAAGCTAGTTTTTCCTTTCATCCCAAGTGGAGAAGTTTTTTGATACCTGCTTTGATTAAAAGTATATATCTTCACACGGCTGTGACTGTACTTCTGCAAGATTTTCTTGGTGTCATCATCGGTGTTGAAGGAATTCATGAGAACAAGAGGAACATCGGTGTTGTAGGATTTGTTTAAATGCTAAGATGGGAAAGAAATGGTAAATTCAGCATGTATTACTAGCTTTAACCTTGACAACTAAGGATTTTGAGAGAAATAAACTATTTGATAAAACAGACTGGAAACAATAAATGCATGAGATAAAAGAGGTGCTTATGCCAACAGAATGGGTAATAAATCAGGTAAAGGAAAACAAATCCTTGTAAGATTAGGCCCACATTAATTAATACATAATTAATCTTTGTTTTTAAATCCACATTGAGATTCAAAATTTGAAAAGCACAACAGCACAAAACAGTTATTTTAAATTTTAGGCTATTGTTGATTACAAAAAGCACATTTTTCCGCAAATTACTGAAGTCTGTCAGGGTAAGGTTTCAAAACCTTCTCTGCACAGTAAGCACTTTGGAGCCTTTTTGGCGTGCTATGAGATGGACTATAGTATCAAGAGTACATAATGAAATGTCACAATGTTAATTATTTGGGCATCTGTGAAAGTGGAGCTGAAATACACCAGCATTTCCGTGTGGAGAGCACAGCAAAGGCAAAAAATCAAACAACATGACAACGTTCCATCAAAGAGCGTGCAGAAAAAAAAGATACTTCAGTGAGTTCAAAGCTTTGTGTATCAGATTGCCCTCCGGTGGCGTCGGAGACTTCCACAACAACCCTTTTGAGAAAGTGCTGGCAACACCAAAGGATTAGGACTGCATTAGCTGGATATAAATGTAAGTCTGGTTTAGAACCCTCTAACCGTACACGGGAGGGTCGCTCCAAACAAACGCCACACTGAGGCAAAAACTGTTGGAGCTCCAGAAACTATGGAACAGGCACGCCCAATTCCCTGCTCTAATGACTATCTTAATTATCTGCTGCAAGAGGAATATTCTGCATTAAAACCATAAGCTGAAGTGTCCTCTCTCAACACCAACAGCTGTTATTTTCTTTTACTTTTCTTTCTTCAGAGGAAAATGCCAGCAATCACTTCCAGCATGAGAGTTTTAATTTGACAAGGAACTTGGAGCTGCTGTGAAGAGCTCTGCACATAAAAAAGCTTTTAAAAAGCTAAACTTAAACTTGCACCTGGAGGAGTCGGAAACAAGCCCAGGAGTTAGCCATGCCAGGCCAGCTCTATGCTTTGATTGCTTGTGTTTCTGGACACAGCCACCACTGTCTGGGCTGGCGTGCATGGGCAGAATTACACTTGTGCTAACGCGTGGAGCGGACAGAGTTCCATCACCGAGTGCTCCGTCCCTCTCACGCCCATTCTTTCCAAAGCAATTCTCCACTTCACCACCAGCACTGTGACCAGACCTCACTTCCCTCCCCTCCTCCTTTTGGCAAGCCTCCATTGAGATCTCTCAAAGTGTCACACAGGAGCAGCTCAGCGTGTCTCGCTATCTCCGACGTAGAAAGAAAAGCCCATCAGAAGTTACCTCAATCTGCTGAACTGTCAGATCCAAGAAGGTGTTCTCGTTCCGCACCCCAATAAGACTTTTGGGGCCTTTACAACCCATACTTGTGCCCAAGCCGCCATTGAGTTTCACAACCACCAGCTTGTTCAAGACAGAAGCAATGTTATCGGGCAGTCCTCGGGCCTTTATCTTCTCATAGGGCTGGATCTGTAAAAACAAACAAACTCGGCAGTCAGATATTCGGAAGGAAATTGCTTTCTCCTAAAAACCTTCAAAACTTAACGTGGCAACAATACCCACATTTATTTATACAATTTATGACGCTAAAGAACATTTGCAAAATGAGCCTACAATAATCTGATTTGTTACAATACAAACAACCCAATTTGTTACTACAATAACCTCTTCTCTTGAGAAGTTGTATAGACTTTGTGACACCAGGCACAGTCAGCTTCATCCAGATGAAAAGATGTCTCTGTCTGCTCTTCCAGCGAAGGGAACTGACCTGATGGTGAGGAGGGGCAGGGAAGGAGTCAGGCCACTTATGCCACTTAACACAACCCTTCTCTTGTCCTGCGGGAAACGGAGTCTTCTTGTGAGCCATCTGACTCACTTCCCAAGTGAGATGACCCGCTTCAGTCAGGTCACTACTTACGAACACAAAACTTTTCTTCCCCGAGCAGCTTAAACTGGCAGATTTTTTTTGATACTTTGAGGTTGTCAGAGGCAACATTCTTATAAAAGGTCGGTTCTTTAACTCCATCTAAACCAATTTTTATTCCAACTGCTAGTGCAATATAATCACAATTTGTCTCTCCCGATAGTGTGCTACAATGTGGAAGAAAGTTCCTAGTTCTTAGCCTGCTGATTGCGGGATGTCCATCCAGCTCACGTTCTACCTTGCTGACAGCTGTATCCTACAGGTTTAAAAACAGAGCATGGGCTACATTTGGGGCTAGTGATGGAGAGCAGAACCAGGCTTGTAATGACAGTATGCCTTGTATTAGGCAATGCTTATCCCCTAATCCAAAGCACCTAAAAGTCAAGGAAACAAAGGTAACAATGAAACTACAAGCATCATGCCAAAACTGTTAGAGCAAAATCAACACAATTATCCTTTAGCCTGCCCTTCTAGAGATTTTCTTTTGAAGAAAACCCTTGGTGTTTGAGTGCTGTGTGTATTCTAGCAGCAAGAAAATTATTTTAGTTCTGATAAGATCCACAGCTAATTTCCGAAAACAAATACATACAGAGTAGCTTTCAGAACTGTGTTTGCTTTGGGCAAGTCAGGCTGGGGTTCAAATGGAAATTCATATTGCACTGGAACAAGAGTCGTATTTCTTACTCGGATGTGCGGGGGCAGAGCAGAGAGTTTGCGCAATTCCAGCATTCCAGTACGCCACAGGCAGCAGATTAGAGCAGATCCCTCACATTAGGGAAATTCTGCCTTACGCAGGATCTAGAAAGCTTATGGTATATATTTAAAGATAAGATCACTCCACATGGAGTTACAATGGCTCAGGCAGCAGCAGTAACACAGTCACTGCCATTTCACAGAGGACATACACGGACTTCTTTCCAAAGTTCCTAGAACTTTTCAGGAACAGAAATGCACAAAAAAGCAGAATCTTGCTGTGTTTTGTTGACAACAGAGACTGTGTTCAGGCTGGGTAGACACCTGAAAAACAACTCTTCTTATTAACGAAGGAGATGATAAACACTATTTTAATGTACTGAAGGTACATCAGAAAGCTTAATGAACGTTTCACTACCAGCAGGATCTACGCTCAGAGATTTACTACTTCCCATCCACTCTTAAGATCGATACCACCCTGTATTAGACCACGAATGGATTTAAAACATTTAGGTTTGAGCTTTAGCTGGGTAGGACACAAGTCACACCCACAACGTTCAGGCACCATCTGAACAGCCAAAAAAATTATTTCAACTTTCAAGTCTCACTAGGTTCTTCTTGCATCACTCACAATATAGTTCTCCATAAAGAAGAAAGTCTGTCACTCAGTTCAGGGCTGGACTGCCTCAAAATCATTTGCTTTTGCTGAAGTGCCAACTACCCTTTCATGCCTTCACCATCATACCTGCAACTAGCTTATGCAGGAAGCGCAGACTACAATCCTGATGAAGTGAACAGTTCCACCCAGGCCCTCCAGTCAGGGATTTAGTTCACTGGATGTTGCATTAGCTACAACACAAAATTTATAACTCAGCCTCACTAAAAATTTCAGTTTGTTCTGGCACAGGCATTGGAAGCGACAATGAAGCCCTGGATCTTGAAGGGTCCTTAATTCGGAGAATAACAAATGTCAGGAACTCTGATTCAAGCAGGATGGTTGCAGCATCAGGACTGCTGGATGCCAGTGGTGTCACCTCGCAGTTCCAGTCACGCGTAGGCACTAACACGCAGAACCACCTCATCACCTGTGAGCGTACACCCAAACGTAAGAAGCACTCCACAGTAATACAAATCAATTCTTGCTCTAAGGAACAGTGGACTTGACAAGCAAGCGCTGATGGGAAAATACTTCAAGAACAAAAAGGGGCAGGAATGACATGGCTTACAGATGCATGACTACAGTGTTACTCATTTGAGATATGTCTCAAAACTGGTTTGGGACTGTCCTAAGATGACATATCCAGCTTCTTTTGGTTTTGCAGACAATGTCGCAGAAGCAATTTTGAGAACAGTTTGCATGAGGCAACATCGGGAGTTTGACTAACAGATTTCAGAAGCATACTCCTACTGCAAGGAGGTTTGCAAGAGTTTGTCAGAGACAGACGAAATGAGCATCAGGGCTGTCATCGTGGGTAGACAGGAAAGGAATACACCCATATTAGTCAATATGTAGTTACGAAAAACAAGGAAGTATTTACTCGGCACCAAGGGACAGTTTTAGAGATAGAACCAAGCGAACCATTAAAACCTGTTTCCAGAGTTGAAGATTAGGAAGACGTTTTGCTTTGGAGTAAAAGCATGACATTCTTCCTTTGCCTTCATGATACAGTTCATTGAGATGACAATCAGCTGCAGACAAGAATCTGACCACTGGGGGAAAAAAAAAGCCTCTAATAGACAAGGTCCTTTCACACTCACATTGCTTCGGATGCTCTCTTTACATGCTAGATGAGGTTTTGCATCGCTATTCTGAGGTTAACTTGATCACTGCAGTTCTCTCAGAGGCCTCCCAGCAGGACTTTGCTATTGCTTCCAATTCAAACAAACAGATCACTACAATCTACAACAGGATTAAATTACACTTGCCATGTCCACATTCTTTACCTCCTCTCCTTGTTAACCACCACGCTAAGTATACTTTCTTCTCTGAAGGCACTAATGGGCCCTAACTATGCTAGCTCTCACTATAAGCCTTTGGACATGTGGAAGCAAAGCCTCTGGAAGGAAAAAACAAGTCAGAGGTTTACCAATATAGTGTGAAATGGGTTCAATCTTCTGTTACCATTGTCTGAAGCTTAGAAGTTGCTTGCCCATCAGTATTAGTTGTTACACTGAAAACACAGAGGTCAGGGATGAAATCTCCGATTGCAGAGAAAAATGGAGGAATATGACGAGACAACCATTTCTGTTTCAATTTACTGACAGGAGCCTTCACTTGTCAATAGATGCTTCAGGAAAGAACAGAAAGTTACAGTCAAAGAACAAGCACAATGGATAACACATTAGATGACCCATGGAAGTCTGATCAAAAATTCTGCTCCTGCATAGCACAGACCCATGGCATTGGGCAAAAGCCTGAAACACCTTTCTGACCTCATCTGAAAATCAAAAGTTGCTTATGTAAAATAGAAAATTAAAAAACAAAGCCTATAAATGCAATAAACTATTCGTGAACTTTAAGCTGTTAAAAATAAACAAAATAAACCCCCAACCCCACACTTAGGCACATTTTTTGGGTGCTTTTATTTTATAGATGTATACACATGTATGTCTGCATGTATACACACGCATGTACATATATACCTAAACAGATACTTTGAGCTCCACTAGGTATCAGCTGAAGATGACACTTGCCAGAATTCTCAGTGCTTTGGACTGATCAAGCAGCAAACCAATTCTCCAAAACCATCACAGACAAATAAATCCACACTGGGGAGAGTAAGTTGTTGCCTTCCAGGCTGTGATACTTGTAGTGCGAGATTCTCAAAAGCAGCCAAGCACTCCACCACCATCACCACCACCTCATAAAACAAGGTCATCCATACAGGCAATTACAAATCATTGGCAAGATTACCAACCAACTTTCCAAATGAGCCTTATGTGTACCAATCTCTGTGCTGTTCTAATAAGACCAGGAGGAGAGTACACTGTGAGGTTTTATAGCTAGGAAAAGAAAACTCCACTGGAACTGAAGCCCTCAGAGAAAATCTGCATATATCCACAAATAGATACTTGTCCCAAAGAACTAAGCACTGCAGTCTTTATTCTAAAGCCCTTCTAAAATGATCACTTTTCACCCCTTCTAAAAGCTCATACTGTTCTTACCTGTATTAATTAGGCTAATAATTCTTGAATGATGGTCCTTAAGAAATCAACTTTTATCTAATAATTCCACAAGTCATACCCCTCAGCAAAGAATTATTTGGGGGAAGTTACACTTCAGGTCACTTGGAAAGGGTTTCATGTAAGATACATTTCACTTTCCACAGTATGTCCCCTACGTGATCGACACACTAAAAAGGAGGTGGAGGCAGGATAAATACAAGCAGGGTTTGAGGAGGGTAGGGAGATGGGGCTCTTATGGTCAGCAAAAAAAGAAAGAAAAAAAAAAAAGTCAAGAAAGTTAAATTTGCTCAGTTTTTGAGAGCGCTCAACCCACCTCCTGTCAGATCAGGAAGTCTAAGTATCACCCAAGTAATCCTAAAGAAAGAGGTATTTAGTATGAAGTGAAGGCAGCATGGAAGAAAGTTTGTTTGCAGGTATTTTTCCTTAGCTTTCTTCTGTGACATTTACCAAGTATGATGATTTGGAGTTCATGCTAGGAAGCAAAATTTCCTTTGAGATCATGCATGCATCTCACCTGACCCACAGTGACCTAATTTTGCAGGACTCTTACCTTTCTCTCTCTCTTGTCAAAAGTTGATACACAAACACATTAGACACACATGGACACACCTGAGAATGAGCTGGTACAGGCCATAAGGAAGAAGAGAGATATTCTTTCTAATCCTGCCTTTCTTTCAGCCCTTAGTGACCTTAAGTTAGACCTTTGCCTAAGTTTTTTTAAACAGCTTCTCCTGCCTGAGCATGTCCCATCAGTCTATTTCAGTGTCTTATCATAACCCTCCTGTTTGACATTTGCTCTCAATGTCCTACATGGTGATTTTCAGTCCTCTACAGAACTTAAAGAGTTTTTCCACTGAAGGTGTGCAAAACTTTAAAAATAGGCAGTAGCTCTCCCTCTTCACAAAGCAGCCCATTCACTTGCATCAAATTGCTGTAATTTAATCCCAGGCTTTATCTTGACCCAGGGAACAGTTTATTCCTTTCATTGTTGCAACTACCTTTTTACATATTTAAAAGACTTATCATTCCCCAGAGTCTCACCCACCTCTAGACTAAAAGTAACCCCCTTTTCTTGAGCCTTCCTTGTAAGTCATGTTATCTAGAACTCCAATTTCTCACCTTGGCCTCTTTACTGAAGGCGGATTTTTCTCCCCAAAGCAACACTTCATTCAGTGTTACAGTACAGAAGAGAGAGACATCACATGTTTTTGAAGCTAAAAGAAAACACTCAACCTTGGAAAAAACCCTAGACTTGCTCTAAAACAGCATCATTCTTCAACGCTTTAGAGAGCAGCACTGCATCTGTTCTGGAAGTAACCGGACAGCCTGCCTTTCAGTTGGAAACAGAGCCTTGATTGAATCACCACAGAGAGGCTAAGAGAAACCACAAATGTGTGAAGACACAGAAATCCCGCAATATGCCAAGATCACTACACTGGGAAAAGCAAGAATTTGTAGCACAACTACACCGTTAGTTACACAAGAGTCAAAAGACAGCCTAGGGCCACAGATGAATCAATAAAATGAGGTTAGGTTTAATAGGAAGTATTTACTTCAGTATGAAACAGTGCTGAAAAAAATATTTAGTGCTTTTTCAGTAGCAGCTCAAGTGGCAGGTTATAAGTTATAACAACATAGATGGCATTAGAAAATTACACTCAAATAACCCCCGCAGTGAACTACTTGTTTCAGATTCCTTGCTTTTACTGAGCTGCTGTAGATTGCAGAAGTTGCTAAATGAGCTATACAATCCAGCCCACTTGCCATATGTCCCTTCCAAATTATTTAGCAGAATGGATTGCTGGAAACAGTCTCATCCGAGACGTGCAACCTTCGTTCACAGGCAGGAGGGAAACGGGAACAACAAGGGTTCTACCGACTTCCTCTCTCACACAAGTTACCGTTTACCCCAGAGAAGGTACCAAATGGTAAGATGGCATCCGTCCCATTTTGTTCCCCTGCTCCAAGGATAGCTAACAAAACACCACCAAAGAACTTGACACATATGTTAAGCAGGACCTGATGTTCAGGAACACGTACAGCATATGTCAATAAATAATTATTTTTCAGTTAGAACCCAAAGCGTTGTCCTACGTGACTTTACAGAACCGTGGCAGATATATCCATTCTATGGGCGACTACATCGTTTGCTACAAGTAACAATTATCAGTTTTATGTTCCTTACAGACTGTCACTTCATTGTAACTTACAGAATCTTCTGGAGGTCTCTGAATCTTCCCCCAGTCCACAGATGGTCCCTTTTCTTGTAGGAATCTATGAAACAGCTTCTTAAATCCTTCCAGGTCCTTTTTAGTGTGCTACAAAGAAGATATGCATTAG